>NC_142737.1:14005000-15205000 GCF_051943395.1 Hippocampus bargibanti | reverse complement strand
TTACGACGGTTAGAGCGTCTGTGTTTTATACTTCCCGTTCAGTGTTTGACTTAAACATACAGTACATTCCATACAAAATATAGCACTGAAGCAACTTACGACCAAATTCACCTTACGAACGACCGTTCGGAACGTATCTCGTTCGTAAGGTGGGGAGCGGCTGTACTTTCCTCCCACAGTCTCCAAATTGTCTCTATATGTGATTCTGAGCTCATATCATTGTTTGTCTCTATATGCTCACTGGCAACCATTTCAGGGTGTCTCCCGCCTACTTCCCGAAGATAGCTGGGATCGGCACCAGCGCCTTACATCTGTGGATTATGTATCCACATTCTTTGTTTTTTAATCGGTTAATGCTGGTTTATCCGTGTCCTAATAGATCACGGTTATCTTCAAGCCCTATGAGGGCTGCACCGACCAGAGGGTCTACCAGGCCGTGACAGACAACCTACCCGCCGCCTTTGACGATGGCACAGTGAGCAGCGGAGACCCCATCCATGTTTCGATGGGGAACGACGGTGCCACTGGCAAAGTGAGGGCCCTTTGGATCTCAGAGCGCAGTCCGGGCCACCACGTCGAGTTGCACGCGGGTTACATCGGCGTGACGGTGATCGTCCGACAGCTCGGTCGCTATCTGACCCTAGCGGTGCGGATCCCTGAGGAGCTGTCTCAGGCCTACGATGCCACCCAGGACCTGCAGCTGTGTTTGAACGGCTGCCCCAGAGTCGAGCGCATCGACCAGAGCGGCCACCTCCCGCTTACGCCACCTTCGGTCGGCCTTCAGCTAAAGCATCTGCACAGGCCGAGGTACTCCTCACAGATACAGTTCTCCTCCCCCAGTGACAGGCAGGTGTTCACCGTGGAGGGTGCTAAGGAACGCTGCCGGGAGCAGCTGGAGGTACAGGACATTTACTTCCACTCCTGCGTGTTTGATCTTTTAACCACTGGAGACGCTAACTTCACGGTGGCAGCATACAGTGCCCAGAAAGACATGGAGAGTCTTCACCCACACAGAGACAGGTGGAGAATCTACCCACAAGGTTCTGCTTCTTCCACCTTGCACCCGCGACATTTGAAACTTCTCACTCTGCTTCTGCTTTGTACATTTAGCTTTGTGTAGAAGTGATAGTCCTGCATGTATATGAAGTGCACTAGAGAAAGTTTTTTTTCCCGAGCGCTAATCCCAGTTCATCACTCAACAGGAACGTTTTACTTTCGCAGAGGTGATGCGCATCTAATAGAGGTCTCACTGTCATGCTTTCGTCATCTTTGGATCAGAAGCTAATGACAATGACTTAAATGGTGCTCTGTAGGTGATCAGTGATACATTAACTCATTCACTGCCGGACGATGTGCAAAAATATGTCCACTCCAGGGCCGGGGATTTTGTCATTGTCATTCTAATTCCATGACCCACAGAATATTGAGTTTTAGGACTACATAAACATTCAACGCAGCATAAGAAACATTAGGCTCTCTTCTTTCATCAGAAAAAAAGAGTTAATTCCTAAATTATATGGTTCTGGAGTTATATGAGCTTGAAATAAGGGCAGCTGTCCAAAATACAAAGCAATACATACATAATGGATTGGATTGGATTTGCCTTTATTAGTCTCGCAGTGGAGAAATTTACATTTCACAGCAGTAAAGTTATGAAAGAAATCAAAGTTATTGGTTACAGTATATAGGGCTGAAGCTGGAACACAGCAGTAACATGGAAAAAGGAGAAATGCTGCCCTCTTGTGGAGAAAAAAAACATTGCCAGAGGCCATGGCCACCATTTTATGGGCACCCAAACAAGAAAAAACCAACCCCGAACAAATTCTGGAATGGCGCTCTACGCCATATTTTCAATTCGGGAATGGCAGTGAATGAGTTAAATAAAATGTAAATAATGTTCCTCGTTTTTTTTAAGTACCTCAGAGGATTTTTGTCTTCATAGATGCACTTTATTTTAATTTCTCATTTACTCATTGAAATCCATGTCATTGTTTCTTACCCATGCTTGAGTCCTGAATTTTTCTAACATTACAGTACATCATTCTCAAAACGAGCTGATTTTGCTCAGTATAATGTTTTAAGTATTATGTGGGTTGTTATCTTTTGAATGTACTAAAAACATTTGTATGGACATGCTCTTCTTCTTCTTCTTCAATCCTGATGTCAATGTTTTGTGTGAGTGTTTTTCGATCCAATTGCAGACTTGCCAGGATGTGTTTGTAGTTATTCTCCGAGTCATTTTAGAGCATTCCCACCTCCTTGCCAGTAGACTGCAAGTACCGTTTATGGATTTGTGTTTCTTACTCACTGTCGTCTTTGTTGAGTTGATCTTCAGCCAAAGACAAACTGCCGTTTCTTTATGTACAAAGGACACAACTCAGCATCAAACCAGCACCTTGCCCCTCTCCTGTTGTTCAATGCGCTACTTTCAATTCACAAGCTGTCCCTTGCTGGGATCTCACGTCAAGTACTGAACATTGGACTCATCCCAGAAAATAAATGTTTCCTCACAGTGTCCATTTTTTGGGATATTGCAGCACTTGTTGCAGTTTTTTTTTAATGGCTGATAGGAATGTGTCAACTGTGGACAATAAGCCAATAACTGTGGACAATAAGCCAAAAATGATGCCAGATAATTTTATGAGACATAAAATTATCTGGCATCATGCCTGTTTTGTTTGGCCATCCGCTTTAGCATTTTTTTTTGCAATTGCAATTGTTTTATAATGTGTGAATGTTTTGTGAAGTGAGGCTGGCATACTTAACTTATTTAAGAACCGTTGATTCCTGCATTGTATATACGTAGCTCCATCCACTTGCCTCTGTGAATAATTTAAAAATTGTAAGTTGTGATTGTTCTGTCGCTCAGTGGTTCTGTTGCTATGTCAAATGTGTTATTCAAAGCACTTAAAACACGGAGGAAAGAAATTTGTCTGCATTGTTTTATTTCAACAAGCAATCATGTCAAACAACCTTCCAAGCAATGCGATGGGAAGGAACATTGGGATGAAACGCTGAGAATGCACAAACGTCTGTCTGAGGTGAGGCGAGCTTCTGATAAGAGATGATGTTTGGCTTTGACACAACCTCAACTGACACAATATTCTGCACCTGGGATGCAAACGTGTCCAAACAATAATTTGCTGTCGGGACTTACTTCTCTTTTGACCCCCTTGTGGATAAATTACTTCATTCCAAATTATTCGATTCCATAATCCTTTTCGTAAAGCCAATCTCAAGGACGGTCAGAGTATTCAATTTCTAGTGCAGATTTCAGCGAGGAAATGGATTGCCAGTGGCACGATCAAGTCATCTGAAAGTGAAAAACATTAAGTCTTCAAGAAACAATTTTTAATGATTGTTTTCACTATCCCCATATCAACTGATGATCAGTATAAATCTGTATGAATATATGTTTTTCAGGATAGAAAATGATCAAACTGTGTCTCAAGGATACAAGATTGTGCCACGAAAAGGTACATAGAGGCAGTGGCAAGCTGTGGATTTCATCGCTATGCCTTCAGTAGTGCTACATCTGAATCAATCCACAGCTATGACTGAAAAAAGTGTGGTGTGATTTACTACAAGTCCACTCCAGGCTACAATTAGCCAGGAAATAACTGTCCGACCTTTCTTAATGATGTCCATTTTGTCTTGAAAATGGCTTTAACAGTAAATCTCCAACCAAATCCATTTCTTCTCCTCCTTCAGCCATCGTGGGTTGACAAAACTGCTATTAAATCAACACAATATATTTGCTTATGCAGCTCGCTACTGATACGGTATGCTAGCTCTGGCCAGTATGCTCTGTTACTAGCGGCTTGTGATCAGAGCAGTTCTTGCAAACTATGATTGGCTAGTCACTAGCCAATCATAGCGTGCTCTGTCGGAATAATTAGAACTAGCGTTGTTGTTTTGCATTCTTTGAGTTTGACAGTAGTTTATGCAGAGTGCCAACACTGTGGCAAAAATCATACCAAATTGATACCCCTATGACTCTTGTAATGATAATGCAGATTAGAAAATGGATGGTTTATAGGTTACAGCGGTTTCTACAGGGTTTCTTTATCCATCAATGAAACTTAAAGCAGAATGAAGACAATGTCCGCTGCTTCAACTTTGTCATTGTAGTTGCAAAGGAAAACAAAAGACCACTTACGAATCATCTTAATTCTTTTTTTAGGTTCAAGAAGCAAAGCAAAGGGGGAAAAAACCCACCTGTGCATTTTGGCAGAGGACATAGACTAACCAAAAGAAGGATTTGCTTTCATCAGCCATAGTTCCACTGGTGCACGGTTTTGGCTTTTTGTTCAATCAAGGACATTTCATCCAAAATGGTCCTGGTGAGGCTGTTAGTGCTGTTTCTTCTCCATTCATATGTGGTTGGAATGCAGCCCACCCAAATTTCACAGCAGGCATCAAACTCTCCTCATCCTTCTGGTGAACAAACTCCTTCAGAGAAAGACAATCTGTCCTTCCCCTGGAGCCGTTTTCGTCTGCCAAGGTAATCTCCCTGCTGTCCTTACTGGTAATTACCATGAATAAATAAATAAATACATACATAAATATGTAAACGCACAAATACATACATATTATTATTATTATTATTATTATTATTAATAATAATACATTTCATTTATATGTGCCTTTCAAAAATCTTCAGGACACTTTACAGCAACAAAAAAATAATAATTATAATAAAAATAATAATGATAATAATAGTAATGATAATATCAATAATAATAATACATTTCATTTATAAGCGCCTTTCAAAACTCTCAAGGTCACTGTAACATGTATTGTATTTTATTGCACTGTACTAACAATAATAATATTAACAATATATAAATACATAAATGGATGAATCAACAAACAAATAAATACATGAATAAATAGATGAATGTATGAATAGATACTTACATCGATAAATACATAAACTGTTGAGATTTCGTCCCCTCATTCATTTTTCTTTTTAGGTATATTATTTCTCTTCATTACCCCCAACCTCACTCGTCTTCGTTTCACCGACTCAGTTACGATCCAAATTGACGTCCATAACAACACAAATTGGGTTGTGTTACACAGTAAAGGCCTGCAGATCTCCAAGGCAACCATTCGGGACCCTGCTCATCTTTCTGACCGGGTTCCGTAGACATTAAAACACAGCAGCCAGATTAGCATGTGAATACTGATCTGACTGACCAACTTCATTTTATGTTCTAGGATCTACCTTGTCTTCATAACCTCGCCCATGAGCAGATTGGCATCTTTTCTCCCAGGGTGCTCGGTTGTGGAGTGAAGTACTTCCTATACATTGAGATTGGGGCAGAATTGGCCGAGGGATTCCAGGGTTTCTATAAAAGCACGTACACAACCAGTTCGGGAGAGATCAGGTGAAAAGGAAATTAGCTGTCAAGAGAGTTGTAAAATAGAGTTTGTGGCTAAAAATCGTCTAAAAATAGAGTTTGTGGCTCTCATTAGAACCTAGCCTCCACTCACTTTGAACCTACGACTGCGCGCATGGCATTCCCTTGTTTTGACAAGCCAAGCTTTAAAGCCAACTTCTCGGTGCGGATCAGACGGAGTACAGAGTACATTTCTTTGTCCAACATGCCCAACGTAAGTCGTGTCACCGTTTGATTTGGTCTTCTGCGGCAAAGGCAATGGCAAGTGACAGGGGGTCCGTTTGTTTCAGGTATAATCGGTTGAAGTGGATGATGGCTTGCTGGAGGACCAGTTTGCCCCAAGTGTAAAGATGAGCACGTACCTTGTAGCTTTTGTCATTTGTAATTTTAAATCTGTTACTGCAACAACATCATCTGGAGTGCAGGTAGGGCCTCTGAGAACAACATATTCTCCAAGTATATTGATGGAAATCGAAATCACTGAAGCTTTTCCCTCCCATGTAACTACGATGGGGTGAAAAGTGTCTGTCTATGCTGATCCAACATTCACTATCCCCTACCCAAATATGGTAAAACCTCTTTTCAGTTTTCAACCACAAAGCCAAATCGGCGTTGCGTCACTTTTCAGCCATCCTCTTTCAGATCTGATCGCCATCCCAGACATTGACATGGGGGCAATGGAAAACTGGGGCCTGACCACTTACAGAGAGAGCCGCCCGCTCTTTGACCCCCACTTATCATCTGTATCTGATCAACTGCGGGTAACCATGGTGATTGGGCATGAGCTAGGCCATCAGGTACGAGTTTGTTTCGTCTCTTTTCTAGCAAGGAGTGTGGTTTGGTTCAATACGCAATCAATTTCAATGAGTTTCCTTTGTTAAAATTCCAAGTAACTCTATGCACAAACTTGCAGTGTTTAAGTTTTTGATATGCGTTTGTACTGCTTGGTCAACGGCAATTTATCTCCATGTTACAATGAATACCATTGTAATATTGTCGAAAGCATCTGTACTGTACAAAAGACTGAAAGTGTCATACTCATTTCTTGGTGTAGACATTTTCTTATAACTATTATTATGATAATTTGTTGATTTACCTTTCTTTCAGTGGTTTGGTCACTTAGTAACGATGAAGTGGTGGAATGATACCTGGCTGAATGAAGGGTTTGCCAGATATATGGAGTACATTTCAGTTGAGGCGACCTACCCTGAACTAAAAGTGGGACGTGCTCTTGTGAAGTTCGCTTCGAGGATGAATAACATAAAATAATGTCACAATGTCGACATTCTTACAGGGGGAAAATCTGTTGCACACATGTTTTGCAGCGGTTGCTCATGATTCATTGAATTCTTCTCGGCCAATATCCACTCCAGCAGAGAACCCCACTCACATCCTTGAGATGTTTGACACCGTCTCATATGACAAAGTATGGTTTCTGTCTTTCATAAGTGTAGGGCTTTTTATAAATATCTACATGCAGTTAAAAAGCAATTTAAAACTGTTTGTTTTCCTTTAGAGGTTGTCGTGATCCGCCGGAAACAGCCGAATGAGATAATCGAATATCCATTTACCCGTGGTGCATTGCAGTATTTACATCGAACAACATTGACATAGTCATAGATGGTTGCAATATGGAGCAAAAGAACAGGACTAAAACTCTAAAAGACATAAACAACAAGCTGCAAACAAACATTTTTAAGAAACAACAGAGGGTCGTGACCATTTGTTTCAGCAAACTGTTGTTAATGATTCACATTTAGTGGCTAATGGGAATTATTTCAGAGCTGTTGCAGCGCATTGGAAATCTACACAGCAAAGAAATGTGTTTAAGTTGACACTAATAATAAATATTGTGCCAAGTCTGTTTTCTTTGTCTTCTCTGGAATACCGTAGAATATCAAAATAGCACAGCATTGATTGTGCAGTAACTAAAGAAAATAGAAAAAAAAGTTTGTTTATTTTATGTATGAATAAAGTAGTCGATTCAAATTAAAATTGTTAATATATTAGAAAAATAGATTTTACTCAAATAATGTTTTTTTTTTATTTGCAATTTAGAAATATGCTCCAATGAATGTATTTTGGTTGATTTCAATCAGTTTTGGATACTTGGGCAATCTAGTTCAATCGGGCCTATCAATTTTAGAATTTGGCCCCATTTTTAGACACAATAGGGCCAACCGGCCACCTTTTTAAATTTCCCAGATGCATCCCTGGGACTGATTAAACAAATGATTGCAGGGGTCCTTGGTTTTGCATACTATCATAGGATATTTCAATGCACACTCAGTTATCGCCATACTTATTTTATTAGATATTTTTTTATAGTTATTGTTTTATTTGATATTTTTATATATTGGTCCACAAGCATTTTCCTTTAAAGTGTCTCCTTTCTAATTTATTGTATTACTGTACCGTGTTAGTGGATAAGATTTAGTCTACGATGTGTTCCGACTGTCGTACTAATCTGACACACTGCCCCACTCATAGGAACGGAACAATTGTTTGATGAGGATCACTGGAAGTTGCTTACTTGATGAGTGTGAATTGTTTTGAGCGTGTTGAGTAATTGCCTATTGAAGCAATCGATCATTTGATGTTTATTTCTTAAATAATTTTTCGGATTATACTGGACTGAAGAAAAATCTAAACACATTCCTTACTATGTTCTGCATTATAGCATCAATTGAAAAAAATCTGAAGCAAAGTGCAACTAATTGGTCATTTATTGATATTTTTCCCTCCTCTGAGTCCATCTAAGAAATTCAATGAACTTCTCATCCCTACTTGCCTAAATTGAATCGAACCACGTGGTGGGATAATCGATTTTGAATAATAACATGTCACACTTCAAATATCCTTGTGTGCACTTAAAAGGGCAGGTTATCTTCCGCTCAACAAAGCATGGGATTTGATTGGTTATCTGCATCTGGAGCTGCATACTGTGCCTCTGCTCCAAGGATTGGGCTACCTGGAAGCCATTTACCACATGATTGAGAAACGGAGAGATGTCGACCTGGTGCAAAATTTGAGGGTGAGAAGAAAAATATATCAAGACTTTGCTTCCTTTGGCGCAGATGTACATCTTGCAGTTTTTTTCGTGATGTCATTGACCAGCAGACGTGGAGCGACAAGGGCTCACTGTCGACTTGACAATTGAGGTCAAAGGTTCTCTCCTTAGCATGCCATCTGAATGACACTTCCTCCCTGGATGAGGCATTGTCGCGATTCAAGGACTGGCTTGGACCTCTTAAGTCAGTCCATCCATCAGACTCATTTATATTTCAGACTATCTGTTCAGATTTGATGATGCCCTAACAAACCTGTGTTGTTACAATTGTGTTCACCGTAGACTTCCCACTGATGCGGCCCAAACTGTATGCAGTTGGTCCCCAAGATGATCATGGATGGTCTTCACTTTTTCACATTTACAGGACCTCAAAGTCACCAGCACAGAAAGGCAACATTTTATTTGCTCTAACTAAAATCAGAAACACAACAAAATATCATATCCATATTAGCATATTTGACAATAAAGCTGACTTTGACTTTTTTTGACTTTGAAAAAAATGAAGGTACATTCCCCGAATGGCTACTTTAGTGAATTTATTAAATAACATAATCATAAGCCGCCATTAGTGTTATTATGATTTGCAGTTTGAAATTGGCATGTAATTTGAAGCTTATACATACAACCTTGTATCAGGCTGTGTATCAACCAAATACACGTAGCTCCATATAACATATTTTCACATGGTATTTGCTGCCACCGTGTGACAAAGAAGGATATTTCTTTGGCTGCTCTATGATTCAGAGTAATTAGAATGTTGTGATAATAAATAGCCTTTTGGACCTGGGTCTGGAAGGTGAGGTTATACGACACCAGGACTTGTCCACGCTCATCTACAGGGTGGCACAAAACCCTCTGGGACACCACATCGCATGGAACTTTATCAAGAAAAACTGGAGCACGCCGGTTCAGAAGTCAGGATCTAAATGTTTGTTTTTTTATATTTATTTGGAGACATGGTTGAAATATGGTCAAATTACTCTTCTGCGATTTTTCTTCTTCAGATTTCAATTGGGCTCATCAACTATTCAAAACATCATCATCGGTACTACAGGGCAGTTTACATACTTACACTGAGCTATGCATCTTGATGACATGTAATATATATATAGTATCATGCGGTATGTCCAGATTTTTGATTCTACCGGCAATGACTCTAGTAATGTACTGTATTTCCAAATGAATGTTGATGACTCGTGATCGTTGTGTTATGATTTAATGTTAATTTTTAATCATCCAGGTAAAGTTGTTCTTTGAGTCCATCAGAGAACATGCAACACGGGTCAAAAGTCCTCAACTTGCACGGGACAACTTGCAGAAAAATGTTTGCTGGATTCAGAGGAAGTTGAAGTTGTTAAAAAATGTCTGAGTGAGAAAAAAATACTTGTGACAGAAGGACTCGTCACTATTGTTTTAAAGTACACTTTTCATTTGAGAATGACATTTTGTGGCGAATGTGAAAATCTGTTTTTCATAATGAATCAATTGTACTGTGTTTTTGTGGGCGTGTATTTCATGTCAGTGGATAACTTGGTTAATATAGAGGATATTAACATTACAAAAATCATGTAGCTAAACATTATTTTATCATAAAAATAAAACGTTTAACGCCCGGTTGTCGAGTGGTTAGCATGCTGACACCGTGCAGAGGTTGTGAGTTCAAGACCCAGTCTGACCTCCCAGTGTGAAGTTTGCATGTTCTCCCCGGCCCGCGTGGGTTTTCTCCGTTTCCTCCGGGGAGTGAGTGTGAGCGCGGATGGTTGTTTGTCTGTGTGCCCTGCGATTAGCTGGCAACCAATTCACGGTGCCCCCAACCACGCCTCTTACCCGAAGACGGCTGGGATAGATTCCAGCACCCCCTTGCCACCCTAATGATGATTAAGCAGTCCGGAAATGGATGGATCGTTTAACTGCCCTTTTGCGATTTAATTGTGAATGTAGACAACATTATACCTTCTAGCGTAAGGAAGAAGGATGGCATTTTAACACGTGAATGTGCAGGCATGCAGGTCGTATCCGCACATGACAAATGCATGGTAATCACAAATTTATTTGTGGACACCTTAAAAAAATAGCAGAAATATTTATTTTGAGATACTGGAAGAGGATTTACATCCTTTTCTGAACACTAATATATTTCTCGTTAGAATTAGTGTGTTTGGAGGGAGGCATATAAGAAAGAGCCATGACGTCGATTTTTGTTTTTCCGGTTCTGCTGTTTTTTAATGTGGCCCCGCCTCTTAACAGTGCGCCAATAGGATGCAAGTATTGGGTGAAATGTCAACAACTGTTCGGCAGCAGTGTCGTCTGTCGTAGTACATAATATGAGCTACCGTTTCCGGAAAAATCTTGGTGTGTATTTGTGTGTGTTCTTTTTATTTGTGAAACGAGATTGAATACAGTAATATTTTGAAGTGAGTAAACAATTGTGAAAAGTTGGTTTTAGCGACTACGTAGCTTGTTGGCGTTGTGAGGACGGGTTGCAGACAAGCACAAGCAGGCAGTTTGGTGAGTTGCCTTGGCCATTCAAACCATACTTCGGATCCATACATATCCAAACATCCTGCTCCTGGGACGTAAGGACTTCCTTCCAATAACCTGCCATGGACCCTTTTGACTATAACAGTACAGGTAAGGGAGTACAAAGGTTATACAGTACGTGCAGCATGCTAACAGCAAGCAAGCTCGCTAAGAATAACCATTCATTGTGAGTGAGTGACTTTGAGCCGCGAACACATGTTGCGAGAGGTCAATTTGACGCTTTTTCGGAGGTTTCTAATAAATTCACGTCCAATTAATCACCTTAGAAGCAAACCATACACCGGCGTGCTTCCGCTTTCCATTTAGATTTGATATTATTAGCCGCGTTTAGACATGGCGTGTTAGGCACATAAATCGTGCTCAGCTTGGCTTTCCCGACCGGTGATCAATAACCTTTGCTGTCGTCCTAAATATATCCAGGACGTTATTGACAAAACAAAATCACAATATAGGGTAGTTGTGAGAAACCACGAGAGGTGTCGTCAAACTGATGGTATCAATGGATACCAAAAGCACTTCCTTATTTTTGTGTTTTGAACACCGAAAACAGTTTCATTTTATGTTCGACAAAAGGGTGAAGCAAATACAGTACAGTACCTTATCCTCTGCCATTTTGATGTAGTATTCCAAAATGGGCTGAACGTCAGTAAAAAAAGGAAACGTTTGTCTCTAACGTACATTTATTAAAATACAATCAAACTATAAAAAATCTATGCAATTACTAATTTACTTTAAAATGTGCAGTAAGATGATGGCTTGATTCGCAGATACGCCACAGGCATCTAATTTTCTAACATTCATACTTCATGCTACTTAAGAGTAAAACGAAGCTAATCACTGTAAAACCTTAAAAGGCTCCAAAAGCAAAAGGAGAAGCAAAATACACACTACTTGGCTAGCTCTCAGTTTTGAATACACTTTGCTTTCTGATGCTTGAGCGGCATAATTCTCCAAGTTCTGCATTGTACGGTATAATTTATAATTTGTCGTCACAGATTTGTATTTCTTTAGTTTTTATCACACTATTTTCATAATTTTCATAATTTGTCTGTTATTGGCCCACGGCTTCTGGCTAATTTCATGTTGTATTTTTCTTGTCTCCTTCTATGGATATTACACATTACCCAGTGCAGAGTTCCTTCCCTATTAATAGGCATTTGTGCATTCGGTGTGAGGCTAACAGACAGACGCTTGTGTGCTAGAATGTATGTAGTTGACCACTCACCTCATCTCCACCACCCACCCCCAGTTTTAAATGAAGGCTAATACATTGTAACATCTTTTTAATAATGCTATTTGAAGGCACATTTTCCCTTCACGTCTATGACCTATTGGCCAGATATCATTTTTACAAAATTTAGGATGAAGACATGCAGGCAATTAGCGCAGGTCCACGTTTTACTATATGGACTAATATTGAATTAGGAAGCTAAGCATGACATTTATTGTTTGGGAACAGAGCAGAGGACGAAATTCCCTCCGAAAGAATTTGCTATGGACAAGGAACACCTTGTGCGACTGCTCACGGTGCAGTGAAGGTTGAGGAAATGCATGCTCGCGCTGTGTTAGCATGTGACAAAAGCAGACAATACATTGTAATTGATTGCTCTATTATTTGGAAGTTGTAGAACCACTCTAGCGACAAAACGTAGTCATTGTCTCAGCAGCATGTACACATAGCCTTGTTATTTACATATATCATTCAGTCAATCCTACTTTATTTATTTATACCTTGTTTCTTCCTGCTGTAGAGCGAGCCAACCTACCAAGGAACATGATTGAGAACAGCATGTTTGAAGAAGAGCCTGACGTTGTGGATCTGGCCAGAGACTCTGCGGCATATCCGGTAATCCCCAAACCCTTTACACACATAGGTGCCGTGACATGCATATATGAGTGGCTTCATTTACAGCTTTTTTTCTATCAAAGTGCAGGTGAACTCAAGCATGAGATATGTACGCTGCGTGGTGGGCAGTGAATTCACTTTAACATAGTTCGCAATAAGCAGCAACTTTGCAAATAGTGAGCAATTCATTAAAAAAGCTTCTTTTTTTTATGGCAAATTCAAATGAAATTTCACATTCAACAAAACAAAGATAAATACACGATAAATTATGAAGTTGTAATATCTTCAGCACGGGTGTAGAACATTTTTAATTAAAGATCCACTTTTCCAGCCAATCAGCCTACTATGATCGACCTGTTACCGTACACACGTGCCAAATTAAGCAAATGCCATAACGACTCATTACATGAACAAAACAGAAAAATAAACTAGATACAAGACAAGACTGAGTTTGTGAAAAGGAAATCACTGCACATGGAGGCATGGTCTGCACTTTTGCAGATTGTTAAATTGCTGTACACTGTACACGGAGCTGACATGTACCGTTTTAAAATGCCCTTCCCGGTGCTCCCTATTTTCATTCTTTGCCAGTGCCATCGGGGAATTGGACTGGACTTAGTTTTATTAGTCTCACAATGGAGAAATTTAGATTTTACATTTCACAGCAGCAAAGTAATGAAAGGAAGATGAATGAAAGAAGTAGAAAAACAAAATACACGAGCTGCTGCAAAGGCAGCCACTCTTGCGGCGCCATCTTGAAGTCGTCATTTCCTTTCGGCTTTTCCCTTCGAGGGGTCGCCACAGCGAATCAGACTCCTCCATCTTCAGAGGTTTGATTCACATGTTTGTTTTGGCCAAGCTTTTATGTCGGATGCCCTTCCTGACACAACCCTCTGTATTTATCCGGGCTTGGGACCGGCACAAGAAGACACTGGCGTGTGTATCCTTGTGGCTACAGAACAAGCAACTCTATGAACTTAATAAAGATGAAGATACTCAGTAAAAGGCTCCCAAACACAAAATGGTCATCGACACAACGACATTCAAAAAAGCAAAACTATAGGCGCCATTTTGAAGTCAAAACAACAATAAATAAATAAATAAATAAATAAATAAATAAATAAATAAATAAATAAATAATTTGACAACACAAAGACAGAGTCATACATTCTTAAGCACTTTCTGTACCGTCTTTGTTACATGAAGCAGTTCTAGAGGAAAGAGTTGCAGATGAAACAGTTTGAATAAGAATTAAAAAAAATACTAAATAGGAAAAAAAGAAAGAAAAAGAAAAATATTGTAACAGCTGTTAGTTAGCAAGCTACAATTATAGAGTGCTGACCGGTCATGCAGATCAAGTGTCCTTGAGGGTTTTGAAAGGTGTTTATAAATGATATGTATTATTATTATTATTATTATTATTATTATTATTATTATTATATGCCGCCATAAGTTGACATTTTTCTTTATATATATATATTTTTAAAAATACTTTTTGGGTAAAACTTAAACCGAGACAATGCTTTGGGGCCAGTGTAGGCTCACAAAAAATATACATAAAACGCACAGCAAAGCGGGATCTATTTTATGACAGTAATCCCGTGCATCGTTAAATGCCATTGATGTGTTAATGTGAGCGTACATATTTGAGGTTTTAAAGCCCTTTAATCAACAGACATTTGAGCATAACAAATGAAACAACACATATATAGACAGATCAGAAAACAACACTCGTAGGCATAAATTCTTCAGTTAAAAGCCATACTACCGATGCTTGGACATGATTCATCCACAGTAGTCGCAGAAGATTCTTTGTGACAGCACCTCTGCATGTACTGCACTGCCACCTTGTGGCCAAAAGCGGAAAAATTGGATGGCAGCATTCAATCATACAAATTACAGTAAAGTCTCGTTATATCGATATTCAAGGGAGTCCGAAAAATATCGATATAACCGGGACTATCGATATATCCGACCCTGTTTGCATGTAATTTTCTCCGTGCGTGCATAGAAATAGTATCGATATAACCGGGACTATCGATATATCCGATATCGATATAACGAGACTTTACTGTATTTCATTTTTTTCCAAATTCTGTTGTTGTTTTTTCTAAAGCACATCATTATAGATTGATATATTTCCTTGTATACCAATGTAAAGCCCAAACCTTCAAACATTGCGTTGACATTGGATCTTAAGAAGTTGCTCATGCTTCCTAAATTTTGTGTCTATTGAGCTTAATGATGGTGCACTGTGCTTTCAGACCTTTCCGGCTCTAGACCCAGATGATGCTGTTTATGAGCCTCGCAGCTCTCGGCTACTCGTGCGAGGCCTTGGCGAAAATGACGTGGAAGATGATGAAGAGGACTGCGAGTCTTCAGCACGTCTTCTGGGCATGTCCTTCATGAATCGCAGTGCCACACAAAGATCGACCGCCTCTCCTTACGTCAGACAGCCTGCACCCAGGTAGCTGGGTTTTTAGCCTTTCTAGACATTTTTGTAATTGCACGGTAGATAAATTGGTTACTTCTTTTGTGTCCCAGGTCGTGTTCACCACCCTCAGCCCGCACCATGATTGTTTGTGTGCTATTTCTTGTCATAGTGGCTTCCATGACCATGGTATTATACTTTTTACCTGGGTGCATCTTTTCAAAGGTAGGCAAAAGTAAACAAGCTTGTACATATTGAGTATTTCAAATTCTACAATCTTTTTCTCTGTTACTTTTACTACTCCAGCTTGGAGGTATTGTGTTTGGTGTGTCTTCCTCACAGTTATAATTTCGCGAGGTAGAATTTTTACTCCAGCTTTTCTGAATGGAGTTTACAGGCCCTCCACTTATTTGCATTTTTTAACATATGATTTTTATAATTTCATCTGCATTTTATTTACCTGGTAATTGGTTAAACATGTCTATTTTCTATGAAAGAAAACAAAAAGCTCAGAGGCATATCAGTACCGATACATTAGTAAACGTGTTTTGTTAAGAGGTTATACACAATATTACCTAAAAGTAGACACATTACCCAGCCACAGCCTTACCTTTATAACAACTGCACTTACTTAACTCTTTCACTGCCATTCTCGAATTTATTTGGGAATTGAATATGACGGTGAGCGCCATTCGCAAATTTTTTGGGGTTGTGGTTTTCCTTGCTGTGGTGCCAATAAAGCACTGGCCAGACCTCTGGCAATGTTTTTGTTTCTTTCTACAAGGGGGCAGCATTTCCCTATTTTCCATGTTAGCGCTTTTTTCCAGCTTCAGCTGTTGTTAAAGCGTGATATAAACCAATATGTATGTATTGCATTGTATTTTGGACACCCACCCTCATTTCAAGCTCATATAATTCCAGACCAACATACTTTTTTTCTAATGAAAGAAGAGAGTCTAAGGTTTCTTATATAAACATTCATTGAACGTTTATGTCGTCCTAAAACTCAATATTCTGCGGGTCCTGCAACTTCAGTGAAAATGACGAAAACTCCGGCACTGGAGAGGACACATTTTTCGCACGTCTGGCAGTGAATGAGTTAAGATTAAATTGTCTGAATCGTATAACATTTTTAAAAGTATATGCTGAAATGATGAATTTCTTAAAATAAATGATTACCGACCAGCAGTTCAAAATGCACGTCCCAACTATTAATAGCAAGGAAAAGACAACATTTTCTGATTAATCCTTCTGCCCAATCATCCTTAGGCAGGCGCTCGGAACTGGAAAGATTATCACAACAACATTACTCGCTATCCGGGTTGTGTGTCCCTCAACTTCTCCCGGTTGTTAGTACAAACACCAAGAAGTTTCCAAGTTGGGCAAGACCTTTTCAAATTCCATGTCGGGTTTATGATCATTGATTAAAGGAAAAAAAAAGTTCAAATAAGCCGCTCATGTAAATGAAAGCTGCGGTAACACGCGGCTCTACTTACGTTGCAGAGGTTGCACCCATAATTCTTTCACTGTGAGAGCACCCATAAATAAGGTGATGATTGGAAGTGTGGATAAATGTTTGTCTATATCCACCGCGATTGGCTGTGTGGCCACTTAGCTGTCCAGGACATAGCATGCCTTTGCCCCATTGTCAGTTGGCTAGGCCCCAGTTCACCCGAGTCCTCTGAATGACAGGCGTAGTCAGATATTTCTCTCTGAAAATCTTCTATTTTTTCGCAGATGGGATGCCCTCAACAAGAGAACAAGACATCAAATGGCACAGTTGATGAACTTTTCCCATGGGCACAATACCAGCTCCCTCGGAGCATTCGTCCTCTCAGCTACGATCTCAGTTTAAACCCGAATTTGAGCACCATGACTTTCAGCGGCCGCACTGTCATCAACATGTTTGTACTTCACAACACCAAGCGCATTGTCCTGCACAGTTCTCATCTCAATATTACCAAAGCTACATTCAAGGTGAGATTTCGATGAAGCTGGCTTTGAAAGTATCTGTTAATTCTGTGCTGCATGTGATGTGGAAATCCAAGTGCTCACCAAGGCTTGGTGGCACTGTGAAATTTGGGTGGGGATTGCATGGGGGTTCATTTGGTCTAACTAATCCAGACAAATTGTTTATTGGCTGGCTAGTTATCTAGCTGGCTAGCTATTAGCTATTTATTGGCTAGCTAGCTAGCCTTCTATCTATTTGAGTTGCTTCCGGGTTGAGTGAACGCTGGCGCGTGTGGCTGCCGCTGCTCACCCACAGAAAAACTGATCCTGTGACTGTAAAGTGACCTTGAGAGTTTTGAAAGACGCTTATAAAATAAATGTATTATTATTATTATTATTATTATTATTATTATTATTATTATTATCCAAAATTCACGAATTGCAAAATAAACTATATGTGCTGTAGGGACATCAGAATATGCACAGCACTTGTGCTAATGCAATAACACTCATTTTGCTGGGAAAACATTTTAAATAATATTTCTTACTAAAATCTCACAAGATTATATCATTACAAAAACACTACTTAAGTGGTTCCTGACATAGTTAAAGGTACTGAACTCGCCCAATTCATATGCACATCCCCGAACCTTTAGTGAAACATAAAAATATGATTCGAGACGTTTTCCTTCAGTTTTGCCAGTGCGACATGAGCATTGTTTTACTTGGCCTGACAAATCAGACTGATTGGATCCCAAGTCCCATCATGTTTCGTGATGCATGTTAATCTAAATTGTACAGTATATATTTGTCTGACCGCTTTCTTTTTTTGTTTTTGTTTTTCTCAACATTGCATGTACGATACTTATTAGTATGGTTATTATTGTTGTTGGTTCTATTTTTATCACACGACGTATGGTTATTACAGTCACATGTAGACTACTGAGTGAATGAAATTTCCTAAATTTACTGATTGGACAAGTAATGTGATAATCTGCAGCCAGTGATGACCAGGCAGGTGTGTCATAACTACATGACATGTTGAGTCAGGTGTGTCTTAACCTTCATGGCAGAGGCTACGTCAAACTCCTGAGACTGATTCACCTAAACCGTATTATGAACCACTGCACCAATTGTAGAATAAGTACCATAGTTTCTGAACTATAAGGCACTTGCAAGCGCACCTTTGATGATGGCCTATTTCAAAACACTTTTCATATATTGGGCACACTACATTTTAGGTGCATTGAATATAAGCTCCAACAGTGGTTGCGGCTGTGCTATGCATCCAATAGATGGCGCAATGATAAAGGAAATACAATACAATCGAATACAGCTTTGTTTAGCCTTCACCACCGCTGCAATGGTAACAATGAGAACTGGTCACAAATATGGACATGAAACGTATACTGTACATCCAAATGACATGACAACAAAAATAATTAAACGAAAACATTTATATAGACAATCGATTCAACAAAAAGATACACACATTTCGTGGGCTCACATCCACAAGGGGCGAAATCTCTCCAGAAGTCTTGCTTGTTTCCTTTTTTACTTCATTAGGTCAGGAGTTAAATCTGCTTTTCGTATTACGTTATTTTCACAATGGCTGCGTGCAGCTAACAAAGTCTGTTTGAGTGTGTGGTGGCGAATGCACATGCCAAGTAATGTCAGGCAGACCCCTTTCAACTCAATATAAATAGACTGGAACTCCATATTTAAAGGACAACCGACGTCACTTTTTTGTTTCTTAACTGACATCAGAAAAATGTTTTATAGCATCTAAAATACCCAAAACACGCAGTATGATATTTTTAGTCAAATGCAAAACACCAATAAAAATGACTTAGTGTCTAAAATCTGCAAAAAATTGAGCTGCGAATTGGGCATTTTCAGAAAGTCCCGCCCCCTGTTCGTGACGTCACGCCAAGACGTCTTGCATTTCTGCAGAATCAAAACAATGGCTTCAGATTCGGAGAATATGCTTTCTTGTTACACATCCAGTTATGAATATGATTCAAATAGTTCTAAAGAGGAAAGCATAGATGTTTGCAATCGATTAAAGAATTTATTCCGTGCCATTATGAGGCAACATTGAGGGGAAATGTCTCACCGAAAAAAGAGGCACAAAATGGCGACCTCCTGTGGCCACCTCCGTTTCCACAGGCTGATAAATTCCTTATATGGAGCTTGGACGCCCTCTTCTCGCGGCTTTTGGGTGCAACACGAGGTCCCCAGACCAAACAAGTGCAGCAAAATACATTGACGTGATGGAAGGACCGCTACAATGCGTCTTTTTTCGGTCAGTCTTTTGTGACGTCACGTACTCATCACCAAATCAAAAACAAGACTTCCTGAATATTCAGCGAGAGTCTTAAAACGTAAAATATAGCTATATGCGGTGGAATCTTATTAAAATACGCTCCGTATAAGTCATTTTTTGTTGTGTCTTATAATGCTGACAGCATGGTCATTTGTTACTTAGAACACATGTTAATGTGAGGTGTACGAGTTGTTGACTTGCGCTTTCTCTCATCCAGCTTGTTGGTGGGGAGACCAGTGACGTCTCAATACTGGAGAACAAGCCAATGGAGCAGATTGCCGTTAAATTATCTGCAGAGCTGAAGGCGGGCCAGCATTGTATGTTGACCCTGGACTACACTGCCAATCTGTCGCAGACCTATGACGGTTTCTACAATAGTTCCTATATAGATCTCAATGGAAGCAAAAGGTACATCACGCCACGGGAGAATCTCCTCAAATAATTTGCAGACTTTATTTACAATTCAACATTTGTCCCCTGTAATAATAAGAAAACTAAAGAAGAACTGAATTTTCCCCAGGGTCCTAGCTGCTACCCAGTTCGAGCCATTATACGCGCGAAAGGCCTTCCCTTGCTTTGATGAGCCATCATTTAAAGCCACCTTTCTGGTGAAAATCAACAGGAAACCAGAGCACATGACGCTCTCCAACATGCCAAAGGTACTTTATTCATCAGGGTGAAGGCAGAATTAGCTTCTTTTTATTGTCTTGGGAATCGCACAACACTTCTTGGTTCTCCTTTGAAGTTATTTTAATTCCTTGGCATGGCATGCAGCTATTTTAGTTTACCGATAAGTACAGTTTGTCTGAACAACCAAAAACCCACATGCCATCCAATGTATGTCTCAGGCAAAGACCACGCACCTTTCCAATGACCTCCTGCAGGATGAATTTGCAAAGACCAGTGTCAACATGAGCACTTACTTGGTGGCATTCATTATTGGTAACTTTGCTGCCGTGAGCAAAAACGTCTCTGACACTCTGGTAAGATTGATTTTTGAAGAGGTTTCCGATTTTGATAATCAGGTTTTTTTGTATCATTTGGGCTGACAACTGAATCTGTGTCATGTGATTTGTAGGTGTCTGTGTACAGCGTACCACAGAAGAAAGAGCAAACTGACTACGCTCTGGAAACAGTAACCAAACTACTGGAATTTTACAATAACTTCTTTGAAATTGACTATCCCCTGCAAAAACTTGGTAGACACTATCAGTGACCTCTCTCCACCCCTCGGCATTCGAAACCTCAATATAATCTTATTTTCTTCTTTGTCAGACTTGGTTGCCATCCCAGACTTCCTGGCGGGAGCCATGGAGAACTGGGGTCTGATCACCTTTAGAGAAAGCAACCTACTGGTGGGCGGACACTCCTCCCTTATGGAAAAACAAGATGTTGCTTCAGTCATTGCACATGAGCTGGCTCATCAGGTGTTTGTCTGTTGTTTATTTTATTGTATTGTATTTTATTTTATTTTGTTTTGTTTATTTATCTTTTGTTTAGATTTTTACATATTTATTTATTTATTTCCAACATTGTACAGTGATACCTTGGCTTACGAACTTAATTGGTTCCCAGACAGTGTGTAAGGCGAAAAGTGTGTATCCCAAAAATTAATTTCCCACAGGAAACCATTAAAATGAAAATAATCCGTTACCCGGTCCCATAAACATACTTTTCTACTTTCTAATTTTCTAAGCCTTAAAACTACACAAAATATACCTTATTTTATGTATAATAAATGTATTATGGTATAATAATTAATAAACTGTACTGTATAATAAAGTTGTTTTATTTACCTTTGTGATGGTCGTTGATGGTGAAATGGAGTGGCCAGTTTCATCAGCATTAAACACTTGATGAGGAACGTAACCTTCTTCTTTCACCATCTTGAGGAATGATCCCTTGTAGGTGCTTTCTCTGTGATAATTTCATCTACGACACATCACTCATTGAGGCAGCTCCGTGTACGAAAAAAGTTCGAATGCCAAGGTAAAATGTTCATAAATGTAATGTTCGTAAACCGAAAACTTTGTAAGCCAAGGGGTTCGTGAACTGAGGTACCACTGTACTGAAATATGCGGCTGCAATAATGTAACAATGATGCGTTGCAGTGGTTTGGAAATTTTGTCACAATGAGTTGGTGGAGTGACCTGTGGCTCAACGAAGGCTTTGCCACTTACATGCAGTTTACGTCACTGCAGATCGTCCTGCCGCAGCTTGACATGGTAAGTGGTCTTCAAGTTTACACATTAAGTGGTGAACAAACTTTTTACAACACCAGAAGTTGAGTTGATGAGTTTGCAGGCAGTTGTATTCTGTGGTCTAAATTTGTCATTTGTATTTTCGTTTTCTCTAATGTTCGACTGACGAATGGGTTTTCGCAGTTGTGTTTCGGCAATGGTTAACTCATTCACTGCCATTCACAAATTTATTTGGGAATTGAAAATATGACGTAGAGTGCCATTGCCGAATTTGTTCGGGTTTTGTTTTTTCATGCTTAGGTGCTGATAAAGCGCTGGCCATGGCCTCTGGCAATGTTCCTTCTTTTCCACAAGGGGCAGCATTTCCCTTTTTTCCATGTTGTTAAAGCGCTACATTAACCAATATGGATGTGTTGCATTTTGGACGGACACCCTCATTTCAAGCTCATATAACTCCAAACCCATATAATTTAGGAATTAATTCTTTTTCTGATGAAAGAAGACTGTCCAAGGTTTCTTATGCTGCATTGAATGTTTATGTAGTCCTAAAACTCAATATTCTGTGGGTCCTGGTATTCGAGTGAGAATGACAAAAACTCATTTTTTGCACGTCTGGCAGTGAATGAGTTAAATACATACAATAGATTGTAAAAGTGTTCTAACAGCCATGAGATATTATTTATTGCTGAAAAAATATTTGTATTCAATGTTTTATAAAATCAGAAAAAAAATTATAAAATCAAAAAAAAAGTGTGATTTACTTCACATGTCAAATTACCATTTACTGACACCCTTCGAACTGAAAAATGTTTTGATTGGGATTGACTCAGGTAGTACTCCTCAAATTTGGTATGCAAAGGTTATTTCAGTTAGAAGAAAGGCCCTTTTGCACTGCCAAGAAAAAAAAAACATAAATAAAGGAAATGGTGCAAACCATATGCATACATCATGGGTAGGCGGTCGGAGTGGCTTTTTTTTAACGTATTTATACATTATGGTGAATACCATTGTTAATGCTCCTGGATGGTCTAATCTTATTTTTAGAACACTTGATCAATATGTCACCATATCATGTGCTGTGCTAGAAGTTTATATTTTGCTCTTACGTTTTGTGTGTTTGTGTTTGAAGGGCAACTTGTTCTTAGAAGTTCGATTCAGAGCACTGGACCAAGATGCACTCAACTCCTCGCACGCCCTCTCTACTGAAGTCAATACATCAGAGCAGGTGCAAGAGATGTTCGACTCTGTGTCCTATATAAAGGTATAATTCTCTTTTTTTATTAATAGTTTCTGTCTATTGGATACATAATTCAGGTTGGCAAGAACATGCGTTGTGCTTGGGTCTTGTAGGGGGCTTCCATTCTCCTGATGTTAAACGCCTCTTTGCCTGGTGACCAGCAGTTCAGAAAAGGTATAATTCAGTATCTGAAACAGTTCTCCGGTTTAAACACGAACACTGATGACCTCTGGAACAGTCTGACTGAGGTAGGCACATTGTTATTGTTCTGTAATTATGTTGGGATAAAATAATAACAATGTAGACAAATGTTGGATTGTTTAGTTATTTAGTGTTTTTGTTTTCCTCTTAGGTAGAGGTGTCAAGTCAGAGTCCAAATGTGTCAGAAATGATGAGTTCATGGACATCGCAGAAAGGATTCCCTTTGATTACACTTTCTCGCAAGGGGGATGAAGTGACTCTTAAACAAGAGATTTTCAAGTTGACGGTAGACAGCAGCACAAAATCCTCTAGGTGCGCTAAATCCTTTCAGAGTTTTGAAAGGCGCTAATAAATGAAATGTATTACCGGTATTATTATTATTATTATTTCCTCATTTTCTTCTTGCTCCTTTACTTTCTTCTTTGGGAACTCACCAGAGCAGAGCTATATTTTATTTTGCATTCTCTCCTAGCTTGTGGACAATTCCAGTGACGTATGTGAATGACACCTGTGGTTCAGCTCCTGAATGCAGACAGGTGTTCATGCTGAAGACCAAGTCAGGTGAATGGCAATTTTCTAATATGGATCAATATCTAGTACGTCGGTTAAAAAAAGATGTGGGATTTTTAATCTGCCTTGAGTAATCGCTTAATTACGTGGACACCGTCAAACTAATTGCAGCAATAATTGTTCATGGCAAACATGACAGTCACAGAGGAAAACCACAAAGCCAACTTCAAAATTAGATTAATATATTAAATAATATAATACAAATTAAATAATATATGGACATAAATGCCTTGGTTCGCTTTTATGTTTAAGTTTTTCTCAGCCTCATTGTAAGAGTGTCGTCTGATTTGACGTTTCTTACAGAATATGTTTAGGAATTTTATTGCCATCACAACAGGTTGCTACATTGTCCTCATATCATGTTCAATCGTTAATTATTGAAGGTCACTCAAAAAACAAAAACACAAATAATGAGGTGAGGTTCAATTTGGATCGTTCATACAATAGCCTGCTCAGGCAAAACAGGTTAGGCAACTTTCGCAATGCTGATGAGGGTCGTTATGCTGATGAGGTGATACCGGGGGGAGTGGGGGTAATAGGCCAATCGTTAGTCAGGAATGTAGGAACAATCAGTGGGGCCACAGGGGGGGGTCTCTCCCCCCCCCCCCCCCCCCCCCCCCCCCCCCCCCCCCCCCCCCCCCCCCCCCAACCTGAGAGTAGGGACCTATCATAGCTGTGTCCGGCGCCACCAGGTCTGGACATGAGGGTTATATATATGGGGCCGATACGACCAGTCAGACTTTAGTTCGCTGACGAAGCCTCTTGGATAGGAGGCGAAACGTCCGAAACCTTGACTTTTGTACAGATGACGGCTGAAGAAACCTTCTCATCGATGGACCACTCCTGTACGACTGAGAGCTTACACAGACACAAATAATGACGCAAATACGTACCGTATTGTATAATGCCCATTGCCAGCGTTTAGTGCCAACAGTGTTACACGCTGGCACGGCTCAATTTATGAGACGTCACCAACTTCCGTAGACTTGGATGCTCACAGCCTGATCGGGTTGTCGTCATTCCTTCTGATCACTTTTTAGTCAACCAGGCTTAGTCCAGCGTGTTGTTTTTGTCAGACAAATCGCAACTCTGCTTTTGAAGTCACTTCATCTCATATTCTTATTTGCAAAATTCTGTCTAGTGTTTCGGGTGAGGAAAATTGTGTGCTGCTCTGCGCAATTATGTATAAAATATTACCGATAAATGAATAAAAAACAATTTATAGTAAATTGTAAAATAAAAGAAAATGGATACTGATTATTGGAATTTTATTTCAATGTATATACATACACGCATGTATATATGATATATATATATATATATATATATATATATATATATATATATATATATATATATATATATATATATATATATATATATACAGTAAAGTCTCGTTATATCGATATTCTCGGGAGTCCGAAAAATATCGATATAACCGGGACTATCGATATATCCGACGCTGCGCGCATGTAATTTTCTCCTTGCGTTCATAGAAATAGTATCGTAATAAGCAGTACTATCGATATAACCGATATCGATATAACGAGACTTTACTGTATATATATACGCCTGATGACCCACCACCTCGCCCCGAAGCAGAACGATCTGTCCCATATATATTATGGTACGTTGTAAAATATAAAAAAATAATACTTGTATCTTGACATTTTATTGACTTTGTGCACATGAACTGGTTGGGTTGGGTACCTCTAAAAAGAACGATTCTTTTCGTGTAGTCGGTTGCCAAAGTTTGAGCATGCTAAGTTGAAACAGTTTTACATGTTTCCTTCGTAGGCATTCTGAAGGTGCCTGAAACTGTGAAATGGCTAAAGCTGAACTACAGGAACACTGGCTTCTACATTGTTGACTATGGAGATGAAGGCTGGGCTGCTTTGGCGGACGCCTTGTCTAACAACTTCCAAGTTCTCACACAGGAGGACCGTGCTTCACTAATACACAACATATTTGCTCTTTCCAGGTAGGTTCACAAATCAAATTAGTTGTGGTCATCACTGTGTCTTTTTTTTTTAACCTCTTCTTTGCCTCACCTCAGACTTGGGCGCGTGTCGTACCGCCAAGTTTTCAGCCTTCTAAACTACATGCCAAGTGAAACCGAGAGCAATCCTATAAGGGAGGCCTTGCTGCAGCTCAACCACATTTACCAGATGTTGCACAAAAGATACGAGCAGGGCCTCGGCGCCCGCATGAAGGTGCGCGCTCACAATGCAGAAAGGATCTTGGGAAATGTTTGCAAGTTGCAAGATATAGAGGTTACATTCAGAAAAAGTATGCAAATTGTCCCCTTAACTCTGTACGACTTGGTGCAATGTAAGACTGAACTTTTCATCTTCACATTTGTTCCACCACCAGATTTACAAGTACAACTATGCTAATTATTTTTGGACTGTGGTACTAGTTTTGTATCTTTTATTTGAATTTGTTCCTGAATCAATGCACTCGCTCCCCACAAAATGTGATCCAATCACTTCTAGGTGCATTTTTAACAACATGTACTTCATTTTGTCTTTTGAAACATTTCTAGTTAACATTTGACTTCTCCTTCAAATATTTTCAGCGATATATTCTGAATCAGTTCGGTGCCCTGATGGATAACCAAACATGGACCAAGGAGGAGAGTGTGTCCAAACAGTATCTGCGGAATGCCCTCTTAGCAACGGCCTGCGATCTGGGGCTTGACATGTGCAAGGAGCACGCAGAAACCATGTTTAAGCAGTATGTCGAAAATAACGGAACGTACCAGTGAGTGAAGCTTTGTCCTGAATCTACAACTACAGTACTTTTATTCAAATGAAATGACTGTTGACAGAAAGAGATGTTTTTAACCAATTCACTGCCATTCACTAATTTATTCGGGAATTGAAAATATGATGTAGAGCGCCAGTCCCAAATTTGTGCGGGTTTTCTTTTTTTCTTGCTTGGGTGCCAATAAAGTGCTGGCCATGGCCTCTGGCAATGTTTTTCCCTCCCACAAGGGGGCACCATTTTCCTTTTTTCCATGGTAGCGCTTTGTCAGCTGTTGTCAAAGCGCTATATGAACCAATATGTATGTATGGCATTGTATTTTGGACAGCCACCCTCATATAACTCCAGGCCTATATAATTTAGGAATTAACTATTTTTTTCTGAGCAAGAAGAGAGTCTCAGGTTTCTTACGCTCCATTGAATGTTTATGTAGTCCTAAAACTCAATATATTTTGGGTCCGAGAATTTGAGTGACAATGACAAAAACCCAGAGTGGACACATATTTGATCATGTCTGGCAGTGAATGAGTTAATCTGATTGGTGATTTTTTTTTTTGTTTGTTTGTTTTGTAGGATTCCGGGTGATCTGCAGCAAGTTGTATTCTGTGTGGCAGCTCAATCCACTGAAAACTGGGAGACTTTGCTCACCATGTATCACTACGCCACTTACGACTCCGAGAAGAACAATATGCTACGGGGCTTAGCTTCCACGCAGGACGCACAGAAAATTGTGTGGTAAGTGTTGCAGAGAGACGACACTTTCATTCTAATATACTTGCTAATAAGCTGAGTTTTCGGTTCTGTTTTCAGAAAAATATAACAATACCATTCTGAAACAAAACTACTGTACTGTATTCTGTTCATTATTGTGTTCTCGGCACCAGCATTTGCAAATGCGATTCTGCTTGTTGACCATGACCATGATGAAATACAACTTGCAAATTCTCAGTAGATTTCTCAAAATGTTTGCAAAATGTTCATACAGTGTATATTCATCAAGTCCCAGAGAAATCCTCCAATTTTGAAAGCTCCAGCACACATATACTCACATCAGAATCACAATCATCTTTATCAGCCAAGTATGTAGAACACACAAGGAATTTGTCTCTGATAGAACATGTTGCACTAGTTATATGATGGTTAAAAAAAAAAGACACAACAAGTAAGTATGGAAGCATATTCCTTGACTCATTCATTGCTTTTCAATTCCCGAATTTATTCAGGAATTCAAAAGCATGACGTGGAGCGCCATTTCCGAATTTGTTCGGGTTTTGGTTTTTCTTGTGGAGGGGGTGGGGTGGGAATGCCGATTAAACGCTGGTCAGACCTCTGGCAATGTTTTCCATCCCACGAGATTTTAAGATCAGATAACTCCAGATCCATATAACTTAGGAATTAACTCTTTTTTTTCTGATGAAAGAAGAGAGTCTTGGGTTTCTTACGCCGCATTGAATCTTAGATATATTCCTAAAACTCAATATTCTGTGGGTCCTGCAATTTGACTGAAAATGCCAAAAAAATCATCCCTGGCACTGGAGTGGACACCTTTTTGCACATTGCCTGGCAGTGAATGAGTTAATGGCAACAGGAGAAGAAGCTTTTTAAATGTCTGCTGGATTTGGTGCGCATGGATCGGTTGCGCCTGACTGAGTAAAGTTGCTGGAAAAGGTGGTGGGCGGGGTGCGGAGGGTCCAGAAAGATTTTCCGTGCCCTTGTCTTGGTTCTTGAAGTATAAAAGTCCGACAATGATTTTTTCCAACGTCCTAACTGTCCGTCATAGTTGTATTTTGTCCAGTCTAAGTTGTCATTTTATGAATAGTGTTAGCTAAGTTGTCATTTTATGTCTTGGTGGTCTGACTTCTCGGCTTTACGCTGTTGGACTTAAGTTTGGGTTTTGGATTAAAATGTTTGCTGTTATTTTATATTATTTGTGTGTGTGTGACTGAGACACTTTTATGTTTACTCATTACGCCCATGTTGTTCCTTTCAGGCTTCTCAAAGAAGGCTTGAATGGAAAGATCATCAAAGCACAGTACCTTCCCATGCTCTTCAGATCCGTCTGCCGAAACGTTGCTGGCAACTTGATTGCTTGGGACTTTGTTCAAGACAACTGGAACCAGATCACACAAACGTGTGTGGCACATTTTAAAAAGAAAGCGATTCATAGATGAGGACAAAACGGAATCTAATTAATCTTTTTGCTTGTAGGTTTCCCATAGGCTCATTTTCCTTGCAATCAATCGTCAAGTCTGTCACCTCTCAGTTTTCTGCAGAGTCACATTTGAATCAGGTAATTCTTTTGATCCAAGAAGAAAAGTTCAGTGGGTGTTGTCTTCAACTTTGTTGTGGGTGCACGTGTTGTGCAGGTGCGATGGTTCTTCTCCAGCCTGAAGGAGAGCGGCACTCAGTTGCGAAGCGCGCGAGAAGCGCTGGAGACCATCCGACTGAACCAACGTTGGATGGAGAGGAATCTTCCCTCCCTCCGTAAATGGCTTTAATGCAGGCCATGCACTCCTCCCTGTTCTCCACTCACCTCCGCTGCCCCCAGTACCGGTTTAGCTGACCCGCTGGGGTAACGTTGTCACGACAACCGCAAAGTTTGCACTTTTGTCTCCAAGCTCTGTGTATCCAAGTCTGATTTGAGCTGGACGGGTTAAGCTCTCGCGTATGGCTCCCGTGAGATTTTAAGCTAGCTCAGGGCGGCTCTGATTGTATCTGGCAGAAAGATGTCAGACCCAAACACTCCTCACACTTGAAGCTGTCGACCAAACCTCACATCGGACAATCACTCTGCTTTACAAAACCCTTTCAATCGGTGTCTCCCAAAAGAGTACTGTATGTGTCAACACTCTTTCCTGTTCCATGAAGTGTGGGCGGCATCTCCGCTTTAATATATGGGCTCTTTTGCACAAGTAAAATTTGCATTGGGTCCTCTTGGTAAAATCCGAAGAGATACAATCGCAGCCTGCAATTGTGCATCCTGGAGTTTTCCATATTTTGGAAGGGGTGAGAAAGTGTTTGGTCGACCAAAAAAAACAAACTACCCACAATGTACAGAAGATGGCGCAGTGAATCACTGCAACCAACGTGTCTTAAATGAAGCAAGCAGCACACTGCTCACCCAGGAAGTTTGCAGAGACGAGCCCATGTTGTTTTGTGTAAAATTCTAGAATGATCATGTAAATGTAAATACAGAATGTTCAGCCCCGCGACAACGGAAGCAGTTTTGGATGTGCCCTTTTTATTTAATCTCAAGTCTTGACTTTGCGCCACTTGAGTTTTAGCGGTTTTTGTGTGTGTGTGTGTGTACATAGAATGTATAGCGGACTTTTATTGATAACATTTGACGAAGGCTCTTTTTCTCCCTTTCTACTGTATTTCCAAGAGGCCACTTATGATGGTGTTGTTTGTATCAAGGCTGTCGTGTATAGAATAATGTTTTATCTCAGGTAATTGTCCACAATTGCCTCATAAAATGGCTTAAAGTTACTCCCATCTCCAGAATAAAAAGCTGTCAAACTATTTAGCATCTTTACCTAACCGCATCCCCCAATGTTTTGCTCCACCGTGTATTTTTTGACAGACATATTGTGCACTTGCTGCTCTGACTTTAATTGACTCTCTGACCCCTCAAATAGATTCCTATGAATTGTCCACAGTCTCGCGGTGAAGAATAATTTAAAAGTGGGAGTTTTTAGGACGTGCTGTGTATTTGTGTCAATTTGTTTCTACTCCATTTTGGGCGCCAGGAGTAAGTCTGTCTAATGATTTGGTATGAGACAGGAGATGAGATATCATTGTGAGGGCGTAACCTTAAATAAGTTCTGACACACTTGAGCAATGCCAAAGATACTAATCAGGTCACATGACTCAAAAGTCACTTGTTTGGGGAACAGAATGCCTACTAATGTGCACTGTACAGACAAATATGTAATTACAGAAGATGCCAACCATTAAGAGTTCGCAGGTGTTTTTGTGGGGGCTGTCAATCCATCCATTTTCTAATCAGCTTATCCTGTCTTTGGAATCTAGGCGGGGTACACCCTGTACTGATCGTAGGCCAATTGTAGGACGCACATAGAAAATCAACCATTCGTGCTCAAAATAATAATAAGAATACGAATAATACATGTCATTTATAAGCGCCTTTCGAAACTCTGAAGGACACTTTACAGTCACAGTGCCCAATCAACCTGTCGTGTAGGCTTTTGGAATGTGGAAGGTAACTAGAATACCTGGACAAAACCCACACAGGCACAAGGGAGAACATACAAACAGCACACAGGAAAGTGGAATCGAACCCTTCACCTTTATAATAATAATAATAATAATAATAATACATTTAATTTACAAGCGCTTTCAAAACTCTCAAGGGCACTTTACTCTGTGAAGCCGACCTGCTAACCTGTTATCAACTGTGCTGCCCTATAGAGTATGTTTTTGTATTTATTTTATGTCTTTTTTTAGGAAAATGTTTTCCACTTTTTGTGGCTCAACAACATAGGGATCGACACGTCTTTTTATTCAGCCCGCGAAAGCAAATCAAGCATGTCAAGTGCCATGATCCTTGCTGAAGTCCAAACCTAAATTTCAAATTGTCCCATGGAAACCACAATAGCAGTCATTATTCTTGGCTTCTAATTTGAAAATTAGCTATTCATTTATTTGCTATGCACTCTGTTAGTAATACTGTGTGGAGGGGATTGGATTGGATTGGATATGCCTTTATTAGTCTCACAGTGGAGAAATTTACATTTCACAGCAGCAAAGTGATGAAAGGAATGAAAGTAGAAAAACGAAATACATGAGCTGCTGGAAAGGCAGCCACTCTCGCGGCGCCGTCTTCAAGTCAAAAGAACAAAAAAAACTAAACAAATAATATGACAGCATAGAGACAATATGACAAAACAAAGACACAGAGAGACATTCATTCTTCAGGACTTGCTGTACCCTCTTTGTGATGACACAGAATGATGAAACAGTTCTAGATGAAAGATACAACATTCGAATGGCTTCTCCAAATTCATCATGGCCCTGAAAGGAAACCGTAACTACAGTATGACCAGTGGCAAAAAAATGAGCGTGATCTACATTGTTGATTCATTGTTGAGTCAGCAAAAAATATCCAAAAATTGATATTGAAAAGTGCAACCCATCGATTAAATTTACACACACTGTCAGGTGACATACTCACAATTTCATTAGATCTAATAAAAGTGTCGTGTAAAAAAAAGATGGATTTACTGTAGTTAATAACATTCTTGGGTTCATTTTCATCTACCACACGCAAGTCTGATTCCCTCCAGACATGATCAGGAAATCACAGAGGAAGAACCTGTCAGACAAAATAAAGTCCACCAAAAGATCTCAAAAAGCTTCAACAAAAAACCACGATGGAAAGGAATTCAAGAACAAACGATAAATAAAATACATTTCACCTAGTATTTGGAAAGACTTACAAAGTTAATTGTAAAGCTTCAAGGCTCTAGCGAATCGGGTTGGAGAGCCTTTATCCACAAATTGATTTAGCATGAAGCAGTGATGAACCATCCCAGGAGTGGCCAGCCTCCAAAAATTACCCGGAGAGTCACACATCCAGGAGGTCACAAAGGACCCAAGGACAACACATAACCAATTGCTGGCCTCACTCGCCTCAGTTAAGGTCAATGTCCTTGACTCAACAATAAGCGAAAATTACATCCATGCCAGAGCTCCAAGGTGAAAAGTATTGCTGACTATTAAGATCATAAAAGCTTGCCTTACTTTTGCAAAACACCTCCAAATGATTCCCAAGACCTGCGGGAAAATATTCTACGGATTGATTTTGGAAGGTGTGCATCTTGTCACATTTGGATTGCATTTCAGAAAAATAACATTGCACCAACAGTCAAACCTGGCCGCATTGCTTATACAGGACTTGAATGACTTTTCAAGATTGACGGAAAACTGAATTCTGATCTTAACAGAAAATGTTGAGGGACAATAATTGTTCATCAATTCATGACCTTAAGTGCACATGAGATGTGCAGCGTGGTCAATGACGCCAACTTGTCTTAGGAAAACAAAATAAAGTTTTAATTAAAAGGACAACCGACGCCTCCGGACAAGTTGTGTCCATAATTTGTAAAATCACTTCAAATGACTTCTACTGAGCATATTTTACAAAGATTCCACCGCATATAGCTATATTTTACGTTTTAAGACTTGCGCTGAATATTCAGGAAGTCTTGTTTTCGAGTTGATGACGATGCCTGACATGACGTCACATCTGGAACAACCCTGACCGTGAAAGCGACACACAATGCGTTTTGGGTACTTTGTTTGGTCTGAAAACTTCATGTTGATCCGTGTTGATGGCAAAATTAGAAGGAAAACATAAATAACACAACAGTGAATCGTTGTGTGCTGCACCAAGACTACTATTTGATTCTAGTTGACAAATTCCCAACACAATAAAAACCTATTTTCTGAAAAGTCTCTCCATTTTCAGAGGACCAGACGATTTTACTCTTCAGAGTTTAATTATTCAGGTGAGATCAATTCTGACATTAGTTTTGGGCACAATCAACGTCCCTCGTTGGGGATATTTGTTTGAATTGGCAAATTTGTGTGCTACCTATATGAATTTGAAAGAGAATTTCATGCCAGTGATAATGGCCAAAAATAATATGAAAACTTAATCAGTTTGAAAGAAAGAGAGACCAAAAAGAAATTTCCTAAGTGAGATTGTAAGACATTGCTTGGAAGACCACAAAAACGAACACAATTGCACGGCCAAGGTAATACTTTCACGACATTGACAGAAGTCAAAAACTAAAGACAGCTCTGTTCTTGACCAAATCTCCAGTCAAGACACACAAAAAAAAAAAACATTTCTGTAATACAAGCCATTTATAATTGCTCGTAAATTACGCGAAGTGTTCAAGAAAACAAAATCAGATTTGATTTAGACAGAAAACGAAAACAAATGCTCACTCTTGTTTTTAATGTGTTCTGCTTTATCAACAGTAAAGGCCATGTTTTTATGTAAACTCTTAAATTGTGTCGATTAAAGTTCACACTTCAACCACCTCTTAGGTTAACTATGTCTGTGTGCTTGGCAACCATACACGTGTAATGTTTGCGCGTGAAGGCGAGGGCATCCGTGGCGAGTTTGTAGAGCGCGCGGCCAGGATAATCCATCCATGATTTTGCGGAGTTTAACTGTCCCGTTCCGACGGCGACAGTGGCAGCTGACGGGTTGAACGTTGGTAATAGGTGTGGATCGCTAAGCAGGTGACCGAGGCGTAGGTGCTGGCAGATGATTTATTAACAAAAAGCGCGGGTCCGAGATAACGCGGACCCGGAAAAAAACTTGTTTGAACAAAAGGTGGCTAAACAGCAAAGCTAGTAGGTGAATGGGGGCAATCCGCCCAACCTCACTAGCCAAATGAAAAATAAAGAGGCACACGAGGGTGCAAAACAGCATACGATACACTGTATCGTATGCTGCAGGGGTGGGCAAAAAGTTTGGCCACCCCTGCTCTAGCCTTTATGTGTGAAGGCATATAGGGGATATTGTACTACACACATGCAATCAATGTAATGCCAAATACAAAAAATAGGGTATTTCATAAAATCTTCTGGCCTGGAATTTGTGCGTACTTTATCACTTTGTGTTTGTTATTTCAACTGGGCACATGGAGAGCTACATTTTCCTGTTATATGACCATTTCGCATATCTCCCGATCTTAGAGGACAGCTTCTGTGCCAAAACATTTTAAGTCACGGTTCAGATCTTCATTTTATCATCAGTCCCTTTTTTTTGTTAAACATTTCAGCTATGTTCCCCACAGGGCAGGCCTCACAAGAATGCATCAACAGCACTCACTGTGTAACATACTTCCCTATAACTATGTATTTCATATTCATTATTGTTCACGTCTAATATTGCAGAATCTTAAAGAAGACCAAGGCGGATTGAATTTTTGTTCACCGATTGCAATGATAAATGTCTAACTCTACGATTCCTATTTTCATATACAGTAAAGTCTCGTTATATCGATATCGGATATATCGATATTCCCGGTTATATCGATACTATTTCTATGCACGCACGGAGAAAATTACATGCAAACAGGGTCGGATATATCGATAGTCCCGGTTATATCGATATTTTTTCGGACTCCCTTGAATATCGATATAACGAGACTTTACTGTATATATATATATATATATATATATATATATATATATATATATATATATATATATATATATATATATATATATATATATATATATATATATCTTGATCTAATTTACATTGGTACAATTGAGCGGTGGGTGGGAGATTGGTGTACTACCTTTCAAACTATCCCTTATACTACTTATCCAAGAATACCGCGTCTAATATAGATCAAAGATGTTTTGGTTTTGTTCAAAGGATACAAAAGCAGTGGGAGTCGTGGATAGGCTGGCCTACATTTTGTGATTACCCTACCGGCATAAATAATCACAAGCACTACACAAGCATTTGGAGCAACCCCCACAAGTCACGAAATCATTTTGATGCCTGACCCGTTCAATCTGAATATTGCAAAGGCTGATGTAGCTATTTTATTGCTTGGTTATGATAGTTGTCCATATACAGACTTTGTATGCAGCTTCTATTTGAAAGTGCTCTATAACAACAGTTGAGTTCCGTTGAGTTCTATCGGCCCAAAATTAGTTGTACTGTAATTGTTTGAATGAGACTAATGATCACACCATGAACTTATTGCCAGCCAATGAAGAAAGGACATTTTGCTCGCTTGTAATGTGCTGGGCCGTGCATGTCAACCAGAGGCCTTCAGTTATACTACGTCTGAATCAATCCACAGCTGCGAGTGTGGTGTGATTTACTACACGTCCACTAGAGGATGTCATTGGCCAGGACATAACTTGTGACTTGAAGAAACTTAAGAAATATTGTCATTAAATTGTTTGAATTTTTACGATGAACGTGTGGATTCATGATAACCTCATAAAATTGCAACATTATTTGCTATTTTTGCTAGCTTCGGAGCTGTCCAACCTTTCTTAATCATGTTTATCTATTCTTGAAAAGTCCTTCTTGAAAATGGCTTTAACAGTAAATCATTTCTTCTCCCCCTTCAGCCATTGTGAGTTGACAAAAACGCCAGTAAATCAACACAATTATTTTATTTTTTTATGCAGCTCGCGACAGATGCAGTGTGCTAGCTCTGGCTAGTATGGTCTTATCTAGCTCTTATTGACTAGCCAATCATGTGACTAGCCAATCATAGTTTGCGAAAACTCTGACGTTTCCAATGCCTTTCAGCAGGCCTTGAGTTCCCAACTCGAACACTGATTGGTTGAAGCAACAGTTTCATCTACTCCGATTGTGAATGCGTCCAGGTAGATTTTTGACCTTGGTAACAAATGATGGCTAAAATGTGATTGGATACATCTTTAATATAAAACCCGTCTGGAAGCAGCACAACAAGGGAAAAGCAATGAAAGAAAGCTAAAAGACAAGTTGGAATTATTTAATAAAAAATCATGGACAAAATATAATGAACATCAGTCTGTGATTCAGATATTTTTAGGCCAGCAGAGAAGGCCTTGCAGGTCCTGACGGCCCACCACTGCGCCAGTGTAAAGGTTTTATTAAAGTGCTCTCATTTAGTGTACTCCAGAGTACATGAATTAAAATACACAAATGAATCTTTATCGGAATAAGACAAAAAGTGCCACTGTGCACGCGAAAACTTTTTTCATTCATAGAAGGTGTCCCTTACAGTCCGGAGCGCCTTATATATGGAAAAAGTTTGGAAAAAAAAACATTCATTTGGGGTGCACCTTATACCCCGGTGTGCCTTATACCAAACTGTCAAACTTTTTTTCCATATAAAAGATGCACCGGACTGTAAGGCACACCTTCAATGAATGACAAACATCTTCTAAATATAATATATACATATACGTTTTCCAAATATAAGGCCTATATATCATATTATAAGGCACTACAGTAGAGGCTGGGGTTACGCACTACTTCCTCTGCAGGTGGAAATGGGTGCTGACAGCAGTTGCGCGACCTGTTGTGGCTCAATATTTCTTCACATGAGCCAATTTGTGCTTTATAAAGCAAATTGTGCTTTAATCATTTGACCCAACATTTTAGTTTGGATGAATATCTGTCACTCTTTAACCCAAGTTGAGTTATTCATTTGAGAGGAATCGTCTATGCAGTAGTCATTGCACAAAGCGCACTTTTTTTTTTGAAAGTAGAGAAGGAAGCATGACCGGCCTAACGTGATGATAAAATTAAAAGAATATGCAGGGATGCCCACTCATATATTCTCACTGGGGGCCACACGAGGCTTGCGGCACCAATTGATAAATCCTCTTATCTCGAAAGTGAGTTGAATTTGTGAAGGATTTCGCTATACAAGCTGATACAGGGAAAAAAACATTCCTTCCCTCCTGCACTATTTCTCTTTCATACATAATTCGCAGGTATTTCCTCTGTTGGGCAGTCCTCTGTGGCTTGTTGCTGCCCATTGTCTTTTTGCTCACTCTCTTCTTCGGACACCGAGACGATTTGTGTATCTTTGGCTTCTTCCATGTCTCTGAGGTTGAGCGTCAGCTCTTCTTTCTCAGTCAGTATCTCGTCATCAAGAGCTCTCTGCTGCTCCTCTTTCTTTTTGCGCTCTTCCTCCAGCTTCTCCTGCTTCTTCATTTTCCAGAAGAAGCCGAGATTTTTCTCGGGGTAGGTGACTTTGGCCAGCGGCAGCTTAAAGATCTTACTTGTTTCCGTGGTGATGAGCAAAAACGTAAGCGCGGAGAGACAGAAGGGCCACGTGCAGGCTGGGAGACCGAACTGCGGACAAAAAAATGTCAAATTGCAGCTAGTAGCAGTCCAATTTGAATGAGGTTTAAGAGACTGTAATCCCGATTTATGGTTCGGAAAACATACCGCGGACATGATGTTGGCGATAGCAGAGCCCAGATATGCGCAGAAAAACCCTGCGGAACAGAAAAGAAAAGACGAATTACGGCAATTGTCACATCTCAGACAACGGGATTGAGTTGCTCAACTCACCACAAGTAATAGCGAGAAGGTGCACTTGCCAAGTGAGCGCATAAAACATTCCGCCAATGGCAATGCATGCCAGCACGCAGTTGTATCCCCACAGGCCAAAGTAAATTGCACCAAATGGAGCTGCCAAAGCCAAGCCTGCACAGTAAAAATGCCAATCACAACAAATCTCATTCGCCAACACTCAACATCATCTATTTGAGTTTCTCACAACATTTGGCATATCGTCATCCTTGGAAATGGCCATCTAGAAAATATTGCGGTGGCATCATGAAAGGATTGAATTGATTTCACAAGGCTACCTGAAAGCATGCCGATTGTAGACCCGAGGACAGCGTGAGCGCACGTTATGGGGGAGGAGATGAAGAGGGAGATGATGAAGATGCCTCCTGTCCAAGGGTTGTCACAGCCGTACACTTGGCCTATCCCCACAGGCACCGACATGAACAGCTGTGGAAAAATGTTGTGTATTTTTATACATACACACGGTGTATATCTATATATATGAAGTTAACATGAACAGCCCAGCCTGCTTTTGGATGTCAGAGGACAGGAAAAAAATGCATATACCTCTTAATAATCATTGTGGACAGTGACACGTGAGACAGCCAATGAAAGGTCGTCGATTAATAAATGTCATGGCAAACTAAGCCTAACCTTTGCGAGGTCGATTTCCTCCCAGGTGATATTTGGCAGCTCGGTGCGTGGTTGGATGAGAACTTGGGGGAAGTGGTGGTTGTAGTGACCGGTGGCTACCATGTGGAGGCACACCAAGATGTTGAAGGGCAGCGTGAACACTGGCAGATCCCAACGACTGTTAATGGATGCCAAAGCACTGGACACGATTGGGCTAGAACAAACAAATGCAAAGATCACTTTAGTTATTCATAATTTGATGTAAGAAAACGATTTGTACTCTCCTCGGTGAGGAATGGACAGTGAACCCTTGTATCCGCGGCAGATACGTTCCAAAAATAGCCCGCGATAGGTGAAATCCGCAAAGTACAATGTAGTCAGGCTATTTTTTTTACAATGCAAAACTGTACATACTGCAGAATGAAACAAAAAATAAAACCTCTATTTTTAATACAGTAAAGTCTCGTTATATCGATATTCAAGGGAGTCCGAAAAAATATCGATATAACCGGGACTATCGATATATCCGACCCTGTTTGCATGTAATTTTCTCCGTGCGTGCATAGAAATAGTATCGATATAACCGGGACTATCGATATATCCGATATCGATATAACGAGACTTTACTGTAGTTTAAAGAACGGCGTTGTAAAACAATATTTTGCTGCTGTGCCTATTCGTCCTGACTCCGCTGCGCTGTAGCATCTTTTTCTTCTGAATGAGTCTTTCTCCGAGAGAAGAACATTGTTATCTCTCTTTTTTTTGTCTTTCTTTTTTTTAAGAATAGAGAACAGCTCATGGAGCCAAATGCTCCATGAGCTGTGTGTTTGATCAAAGCCAGTGGGTTTGATTTTATTCTGCTTTGTTTGCAGTGTTGTTTCGTTTACTTTGCATGCCATTAATAAAAAAACAAAAAAAAAGTGTTTTATCCCCTGAAAAAAAATCTGCAATGCACTGAACCGCGAAGTAGCGAGGGATCACTGTAGTTGGTTTCGGTTTCTATCATCACAACTCTATCCATTCGCTTAGGAAGGATTTTGGAAAAGATGGATTCAACTGTGTCTCTTGGAATTTTATCCCTGAGGGATGACATTAACATAAACGTCGTACCACATCATAGACATGAAGACGTTGGGCAGCAAGAGCCACCAGTACCAGTTCCCTGCATTGGAGAAGACGGCCATCAACAAGCCTACTAAGATACCGTTGTAGCCATATAATCCTGCAGCAATCGCACCCCTGGAGAAAAAAAAACATTCCCTTATGACAATCCAAAATTGTTAACAATATTTTGGAACCTTCTTTTCCGACGCCGCCATTTTGTTTTCAAAACGAGTGAGCTCTCTCACCTGCTCTGACGCAGAATCAGCGCTGAAATGGTGGCAAAGAGCGTTCCCACAAAGCCGTTCAGCGCCCACCAGTAGTTCTGCAGGATGAGGCCGGCAAAGATAATGAGTCCGCTCAGTGGGTTGTTAACAAACATGACTTGAGCAGCCCCACGCAAGACCCAATCCAGCAACTGGAGCAAGAAAAACTGTTCTAGAAGACCATGGAAAAAGATGACGTTATCTCTTATCTGCCTCAACATTTACGTGCGCAGAAGAACACTCCACATCTCGCGTGAGTGTCACCGCCACGTGAGGTGCAGCGTATCCCAGCTGTCTTTGGGAGGGAGACGGGTTACACCCTGGACTGGTCCACCGTCAATTGTAAGACTATTACAATCATATTCACACCTAAAGACTAGTTAAAGCATTCAATCAACCTCATTTGAATGTTTCAACCTCATTTGAATACGGTTAGTTCATCTTGAATTTCCTCATAAAAAAAATATTTCAGATTGTTTCTTGAGATTGGGCACCTGAGTGTTTTTTAACCTCAATATCCATATATATATATATATATATATATATATATATATATATATATATATATACACATATATATATATATATATATATATATATATATATATATATATATATATATATATAGTAAAGTCTCGTTATATCGATATTCAAGGGAGTCCGAAAAAATATTGATATATCAAAATCAGAATCAGAATCAGAATACCTTTATTCGTCCCGCAATGGGGAAATTTGCAGTCCACAGCAGCAATTGAAGAGGGATGGGGTTGGGGTGGGAGTGAAAGGATAGAAAACAAGATATTCTAAGAATAACAAAATAATATAACCGGGACTATCGATATATCCGACCCTGTTTGCATGTAATTTTCTCCGTGCGTGCATAGAGTGCGTGCATAGAAATAGTATCGATATAACCGGGACTATCGATATATCCGATATCGATATAACGAGACTTTACTGTATATATATATATATATATATATATATATATATATATAAAAAATCCTCGTCTCACCCCTCGTCTCACTCCTCATGGGTGGTGTCTGTCCCCCATTTTTTAGCTCCGGTCCTCTACCAGAGGCCAGAAAGCTTGAGAGTTCTGCGCAGTATCCGTGCTGTTCCCAGCGCTGCGCTTTTCTAGACCAAGATATCTGATGTTGTTCCCGGGATCTGTTGCAACCACTCGTCGAGTTTGAGGGTCACTGCCCCGAGTGCTCCGACCACCACAGGAATGACTGTCACCTTTACCTTCCAGGCTCTCTCCAGCTCCTCTGTGAGCCCTTGGTATTTGTTAGATTTTCTCCTGGTACTTCTCTCTGATGTTTCCATCACTCTGGACCGCTACATCCATGACAACGGCTTTCCTTTGACCTTTATCTATGACCACGATATCTGGTTGGTTGGCCATTACCATCTTGTCAGTCTGTATCTGGAAGTCCCACGGGATCTTTGCTCGGTCATTCTCGACCACCTAGGGAGGTGTTTCCCATTTTGGCCTTGGGGTTTCCAGTCCATACTCCGCATAGATGTTTCGGTAGACTATGCCAGCCACCTGGTTATGGCGCTCCATGTAGGCTTTCCCTGCCAGCATCTTACACCCTGCAGTTACGTGTTGGATTGTCTCAGGTGCCTCTTTGCAGAACCTACACCTTGGGTCTTGTCTGGTGTGGTATATCCCTGCCTCTATGGCTGTGGTGTTCAGGGCCTGCTCTTGAGCAGCCAGGATGAGTGCCTCTGTGCTGTCCTCTAGGCCAGCCCTCTCTATCCACGGATAGGACTTCTTGAGATCAGCCACTTCTGTTATGGTTCGGTGGTACATCCCGTGTAGGGGCTTTTCCTCCCATGATTGTCCCTCTTCCAGCACCTCATCCTCTGTTCCCCATTGTCTGAGACATTCTCTGAGTACATCATCCGTTGGAGCCTTCTATTTGATGTATTCATGGAGCTTGGATGTTTCGTCCTGGACAGTGGCTCTCACACTCACGAGTCCCCGGCCTCCTTCCTTACGGCTTGTGTACAGTCTCAGGGTGCTAGACTTGGGATGGAACCCTCCATGCATGGTGCGACTGTTTGGCACCTCTAGTATCTCTACCAATGCCTTTCTGTGCTTTGCTCATGTATTGATCCATGTGTCAAATGCCAAATGATGCCTGACATGAGCTTCCATGTTGTGGAGAGACAGGCTATTGGTCGATAGTTGGAAGGAACTGCACCCTTTGAGGAATCCTTCATGATCAGGATTGTTCGCCCTTCGGTTAGCCATCCTGGGTGAGTCCTATCCATCAGCAACTGGTTCATTTGTGCTGCTAAGCGCTCGTGGAGAGCTGTGAGTGTCTTTAGCCAGTAGGTGTGGACCTGGTGCCGTCCAGTTTTTCATACCTGAGACTCTTTCTTGTATATCTGCCGCTGTGATGGTAACTGGGTTCTGTTCAGGGAGGTTGCTGTGCTCCTCTTTCAGAGTCACCAGCCATTGTGCACTGCTGTTATGTGCGACCTCCTTCTCCCATATGCCTTTCCAGTATCTTTCAGTTTCCAGTCTTGGAGGGTCTGCTCTGCTGTTAGAACCCTGCCACTGAGCGTACACTTTCGCAGGTTGTGTTGCAAACAGCCTGTGTACTTTAAAAAGAACAATGTATTTCTAAAGCCAAATCATTGTATTCAGTGCAGGTTTGAGACCAAATAAAATTGATCAAAATCAACCCAACCGTTTTTTAGTGTACCCTGGACCGATGGACTTTGATTCAGAGTACATCAAGAAAATCCGATGTGTCAGCTTGGACAAACTTACTTTCCATCCACTTTGCAAAAATTGCCATATCTCCTGAAAAATAGGAGACCCCCTTCAAAAGGTGAGCCTTGGTCCTCTGCAGGCACGGGGCATCTGCCTGCTTTTCATTCTCATGCTTCAGGTCAAGTTGTGCCATCAGGGGTTGCGATTCCTATAATAACAGTCCGGCATTAAAATCTGGTCTGTTTAATTGCAAAAAAACAAACAAAAAACAAACACACACACACACACACACGCACATAAATAACGAACACACACACGCACATAAACAACGAACAGATCGTTCATAATCACTGAGGATTTACATGCACACGCAAGCGGCAGTGTGAGGCTCGCTCAAAGCTTTTGATTATCCCAGCGGTATCCTCTTGCAAACATTTCATATCCAAAATACATAATTTTTCATTTATATATATATATATATATATATATATATATATATATATATATATATATATACAGTAAAGTCTCGTTATATCGATATTCAAGGGAGTCCGAAAAAAATAACGATATAACCGGGACTATCGATATATCCGACCCTGTTTGCATGTAATTTTCTCCGTGCGTGCATAGAAATAGTATCGATATAACCGGGACTATCGATATCTATATAACGAGACTTTACTGTATATATATATATATATATATATATATATATATATATATATATATATATATATAATAAAATAAAACAAATAAAAATTCTACTACAATAACCCTGAAATCATTCACCGTTGGACCCTAAAATTGTCCCCTAAGTATGTTATATATATATATATATATATATATATATATATATATATATATATATATATATATATATATATATATATATATATATATATATATATAGATAGATAGAGATAGAGAGGAAGAGATACACTTTCTAATAATATACTTTGCTAGAATGTATTGATTCCAAAAAAGTTCCATTTTAACACACACACACACACACACACACACACACACACACATATATATATATATATATATATATATATATATATATATATATATATATATATATATATATATATATATATATATATATATATATATAAAAATGGAACTTTTTGGAATCAATACATTCTAGCAAAGTATATTATTAGAAAGTTATATGAGAAAGAAACAGCATATGCACATTATTTTCTTGCTCCTACCTTTGGAAAAAGTAATCCCGGCATATGCTCAAATAGTCAAGAAGTTCATGGATCAACAACTGCCCCTCTGAAAAAAATCTGCAGAGGGTTTTAAAGGTTTGCACACAAAAAAGAAAACAAAAACAAACAAAAAAACAACTCCTTCTACTTTTCTTTCTCCACCCCTTTCTCCTCTCTCACCCACCCATGTTTTCTGTTCGTGCTGTCCGTGATCCACGGAGCAAGATGCAAAGACTCTCGCTATTTTCCAATTGGTCTGTCCAAATTAGGAATCATTACATGAATTACTCGGCAAGCATTCTTTCATCTTCACCACGTGTGTCATATGTGAGGATGTGCCATTTTGTGGGGGTGACCGCTATCATTTTTGCGGTTCATTGTCTTTATTTTTCGGAGCAAAACAAACAGAATAAAAAGAAAGATAATGAATATATTGCATTATTTGAGATCAAGTCAGGTTTTCTTTTGTTTTGTTTTCAGCACTAGCAGGAGTGGAAGGCGTGCCTCTTCAGCGGTGCACCTGTTCTACGTTCCCCATCAAGCCTTGCCTAGTATTTAAAGACTCGTGTCACAGAAATTGCCCACTGTGATGTCAAGTGATATTTTCCTCAATTTCCATTTCTAGTTGTTTATTGTTTTGTAAGTATTTTGATTTTCCCAGTAATTTCTTGATGGGTTTAAGTTTCATGTATTTGGGCTTTTGCCGTTTTGTTTTTCTGTATTTTCGAGTGTCAAATTTACTTTGTCAGTGACTGGCAAGCGCTTGATGTTATGTTTGATTTTCCTGGCCCGTTGGTCCCAGTGATTTGTGTGACTACTCTGTGCTTTGTTTTTCTAGAAATAAATATTTTTTGGTTGGGTGATTGGCGGAGTTTTCGTTTCTGGGATCTGCACACCATCTGGTTCATTTACAAACTTCTTCGGATCCATTCCTGTTCAGAGGCAAAAATGTATACAAGGTGTCATCATGGTTGCCAGCCAATCTCAGGGTACAGAGATAAACCGCCATCCTACTCACACCTCGGGAACATAAACAAGTATTCAATTAACCTGCCACATGTGTTTTTGGAATGTGGGAGGAAACTGGAACACCCGGCGAAAACCCACACACGGATGGCCAGGGACCGGAATCGAGTCCATGACCTTGACACTGGGAGGTCAATGTGCTAAGCAGTCGACCACAGGGTTCCCCATTTGCTTTATTTATAATTGCATTTGTCATGTTTATTGTTTTCTCACAAATGTCAACATTTGACCATATGAGCCAAAATAGGTCATCATTAGGGAAATATTTACATTTCCTTAGAAGGAAGTTGAGATTTGTAAAAAAAAAAAAATAAGCAATTGGTGTCTATTGCTATTTACGTCTTTCTGACCTCATCCCTTTTTTATCATTCATATGACAAATCATTAACATGATCAAAGTCTTCTCAATGACAATTCTCTTTGAATATTAATTACATAATGAAGGCATGGTTGGTATTTCACAAGTGAGTATTAAACTGGTAATTGATGACCTCTGCTGTACACTTTGTCATCGGCAGTTTATAATTTATTGTATAAGCAAATACGATTTTCCAGAATCAAAAGTGTGAGAAAAGTGTACTTTCAGTGAGTGCCCGTTTTCCAACATTTTATTCAAAATATGTTCCAATATTAAAAAACAATGACCTTCTCCGCCATCATTTTGCCTCAAAACAGTCCCGTCTTGTCCCCCTTTTCCACTTAGATCAAGTCCAGAGAGCGTTGGAGAAACACAGAAGCATGTGCGTAGTCCCCGAAATTAATCGGTGCCAAATGAAAAAAAAAATCGTGGCTACCTGTTACACACATCCAAAGATTTTGGGTCGGATTAAAGTGGTTTCCTCCTATCCATCCATCCCTCTATCCATGGTTTGAAGTTTTTTGATGAAATTAGTGTCTAAATAGGCTGCACAGTGCTAATCTGACATTTATACAAGTGAAAACATGAAGATTCAGCCTTGTTTAGCTGTGAGGATCATCTGAACTTTGGTGGTCGCCATCCATCCATCCATCCATCCATCCATCCATCCATCCATCCATCCATCCATCCATCCATCCATCCATCCATCCATCCATCCATCCATTATTGTATAAGCAAATACGATTTTCCAGAATCAAAAGTGTGAGAAAAGTGTACTTTCAGTGAGTGCCCGTTTTCCAACATTTTATTCAAAATATGTTCCAATATTAAAAAACAATGACCTTCTCCGCCATCATTTTGCCTCAAAACATCCTTCCAACACCCATCCAAACCTAAATGCATCCAGCCAGCCATCCATCATCATCTGTCCATCCAACCCATCCATCCATTTTCCGTACCGCTTATTCCTCATCAGGGTCGCTGGAGGCTATTTCAGCTGTCTTCGCGCACGAGGCGAGGGACACCCTGAATTGGTCGCCAGCCAATCGCAGGGCACACAAAGACAAACAACAGTCATTCTCACACTTGCACCTCTGGACAATTTAGAGTGTTCAATCTGCCTGCCATGCATGTTTTTGGATTGTGGGAGGAAACCGGAGGACCCGGACCAAACCCACGCAGACCCCGGGAGAACATGGAAACTCCACACAGGGAGGCCGGAGCATGATGTGAACCGGCGACCTCTGCACTGTGAAGCCGGCGTGCTAACCACTCGACTACCGGGCCGCTCACCGAAATCCATCAATCCTTCCATCCATCCCCTCCATCCACCCACCCCACCCATCCATTCATCTACCCCACCCATCCATCCATTCATCATCCATTTTGCCATCCATCCATCCATCCACCCACCCGCCACACCCATCCATCCACGCAACTCATTCATTCACCGCATCCATCCATCCACCCCACCCATCCATCCATCGTCCATTTAGCCATCCATCCACCCACCCAATCCATCCATAACATACCCATCCATTCATCCAGCCATCCACCCAAATCGATCTATCCATCCATCTACCCCATCCATGCACCCCCCAATACTCAAATGGAGTATTTCCGGTGTATAAGGTGTGCCCAAAAGCCTAATTTTTCTTCAAAAGATGACCCTGCACCTTATATACACAGGTGTGCCTTGCATCTGAAGTAAAATTGAATCACAACAGGTCTCGCAACTACTGTTAGCAGCCACCGACTTCATTTCCTCCCGTAGAAGAAGTAGTGCGTAAACCCAGCCTCTACTGTAGTGCCTTATAATGTGGTATATAGGCCTTATATTTGGAAAACTTTTATATGTATATATTATATTTGAAAAACCTTTTTCATTTATTGAAGGTGTGCCTTATAGTCAGATGTGCCTTATATATGGAAAGAGTTTGAAAATACACCATTCATTGGGGGTGCGCCTTATAGTCCGGTGTGCCTTATACATCGGAAAATACGGTAGTACTACTACTACTACTACTACTACTACTACAACAAACACATTAAAATTCAATATTGACATACTTGAATTTAAATTCTCAATTAGTCATATGTACGCTTAATGTTATAGCCACGGTGCATTTACATTGGAGTGACTTGTTTTTCCAAAAGGTCGGTCATCATTCATTTCACTTATTTTATTAATGACCATAAATGAATCATTTAATGATAGATAAATATCAGTAAATATAAAAATGTAAAAAACGTGTTACTTGAAAAATCAAACACTGAGTGGCTGGATTAAAAAAAACCTTTTTCAAAAAGGTTTGAAAATACACCATTCATTGAGGGCGCGCCATATACTTCAGTGCACCTTGTACACCAGAAAATACGTTTTTTTTCCCCCCTCTGTTAATATTTTGTGAACTGAAAATAATGGACTCTGTTGCCACAATACTGTGTGAAATGTGCGTATTCTCAGTATTAGTGTGAGTTTCCGGCTTTTATTCTAATCTCCTCTCACCCCGCCAAGCTAAACTGTTGTTTTGACCTACAAAAGCTTTGTAGATTAACTGAATGTTTGATTTTTTTTTTCCCCATGAGTGTTTCATAACTCAGTCATGAGCCTTTTCTCCACGCAATAGGAAACATCAATGAATTTCGCCACCACTTGCAAACTATAACTCCACTATAAACATATCATTTCATGCACATTTCGAAACTGGATCCTGCTGTAAATGTTCTAAACAACTCTTAACAAGTTAGCAGATGACAGTAAAGTTTTACTTGCCACCCAGAGCCACTTGGCATTCTCTTGTGCAACACTACCCGCAGTGTCAAAATATGTAAACTCCAATTCCATTCAAAAGTTGGTCATCCAGATAATCTTCATATTTTCTGACACCATCATGTATGATGTGATACATCTATCAAACTTTGGTGCTTGTGGTGAGGGTTCAGAGAAAAAGAACAGTCGGAATGTGACTTGTCTGCACATCACACGCATTTTCTCATGCTTATGTTCCATACAAATTACCTTTTGTGAGTTCATGCATATAAGCCCCACTTACTTTAGGGAGTATTAATACACGTCAACATCCCCACCAAAACACAGTCCGCAGAGGAGCTCCAAGCCATCCTGAATGCTTTTTCCGAGGCACAGTCCAAGGTCGAGATCGGGTCACCAACCCGTATCTACAGCAAAGCAAATGAGGAGATTAAATAGCCTATAGCAATTAAAAAAAAATACAAATACAAATCTCAAGTGATCACAATGGGCCATCGTGATCACTTGTGAACAGTTGCAGGGACGTATCGAGTTAAGTCATGCATTTACTACGGTGAAATCATTTTGTATAAACGTAGTGAGGGATCAAAGGCAATCCATGGTTTTGCATAGATGAATGTCATTGATTATTCATAATAACATAGAATTAAAGGGTATCTGAGAAAAGCTGTGATTTCCTAGGTGTGCGCGACAGCGGCAACACTTAACAGGAAGTAGATCAGGGGTTCAAAATGTTTGGTGAGCCCTGTCACTGGGGAAAAAAAGTCACTAGTGGTCATCCAACTTGCGACCGAGTTCCATTTCGACCAAACGGCCGTAAATCGAAATGGACGTAAGTCGAAATCCATTAGAAATGTTGACTAGAGACTCGGAGGCTAAATGACTCGTAAACTCCCCCTCTGTGGTGTCATCTCGTGGCCGATTGCTGTGCGAGAGTGAGATGCTGGATGGCTGGCCAAAATTGGTGCCAGGCGTAGAATATTTTTTTTAAATAAGGTCTGGAGGTCGTGGTCGTAAGTATGGGTGGTCGTAAGTCGAGCTGGTCGTAAGTCGGATGTTACCTGTACATCTTAACTGTCCTCCCCACTCAAAAAAAGCCATTTTCTGTATTGATACATTGGATTGGAATGGATTAACCTTTGTCAGTCTCAAATTGCAGAAATTTACATTTCACAGCAGCAAAGTGATGAAAGTAAGAAGAAAGGAAAGGAAGAAGTAGAAAAACAAAATACAGGACCTGTTGAAAAGGCAGTCACTTATGCCGCACCATTTTAAAGTCAAAACAACAAAAAACTAAATAACAAATAACGTGACACAACAGACAGTCATTCAATCTTAAGCACTTCCTGCACCCTCTTTGTTGCCTGACGCAATTTTAGATAAAAGTCTGGGATCAAAGCCTCCTTTTCATCAGTGGATCAGGGACGTCATGGTGAAATGTGCATGTCTACTACAAGCTAAATGTTGAAAGCGAACACAAAGCTGTAGCATCCAATGATGAAAAGAGATTGCCTCACATTGTCCTGTTCCACGTAAATCCGCTTCAATTCCAAGCCGCGACAGTTCCACATATGCATCGGCGCTCTGCGCTGATGCTTCTTCTCATCGCGGGCTCCTCAAGCCATACATCCATCCAGCTGCAGACTGTCCAACAGCACTGACCTTTCTGCTGAACAAAGCAAAAAATCCCAATCGCGCCAGAGCTGTCCAGTGATGACAGTCAAATAGCACTGACATTCCTCCCAAATCAAAAACCGTGCTGGTATATTTGTGCTGCCCAAAAAGTGTAGCCGCTCATTGTAAGTGATATTTGTGATTATTTATAGTTATTTTGAACAATATATTTATCATTGATGGGGTTGGGGGCCATGGTAGTATATGAATCGGCAGAGAAATCAATCAGTCATCTGTATTTTTAATTAATTTATTTATTTTTGTTGCAAAAAACATCATCAACACAGGCCTCAAAAATCCTGATCGGTTGCCCGAAATAAAAGCCATGTCCTGCCATGACCCAACTTTCACCCAGTGATTCACACACAGCAGATCACTCTGGGAAAATGTGACTATTTCCTGTATCTTGGCACCATTTGCGCCTCTCACATTGACCCACATTCTGCAATCTACGCCATCTTCTGATCTATGCCAGTGCAACACGTCAGACTCAGAAAATGACTTTTTGAAGACTCACACGTAACTGGTGGTCACCATTTAGTACCGTGTAATTCTATTATTTTCTATTTCTATACATTTTCCATTTCAACCGTTTATAATTTCTTGAATGATCGGTTGGCATAGGCTGTGTTATTCAAGGCCACAAGCAAAAATGTTTTACATTATCGAACACTGCAATCCACAAAAAAACTGTCCGGCACGGCACCAAAGACGATTGTAAACATTTCATAAACAAAAATTAGGATTGGCTGATGCTGACATCTGGTGAGGAAAAACGGGAAGCGTCCAGTCCATTTCATCCTTTTTGCCTCCTTAACCACGTCTACGGACCCTCCGCTGAGGAAGCTCACACATTCCTTTGAGTTCATTTCTCAAGAACCCAAATCAAACCAGTCTGACAAAGCCGTGCAAATACCAAACACTCCAGAAAAGATCTGACAAGATTAGTGAACTGGAGTCACCGGTGCTTTCATGCAGACAGCTCACCTTGAAAGGGTCACAAATATGCATGCCCATGATGTGCCTTCTTTTGTTTGTGCGTGTTTGCGTGCATGCATTTGTGTGCGTGTGTGTATGTGTGTGGTAGGGGGGCTCTAGCTTCAGTCAGGCTATGGAACCTGATACTGGATGACTTTCCGTCACAAGAATGCGAGTTTCCTTCTCTCCGAGCATCTGGCGAGACGCCCGGCCACATCTCCATCTGCGTGTGTGTGTGTGTGTGTGTGTGTGTGTTTGTGTGTTACTATTTGCCCCTTTTCCTGTGCCTCTCTCAGAATTTAGAGGCTTTCTTGATAGGTTTCTTTGTCTTCTGGCATTCTGGACCTTTACTCTGCTTATGTTGGTTTTCTTTCGAACGGTTGGTTGTCAAAATGAGGCCTAAGGTGAGGATAGAAAACAAGAATGTGTGTGTCACTCTTTCTCAGGAGGATGGCACAAACTCATTCGAGGAACTGTTGCAATGTTTTGTTGATACGTGTTGCAGAAAAGTGACTTTAGTGAACAGAATTAATAAAATTCACTGCCATTGACGATTTTATTCGCAAATTGAAAATATAACGTAGAGCGCCATTCCCAAATTTATTCGGGTTTTGGTTTTTCTTGATGGAGTGCCGATAAAGCGCTGGCCAGACCTTTTGGCAATGTTTTCCCCTTCCACGAGGGGGCAGCATTTCCCTTTTTTTTCCATGTTATCGCTTTGTTCTAGTTTCAGCTGTTGTTAAAGTGCTATATAAACCAATATGTATGCATTGCATTGTATTTTGAACAGCCACCATCATCTCAAGCGCAGATAACTTCAGACCCACACAATTTAGGAATTAACTCTTTTTTTCTCATCAAAGAAGAGAGTCTAAGGTTTGTTACACTGTATTGAATGTTTATGTAGTCGTAAAACTCAATATTCTGTGGGTCTTGGAATTTGAGTGACAATGTCAAAAACACATTTTTGCACATCTGGCAGTGAATGAGTTAATTGTCACATTTTATTCTGATATAATATCTTCATGCAGTATGATAGCAACATGTGTCTAAAACTAGGAATGCCACTTTGAGCTTACACTTGTTTCATGACCTAACTTGTTTCACTGGTCAACAGCCAAATTTAATATCCGAGATTAATGTATGTGTTCCATAGCATTTTTGACACAGATTTTTTTTCTTGCACTTTTGTGTTTTTTTTTAGTTTAATCGTTTTTAAAGGCTGTGGAATATGTGTTTTACCAAGGTATGGAAAGCAGATGCACAGATTTGTTGTTGCTGAACAAAATCTGATGACAAAACTATCAACTTCTTCCAGGCATTCACTGGATCAAGTCCCACCAAAGAGGGCAGTAATGTTCCACCTCCAAACCTGGTGAGTGGCTTTCTGCTGCAAGGAAAGAAAAGAAACCTCACTGTTAAGTAGGAAAACACACAACTGCACCTCAATCGGAACACATTTTAACCTCAGAACACAGGATTGATTCGTGTGTGTGTGTGTGTGTGTGTGTGTGTGCGTGCGTGCGTGCGTGCGTGCGTGCGTGCGTGTGTGTGTGTGTGTGTGTGTGTGTGTGTGTGTGTGTGTGTGTGTGTGTGTGTGTGTGTGTGTGTGTGTGTGTGTGTGTGCGTGTTTAACGCAAAGCCATGAAGTTCACTCAGAATTAACAAAGGAAGTGCAGTAAACAACATCCTTGGGCTCCAATGATGGAAGAACAAGCCCTGTTTGAGGTTTAAGACTTTTTACGCTTGACATTATTTTTCATGAAAACAAGATGGTCTCACCAATATTTGGTTGTTTGTATTGAATGTTTGTGTCAATTTGTTAGCATGTCATCTGAAAGGTTCTATTCTTTTTTAAAATTATATTTAGTAATTAAAAAAAATCATGCATCACTTTTTAAAGTTCCTCATTCAGGTAATAGGTGAGCAAGAATAGCTGAAGAAAACCCAGGCAAGCCTGAAGAGAACATGTAAATCCCACACAGGAAGGCTGGAGCCGAAATCAAACCCTGTATCGCCGCACCGTGAGGTTGACACGCTAACCACTGGGCTGCCCAGCTACATCTATTTTCACAGCAAGCAGTTGACTTGTGAAATACAATCCAATCAAACGTGTAATCAAGCCTCACCATTAACATTGGGTCGTCTTCCAGGAAACTGCATTATTGTTCCCTGACTTTTTGTGGGTGATACATTCGATGATCCATTATGATCGGTGAATTTCTAAAAAACACTACAGGCTTTTTCTCGGGGGTTCGGTTGGTATTTGACTTCAAAGAATACAGAACTGATATCACTTCTGATTTATTTATTATGGAATCTGAAATATGTTTTTTTTTAAACTGACTACAGTATGCACTTCTCATTTACGATGAAACGAAACCCAGAAGCTAGCAAAATGAGTTAAAACATAATCAATGTTTTTGGGGGAAGGGGAATATCGATGTATGTATGTATGTATATATGTATGTATGTATGGATGGATGGATGGATAGGGTAGGATGGATGGATGGATGGATGGATGGATGGATGGATGGATGGATGGACAGGTGATATAGATGTGTATGGATGTATGGATGGATAGGGTAGGATGGATGGATGCAATTAGATGATGGATGAATAGATGGATGGATGGACGGATGATATAGATGTGTATGGATGGATGGGTGAATGGACGAGTATGGGTGGATAGATGAATGGACGGATGGGTATGGGTGGGTGGATGAAGGATGGATGAATGGGTGGATGGACGGGTATGGGTGGTTGGATGAATGGATGGGTGGATGGACAGGTATGGGTGGGTGGATGATATGGATGGTATAGGTGGATGGATGGGTGGGGTTTGATAGATGGATGATATGGATGGGTATGGGCAGATGGATTAATGGATAGATGGATGATGAATGGACAGATAGATGGATGGATGAGAATGGTGTGGGTGGGTGGATGGATGATATGAATGGATGAGTATGGGTAGATGGATGAATGGATGGACGGACAGGTATTGGTGGGTGGATGGAAGGATGAATGGGTGGATTGATGGTTCTGAGTGGGTGGATGGACGGAAGGATGGATGAATGGGTCGATGGATGGGTATCGGTTGATGGATGAATGGTGGGTGGGTGGATGGACGGTTATGGGTTGATGGATGAATGGATGGATGGGTGGATGGACGGGTATGGGTTGGTGGATGGATGGATCATATGGATGGTAAAGGTGGATGGATGGGTGGGGTTTGATGGATGGATTATATGGATGGATATGGATGGATGGATAGATGGCTGGATGATGAATGGACAGATGGATAGATCAATGGATGGATGGATGGGTATGTGTGGGTGGGATGGATGATATGGGTAGATGGATGTGCCTTCGTGTATGCGTGTTTGTGTGTGTGCGCGTGTTTGTGTGTGTGCGCGTGTTTGCGCGCACAACGATAAAGGCTGAATTGTTCACAGTTTTGTTTCCATCCTCATTTGGCTTTTCACTTGTTGATGTTGTTTAACTCTCAGGCTCACCTCTCTGGCTTTCTGGTGACATTTTTATTCAGTGCACAGTATGTAATCAATGTTTACACGCTTGCCATCCATCACTTATGACATCCGCCGAGGCCCAAACAAGACGAGAAAAACTTCAGAGGCAAAGTAAACATATATTATCACAGCGTGCTGATTAGAGTGAAACAGTCTGGATGAAAGACAAGAGTGGGGAATTGAACCCTGATGGAAAATCCATTTTTCAACTGAAAAGAGCGCAAAGGTCGGCGCGTAGGGAGGCGAAACAAAAAGAGAGGAGGGCCCAAGTCCAACTCTTACCTCACGCAGAAAAGTGGAGAATGAAAATCAGACAGAGAAATTCAGAGCAGACAGAGGAGATGAAGGGAACGAGAAATGAGGGAGAGAAGAAGACAGAAAGTGGTTGGATGATGGCTTCCAGCTGCATGGCACTCCTCCAAGTCCACACACATACACACACATGGTTGGAGTCAGTAGAGGACCAACAGCGTATGTAAGACTCTGACAGTGTATGTTAGCAAGAGTGACATGCCTGCTTGCAAAATATGACAAACAACTTTTGTAACCATAAAATGTTTGAAAAGATTTGGTTGACTGTACAAGCTTGGCTTTGGATGCTGGAGAGAAACTAGTTGGCTTGTTCAGGACAATGAAGGGGTAGTTTCTTCCAAAATGAAACAGGTTTGCCATCGTTGTTCATGTGATTTGAATGCAATTTACCATAATGTAACAACTCCACTACACCAAAGCAAACAGATGATTATGTATGACAATTTACTTTAGGGCAACACACTGGAGAAATGATTGGCTACCGTAAGGTTTGACAGCCAGCCAATTGCCATGCGGTCAGACAGCTCTCGAGGACGTGACTGAAATAGAAATGCAAGTCACAGTAAAGTGAATTAACGTTGTTCTACCCCAGGCCTTGGTGTGTTTTTTTGTTCGTTCTTGAAAATGGACACATCGAGAAACATGGTAACGTGCATCGAATTGTCTGACTAACTTTTTAGGAACTTTTTTTATGACTTTAGGCTATGCTGTACTTCTTTCATAGCTGCGACTTATAAACGGCAAAATAACCAAATAGGATTCTCCCTTGGGCCACAATGTAACAGGGAAATCTAGTAAAGGTAGAAGCCATTTTAACTCATTCACTGCTGTTCCCAAATGTATTTGGGAATTGAAAATATGACGTAGAACGCCATTCTTGAATTTGTTCAGGTTTTGGTTTTTCTTGCGGGGGTCGCCGATAAAGCGCTGGCCAGACCTCTGGCCATGTTTTTTCCCTTTTTTCCATGTTAGCGCTTTGTTCCAGCTTCATACAATATGTATTGTATAGTGTACAGCTATAGATAGAAGGGTTTTAGCTAGGATGAAAGGAAAAGTGTATAAAACAGTAGTGAGACCAGCCATGATGTTTGGACTGGAGACAGTGGCGCTCAAGAAAAGAGAGGAAGCAGAGCTGGAGGTAGCAGAGCTGAAGATGTTGAGGTTTTCTTTGGGAGTGACCAGGTTGGATAGGGTCAGGAATGAGTACATTAGAGGGACAACTCATATTAGAGGAGAGAAAGTCAGAGGCCAGAGTGAGATGGTTTGGACATGTCCTGAGGAGAGAGAGCGACTATATCTGGAAAAGGATGCTGAGCCTTGAACTGCCAGGCAGGAGACCGAGAGGAAGACCGAAGAGGAGGTTCATGGATGTGGTCAAAGAGGACATGAAGGTATCTGGTGTGAGGGAAGAAGATGCACAAAACCGGGTTAGATGGAGGACATTGATTCGCTGTGGCGACCCCTGAGGGGAAAAGCCGAAAGGAAAAGAAGTGTACAGCCACCCCCATTTCAAGCTCAGACAACTCCAGACCCATATAATTTAGGAATTAACTGTTTTTTTTAATGAAAGAAGAGAGTCTAAAGTTTCTTACTCTGTATTGAATGTTTATGTAGTGCTAAAACTCAATATTCTGTCGGTCCTGGAATTTGCGCGTCGTCTGGCAGTGAATGAGTTAAACTACAAAGTTTTATTCAGTGAGAAGCGAAATGTAAATTTCTCCACTGCGAGACTAATAAAGGCAAATCCAATCCAATCCAATCCAACATGAATCCATTACAAGCGCTACTGTTCTTGATTTTTGTGAAATAATCCCCCCCCGCAACCCAAATGCCCCCAACCTCAGTGCAATTTATGGATTGTATGTTTTGTATCCTTCACGATGCATTTCATGACATGTACCCATGAAGTTCATGTAGTCCGAAAAATACAATCCTTTCCATGATGAGGCAGATATATCTACTGTACAATGGTTAACCGGGAATATGACCTTTCAAGGTCATCGAAGTCTACAATTGTACACTCATAATCAGACTCGAGTCAAGTTTATAGTTCTCTAGGTTATAGCATGCATCTGACAACGAACCTACTTTCGACTTCTTCTTCTTTACCTTTCGGCTTTTCCCTTCAAGGGGTCGCCACAGCGAATCAGTAACCTCCATCTTCAGAGGTATGATACGCATGTTTGTTTTGGCCCAGCTTTTACGTCGGATGCCCTTCCTGGCACAACCCTCTGTATTTATCCGGGCTTGGGACCGGCACAAGAAGACTTATGTCCCTTTGTGGCTACAGAACAAGCAACACGCTCAGTAAAAGGCTCCCAAACACAAAATGGTCATGAGCACAGCAACAATCAAAAAAGCAAAACTATGCTCACCATTTGACTAAAGGGAACTATTAAACTCTTTACATTATGTATTGGATCAAATTGTTCGATTGCTAAATTCGTTGAAGACTGAAGATATCCTTGTGGTGCTTGCTGATGACTGAAGGGTGTCATTTCAGGACGTGTCAGTTCCATGACTGATTGGCGGCTAGTCCTGGATATTTCCCTCAACACACCATATATACCAGTGGCGGGCCATGGATTTCAGTAGTGCTACGTCAGAATCAGTAGTACTTCAAGAAGGCTTTGGTACACCTCTTTGGGTTGCCAATTTGAAATCTGATTGGTTAGGGCAACAGTTTTATCGACACATTGTGAAGAAGAACTGATTGTGAAGGCGAGCAGGTAAATTTCTGACCCTGGATATAAATGATGGCTCAAATCGGGTTGGTTAAATAAAAAAACACACATCAAAAAAGTAATCAAAAGAAGCTGAAAGACTAATTGGAATTATTTAATACGAATTCATGGAGAAAATATAATTACCATCAGTCCATGATTTTGATATTGTTAGCCCAGCAGAGAAGGCTTTGCAGGCCTTGACGGTCCGCCACTGTTATATACAGAGTTAGCTTCAGTTGCATCATAAACAGGGACGGAAATTTTTCTCCAACTTATATTTTCAAAAATCGTCAAATGAAAATCTAAAATGCATCCTTGGAAAACACTTCGGAAGTGTGAATTGTCTGGGACTCAACGTCTTGGGGCCCGTATGGTGCAGCGTATGATGCATGCTTGTGTGCATATGTCATCTGTGTGAAAGATAGTAAATTAGCAGGTTTCCTAACCTCCACTCAAAAATAAACTGCTCCCCCATGGTGAAACATAACCACACAGCCATTGCGCAGGCTGACGTGAACATTAAATAGTCAAAATCGGCGTAAATTACTCAGACGAGTTGCGGCCTGCGCAGCACATGACAGATTAATGCTGGTCTTCCAACACTTTACGGCATACAAACACTGACAACAAATAAAACATGCCGATAAATGGTCGAAATACTGTAGGTGGTTTATCGCGTTGATGAAAGGCTCACTTGTCACTTGTCTCACCCCTCCTTATCCCCCACGCTAAAAAAATGGACATTAAAATGTCATTACATCGATTACCAGATGAACGCCAGACATCAAATAGCATCATTAGCAATTGTGCTAATTTAAAGCAGCGAACCACCGTCGTAGAAATGCCACTTCCCGTCTGTTACACGTGGTTCATTTACGGTATTTACTAAATCAAAGGACAAAGGAAGGAGTCCAAGATGGCGCCCGAGTAGGCAGCCGTCAGCAAGTGCTCTCATGAGCCTTGCTTTTTTTGTCACCTTTTTTTGTCACCTTGTGCTGTTATGCGTCGTGTGGACTGGATACGGATTGTTTTTCAGCATTTTTGGCCACGACATTCATCAAGGAGGAGACTGTGCTGAGCGGTTGTGCCTTTTCGGCAGCATGAATATGCCAGTACTGTTTTTGAATGGGAGGAATGTTGGTGCTATTCGACTGGCTTCGCTAGACAGCGCTGGGGCCGTTGTGCTTTTTTTGCGCCTGTAATAGGCAGCATCTTCACAGCCCCGCTTTGTTCAATGGAAAGGTCGGCGCTGTTGGACAGTCTGCGGCTGGATGTATGCATGGCGTGAGGAGCCCGCGATAAGAAGAAAGCAGCGTCAGCGCAGAGCGCCGATGCGGAACTGTCGCGGCTTGGAATTGAAGCAGATTTAGATGGTACAGGAAATGTGAGACAACTTTCTTTGAACTCTTTCAACAGTAGCCAAAATGGAACTGTATAGCTTAGCAGTTTTTTTTTGACGACGATACTAGTGCAGCGTGTTCTACCGGAAACAAATTCCTTGTGTGTTCTACATACTTGGCAATAAAGATGATTCTGATTCTGAATCTCTTTTCGTCAATGGATGCTACAGCTGCCTGTTTGCTTTCAACATTTAGCTTGTTGTCGACGTGCACATTCCACCATGATCCATCTGATCCACTGGTGAAAAGAGGCTTTGATCCTCTCCTCTAGAACTGCTTTATGTAACAAAGATAGTACAGAAAGTGCTAAAGAATGAAGGTCTCTTTGTGTCTTTGTGTTGTAATATTGTCTTTGTTGTCATATTGTTTTGTTTTTTTTGTTCTTTTGACTTCAAGATGGCGCCGCGAGAGTGGCTGCCTTTCCAGCAGTTCATCTATTTTGTTTTTCTACTTTCATTCCTTTTATCACTTTGCTGCTGTGAAATGTACATTTCTCCACTGCGAGACTAATACAGGCAAATCCAATCCAATCCAATCCAAATCCAAATCCAAAATGGGAGTTTTTTCAGATGAATTTAGGTTGACATTCTTTAAACAGTAACTGCGTCTTATTGTAGCTCGTAAATTATTTTCATTTTTTTAAGTTTAAAAAATAAGTACTGTTCAGTCAATTTACGTTTCCACGTTTTCCCACCAAAAGGGATCCCAGAGACCACACTGATACAACTCAACTCACTCTCGTTATTTATTGTTGATTGAGTTTTGAATATATTGGTTCTTTTTTGTTTGGTAGACAAGCAGTGAAGTAGGTCATAAACCTACAAATGGAAACACAGAATATAAATGCAACTCATTCACAATCATTTCTTATCATTACTTCAACATTATTTTAATTTTAATCAACAGAAAGGTAGAACGTGGAAATGCAATATGTGGACTCACCGGTGGTGTGTCTCCCTCGGCTAACCACCTGGATCAAACAGCATTTATTCCACAGCCAGACCCACTCACCGGCTGATCGGATTAACCCTTTCGAGTCTTTACTGCATTTACTGTGAGACTAAAAAAGGCAAATCCAATCCAATGCAACCAATGTAAAACCAAGTTTAACATGTGATTGCCTATTTACACAAGTATACAAAAAACACAACAACGACAGATTTTTAAATACGGCTATCGTGGATGTCATTTGATGCGGGTAACCTGTTTTTATTTATTCCACATGTAGAGTCCAAGTACAAAATTGGTATGCTGAATGGACTAAATTTTATTTCATGAAGTGAATGCGCAAATGATGATTGCGCAAACGGTGAGTATAGTTGTGCTTCTTTGAATGTTGCTGTGCCGATGACCATTTTGTGTTTGGGAGCCTTTTACTGAGCATCTTCATCTTTATTAAGTTCTAAGAGTTGCTTGTTCTGTAGCCACAAGAGGACATAAACCAGTGTCTTCTTGTGCCGGTCCCAAGCCTAGATAAATACAGAGGGTTGTGTCAGGAAGGACATCCGACATGCCAATCAAACCTCTGAAGATGGAGGACACTGAGTCCCTTGAAGGGAAAAGCCGAAAGGAAAAGAATATTGCGTAAAAAAAAAATCACCTAGATCCAGATCATTTTAAGTAGACTCCATCTACGCACTTTTACTCCTACTTGTTTTCTTTTCAGTGTCATAAATCATCCCAGGGTGTTGTTTTAATCAGAAACAAGAGACGTCGTATTCCCAAAGCGTTGTCTCGGTTTCACTTTCTAATGTCTCACTAATTGATATGCCGCTAACACTTGAAGATCCACCGTCGGTCACACCCAAGCAGTTTGATAATACCTTAACAGCTCCAACAAGGCTGGAGATGCTTAATCCCTGTCATGAATCAGTAAAGCCGACTGATGTTTGACATTCTCACAGCTTCCTGCTCTTGCTCCCTCCAAGCCTTCTTTCTCGCCTTGAGGCTTTTGTCCACTAAGTCAAAACATTGGCGGCTCCCATATTTTAATTCCTTTCTCAAAACTATTTTTCCCCCTCTCAAGCTCATCTGTTTTCCATGTGACCGTGACTAGGGAATAATGTTATTAGGGGTTAACTAAAGACACACACACAAAAAAAGCATGGATCACATGAAGCTTGACGCAGTGGCGCCAAAAGAAGCATCCCCCTTCCTCCAGCCCCGCCGTCTTCAGAGCTAAAGAAGAACAGCATTTTGCTGTGAGGCAGATGGCCCATGGAGGCTTTGGGAGCGGCATCTTCACATATGAGCAAATGATTTTCAGTGACATTTCAATACAGCCTTTAGTCTGCAAGCTTCCGCAAAGGCTTCCCGCTCCATTCAATCTAATGGCCAGCCTCCTTCACAGGGCTTATTCTCCCCCTTCACACGTCCCCCCTCCCCCCTCTGTATCACCGCTCATCAAAATCAATTCAAACAATGTACAGTGGAGGAGTGTTTCCACACCGCCGTATAATGACATTTAAGCCCTAAGAAGCTCACTTGAAGTGACTATATCCTTTTTTCCCGGGTGTGTGTAGGTCTTAGTGGGAGACGGGGCAAATCCCCCGAGTGTGGCACACTAAATTAACATCCTACGAGTCGACTGAGTCTAGTCAGCCATGATCGCTCACTTAATTAATGAGTGATCTTTACCTTCACCTCCAGATGGCTCCTTATCGGGCCCGGAGTGTGTGAGGGTGTCCTTGTGGAACCTAACACTACCAGTTAATTAGTCGATAGAGATTTGCGGTTATACTTGAGACCTCTCTGACTCTTCGCTCCTCCTCTTTCACTTCATCTTATGGACAATTGTTTACCTCCACCTTCGGAAGGAACACTTTGGAGAAAGCCCTCTTCTGCTATCCACTCAAGTGCTGGACAAGTAATGCTAGCTCATGTGGTTTTGGTGCCCTGACCTCAAATCCAATCAACAGCTTCTGGGTGAACTAAGTCATGCTTAAATAAACGGTAAGTCAGGAGTACAACGAAAAAAAACAAAAACTGCAACAATAATAACCTGTAAATGGAGCGATTGTTATTTTTGCGCCTTTAATGAGCAGCATTTTCACAGCCCCGCTTTGTTCAGCGGAAAGGTCGGTGCTGTTGGACAGACTCTGGCTGGATGGATGGATGGATGCATGGCTAGAGGAGCCCGCGATGAGAACAAGTGTCAGCGCAGAGCACCGATGACAAACTGCCGCGGCTTGGAATTGAAGCAGATTTACCTGGGACAGCTTTGTGTTTGCTTTCAACATTTAGCTTGTAACAGACGTGCACATTTCACCATGACATCCCTGATCCACTAGTGAAAAGGACTCTGATCCTCTCCTCTTTCATCTAGAACTGCCTCATACAACAAACGATGAGAAGGTTTCTTCAGCCGTCATCTGTACAAAAGTGAAGGTTTCGGACGTTTCGCCTCCTATCCAAGAGGCTTCGTCAGCGAACTAAAGTCTGACTGGTCGTATCGGCCCCATTTATATATCCCTAATGTCCAGACATGGTTGCGCCGGACACCGCTATGATAGGTCCCTACTCTCAGGTTGGGGGGGCAGAGGACCCCTCCCTGTGGCCCCACTGATTGTTCCTACATTCCTGACTAACGACTGGCCTATTACCCCCACTCCCACCGGTAGTCACCTCATCAGCATAACGACCCTCATCAGCATTACGAAAGTTGCCTAACCTGTTTTGCCTAAGCAGGCTATTGTATGAACGATCCAAATTGAACCTCACCCCACCAGACCGGTCTGGTGGGGTATATAAATGGGATATATAAATGGGGCCGATACGACCAGTCAGGCTTTAGTTCGCTGACGAAGCCTCTTGGATAGGAGGCGAAACGTCCGAAACCTTCACTTTTGTACAGATGACAGCTGAAGAAACCTTCTCATCGATGGACCACTCCTGTACGACTGAGAGCTTACACAGACTCATACAACAAAGTGCAGAAAGTGCTTAAGATTGAATGACTGTCTTTTGTGTTGTGTCACATTATTAGGTTTTTTTGTTGTTGTTTTGACTTTAAGATGGCGGCACGAGAGTGGCTGTCTTTATAGCCTGTCCTGTATTTTGTTTTTCTACTCCTTCCTTTCCTTTCCTCTTACTTTCATCACTTTGCTGCTGTGAAATTTCTCCACTGTGAGACAAATAAAGGCTAATTCAATACTAATCCAATATTTACAGTGACCTGCTGTGAGACGTTTAAAGTTTACAATACAATACAATACATTAATACATTTATTTATACAGCGCTTTAATACCAGCTGAAGTGCCAACAAAGTGCTTAACATAGTCAGGTTTGAGTCATATATTTTTTTTTGAAGTTCACTTTAGGCATTGCAATTTAAACTGACACTTCTAAAATCATCAGAAAGACAGCTAAGGACGAATCAATGTTGAGTCACATTGATTGATGAGTAAAGCGGCTGTTAATTGAATGCATACAGTATCTTATACATGCACATCTCATTTATACACGTGCGGCACATGTCTTGGAGAGGTACCGATTTTTTTTTTCTCACCAGAGGTTGTCGAACTACTTAAATTGATATGCATTTGACAGACTGAAAGGGTTGGGTGTTTCCTAACAAACAGGGTCAACATGTTTTTTCATTGTCCATGTCAATCAAAATGTTTGTGTGTGTGGGCTTTCTCCACTCAACAACTTTGACCTCTCACGTTTTTCTACGTGAATGGACAAAAACACTCATTGCTAAGGGAGACCAACGTCAGATTTCCATTCCCACTTCATGTACTTGTCAACATCATGTCCAGGCATTCTTATACATTTGTCGATAGAAAGAGTGAAACACCGATTAAGCTGTCAGACGGAGCTACGGATTAGGTGGGTCCCCTGCGGAGTTCTCAGGCCTCAGGTAGTTGAGCAGACTCCATCCCTCTTCCAGCCAACACAAACACATCCCAGTCCAGCCTTTTGCAGAGCTCAGCCATAACATGAGTGTCGACGAAGCCAAAATATGATGAGCTCAGTCAAACTGGATCAGATGGTCCACTGGTGACACAGAGAGATTTGAACCTCAACCTCCGAGTTGTAACACTCACAACAAGCAAGATGAATGATACAATATGAAGTTAACATTAAATAACTTCGGTAGAATTTTCCTCATTCACTCGTGTGCGCGTGCACAAACTCACACACATACACATTCGCGCATCTGCTCCCACTTAAAAGAAATGAATGAGACCAGATTCAAATTTCACTCAGTTCTGACGAGTTTAGTTATTCTAACATCTCTCCGTGGCAGCAACCACCCTGCGCGTTTTAAAGTGATTAATTTACGCACTACAGTATACAAAACAATGGATACGTTTTACTCGACTGCTTTGAAGTTTTCAAATTCAGGTGGCCACTTGCTTCTGAGACTCTTTCGTGCAACAAACAATTTAAAAATCACCACAGTTGACACCGTGAAAAGTTTACAGGGGGGACTGGGAAGTCTTATATTTTTCGTACATGGACATGATTAGTGTGGTTTCTAGTCGTACCTTGTCTTTGTTCCTGTACACTTGGAAGATGTCTCTATGCTTGCACATCGCTACAATCCCTCTTTGCGGTACAATTTGAAGGATTCCTCAAAAGTCGAGAAATTTGCAGCTTGGCCGTCCCGCATCCTGAATCGATAGCATTATTAGCATCATTGCAGCGTCGTCTTTTGAAAGGGAATGGTGGGCATCGCACCGAAGCAACGCGATAGCATAGGTAACCCATTGTGAGTATACGCACATTGGACAGGACATGAAACAAACATAACGTAACTATTATAAAAGAATCACAATTAATCACAAATGTACTCTATGTGAAATCTGGGGCTTTTGTAAGTTGGAGTACAATTAATATTCTTGACGTCAGGCAACAGGTGTGCACACAGGTTAAACGTATCTTCTGCCCTCTAGTGGTAAAATATTGAATTTAAATTTTGCATACTCATAATTTGTAAGGTGAAACAATATAAAATGTAAAAAACAAAATATATTTTTATACGACGTAATTGAATGTATAAATAAAAAATGAAAGCATTTTTATGTTTTATTTACTTCTAATTTACAGTTTTGTAATGCTCACATTATTTAAACACGCACCACAGCGCCGTGAGTACGAAAATCTTCTGATTTATGATTTCTGAAACTTAACATATGTGGTTGTTGTATTATCACACATCTCTACTTTCACGGTGATTGGGCATCACTGCCTTCAAGAATAGAATTGCAGATTAATTACATTTTCTGGAAACATTCGGAAAGAACAAACACACCAATGTTTGTTCCCAATCTTTTTTACATACAAAACAAATAGCTCCCTGCTAAAAGTAAAACAGAAAGTGGGAGGGTTGGAATCGAAATCCGAACACATTCTCGGAACATTTGACATTGAATTTTAGCAGGGTCAAATACTCAAGAACACATTGTGGATTGTCTGTCTGGTGATAAAAAATAGTCATATTAAAATTAAAATCCAATCAATTCAACCTATATTGTGTGACACTGTATATCCTAAATGATGTAACATGTACAAATGCAACCCAGTTACTTCATTAAACATTTTTCTATACTTATTTCTCGTGTAGATAAAGATGAATAAATAAAGATGATACTGATTCTGATTGAAATGAAATTGAGTCAATCTTCTTCTTTTCCTTTCCGCTTTTCCCTTTAAGGGGTCGCCACAGCAAATCAGTGTCCTCCATCTGTAGAGGTTTGATCCGCATGTTTGTTTTGGCCAAGCTTTTACGTCGGATGCCCTTCCTGACACAACCCTCTGTATTTATCCGGGCTTGGGACTGGCACAAGAAGACTTATGTCCCTTTGTGGCTACAGAACAACCAACTCGCTCAGTAAAAGGCTCCCGAACACAAAATGGTCAACGGCACAGTAACATTCAAAAAAGCAAAAACTATACTCACCATTTGATTAAATACACAACTTGAATTGAGTATTTCAGGCCTTTTTTTGGTCCTACAAAGTGATGGCAAGAATCAGATTCTTCTAACGGCTACGAGCCTCGACTAAAAACCGAATATAATTCCAATTATTAACACCAAACCTGTTATTGATCTGAGCAAATCTGTTTCTGATTGAATCGCTTTTGCGGAGCCATACTCTCTCTCTCTCTCTCTCTCTCTCTCTCTCTCTCTCTCTCTCTCTCTCTCTCTCTCTCTCTCTCTCTCTCTCTCTCTCTCTCTCTCTCTCTCTCTCTCTCGCGCATGCAGACAGTGAGTGTTGACACAGTCCAGATGTTGGCAGCTGTGTTCCAAATGAAAGAGAGGCAGTCGGCCAACAACCTGAACCACTCTCGCTGTCAAATGATATGTTTACAATAATACTGTTCTAAGACTCAGGAGACACACGCAGTCGTGCATGTGTATCATTTCACACACACACACACACACACACACACACACACACACACACACACACACACACACACACACACACACACACACACACACACACACACACACACACACACACACACACACACACACACACACACGCGCGCACACACACACACACACACACACGCACGCACGCGCGCGCACGCACGCACACACACACACACACACACACACACACACACACACACACACACACACACACACACACACACGTGCACATAAAACATGTACATGCTTAAAGTGGCACATGCAAGAGTAATCTCGGAGCAGGAAAGGAAAACAACCAAAGGTAAGCCAGTGTACCACAAAGTGTGTGAAAGGCAAAATGTGTGACAAATAAATTGATCAAAAGACACACTAAATGATTCTCATGGCCTTGTTAGAATCAGTTTCTTTTTGGGCAGGAAGATGAGAAAAAATAATATTATAGTTATGTCATGTCTTTGCAAGCATAAAAGGATTGTGTAACACAATATAAACAGGCAAATAATAATACATACAAATATAGAAAAAGGTTCCAACACAATATATAAGCATGCCGAATGTTTATGTCAAGCATATTTTCAAGCATTTTGGGACAAGCAACTTAAACAAACACTCTGACCCATTTCTACAAGAGCAAACATTAAAAAATAAACAGATGCTGCAACATTTCTACACGGCTGTCATCGAATCCATCCTGTGTTCTTCCATCACCATTTGGTTCGCGGCCGCCACAAAAATGGACAATATCCGACTTCAACGGACAGTTAGGACGGCGGAAAAAAATCATCCACTCTCGAGGACTTGCACACTGCAAGAATCCGAACTAGGGTGCGGAAAATCCTACTGAACCCTCCGCACCCTGCCCACCACCTTTTCCAGCTACTCCCCTCAGGCAGGCGCTACCGATCCATGCGCACCAAATCCAGCAGACATTTAAACAGCTTCTTCCCCCAAGCCGTTAACTCTCTATACTCTATAGTATATGTATAGCGCCCCTTTGCATTTTTTATGATGATACTAGTGCAGTGTGTTCCACCGGAAACAAATTCCTTGTGTGTTCTACATACATGCAATAAAGATGATTCTGATTCTATCACATTCTCAAGACAGCATCAGCTGACTCATTTTTATTGGCGATACACTATAAATGAATTCATCATGCCTCATATCGAAAGCATTCATCACAGCAGATTTCTATGATAGATTAATCAAATGTATACGAGCCAGAGTGGTATTTTGAATAACCCATTGTATTCCGATTTGAATGGAAGAGCTTCTTTGTCTGGGTTAAATTTAGTATTAACTTGAGTAAGAAAAAGTCCTCTGTAAAAAGTACTGAAGAATTTAATAACTTGCTTACGTTTAACAAATTTCTATATGCGTTGCACGTCACATTTTACCACCGGCAATAAACACATGAATGAATCAGCATGCTGCAATGAGACTATTTAAGCAACTCGTTGTACTAAGTTCATCCTGTCTACTTGATATCTAATGTTAAGCAGATTCTTTACTTCCAGACAGTGTAGGTGTTCAAATACCTACCTAGGTATTTGAACACCTACACTGTCTGGAAGTAAAGAATCTGCTTAACATTATTTAAGCAACTGTTTTCCACCTTTTTTATTTAGTCCTCAGTTTGTAGAAGAAACAGAAATAAATGTTGTATCTTATTTTCTTACGTCTGTGTAAGCTCTCAGTCGTCCAGGAGTGGTCCATCGATGAAAAGGTTTCTTCAGCCGTCATCTGTACAAATTTGAAGGTGTCGGACGTTTCGCCTCCTATCCAAGAGGCTTCGTCAGCGAACTAAAGTCTTACTGGTCGTATCGGCCCTATTTATATATACCTAGTCCAGACATGGCGGCGCCGGACACAGCTATAATAGGTCCCTACTCTCAGGTTGGGGGGAGCAGAGGACCACTCCCTGTGGCCCCACTGATTGTCCCTACATTCCTGACTAACGACTGGCCTGTTTGCCCCACTCCCTCTGGTATCACCTCATCAGCATTACGAATGTTGCCTAACCTGTGTTGCCTAAGCAGGCTATTGTATGAACGATCCAAATTGTACCTCACCCCACCAGACCGGTTTAATGAAGGATTTTGTTGTTTTATGAGAATCGCTTCTTTTACTCCCCTTTCAAACCATCTATGTTCTTTCGCTAAGATTTTAACCTCATTGTCGTCAAATGAGTGGTTGCTAGCTTTTAGGTGCATATGTACTGGCGATTGAGGCCCACTAGTATTATCCCTGCGATGTTGATAAAGACTTTTTTTGAGAATTTGTTGTACTGCTCTTTACAATTTTCATCAGAATCAGAATCAGAATCATCTTTATTGCCATGTATGTAGAACACACAAGGAATTTGTTTCCGGTAGAACACGCTGCACTAGTATCGTCGTAAAAAAAACTGCTAAGTGGCACTATACAGTTCCATTTTGGCTACTGTTGAAGAGTTCAAAGAGTTAATGGCTTGGGGGAAGAAGCTGTTTAAATGTCTGCTGGTTTTGGTGCGCATGGATCGGTAGCGCCTGCCTGAGGGGAGTAGCTGGAAAAGGTGGTGGGCAGGGTGCGGAGGGTCCAGTAGGATTTTCCGCGCCCTAGTTTGGATTCTTGCAGTGTGCAAGTCCTCGAGAGTGGGTAGGGCGGTGCCAATGATTTTTTTCCGCCGTCCTAACTGTCCGTTGAAGTCGGATTTTGTCCATTTTTGTGGCGGCCCCGAACCAAACGGTGACATTCTTACAATGTATGGAATAAACTACATTACTTTGTTTTTCATTTGGCAGCCTATCTTTTGGATGCACTAATTTTTGCCTTAAAGTGTTTGTCGGTTTGAAATAAGTAGGAATTTTGTGTTGCCAAAGGACTCTTTGTAGTTTTTCAGAAACTCCTGCAATGTAAGGTACTGCCTCTCCTCTCCTTTTTGTATCTTGAGAATTTTTGGTTTCACTCCCTATTCTTTCTTTCTGACATTTGTTGAATGACTACCGAGGGTACCCAGTGGTCATTCAAACACTGGGTACACTGGCGCCCCCATGTAAATAGGGCCTCTACGACCAGTAAGACTTTAGTTCGCTGACGAAGCCTCTTGGATAAGAGGCGAAACATCCGACACCTTCAAAAAAGTACAGATGACGGCTGAAGAAACCTTCTCATCGATCCTATTTTCTTGTTATCATTTCAAGTCAATCTACTACTTTGTGCTTTGTACTTTGTGCAATTCTAGTCCTGATGGAAGTGTAATGAAGTGTCCTGCTTCTGCACAAGTGGGGGGAGGGCTCACACAGACACACGCACACGCGCACATACATACACACACACACACACACACACACACACACACACACACACACGCATGCACACACACACACACACACACACACACATACGCGCACACACACTCGCACACAACGAAAGCGAACCTGGGACTTGAAATCATTTTTAACACAAGAGGGCTTCCCGCGTGTCACATCATCTCATTCACTACGAGGTGTGTGTTCACTACAGGAGTCCATTAATAAAATATGAGTGTATCATATAATAGACTTGTCTGCCAAATTACAGGAGGCAGAGAGACGACTTATTAGGAGATTTGTGTGGGGGAGTGGGGAAAAGGGGGAATGAACGAGTGTGAAAGATTTGGTGGCTTCTTCTGATCAAAAAGTATCACGTGAAGAACTTCTTGTGCTTGGAGCGTGGAAATGCGACACACAACGTCAAGACCATTAGCGTCTCAAAGAGTGGTTGTAGGGGATTTTTTTTTTTGCAATTGTATTGACCAAATCTCAAATTTTGCACAGCTGTGCTGTTTACTCTCCTGTATAAGTGTACACAACTCCGTTTGCAAAGAGTCACCATAGCAACAGAGAGCAGAATTGACATGAAAAGTTATGGAAAAAAGATCTGCCGACCAAGTCAGTGAATGTTCACATTTTACTGGTTATATAATTATTTAAACTTAGGATATACTGGCGCTCCCCAACTTACGAACATTCGAGTTACGAATAACGGTACATATTAACATTTTTGCGGGTACAGTATGTCAAAAATTCTGGCAGAAATGCTGTAAATTAGATTTTATATTGCGCGCCCTTTTCTGGCCGAGCTCGCTTGCAATTGGGTGCGTACTGTGATTCTCGCACACGAACGCACACAGACACATCGGAGGTTTCAAGGGCTGGATGTTTAGACTGACCAATCAGCACTCGGCTGTACTGAAGTGTTGCCAGCGAGTTCAGGCCCCGATCCGCCGAGCTTGCTTACAATTGGCTGCGGAGAGTATGTCTGTGTAAGCCGCAGTCGTCCAGGAGTGGAGTCCATCGATGAAAAGGTTTCTTCAGCCGTCATCTATACTTCTTTGAAGGTGTCGGACGTTTTCGCTTCTCATCTAAGAAACTTTGTCAGCAAACTAAAGTCTTACTGGTAGTTTAGACCCTATATATATATATATATATATATATATATATATATATATATATATATATATATATAGGGTTTAAACTACCAGTAAGACATTAATATATATATATATATATATATAAAAATCCTCGTCTCACCCACCATGGGTGGTGTCTGTCCCCATTTCAGCTCGGGTCCTCTACCAGAGGCCAGGAAGCTTGAGGGTTCTGCGCAGTATCCGTGCTGTTCCCAGCACTGCGCTTTTCTGGACCGAGATATCCGATGTTGTTCCCGGGATCTGTTGCAACCACTCGTCGAGTTTGGGGGTCACTGCCCCAAGTGCTCCGACCACCACAGGCACGACTGTCACCTTTACCTTCCAGGCTCTCTCCAGCTCCTCTCTGAGCCCTTGGTATTTCTCGATTTTCTCATGTTCCTTCTTTCTGATGTTCCCATCACTCGGGACCGCTACATCCACGACAACGGCTTTCCTTTCCCCTTTATCTATGACCACGATATCTGGTTGGTTGGCCATTACCATCTTGTCAGTCTGTATCTGGAAGTCCCACAGGATTTTTGCTCGGTCATTCTCCACCACCTTGGGAGGTGTTTCCCATTTTGACCTTGGGGTTTCCAGTCCATACTCCGCACAGATGTTTCGGTAGACTATGCCAGCCACCTGGTTATGGCGCTCCATGTAGGCTTTCCCTGCCAGCATCTTACACCCTGCAGTTACGTGTTGGATTGTCTCAGGTGCCTCTTTGCACAACCTACACCTTGGGTCTTGTCTGGTGTGGTATATCCCTGCCTCTATGGCTCTGGTGTTCAGGGCCTGCTCTTGGGCAGCCAGGATGAGTGCCTCTGTGCTGTCCTTTAGGCCAGCCCTCTCTAGCCACTGATAGGACTTCTTGAGATCAGCCACTTCTGCTATGGTTCGGTGGTACATCCCGTGTAGGGGCTTTTCCTCCCATGATTGTCCCTCTTCCAGCACCTCATCCTCTGTTCCCCATTGACTGAGACATTCTCTGAGTACATCATCCGTTGGAGCCTTCTCTTTGATGTATTCATGGAGCTTGGATGTTTCATCCTGGACAGTGGCTCTCACACTCACTAGTCCCCGGCCTCCTTCCTTACGGCTTGTGTACAGTCTCAGGGTGCTGGACTTGGGATGGAACCCTCCGTGCATGGTGAGGAGTTTTCGGGTCTTAACATCCGTGGTCTGAATCTCTTCCTTTGGCCACCTTATTATTCCTGCAGGGTATCTGATCACTGGCAGGGCATAGCTGTTTATTGCCCGGGTCCTTGTTCTTGCCATTGAGCTGGCTTCTGAGGACTTGCCTCACCCGCTGGAGGTATTTGGTCGTAGCCGCTTTCCTTGTTGCTAATTCGAGGTTGCCATTGGCCTGTGGTATACCGAGGTACTTGTAGCTGTTTTCAATGTCTGCCATTGTTCCTTCAGTGAGTGAGACCCCTTCAGTGTGGACTACCTTGCCGCTCTTAGTCACCATCTGACTACATTTCTCCAGCCCAAATGACATTCCGATATCACTGCTGGAGATCCTGGTTGTGTGGATCAGGGAGTCTATGTCCCTTTCGCTCTTAGCATACAGCTTGATGTCATCCATGTAGAGGAGGTGACTGATCGTAGCTCCATTTCTGAGGCGGTATCCATAGCCTGTCTTGGCGATTATCTGGCTGAGGGGGTTCAGTCCTATGCAGAACAGCAGTGGGGAGAGTGCATCACCTTGGTATATGCCACATTTGATGGACACTTGCGTTAGTGGCTTGCCATTGGCTTCAAGTGTGGTTTTCCACATCCTCATCGAGTTTGCAACGAAGGCTCTCAGGGTCCTGTTGACCTTATACAACTCCAAGCATTCATTGATCCATGTGTGTGGCATCGAGTCATATGCTTTCTTGTAATCAATCCAGGCTGTGCACAGTTTGGTATGTCGGGACCTGCAGTCTTGAGCGACTGTTCTGTCAACCAGCAGCTGATGTTTGGCACCTCTAGTATCTCTACTAATGCCTTTCTGTGCTTTGCTCATGTATTGTATATATATATATATATATATATATATATATATATATATATATATCCCTACTGTCCAGACATGGCGGTGCCGGCCTCTGCTGTGATAGGTCCCTGCTCTCAGGTTGGGGGGAGCAGACGACTACTCCCTGCAGCTGCTCCACTGATAGTTCATATCGTTCTGACTAACGACTGGCCTGATTGCCCCACTTCCTCCGGTATCACCTCATCAGTATTGCTAATCCTATGTTGCCTAAGCAGGCTATTGTACGAACGATCCAAACTGAACCTCACCCCACCATATCGGTTAAGTGAAGGATTTAGCTGTTTTATGAAAATCGCTTCTTTCACTCCCCTTTCAAACCATCGATGTCAGGGCTCGGGAACCTTTTTGACCAAGAGAGCCATAAAAGTAAAATATTTAGAAATGTTTTTCAGTGAGAGCCACACGCACGCAAGCGTGTGCGCGCTTACACATACAAACGCGCAAGCAAACACGCACGCACGCGCCGCCACTTTTCAACAAAATGTAAGAATGTATTATTTAAAATGACGTTGTGATAGTACTCACCGTTAACATGAATGGTTTTCCGTTCTTCGTGATTGGTAAAAATCCAGGTCGGATCGATCGGAATGAAATTCAACTTGCCGGTCCAGAAACGAAGTTACTGCTAGCTAGCTTGCACACGGCTCATAAGCTTCCACACTTGCTATCTGCAATATCTTCTCGCAGAAGTATATTGATGCTAACGTTAACATTGGGCTTGTTAAAATGTCACTGACATTCGACTGTTTCATCTATGGAATTGTTTCATAGATGCAACTTAGAATCAGAACATTTTCTCTCCTCAAAGGCGAATGCCCCGGTGCATTCAAGCTGAAGTGCACTCATTGGGCTCATTTAAAGGGCAACCGACATCACTTTTTTGTTTTTTTAACTGACATCAGAAAGACGTTTTATATCATCTAAAATACCAAAAACACGCAGTATTATATTTTTATTCAAATGCAAAACACCAATAAAAATGACTTAAAGTGTCCAAAATCTGCAAAAAAATGGAGCTGCGAATTGGGCATTTTTAGAAAGTCCCGCCCCCAGTTCGTGACATCATGCCAAGACGTCTTGCATTGCTGGAGAATAAAAACAATGGTTTCAGATTCGGAGAATATGCTTTCTTGTCACACATCCAGTTTTGAATATGATTCAAATAGTTCTGAAGAGGAAAGCATACATGTTTGCAATCTCATCTCATCTCATCTCATCTCATCTCATTTTCCGTACCGCTTATTCCTCATTCGGGTCGCGGGGGTTGCTGGAGCCTATCTCAGCTGTCTTCGGGCACGAGGCGGGGGACACCCTGAATTGGTTGCCAGCCAATCGCAGGGCACACAAAGACATACAACAGTCACTCTCACACTCACACCTAGGGACAATTTGGAGTGGTCAATCTGCCTGCCATTCATGTTTTTGGAGTGTGGGAGGAAACCGGAGGACCCGGAGTAAACCCACGTGAGTCCGGGGAGAACATGCAAACTCCACACAGGGAGGCCGGACTGGGACGCGAACCAGCGACCTCTGCACTGTGAAGCCGGTGTGCTAACCACTCGACTACCGGGCCGCTGTTTGCAATAAATTAAAGAATTTATTCTGTGTCATTTTGAGGCAAACGGGTGGGGGGCGGGGGGTATGTCTCACCCAAAAAGAGGCAATAAAATGGCCACCGAGCTGTGAGGAATGAATCAGCCCGTTTCCACAGGCTGATAAATTCTTCAATGGAGCTTGGACTCCCTCTGCTGGCGGCTTTTGGATGTAAAATAAGGTTTTCAAAAAAAAAAACAGTACAGCAAAATACATTGACGTGATGGAAGGACCGCTACAATGCGTCTTTTTTACGGTGAGGAGGCGGTCCTATTCTGACGTCACGTGAGGACTCGTCACCAACTCAAAAACAAGACTTCCTGAATGTTAAACGCGAGTCTTAAAAGTCTTAAAAATATAGCTATATGCGGTGGAATCTTATTAAAATACGCCCAGTAGAAGTCATTTGAAGCCATTTTACAAATTATGGACACAACTTGTTCTGAGACGTCGGTTGTCCTTTAAAGGGGCGTTTACCTGTTTCAACATGACGGCCAGTATCATCCAATCAAAATGGCGCTTTCGGCCAACCTCGGTCAGTGGCATCCAATCAAAATTGCGCTTTCCGCCAACTGCAGCCCCAACAGGAAATGAACGGCGAAAAAAACGAGATCTGATCCCCTGATCTATGTTCTTTCGCAAAGATTTTAACCTCATTGTCGTCAAATCAGAATCAGAATCAGAATCAGAATACCTTTATTCGTCCCGCAGTTTGTAGCTTTTAGGTGCAAATGTACTGCCGATTGAGGCCCACTAGTATTATCCCTGCGATGTTGATAGTCTTTTTTTGGAGAATTTGTTTCGTCTCCCCAATGTACTGCTCTTTACAATTTTCATTCTTACAATGTATTGAATAAACCACATTACTTTGTTTTTCATTTGGCAGTCCATCTTTTGGATGCACTAATTTTTGCCTTAATGTGTTTATCGGTTTGAAATAAGTAGGAATTTTATGTTGTCAAAGGACTCTGTAGTTTTTCAGAACATTCAGAACATGTACATGGAAGAGATGGACAAACAGGCCCTCACATCCTTCCCGGGGACAAAACCTAGAAAATTACCAAAGGCCATGGGCAGCGCTTTATCGGTATCCAAGCATGAAAAAATAAAAACCAAACCAATTCGGGAATGGCTCTCTACGTCATATTTTCAACTCCCGAATAAATTTGTGAATGGCAGTGAATGAGTTAAAGTCATCGATTCATCTATTCCAGGGGTGTCAAAGTCATTTTTGTCATTGTAGTTATGGTTTCCTCTCGAGGGCCGTTATGAATTTGGGGAACCCATTAGAATGTTTAAATCCCTTCAAATATTACATATAGAGCACACAGCAAATTAATGAATAACTCGTTTTCAAATCTGAAGTCAAGAATAATGACTTTTATTGTGGTTGACATCCAAAAATCTGAAATTTTGGCTCAGATTTTAGCAATCATCATGGAATTTAACAAGTTTGATTTGCTTTCGCGGGCCGAAAAAAAATGATGTGGCGGGCCGGATTTGGCCCGCGGGCCTTGACTTTGACACCTGTGATCTATTCATTATTCATATCGGTGATCCTCATTCAGGTTGGGGGCGTGCGTGGCCTATCCCAAGTGACTTTTGGCAGAAGGTTACCAGGCAATTGTGGGGCAAACAGCAACCATCCGGGTACAACTCTACAATAATATTGTTACAACTTTGTCATACCTTTGGGATACCGTATTTTCCGGTGCATAAGGCGCACCGGAGAATAAGGCGCACACCCAGTGAATGGTGTATTTGCAAACTTTTTTCCATATATAAGGCGCACTGGACTATATGGCGCACCGTCAATGAACGAAAAATGTTTTACAAATATAAATAGAAATATCTAAAGATTTTCCAGATATAAGGCACACCGTATGATAAGGAACTAACTACAGTGGATGCTGGGGTTATGTATGTCTTTTTCTACAGGGGGAAATGGAGTCGGTGGCTGCTGATAGTATTGGCGAGACATGTTGTAGCTCAATATTACTTCACATATAAGGCGCACCTGCATATAAGGCGCAGAGTCATCTTTTGAAGAAATCAAGGCTTTTGGGTGCGCCTTATACACTGGAAAATCCAATACCTCTTTTTTTACTGAAGTCGCCCGTTCTTTTAAGTAAATCCACTGTCACCTTTTAATGAGTAAAGCAGGTCCTTTTAACATACATGCTGAAATTCCTTGTGATGATATTGGAAATGGAATTACTGTGTTTGAGTGGAACACAATGTTAAAGTTGTCGTACCTGGCCTACCAAAGGAACTCATTGACTCATTGTCTTCAGAGAACCAGTTCTGGGCTGACGCACTCGTCCACCAGGTGGTGTATTCAATCAATGCTCGACATGTGCAGAGGGAGGAGAAAGGGGACGGTAAGGGTAGGTGGGGGGAGTGAGCAGTGTTGCCAGCGCTATCCATCTTTGGAAGCGCAGGCAACAGAGATTAATGCAGGCTTTGGACAGTGACACGGCAGCGTCTTGCTTCGTTGGCCTCAAATGCAACATTATCTGTTGTGAATTTATGGCTCCGTCACTTTGCATCCTGACTTAATCATTGTTAAATTCTGCTGGCCTCTCTTGCATTTATATTTGGGAACGGCTCTCAACATGCAAAATAGATGCATGATGCAATTCAGTGGTCTCCTAAAAATTGGAAAGATTGTGTATATGTACACCATACAACGTGAAACAGACGATATGGTCACTGAGGTCAATCTATCAATCAAAAATCAACTTTCCACAATGTTTGGGCAAACATTAGGATGTTAAAATTAGCAGGAGAGAAAACACCACATTTGAATTTACAACCACTTTCATTCTTTTGAGGTGTGCAGTACTTTTATTCAGTTATTTATTTTAATAATGTCATTCATATGTAGGAATATTTGCAAGGTCAGAGGTTACTGATTGTAAGCCAGACGGAAGGCTCTGACGTTCTTCCCCTTAAAACTCACCCAAGCTTGCTTTTCTGGGTCTTGCTTTTTCATGCTGAAATGCAAAACGGTTCACTCCAAGTTTGGAAACATGCAGCTGTCCAGAATGTCGAGGTTAGATGAAGAATTAAGATTCCGGCGATATATTTTATACTTCTTTCAGTTCACAAGCTCCAGTGGTTGATGGTTCAGTGAGGAAGGGAAAATTATTTTTTTTTTTGGGTGGAGGATTTGGTGTTCATTGGTTTGAGTAAGTGGACTAAAGCCCAGCAATCATGTTTTCTTGTATGTCAATCGTTACCTTAATCACATTTCAATTCAACTAAACCATGGTTATTTTTCTCTATTCATTTCTAGCTGTTAGTACTTGATACAGCATCATTTTCCCTGATAATTGTGTATGATATCCCTTTTCGGCACGGATTGTGCACAAGAGCATGAAGTGAACATCGCATTAGTTTCAAACAAATTAGACAGATGATGCACAAATAGTGCATGTTTTTGCTGAGATTATCCTTTCATGTGTCTGTTTGCCATGGCGTGTCGTGCAGCAAAGGACAGTCGAATTTCAGCACAACGCCTGACTTCCATCAAGGGGGGGGGGGGTTCTTCTCCTCACTTGCAATGCCAACGGTTCCATCAACACCACAGAAACACATTTGGGCAGCTCACCCTGCAACCATGGTAACAAGAAGAATTTTACTAGTGGGCTGCAGCCAATAGTGTTGCATTTTCCCACTGCACTGAGTCCAATAGGAGAGGAGCGTGCAGCCCGGCCCACTTAGAAGTAACAGCGATGGGTGAGTGCACTGAGGATTTAGTGATGGAGGCACTGCTGTTGCGCAAGAGAGAAACTAAGTGTGTGCGTGTGTGCATGCGCATCTGTGACGGACTGCGCCATAATCTGATGAGAGGATTCTCTCTGTAGTAAAGCTCCATTCACTCCAACCATCTGACATTTAGTGTCAAGTGTAAAGAGCACTCATAGAAACACCAACAAGCAGACACAGCGCCAAAGCAGCCCCGATAGACAAAAGAAAAAACCAACAACAAAAATTCAATGCACATCATGTCAATAAAGTCATTTATTATTTCACACAATGGATAACATGAACAACTTCAACTGTAGTTCTTCTTAATAAGTGCTCAATGCAGCCAGCCAACAGAAGGATAGCAAAAAGAATGAGCTTTTCTTTCTCAGGAAAAAAAACAAAGTTAAAACAAAACAAAATACCTACAAGATTATGAACGATAAACATGGCCAAAAGCATGCCGGCAGACATGGATATACATATATATTGCATGTATATATGTGCTTTAAGACATATATCTGTATGCTAGCAAATGCAAATACAAAATATATGTGTAGACGTACACATACATACGTTGAAGAATATATGCATATGCATGCGCATCTAGTATTTACTCTATATGTCAAATATTTGCAAGTTTGTTTGTTTTTATATTCATACAATGTACAAAAATGCTTCATGAATTAAAAAAAATCATTACAAAAAGAAAAACAATGTACAAGTGTTGCTCCAAATTCGACTTTCGGCTCGTCTAAAATACTTATGCATACAATCGAGTTGAGCATGCGAAGAAAGAAAAGCCATTCTATAAAAAGGTTCAAATTCACTGCGTATACAAACTAAAATATGTCCTCACTTTATGCTCTAAAGATGTACATCGAATGCTTTTCCCACTGTTTCATCCGCTTGCCACATTGCCTTACAAATGTGACTTACTGCGCACCTGCGAGGGTCACCACATACGAGGCTCTGTCTCACAGGATGATCAAATTTGAAGGGAAGTGCGTATCCCCTAATTAGCTAAACCGCTAATCGATTACTGGCATGAACGGGCTGAATTGCCCGCAATGTAGAAATCAGAGCCATTGGTTAACATACCATCCGGTGAACCCTCGTCATCATGGTGACCCGTGCCAATCTACGTGAAAGCTCAGGTTTAGGACAATACTTGTCAGTGTTTGAAGGCACCGGAGCATCGGCTGGTAGCAGATAATAGACAAGACAGACAACATCCACGAGCAACAAACTTCTGCCATCCCACAGTGGACAATCCGTAACACACTGCACGTAAGGTGTGTCTTTTCAAACAGGGAAAGGTCAAGCACACAGAAATTGGGATGAGTGTCTTCTGGGAGGTTGCAGGCCAGTCGGATACGAATCGTGCCCTGAGACCTATGACAGTGCACCAGTAGGCTTTGGGCCAAATTGTTGTTATTGTGTAGTTTAACCCGTTCATGGAGAGCGGTTTCTTCAGCAGATAGCTTATCATGTTATCGGGTTGCAGGCTCCATGAAAGGGCTAAGGTGGAAAAGTGAGGGCTTCTTCGAAACGCTATGAGAACGCAAGTTTGGATCACTACCATTGTTCCAAGTGCAACACTGACCGATGTATAGGACCCTGACCAAAATCAGCAAGGATGGTGTTTTTTTTACCCTCAAAGTGTGTTTGGCCTTGGAACATTCTGAATACAGACCGCTGCTTGATGACAGTATCCAGCTATAATATATATACAGCCACATTCATACATTTATTCGGGAATTGAACATATGACGTAGGGCGCCATTCCCGAATTTGTTCAGGTTTTGTTTTTTCATGCTTGGGTGCCGATAAAGCGCCAGCCATGGGCTCTGGCAATGTTTTTTTCTTTTCCACAAGGGTGCAGTATTCCTCTTCTTTCAATGTTAGTGCTTTGTTCTAGCTTCAAATGTTGTTAAAGCGCTATCTAAACCAATTGTTTTTTTGTACAGCTGCCCTCATTGCAAGCTTATATAACTCCAGACCCATATAATTTAGGAATTAACTTTTTTTATGGAAGAAGAGAGTTTTCTAAGATTTCTAACACTGTACTGGATGTTTATGTACTCCTAAAACTCAATATTCTGTGGGTCCTGGAATTCAAGAGACAATGACAAAAACCCCGGCACTGAAGTGTGGACATTTTTGCACAGTGAATGAGTTAAGAGTTCCTTGGTTGTGAACATTTGATTTATGTTTAATCATGATGCGACGTGACTGAGGCAAAACGGAATGTACGACTGGGGATGCACGCTGCAAAAGCGCTGATGATTTTGATTGTGGTCTAAAAATGAACTCGACAGCTGTCAGCAAAGGGACATTGAGTTAAATCCACTCAAACCTCGGACATGGCAGCATCAAAAGAAATGTTAAATAATTTCGTGTGTTCTGGATTTTGGATGGGAGAAAGGTGCACGTTTCTCCCCATCCAAAACAGTAGAGTCGGGCGACCACTAATTGTCTCTGAGAAGGTGATTGCAACCACCTGGGAATGGCCAACTGCCGCTGGGACCTGATTGGCCAGAAGCTCAGGTGAACCGCCTTTAAAACCAGACTGAGGAAGTCACTTCGGGAGGAAGAAGAGGGAGAAAGGACAGCCTGGAGAGCAGTGTTACCTGTGGTCTGACGAAAACCGACATCCATTGTGACTTCAGATAAAGAAAACTCTAAATATCCTTCCTGGATCTGGCTGAGTGAACTTTTATCATTCTTTCCACCTGCTTGCTGTCTCGCCGCATAACAATCATTCTTCTCTTTGAAACACCGGCATTCCAACTGCGGCATGGAAAAAAATGTTTCCAAAAGTATACTTTAAAATCAATTGATTTATTGATGGTTGGTAGCCGAATTTCATACCCTGTAAATGAAAAAAAGAAAAGAAAACTGTAGTTTCACCCGCAGTTGAAGGACAACCGACACCATTTTTTTGTTTCCTAACTGATAGCATCTTAAATACCCAAAACACGCAGGCTGATATTTTTAGTCAAATGCAAAACACCAATCAAAATGAGTCAAAGTGTCCCAAAACTACTTCAAAATGAGCTTGGAGATGGTGAGCTTCAGAAGGTCCCGCACCCTTGTTCGTGACGTCACGCCAGGACGTCTTGCCTTGCTCTAGAATCAAAACAATGGCTTCAGATTCGGAGAAGAAGCTTTCTTGTTACTCATCCAGTTATGACTATGATTCAAATAGTTCTGAAGAGGAAAGCATACATGTTTGCAATCGATCAAAGTAGTCATTCTGTATCAATTCGAGCCGCCAAGACTCCAATGTAGCATCCCAGAAAAATGCACAAGATGGCGCCCAAGCTCCGTTGGAAACGGGCTGATTTGTCTGCTGGGAATGGTAGTCTTCACGATTCACCATTGCGTTATTTGTGTTTTCCTCCTAATTTTGCCATCAACACGGATCAACACTAAGTTTTCAGACCAAACAAAGTACCCAAAATGCATTGCGTGTCGCTTTCTCGGTCAGGGGGGTTCCTGACGTGACGTCACGTCAGGAATCGTCATCAACTCGAAAGCAAGACTTCCTGAATATTCAGCGCGAGTTTTAAAACATAAAATATAGCTATATGCCGTGGAATCTTTGTAAAATACGCTCAGTAGAAGTTATTTGAAGTGATTTGACAAATTATGGACACAACTTGTCCGGTGGCGTCGGTTGTCCTTTACAGGACAACCAACGCCACCGGACAAGTTGTGTATCCGGTTGTCACATTGTAGCAGTCCTTTCATCACGTCAATGCATTTTGCTGTACTTGTTTGGTCTGAAAACTTTGTGTTGCACCAAAAAGAGGCAGAAGAGGGCGACAAAGCTCTGTGTAAGGAATTAATCAGCCTGTAGAAACAGCTGATTAATTCCTTACACAGAGCTTTGTCACAATTTTCTGCCTCTTTTTTGGTGCTACATTTCCCCCCGCTATTGCCTCAAAATGGCACGGAATAAATGCTTTAATCGATTGCAAACATGTATGCTTTCCTCTTCAGAATTATTTGAATCATATTCATAACTGGATGTGTAACAAGAAAGCATATTCTCCGAGTCTGAAGCCATTATTTTGATTCTCGAGCAATGCAAGACGTCCTGGCGTGAGGTCACGAACTGGGGGCGGGACTTTCTAAAAATGCCCTATTTGCAGCTCATTTTTTTGCAGATTTTGGACACTTTAAGTCATTTTTATTTGTGTTTTGCATCTGACTAAAAATATCATACTGCGTGTTTTGGGTATTTTAGATGCTATAAAACGTTTTTCTGATGTCAGGAAACAAAAAAGTGATGTCGGTTGTCCTTTAAGGCTTGACTTGTAAGTTTCAGTCGCACTATACATTAAACGATAGTCACTTTCTGCACAACCTGTTAGAAAAAGAGTTCTGGTGTTTGCCACAATATTAGTCATATGAGATCATTATTGGAACACCGGGATCTCTTTGATGAAATTCAGTATTCAGCCATTGTCAGGCACGGGCAAGTGCATAGCTAACGAGGATATGCGTACATGACAAGTTGACAACCATCACGGTTAATTATGCAGCTGTTTGTGACTTACGATGAGCCACCCAGATGTGAGATCCACTTTACAGCATCTTTATCTGTTGTCTGTAAATTATGCTAATAACATTAGAAAATATTTGTGAATCATTACACACTGTTAAAAAACAAAAGTCCATGTGAAATTTGAACTCCACAATTTGAATGCCATCAGGTAGAGTGACAAACTGTTCAGAGAATACACCTTTTTTTAACCGGTCGCCCCTTTTTTGGATAATTTGTGTTGCAGTACAGATGTGTAACATACATACGTGATACTCTTGGCACAATCAGAACTATTTTAGGTTTGAATGTTGGATGTCGCTTTGCTATTTCTCAGGTTAAATGCCATTTATTAGTAGAGAACAACAGAAATCATAAGGCACAAGTTGAGCTGCTGCAACTGAGAATCCCACCCTGTCCCAAAAAAACAAACAAAAAAAAAAACTAAATCTCATGAAATAGAACACTGAGTAATATTTCTTATTATATACGGAATAAACACAGGTGAAGAGATTGATAAAAGGACATAGTACACACTGACATTAACACAATCCTGGCTACAAACTAGAGTGCACCACGGGGTGATTTACACTGGTTCCAACACAATAAAGATGCTGATTTGAATTCAGTTAAATAAAACAATTAATACTGAGACTTTGGTTCGTAAAATACTGAATTTTTGATTTTCTGTCCCAAAAATATGTATTTTTTCTGTGTATTTTATTTATTTTTTACTTTTTTGTCATTTTCTTTTTTTTAAATGAAACTATAAGGAGTGGATTAAGCTTTTTTAGAACACTATATTGGAGTCAGCCCTCTCCTTCTCAATCCAAAGCCGGGCTTCGGTTTGACGCTTTTGGCTGCGCAGCCTGCATATACAAATTGATTAAAAGTAATGCATGCTCTCTGGAATGGATATCCACACCACGGCCAAAAAGCATAAGGCTGGAACAAGCATTTAAGTGCTGCATTTGATTGATGCAATGGTACAGCTTTTCTCTTGTTTTTTTTTCTTTTTTCTTTTCCATAGTGCATTAAACCAACTTTCAAGCGTTACAACAACAACAACAACAAAAAAAAAAAAAAAAACAACAACACAAACACACTGGATATGTCCACTGTATACAATATCTCTCCCCCCTTGCCAAGATATAAACACAATTATGACTGAATACATGTAGTTTTGATCTAAAAACAAACGTGTCTTGTGTCGCATCCATGTTTGTGTTTTGGTTATAGAAACGATACGCAACCTTCATTGTCTATAGTACAGCATTTATATCGGATATACTGAATTTCAGTACGTGTCTGTGAGCTGGTTTCCTGTTGTACAAGGCAAGCGAAAATGGATGTTTTGTCTATGTACAGTCTAGGACAGTCTCGTCCACCATATTGCCTTGAAGTCAGTGTCCGGAGTAGGTTTCGACCTCTCCTGTATTGGTGATAAACCTCCGCTTTGGGAGGAGAAAAAAAGATATGGGCGTATACTGCGGGGATGGAACAATAAACTCCATTTTAAGAAGGTACGGAAACAAACACCGATGTGACATACTTCATCACTGCCGTGTTCTTTTTGACAAGCTTCCACAGAAAGGCAGAAAAAAACAGAGCTGCAGTTTTATAGGAAACAAATATGACCGTAAAGACCCTCCCCTCCCACCCCCTTGCTGGTAAATATTTGGCTCACGCCACATTCTGATACAGTCTCATCTAGTACCATACGCACAACTGTATCAGAAACATTTGAGAGTCCCATCATATCCTACACTGCCGTTGATACCACACATCTGTATGAGCATCAGATTCAGGATCAAATGAAAGCAGTTCTGAAGAGGAAAGCATACATGTTTGCAATCGATCAAAGTAGTCATTCTGTATCAATTCGAGCCGCCAAGACTCCAATGTAGCATCCCAGAAAAATGCACAAGATGGCGCCCAAGCTCCGTTGGAAACGGGCTGATTTGTCTGCTGGGAATGGTAGTCTTCACGATTCACCATTGCGTTATTTGTGTTTTCCTCCTAATTTTGCCATCAACACGGATCAACACTAAGTTTTCAGACCAAACAAAGTACCCAAAATGCATTGCGTGTCGCTTTCTCGGTCAGGGGGGGAGTCAGGGATTCCTGACGTGACGTCACGTCAGGAATCGTCATCAACTCGAAAGCAAGACTTCCTGAATATTCAGCGCGAGTCTTAAAACATAAAATATAGCTATATGCCGTGGAATCTTTGTAAAATACGCTCAGTAGAAGTTATTTGAAGTGATTTGACAAATTATGGACACAACTTGTCCGGTGGCGTCGGTTGTCCTGTACAGGACAACCAACGCCACCGGACAAGTTGTGTATCCGGTTGTCACATTGTAGCAGTCCTTTCATCACGTCAATGCATTTTGCTGTACTTGTTTGGTCTGAAAACTTTGTGTTGCACCAAAAAGAGGCAGAAGAGGGCGACAAAGCTCTGTGTAAGGAATTAATCAGCCTGTAGAAACAGCTGATTAATTCCTTACACGGAGCTTTGTCACAATTTTCTGCCTCTTTTTTGGTGCTACATTTCCCCCCGCTATTGCCTCAAAATGGCACGGAATAAATGCTTTAATCGATTGCAAACATGTATGCTTTCCTCTTCAGAATTATTTGAATCATATTCATAACTGGATGTGTAACAAGAAAGCATATTCTCCGAGTCTGAAGCCATTATTTTGATTCTCGAGCAATGCAAGACGTCCTGGCGTGAGGTCACGAACTGGGGGCGGGACTTTCTAAAAATGCCCTATTTGCAGCTCATTTTTTTGCAGATTTTGGACACTTTAAGTCATTTTTATTTGTGTTTTGCATCTGACTAAAAATATCATACTGCGTGTTTTGGGTATTTTAGATGCTATAAAACGTTTTTCTGATGTCAGGAAACAAAAAAGTGATGTCGGTTGTCCTTTAAGGCTTGACTTGTAAGTTTCAGTCGCACTATACATTAAACTTTCTGCACAACCTGTTAGAAAAAGAGTTCTGGTGTTTGCCACAATATTAGTCATATGAGATCATTATTGGAACACCGGGATCTCTTTGATGAAATTCAGTATTCAGCCATTGTCAGGCACGGGCAAGTGCATAGCTAACGAGGATATGCGTACATGACAAGTTGACAACCATCATGGTTAATTATGCAGCTGTTTGTGACTTACGATGAACCACCCAGATGTGAGATCCACTTTACAGCATCTTTATCTATTGTCTGTAAATTATGCTAATAACATTAGAAAATATTTGTGAATCATTACACACTGTTAAAAAACAAAAGTCCATGTGAAATTTGAACTCCACAATTTGAATGCCATCAGGTAGAGTGACAAACTGTTCAGAGAATACACCTTTTTTTAACCGGTCGCCCCTTTTTTGGATAATTTGTGTTGCAGTCCAGATGTGTAACATACATACGTGATACTCTTGGCACAATCAGAACTATTTTAGGTTTGAATGTTGGATGTCGCTTTGCTATTTCTCAGGTTAAATGCCATTTATTAGTAGAGAACAACAGAAATCATAAGGCACAAGTTGAGCTGCTGCAACTGAGAATCCCACCCTGTCCCAAAAAAAAACAAACAAAAACTAAAAAACAGAATCTCATGAAATAGAACACTGAGTAATATTTCTTATTATATACGGAATAAACACAGGTGAAGAGATTGATAAAAGGACATAGTACACACTGACATTAACACAATCCTGGCTACAATCTAGAGTGCACCACGGGGTGATTTACACTGGTTCCAACACAATAAAGATGCTGATTTGAATTCAGTTAAATAAAACAATTAATACTGAGACTTTGGTTCGTAAAATACTGAATTTTTGATTTTCTGTCCCAAAAATATGTATTTTTTCTGTGTATTTTATTTATTTTTTACTTTTTTGTCATTTTCTTTTTTTTAAATGAAACTATAAGGAGTGGGTTAAGCTTTTTTAGAACACTATATTGGAGTCAGCCCTCTCCTTCTCAATCCAAAGCCGGGCTTCGGTTTGACGCTTTTGGCTGCGCAGCCTGCATATACAAATTGATTAAAAGTAATGCATGCTCTCTGGAATGGATATCCACACCACGGCCAAAAAGCATAAGGCTGGAACAAGCATTTAAGTGCTGCATTTGATTGATGCAATGGTACAGCTTTTCTCTTGTTTTTTTTTCTTTTTTCTTTTCCATAGTGCATTAAACCAACTTTCAAGCGTTACAACAACAACAACAAAAAAAAAACAACAACACAAACACACTGGATATGTCCACTGTATACAATATCTCTCCCCCCTTGCCAAGATATAAACACAATTATGACTGAATACATGTAGTTTTGATCTAAAAACAAACGTGTCTTGTGTCGCATCCATGTTTGTGTTTTGGTTATAGAAACGATACGCAACCTTCATTGTCTATAGTACAGCATTTATATCGGATATACTGAATTTCAGTACGTGTCTGTGAGCTGGTTTCCTGTTGTACAAGGCAAGCGAAAATGGATGTTTTGTCTATGTACAGTCTAGGACAGTCTCGTCCACCATATTGCCTTGAAGTCAGTGTCCGGAGTAGGTTTCGACCTCTCCTGTATTGGTGATAAACCTCCGCTTTGGGAGGAGAAAAAAAGATATGGGCGTATACTGCGGGGATGGAACAATAAACTCCATTTTAAGAAGGTACGGAAACAAACACCGATGTGACATACTTCATCACTGCCGTGTTCTTTTTGACAAGCTTCCACAGAAAGGCAGAAAAAAACAGAGCTGCAGTTTTATAGGAAACAAATATGACCGTAAAGACCCTCCCCTCCCACCCCCTTGCTGGTAAATATTTGGCTCACGCCACATTCTGATACAGTCTCATCTAGTACCATACGCACAACTGTATCAGAAACATTTGAGAGTCCCATCATATCCTACACTGCCGTTGATACCACACATCTGTATGAGCATCAGATTCAGGATCAAATGAAAGCAGATTAAATGCAGGTCTAATGAACTGAGGGCGGGCAGCGCCATTGTTCTGACCTGTCTCATTCTCTTGAATCAAGGTGCAACCGCAGAGTTCCCGGAATAATGGCACTGGATCTGATAAGGATGAAACGGAGCTGGCTCCTTTCAACGTTTCTTCTCATTGACAGCGTTTCTCTCTCCGGCGGGTCTATTGATTGGACGGGGCCCATAAATTGTCCCTGCTGTTGCCCCTGCCACGCCGTTTGCCCCCTTTGGTGGGCGGAGGGAGAGTCCGGGCTCGATGAACCACCTTTTCGATGGTTGCAGAAATGGAATCGTGATTGGAAAACTCCAGAGGATCTGAGGTCAAAGTGGGCCTGAGGCTTTGTCTACCCGCTGGCTCATCACACCTTTCCAAAACAGGCATCCCCGGAGTCCTTCCATCCACTCCTTTACTGGCTAACACGTCCAACCCGCGACCGCCGGCCCGGTTCGGACCCGATTCATCACCCGGCGGTTGTTTGCGGGGCCGTCCGGGTCGTCTCTTGATGATGTTGTTTCCCGTTTTGGCTTGCCGCTGGAGGCGCTTGGCACGGAGGATCTTCTGAACATGTTCGAAGTTCAAAGAATTCATCCTTCGCACCTCCTTCTGGATCTGCTCGACCTCTCTGCGCTTATACCGTCGTTTACCGGGAGCACCTGCGAAAGCCAAAAGGGAGTAAGGTGAATAAAGAGAAGCACAGCATTCAGAAAGAGTTTTACTTCTAATTAAAATGAACATCCTCTCCATGGACAAGAAAGACATGATGCCAATTTTGTTCATGGAGGGAATGTCTTCTTTCTTTTTTTTTCCTTCGACTTGAAGAGCTTCCTGCTAATTTTGACATATTCAGGCGAGCCTTTGAAAGCCCAGCTGAGCCCAGAGCGCATATCCTATCCTGTAATTGTCTGCTTGGGAGCAGAGAGGAGGAAACCCACAGAAATGTCTCCTTGGAGCATTTCATATGTTTCCACACAATCACAACCTTGTGCATCTGGAGCTAAGACTGCCAAAAGCCATCGAAACACACACATACAAACACGCACACGCACACACACACAACACACACACACACACACACACACACGCACACACAGTATAATTAACGCTGCAATTTCTAATTTCCTTCTTGATTTCAGTAACCTCTTTCTGAGCATGGTCCATCTCTGTCATTTTTCTTTTCCACCCTCCCCCTCCATCTGGGAATTGATTCCAAGATTCCAAATGAACCACCGCCACCAACATGAAGGAAAAGCGCAATCAGCCAGCACTCCCCAAGCAGTGTGCAGATAAAATGCTGTTCTCTATTTTTAACCATTGACTCCAATTCCTTCGAAGGCCACCATTTTTTGATTTTGCGAGTTATTCTGCGCTTACGGCCCAGGTGCCGACTGACTTGGACAGCTACCATTTTAATCAGTGAAAACAAATAAATTTTGGGACATTTTTAGTGTATTTAAGTAGTGATTCAATCTCCTTTTGGGGTGTTGTTGTGTTGATGTTGGTACACAACAGTATTGTCGTGATTTGCAAGATGGTGGTGCTGGTGGTGGACACCAAAAAACAGGCAGTAGGGAGGAACTCTGTGTATTGGACAAGTATATTAAATAACGACAGCTGGAACAGAATCATAAACAACAAAGTCATCATAACAAAAAGGTCCAAAGTAGCAAACAAAACCATGAATAAAACTTGATAAGATGAAACAAACCTGACAGGGTGAAAACAAACACTGACCCGATACGGAACGGTCGTGCCAGGAGTCCTTTTAACTACCACTGATTAAAACAACGTTCACCTGTGCAGCTGCAGACGGGGCCAGAGAGTGCCGCCTGTTGGTCGCAAACCGAAACGTGACAGTATATGCTAGCAATATAATATTGTACAAGGGACGTCTGTGTATGCTCTAAGTTGTAGAGGAGTGATCCATCGATGATGACGGCTGAAGAAACTATCGATTATACAAGGGATACTAAGTACGTTGTTTTTTTCCACGCTTGTCAACCGTTTGCATTTTTTCAATATATCTATGAAACAAAAAAATGAGGAAAACAATCCCAGAAAAATGAACCCTCTGACGCCCCCAGCCCCCCTCAAAATAGTAGCAATAGCAATAGTTGCAATAGCCGAATAGCAAATATCCAGGTGTTGACTGCAGTTCTAAGTTGTACAATCACCAACCGCCACTAGATTGCAGTCTTAGTTACGCTCACATGCTACACCTTCACCCTACAATATTTTTTTAGATATTGGATTTTTGCTAAAAAAATATTTTTTTCCTGTTCCCATCCTTTTTAGGGCAAATAGTATATTGTATGCTTGAAAAAAAAAATAGGGGGAAGGGAATCCACGGGCCATTACAACATCAAAATAATGGCTGTGGGAAAAAAAAAGTTATAAAACAAGAGCAGTGGTGGTGGCTCAAAAACTTTTGTACGCCACTTTGACACCAAATCTTCCAACCTAAAATCCAGGTACGGATGTATACCATAGTCGGTGCATGAGGTATCTGTACATCAGACTGGGAATCCTGAATTTTATTCAAAGGCAATTACTAAGGAAGTGACTTGGAGGAGACATAATGTGAGGCCTGATCACCTCCCATTTACATCTCAGAGCAACATCACATTCTACTGTTACTTGAGAATTCAGGGCAGACAATGAAATTAGTCTAATGCGGAAAGCAATAAGTATCAAGAGTTTATGAGCTGTACATGTTATCAGCCCAACTGAGCTCTGGCTCTCATACACACGCACACGCATGCACACAAAGTAGATGAAATTTATGAGCTGCATACACGGGACATAAAACGGATGACCTTGAGCAGTGCTCGGGTCCATATAGTGCTGACGACCAGCTTCTCTGCGCAATAGGAAGCCGTTGCTACACACACAGAGCAAGTTTGATCTTTGCCGACTGTTTTTTTTTAGATCTTTTTTGGCATCATGAATAGGGGGGAGCTTATAGGAAATTGTCCTCATGAATCTAGTGTTAAAGCAAGTACTCTCTCTCTCTGAGAACCGTCAGTGAGATGTGCTCTGAAAATAAGAATAAAGCCCAATACAGTAGACACAATGTAGCTAATGTGGAAAAATACCCCAGTGATTTTTAACGTGAGCCTCTGAGCTTGCATATGTGTGTGTGCGTGTGTGTGTGTGTGTGTGTGTGTGTGTGTGTGTGTGTGTGTGTGTGTGTGTGTGTGTGTCTGGTACATACGTGCACATGTGCCTGTATTTTAATTGGACTAAAGCTGTGAAGTGAAGCAGTAAGTCATGCTAGAGGAGGGGCAGAGGGAATAGGAAAAGGAGAGGGTAATGGGGGAGCAAGGGGGGAAGGGGAGACCTGGAAAAAAAGAGGGAAGTGAGGGGTGGGGGTGGAGGGGAAAAGCCTGCATATGGAGGTGTGGATTCCAAACCATCCAAGGAAAATAAAGGGGGAAATGGTGTAAAAGGAGACATAAACTGGAAGGGAAACATGGATAAGGAGATGTGCTGGTTTGGGGAGAGTAGTGTATATATATATATATATATATATATATGAGTCATCCGTCCTGGATACCCTGGGGGTGGTAGAGGGGTGGGGGGTGTATTTTAACTGAGCCCTTGCCTTCTCCTCCCCGCCACTGGACTAGGCCCCAGTCATTAAACCCCTGGCTACCAGCCAGCTCTTTTAACACAGGCAAGGGCTTTTTATGGCGTGTCTGTAGAAAATAAATCACACTGTGTGAATAATATATCTCTGGCAAAGGCATTGGCAGGAGCGGAGGAAGGGAGGGGGAGTAGAGGGGGAGTAGAAGAGATTGGTGAATTATAGTTGTCTCCATCCATGCATTACGTTCTGTCGATCCCAAGCCAGATGTGCTCACAAGCAGCAGAATTCAGATTGTAAAACAAAATCCACATGACTTTAAAGGTTTTGAAATCCGATTAGGTTTGTACGTTTGATGCATCAATATTCATTTACAATTAGGGTCAACTCTAAAGATTGGTTATTTTTATTAAATTACCACAAAGGGGAATCAAGATATTGTAATCCCTAAAAACAGAATAATACATTAGACACCAATTATATTGGCACACGTGATCCCCATTGACTAGAATTGAAAGTCTTGACAGGTTGCACATGCCTTTAAGAAGCAGTTTTGAACTTGTATTCATGGCCCATCATGCAATTTCAATTTCACTACCAAAGAAAGCAACAATGTCATCATCCTTTTTAACTCATTCAATGCCATTCAGAAATTTATTTGGGAATTGAAAATATGACAGAGCGCCATTCCTGAATTTGTTTGGGTTTTATTTTTTTCATTCTTGGGTGCCGATAAAGTGCTGGCCATGGCCTGTGGACGTGTTTTTTCCTTTCCACAAGGGGGAAGCATTTCCCTTCTTTCCATGTTCGCGCTTTGTTCCAGCATCAGCATCAGTTTTCTAATGCTGTCCTAAATGTTTATGTAGTCCTAAAACTCAATATTCTGCGGGTCTTGGATTTCAAGTGACAATGACAAAAACCCTGGCACTGGAGTGGACACATTTTTCTCTGGCAAGGAATGAGTTAATTCACATCTAGGCTGATAAAAACAAACCTTTTATATATGTGATTTGCAGTACAGTTAAATCCCAAATAATTGATTGTCTGTTTTAACTTAACTGAGTTAACTTGTATTCATTGTATGAGTGAATTATCTTCCTGCAATGACACTAATCATACTTACATAAGACACCAACAAGCTCATGTTCAAATATAATTAGTGATCAAACACTCCATATTTTGTCTATTTAATTTAACATTAAAATCAGAATGTATTAATTTCCCTCTTGAGTTTGAGGATTTGCAATGAGATGCGCTGTTCTATAGGATGCTGTTAACTGAGCTTTCGGCTCAATTAACAGTAAAAGGTATATCTGGCTGTTTGGATAAAAGCTATGAATAATTTGAGACGTTGAACTTTCATCAAAATGTAAAAAAACATTTTAATTACAGTAATATCTCTTAGCAGTTCCCAATAAGCCGTTTTTGTCATTTCCAGCTTGTTTTTTTTGGGAGTTGTGTGCAACAACAAATTTATAAGCTAGTCAGGGTATGCTTGGGCTTGAATGAACATCTATTGACCTCCCCCTCCCCACAAAAAAAGCACTTGAAGCTGCCTACAGATTTAGCTGTGAAGTATAAGTGATAAGTACATAGCGTGTAGTGTAAGTAAGTGCTCGTGTTCCCATTATCGGTATCTTAATGCACAGTAAGTGGTTCTTACCAGAGAGAGGTGGACTGGAGCAATCATTCATTTGTACTGGCTCCTGCCTGGCAGTTTGCAGTGACATCAGCCCTTGATCTCCAAACACAGCAGGTCTCGTCTTCCTACTCCTTGAACCACACTCATTCTCCTGTGACCCCAAGAAGAGGAAGGAAGGTGATTCTGGTTGCTGTGATTGGCTACTGTAGCTGCTCATGAAGCTGTTCATTGGCGGTCCAGGCTGACGTAAGTGGAAGTGCCCATCGGAAAGAGAATGCGAGGACAGCTTTTCCGACTCAAACATCCCTAAAGTGGATCCCATGTTTGGGCCTCTACCATCTGTCCTCTTCTCCTGATGCTTTGATGAGTCACTAAGGAGGTTGCGATTTGAACTGGCCTTGGCTCCACTGAAAAGGCCGCCCAACTCTTGCCGGTCTAGTGGAGAAAGTAAGGGTTCATCCTTGTGCTTATGTTTGTGCTTATGCTTCCTCTTATGGAGGCGAACACCCCCGAGACCACTTGCACTACTACCGCCGATGGATCCCAAGCCATCTCCTCTTGCAGAGGGGCCCTGAAGTTGGCCAGTGATGCCGAGATGCTTGACCCCACCGAGCTGGAGCTTTGAGTGTCCACTGGAGTGGAAAGCCTTGGGAGGGGGGACAGCGGGTCTCATAAACGGTGATGGCGGAACATGACCAAGGGGATGGTGAGGCAGGTAGAACGGAGGTGCAGGGGGGAAATAGCCTAGGCTTAGGTGGGGTGTGTAAGGCATAGCATACGGTGCTGCATAGTAATTTCCCCCTGCCAGTGGATAGCCATATCCTTGAACAAAAGGTATTTTCGAGGCCATTGGCTCACTGGCTTTGGCTGGACGACCCCGTCTCCTTTTGGCCTTTAAATCAGCACTCCTACGGATATACGAACTGGAGTCGCGGGGGTAGGTGTCATAAGTAACCGGGTAGTAATGATGAAAGTTGAGGCGGAAAATGGAGGGATAGGGATTCTGAGGGAAGCAGGTGTATCTTCTGTGAGACACACGTAGCTGCTGCAGCTTTGACACAACCTAGTGGTGGGGATTTGGACAGGATTAGAAAAAGACACATTTGATTGCACATCACATTATGAAACGGTACACGTCATGTCAAAATAATCATATATGTAGCCAACCTCCTCGAGTTCAGACAGAAAGTGAAGGTGATCCCGGCTCTGAAGACACTTCCTCTTACGTCGATTATGTTTTTGTTTCTTCTCATGCTGAGAAAGGAAGTTGTCCATAGCAGCTTGTCTTTCACTTCGAGCTTTGTTTCCTCTAGCGGATGCTTCTACGGCAGCTGCCTCCGCTGCCTCAAACCCGCACAAATCAAAAGAATACCTGCCACAATATATTTATACATATTTATACAATACATTTAACAACAACTATATTTTCAAATCCGGAGCAACATACAAAAGACTACCGCACCTGCGCCGAGAGGCGGTGCCTTTCTCGGTTTGATCCGACGTACTGTTGTTGTCTGTGCCGATCCCACTGTCACTCGGAATAGTTTCTTCACTGTGGGACTCACTTATGGGAGACAAGGTGACCTCCTTCGTGTGTGTGTGTGTGTGTGTGTGTGTGTGTTCTGGTACATACGTGCACATGTGCCTGTATTTTAATTGGACTAAAGCTGTGAAGTGAAGCAGTAAGTCATGCTAGAGGAGGGGCAGAGGGAATAGGAAAAGGAGAGGGTAATGGGGGAGCAAGGGGGGAAGGGGAGACCTGGAAAAAAAGAGGGAAGTGAGGGGTGGGGGTGGAGGGGAAAAGCCTGCATATGGAGGTGTGGATTCCAAACCATCCAAGGAAAATAAAGGGGGAAATGGTGTAAAAGGAGACATAAACTGGAAGGGAAACATGGATAAGGAGATGTGCTGGTTTGGGGAGAGTAGTGTATATAGATATAAATATATATATATATGAGTCATCCGTCCTGGATACCCTGGGGGTGGTAGAGGGGTGGGGGGTGTATTTTAACTGAGCCCTTGCCTTCTCCTCCCCGCCACTGGACTAGGCCCCAGTCATTAAACCCCTGGCTACCAGCCAGCTCTTTTAACACAGGCAAGGGCTTTTTATGGCGTGTCTGTAGAAAATAAATCACACTGTGTGAATAATATATCTCTGGCAAAGGCATTGGCAGGAGCGGAGGAAGGGAGGGGGAGTAGAGGGGGAGTAGAAGAGATTGGTGAATTATAGTTGTCTCCATCCATGCATTACGTTCTGTCGATCCCAAGCCAGATGTGCTCACAAGCAGCAGAATTCAGATTGTAAAACAAAATCCACATGACTTTAAAGGTTTTGAAATCCGATTAGGTTTGTACGTTTGATGCATCAATATTCATTTACAATTAGGGTCAACTCTAAAGATTGGTTATTTTTATTAAATTACCACAAAGGGGAATCAAGATATTGTAATCCCTAAAAACAGAATAATACATTAGACACCAATTATATTGGCACACGTGATCCCCATTGACTAGAATTGAAAGTCTTGACAGGTTGCACATGCCTTTAAGAAGCAGTTTTGAACTTGTATTCATGGCCCATCATGCAATTTCAATTTCACTACCAAAGAAAGCAACAATGTCATCATCCTTTTTAACTCATTCAATGCCATTCAGAAATTTATTTGGGAATTGAAAATATGACAGAGCGCCATTCCTGAATTTGTTTGGGTTTTATTTTTTTCATTCTTGGGTGCCGATAAAGTGCTGGCCATGGCCTGTGGACGTGTTTTTTCCTTTCCACAAGGGGGAAGCATTTCCCTTCTTTCCATGTTCGCGCTTTGTTCCAGCATCAGCATCAGTTTTCTAATGCTGTACTAAATGTTTATGTAGTCCTAAAACTCAAAATTCTGCGGGTCTTGGATTTCAAGTGACAATGACAAAAACCCTGGCACTGGAGTGGACACATTTTTCTCTGGCAAGGAATGAGTTAATTCACATCTAGGCTGATAAAAACAAACCTTTTATATATGTGATTTGCAGTACAGTTAAATCCCAAATAATTGATTGTCTGTTTTAACTTAACTGAGTTAACTTGTATTCATTGTATGAATGAATTATCTTCCTGCAATGACACTAATCATACTTACATAAGACACCAACAAGCTCATGTTCAAATATAATTAGTGATCAAACACTCCATATTTTGTCTATTTAATTTAACATTAAAATCAGAATGTATTAATTTCCCCCTTGAGTTTGAGGATTTGCAATGAGATGCGCTGTTCTATAGGATGCTGTTAACTGAGCTTTCGGCTCAATTAACAGTAAAAGGTATATCTGGCTGTTTGGATAAAAGCTATGAATAATTTGAGACGTTGAACTTTCATCAAAATGTAAAAAAACATTTTAATTACAGTAATATCTCTTAGCAGTTCCCAATAAGCCGTTTTTGTCATTTCCAGCTTGTTTTTTTGGGAGTTGTGTGCAACAACAAATTTATAAGCTAGTCAGGGTATGCTTGGGCTTGAATGAACATCTATTGACCTCCCCCTCCCCACAAAAAAAAGCACTTGAAGCTGCCTACAGATTTAGCTGTGAAGTATAAGTGATAAGTACATAGCGTGTAGTGTAAGTAAGTGCTCGTGTTCCCATTATCGGTATCTTAATGCACAGTAAGTGGTTCTTACCAGAGAGAGGTGGACTGGAGCAATCATTCATTTGTACTGGCTCCTGCCTGGCAGTTTGCAGTGACATCAGCCCTTGATCTCCAAACACAGCAGGTCTCGTCTTCCTACTCCTTGAACCACACTCATTCTCCTGTGACCCCAAGAAGAGGAAGGAAGGTGATTCTGGTTGCTGTGATTGGCTACTGTAGCTGCTCATGAAGCTGTTCATTGGCGGTCCAGGCTGACGTAAGTGGAAGTGCCCATCGGAAAGAGAATGCGAGGACAGCTTTTCCGACTCAAACATCCCTAAAGTGGATCCCATGTTTGGGCCTCTACCATCTGTCCTCTTCTCCTGATGCTTTGATGAGTCACTAAGGAGGTTGCGATTTGAACTGGCCTTGGCTCCACTGAAAAGGCCGCCCAACTCTTGCCGGTCTAGTGGAGAAAGTAAGGGTTCATCCTTGTGCTTATGTTTGTGCTTATGCTTCCTCTTATGGAGGCGAACACCCCCGAGACCACTTGCACTACTACCGCCGATGGATCCCAAGCCATCTCCTCTTGCAGAGGGGCCCTGAAGTTGGCCAGTGATGCCGAGATGCTTGACCCCACCGAGCTGGAGCTTTGAGTGTCCACTGGAGTGGAAAGCCTTGGGAGGGGGGACAGCGGGTCTCATAAACGGTGATGGCGGAACATGACCAAGGGGATGGTGAGGCAGGTAGAACGGAGGTGCAGGGGGGAAATAGCCTAGGCTTAGGTGGGGTGTGTAAGGCATAGCATACGGTGCTGCATAGTAATTTCCCCCTGCCAGTGGATAGCCATATCCTTGAACAAAAGGTATTTTCGAGGCCATTGGCTCACTGGCTTTGGCTGGACGACCCCGTCTCCTTTTGGCCTTTAAATCAGCACTCCTACGGATATACGAACTGGAGTCGCGGGGGTAGGTGTCATAAGTAACCGGGTAGTAATGATGAAAGTTGAGGCGGAAAATGGAGGGATAGGGATTCTGAGGGAAGCAGGTGTATCTTCTGTGAGACACACGTAGCTGCTGCAGCTTTGACACAACCTAGTGGTGGGGATTTGGACAGGATTAGAAAAAGACACATTTGATTGCACATCACATTATGAAACGGTACACGTCATGTCAAAATAATCATATATGTAGCCAACCTCCTCGAGTTCAGACAGAAAGTGAAGGTGATCCCGGCTCTGAAGACACTTCCTCTTACGTCGATTATGTTTTTGTTTCTTCTCATGCTGAGAAAGGAAGTTGTCCATAGCAGCTTGTCTTTCACTTCGAGCTTTGTTTCCTCTAGCGGATGCTTCTACGGCAGCTGCCTCCGCTGCCTCAAACCCGCACAAATCAAAAGAATACCTGCCACAATATATTTATACATATTTATACAATACATTTAACAACAACTATATTTTCAAATCCGGAGCAACATACAAAAGACTACCGCACCTGCGCCGAGAGGCGGTGCCTTTCTCGGTTTGATCCGACGTACTGTTGTTGTCTGTGCCGATCCCACTGTCACTCGGAATAGTTTCTTCACTGTGGGACTCACTTATGGGAGACAAGGTGACCTCCTTCACGGATGCGCCTTCTGAAAGCTGGGAGGGTGAATTCGCTAGAAGACGTGGAGGTGACAGTTTCCATCCCCCAGAGAGAAATCCTCTGACTAAAGGTTTGGGGGGTATAGCTGAGATGGGCTGCAGACTAGGCATTGTGGCATCAGAGTGGCTGGTTCTCATTGGTGGGGCACTGGAGCTGGGAGAGGAAGTGGTGGCGTTCACAACCGGAATCTCGTAGAGACTAGAAGTGGCTACAGACATGGTGTGTTTGTCCTTTACATTTTTGGCAAGGTTACCGCCTTGCGCTTCAGCTCTGGGTTTACGGCCTCTCTTTTTACCGATGTAGATGGTGCCTCTCTTGCTGACGTTGATTTGTTTTCCCAGCCGAGCCTCAATGGTTGATGCCATGGCATTCATAGCAGAGTTAACAGGTGTGGAAGGAGACTTGAGGGCGCTGTTCTTACTGGAGCTTGACAGGATTTCATTCAGGATGCTTTGCATCTTGCCAAGCTTTAAGTTATTTAATGGCTTTGAATTGTTTCTGCCACGCTTTACTTTCAGACTGCTGGATTTGGAACTGGTAGTTAGTGACACCATTTGTACTAACGTTGGGTTAATTGTTGTATTTGGTAGGTTAGTCTTCCTCCTGCGGTTTAGCCCAGCAGAGGACTCTTGTGCTAGGGGGCTTGGCGGTGAAGTGGATGTCCCCTCGTGGATGGTTTCTACAGTTAGAAGGGGTTGTTTCTTGGGGCGTCCTCGTTTTCTTTTGACGGGCATGTGGACGGTCAAGCTGTCGGTATTTGTATAAAGTGGACTCGAAGGAGTTATAGGGAAGGCTGAGGGTGGATCAAATATCATTGACGGGCTGCTGCAGCTGTCTCTCTGGGGTGAAGTGATGCTGTGGTGGCTCTTTGCTTTCAGGTATGACCATCTGTCTTGGGTTTTGCTTGATCTGGAGCTGACTGTAGAGATGGTGCTGTGGCTGGGACTCGGACTCAGGGCTGCCCTCGGTCTGTGGCTGGGGCTAAAGTTGGGCCAAGGTTTCGGGCTTATGCTTGGACTCATTCTTCCCTTCGGGCTTAGGCTTGGGTTTGGACTGGGGAGTCTGGGACTTGTAGAGAAGCTTGGTGGTTTGTTGATGTGTAGGGCAGGATCTCTGTGTTTATGCACATCAATACAGTACTTGGGACGACCCACTGGGTTCTTTTTCATTCTGTTCATACTAAAAAGTGATTCTGGATCTGTCCCACTCCGAAGTGAATCTTCTTTTTCTGCCCTGTCTACCCTTTCTCCCTTTTCTCTTTTGTCCGGGATTTCAGTTTTTTCCATCTTCTCTCCACTGATCTCACCCTGACTCGTGAGCCTGGAATCATTTTTGTTAATCTCTGATTTGTGAGCTATTTTGGGTTCAGAAGGCTTATGATGGAACTTCTCTGTGGTGGTCGAGTCCTGTCGTTGTAGAGATTGCTCCTCAACAGAAAATGACTCATCCAAAGAAGGCTTTCTCCGCCTCTTTCTTCCTTTCCCTTCCTCTGTCAGCATGGGCATTCCTCTATCCTCATCATCCCCTCTCCTACCAGTAATTGTTCGCTCTCTTTCATCCTTCTTCCTTTGCTCTCTTTCTTCATTAAACTGCTCAGTCGTCTCTTCTTGTCTGTAGCGTTGCCTGTCTGAATGAGATGGGCTTCCTGTTTCTTTTTCAGACTGTCTTCCCCACAGCGTGTCAGCACTGAGAGGATTAGAGAGCATTTTCTGGGAGTCCTTCCTGCCATACTTCCTCTTGATGTTCCCAAAGAGCTGCTCATTAACTTCCTGCAAACCTTTCCCCCTGAATAAAGAACACAGAACAATTCAGATGAGAATAGCTTCTGTACAAATATTGTTGAATGTATCAGAATGAATCGGATTATGGTACAAAATGGCATTAGTATGACATCAAGACATCATCCACAGTTATGCAAACAAAATGACATTTCATTAGCCATGTTCTCATTATTTTTGAAGAGTGTGAGTCAATCATTGAGCGTAAAGCTCTTTTGTGTCTCAGTGGATTTTAACATACTTAGTCAAACTAAAAGGGCCATGAGACCTGTTTCAAACACATCAATGACAAAACAAAAATGTTATTTTTGTTTGCCTCGAGTAGCTGTTTTTTTGGTTTGCACAGAGATTTCCATGGGTGTCAAGCTAGCCACGGCAACAGTTGAATGCATACTATGCATGACGGTGACACGCGGTGAGACAACCAACTTTAAAAGAAACTTATTTTGCTCTTTATTGTTTTATTTGTGTATATACATACACACACACACACACACACACACACACGCACCTATCTATCTATCTCTCTATATACAGTAAAGTCTCGTTATATCGATATTCAAGGGAGTCCGAAAAAATATCGATATAACCGGGACTATCGATATATCCGACCCTGTTTGCATGTAATTTTCTCCGTGCGTGCATAGAAATAGTATCGATACAACCGGGACTATCGATATATCCGATATCGCTATAACGAGACTTTACTGTATCTATCTATCTATATATATATATATATATATATATATATATATATATATATATATATTTCTGCAGTTCCGTTCTGTTGCCCTTAATTTTAGCTTTTAGCTGTGTTCGCACTATGAATGAGAGGACATAAATTTAATCTGTGCTGTATGTTGCACAAAGAGCATATTTGACAATAAAATGGACTTGACTTGAATGCAGGATGCAAGTCAGGGTTCACTTGGTTAAAATGATTAGGATTAATGATCAAGCTTTACAGAGCTTGCTGATGAGCTGATCATTTGAATTCTTTCTGTTGGAGGAGTGACATGCCTAAAAAAGGCGGGATACGGGATCTTAAGGACTGGAGTCGGGCACCCCTGGGATAGTGGATAGTAGCTAGCGGTACAGATAGTGTCCCATATATGCTGTCAAATGATTTCATATGCTGTCGGACTATTTTTAAAAGGCAGTTTATTCAGCAAAAATAAATCTGCATAGTTGAGCTGACAACCTGACACAGTTCAGTTCCTACCGCTTATTATTTTTAATTAAACCAGGCCTGCTCTAATGTGTTGATCTCGTCGGTAAGATTGACACCGTGGTTCTGATGCCACTCCATCACATACTGTTTCTTGTAACAGTGTAATTTAAGAGAAGTGTTGATGACCTAAAAATGAAAATAAAGTCAGTCATTGGTGATTAAAATAAATGTGTTATTTTCATTACAGTATTCACACTAAAGTGCAATAAATAAAACAAATGAATATAAAATATGCTCCTCTTTCAGAATGACTTCTCTCAACCCTGAGAATGCAACAATAAGGCATTCAGCTGGAAGATTAAAAGGCAATAATGTGTGAATGATGCTTAATGTAATCAGTCTAATCAGACTGGCTTAATGTCACCCCTGTGCTGCTTGCCTATCGGTTATCTTGGAGTGGATTTGCATTGCCTCTACAGACCGCTGTGATGATCAGTTTTGCATTCATTTATTTTGGGGGAAATTTTGTCTTAAGGTTAATATTCTTCACTAGTCAAACTTTGTTGAAACGTTGCAGTTTCTATATTTGAGGGGGTTGTATTTGTCATGAGAATCAGTGTAAAGGCAAATACCTGCTGAGAGATGTAAGGTTGAGAATACTGGCATCTGTAACAACTGGCAACTGAAGGTCTGGAGTCAAACATCTCTGAGGTGAGTGGCTGTGAGTTGCAGTTCGTTGGAAAGGTGTATTTGAATCCATGAGAGAATTTGCACTCTTACTGGCTCCCATTAATTCTACGGATTGCTCGGAATCTGTGGGATTGGCTGGACAAACCGAAGGTGCTCTAAAGGTGATCCACTCCGGACTGACTTGGTGTTGCTGAACATGCTGGAATTGTTGCGTGGGGGTGTGCTGCAACGGTTGTACAGGGGAGAGAGTAGGCGCAGGAAGAAGACAATTACGAGGCTGGTGTTTAGGTGGTGAGGGATCTCCCAGTAGTTGCAATAGGCCTCCTTCTTTCTGCTCTGGCATTCTGAACTGGCGCTCGTATGTCTGTGGGAGACGGAAAACAAACAATTAATGGTTGCAGCATTCATCATCCCAACAGCACAAAATGGAGAGGAGAGGGGAAAAGAAAATATATGAGAAAGGTAAGTGACATTTTAAATCAAACAATTTCCTGGCTTCGTAAGATTAGGCTCCATAGAAAGATAAAGTTCATATATTTTAACAACATATTTTCTCGGCATATGTGTGCTGAGATTTTTCTTTTCACTGCAAGGCCGGCTGACCGAGGCATTTAATACAGCTTGTGTGTATGAACAGACCAAACAAAAGGCTTGTTTACAGAGCACTTAAATTCCTGTGGCAAGGATGTTGCATGCTGCGAAAGCTGGGGTGGGAGCAGGGGGGGTGTTGGATGGGGTCCGACAGCACACAGTGTATAAAACACAGTCGTGGAACTCAGCTGTGTCCTTGACTGCCCTTTCACTTGAAGTATGCGCAGTCGTAACACTTATTGTTACTTTATGCGTCTCATTACTACCTCCACCGAGGGCGTCCTGTTTTCATGGTTATTTGTTCAAACTTGGGCTCCTGTTCATTTATTTCGCAAGATAGGGCATTGGTGTCATTTTCCTTGATTATACGAGGAATTATAGAGAAATCCGAACGGCAAATGTGAAAGGTATCTGTAATAGAGTGCAATTTGGTACTGATCCAAATGCAGTCTAAACTCTCCAGAGTGCTGCGCTTTAAACCCCAAGTTGGTGATTGTGTTTATGGGCTCTATGTGCTATACCCCACAAGAGGGGGGAAAATCTTACAACACACTACGCTATGAACCACATGATGAGACATGCCGGCTTGCTGAAGAGAAAAATATACACAGGGTTCCTATTAATTATGACATACAATCAGTGTATTAATGAGTTGTTTTTGTTTTCAATCATTTCTTTGTATTGGTTTCTGTGCCACTCCGTCAAAATATGTTTTGACATGAAACCACAGCAACGAGCTGATAAAATACATCAAATGTTTCCAAAACACCATAAACATTACAAAGATTCCACGCTTGTTGCCTTTTCGAAAAGTATGCCCTTAAGGGGTCGGAAAATAACGTGTCACATCACTCATTTCCATGCTTATGTAACCTGGAAATGGGCAGACAGCAAGGCACATTATTTGAAATAAAATTGCAGCACTGATTCAAAGAGTAATATGAATCTCTTTGAATCTTTGAATTTTATGAATTTCTTTTTTCTACTTTCATTCCTTTCATCACTTTGCTGCTGTGAAATGTAAATTTCTCCACTGTGAGACTAATAAAGGCAAATCCAATCCAATCATTTCAAATGTCATAACGATCCATGCCATGAACTCTTTCCTCCCCAGTTTCTACCAGCAGTCTCAATAGTAACAATAATTGACTTTGTACACTTGTTACAAAGTCACACACATTGCTTTTGCAAGAGTTGACCCTGGAGCGGGTTCCTTTCAACGGGGAAAATGTTTTGAAATGACAACAAATCAGAGGCCAACCACCATCTTGAAAGAGAAGATGCTCAGCCCTAGAGGTTTCAACCCACTTTAAATCCACAGCAAGTTTACTGTCAGACACTTAAAATTGCGCAAGAAAAGGCTTGACATGCGATGTGATACAACAATAGACTGCTTAACGTGTCATGGCCGCATAATCAGTGTCTGCTGGAAGATGAGAAATGGAGCAGCGGATGGCCTTTGTGGTTTAGCCTGTTATTAACAGACTCAGTATGACGCAACCAAACACCGCTCTGCTGCTCTGCAGGGAGATGTAACCTAACCACAGGCGAGCCTCTCAGCATGTACACATTGGCACACGAGCGCACGCGCGTGATAGATGCGCACACCGTCAACGCTTTTACTGTTTCCTTTGCTCTATCCATTAGAAACACGTAAACGTGCGCAGCCAGCGCACCAATTTTAATCAAGAGGGTTCAGCATCTTGCCAAATAATTAGCTTCTCGCAGACAGATATGCACACACAGCCGGCTCTGAATATGTAATGTAGTCATCACAAAGTACTTACTGGAAGCGAAGGTGCTTATTTTCTATATTTGAGCTTGCCAATGTCTGGTTTTACCCTCATTCCCCTCTCCCTCAGTCAGGCAGTGACACTCGGTTTGTGCTTGCATGCCTGCTGTAGTGGCTGTTTATAGTGGCACATTCTCATGGGCATGAGAAGCCCGATTAACACAACACGCGAGCTTAAGAACACACACTCATGCAAACACTGGGTAGCATGAATGATTAATAATGCCAGTGTGTTTGGGTGCACATATACACGTACACACTTGTGGTGCAACTGTATCCCTGCGTGCAAGTATGCTGACACAGACGTATCCATTCATCTACAATTCCAGATCCGCGAGGCTGTCAACTGAAAATATGTTGACGAGAAAAGTTAAGGATGGCCGGCCCAGTCGTTGACAGGTTAGAGCGTCAACCAGTTCAAAGTATCTCCCACCTACTGCCCAGAGACGGCTGGGACAGGGTCCAGCCCGCCCGCGAAAATGAATGGGTGGAAGGAAAGTTAAGATTTTCTTATTGCCGCTGTCATTATATCTTATAGCATCAATAAAGATCAGTACCTCCACTCTGCTTCAAACATGAAGTTGTACCTGGAGGATCAGAGCTGATCCTTTCAAATTCAGTTCCCAAACTTGTGCCTTTGGTAATTTGTGTCTCATCTTTACGTAAAATGTTACACCGGAATCTTTTGATGTCCGTCTCTGTTTATTTCAACCTGGCCTTCTTTTCCCTGAAGCGAACGAGTGGTATTCATCTAGTATAGCCTCTGCACTGAAGCTGCAGTCTTTTGTAAGGAGTAGATTTTGATGCCTTCACTTCTGCTCTGCGGAGGTTGTTGCTGATGTCATTAACAGTTGTTTTTGGACTTCTTCGCAGATACTTCACAACGTTTCTGTCATCAACTGCTGCTGTTTTCCTTGATCTAGTATTTCAATGGCTGTTACTTGGGAAAACAGTGGTTTCCTTATTCATCAAGACATTGCGAATGGTTGTATTGGCTATGGCCAATGTTTGTCTTAAGGCTGTAATGTGTTTCCCAGCCTCTCTTTCGCACGCTTGATTTTCACCCAGGCAGCTTTTGAGTTTTAATATTTGTTACATTTTGAACGAAGTGCATTTTTCAAATTAAAAACTGGTCATGACATCATCTCTGCCTCATGTTCGTCTTTAGATATTAAACCCAAATGTATTCAGTCCATAGAAAAAATAACGGGAAGTAATACTTTTGCTTGGAAGTGTGGCATCCTTGAACTATGCATCTGATACACACCCACATTCTCATTTTACTGACTGCTCTGGGCTAATGTAGGCCTCTAGGAACAGACAGCGTTAGTTAAAAAGAAACAAGCATGAACATACAACAAACATAAACACACTAACAAAGTGTATTTTCCCTACCAACCGCAACGTGGCCACGGACCAATAATGAAACACCATGCATAGATCTTGTGTTGAATGGTGAAAGGAGAGCGAAATGCAAGAAGAACACACAGGACCCCCCTCCCCCATTCGAGTTGAGGTAGATTTATTGGCACCAGTTCAGTTTTTTGTTCGAAGCTTCCTCGCCTCTACCCTTTCCTCTATGCCGCAAACAATCCATGATTCATTTCCAGAGAAAACACTCTCAAAAGCACACAAATAACTATGAATAGTCTTACAAGCCTGGCGGCTTCAGGGGCTGTTGCCATGTTAGCAAGCCACTACCCGTGTATCTAAAATGATGAAATGAATTGAAACGTCTGACCACGTTTCCACTGAAAATATCGCAAAGGCGTCATGTCAGTGTATTGCAGCCCAAATTCTAATGTCACGGTGTGGATTTGTTGAGAAGCTTGTGCAGACCGGATGCAGATATAGCCTTTGTGAAAATACAGTGAACCCATGGATGTTCATGGGTAGGGATTGGATAATTGTCCAATTATAAAAAATATTTATTAGGAACCTCAGCGTGATATGTGGTCAAAGCCTCACCTCGTTGCTCAGGCTAAAGCAGGGGTCTCAAACTCAATTTACCCGGGGGCCGCTGGAGGCAGAGTCTGGGTGAGGCTGGGCCGCATCGGTTTTTCCACAAGAAAATCACAGATAAAACATTCCAATGTTCTCAAAATCTTTATTTTTAACACACAAAAAATGAATTAAACGAATGAATGGAAAAATGATTAAAAAAATAAATAAACCATTAATAAATAAATAAATAAAATAATTTAATGATCATAAGGCAGTTACAGACGACTGAAAAAAACACAGGAAAACTAATTATTTTAATAAAGTTTCAAATGTCTGTATTCACAGTTCTTTAATCTTTAACTTTCTTAACGTAAAGAAAATATTGAACATTAACTGTCCTAAACATTGCTTATCTTGCCTACTTGTTCAGCTCCACACAGAAGTTTCATTCATATCAATCATGCGGGCCGCACTAACATTAATCTTTCATATCAAGGCGGGCCGCAAAATATTCTTTCGGGGCCGCATTTGGCCCGCGGGCCGCGGGTTTGAGACCCCTGGGCTAAAGCAATAAAGTTTACACCACAAGTGTCAAAGTCAAGGCCCGGGGCCCAAATCTGGCCCGCCACATAATTTTATTCGGCCCGTGAAAGCAAATCAAGCATGTCAAGTGGCATAATGCTTGTTAAAGTCCAAACCAAAAGTTCAAATTGTCGTATGTAAACCACAATAACTGTCATTATTCTTGACGTCAGTTTTGAAAAGGAGTTAGTCATTAATTTGTTGTGCGTTCTGTATGTAATATGTGGAGGAGATGAAACATTGTAATGATTTCTCTAAATTCATAATGGCCCTCGAGAGGAAACTAACACCAATGTGGCCTGCAGCAAAAAAAATAGTTTGACACACCTGGTTTACACTTTGGTAAAATATCTTGTAATATCTTGGTGTCAAAGAACTACTGTATGTTGAAGTGAGTTGACGAGTTTTTATCCCAAAAAATGTCTGGAACTGGGTGTCGCAGAACTATGTTAATGTGAGAAGAAGTACAGTAAAGTCTCGTTCTATCGATATTCAAGGGAGTCCGAAAAAATATCGATATAACCGGGACTATTGATATATCCGACCCTATTTGCATGTAATTTTCTCTGTGCGTGCATAGAAATAGTATCGATATAACCGGGACTATCGATATATCCGATATTGATATAATGAGACTTTACTGTTCCATTTGAATCAATATAGAGTCACATCACCCACTTGTGGCACGATGGTGACAAGGATATGTACAATTTATTGAAATGACTTGTGGAGTTTCATGTTAAAAAATGCAGTCATTTGTCACCATCTTGCTACATCAAAACAGCAATGACACTGTCGGTTCATTGCAGGTTTTCGCTGAGATTTGCTGGAGTGATATGATGTGATTTTTGTGAATCTTCTTGTGTGTTAATAATGTCCATTATGTCTTATGATGGACGGCTAAGGCTGACTTTAGGTTGCCATGTCTGGATTACATTCTTAACTCATTGCCATTAACAAATTTATTCGGGAATTGAAAATATGACGTAGAGCGACATTCCCGAATTCATTTGGGTTTTGTAATTTCTTACTTGGGTGCCAATAAAGCGCTGGCCAGGCCTCTGGCAATGTTTTTCCCTTCCACAAGGGGCATCATTTCCCTTTTTTTCCATGTTAGCGCTTTGTTCACCTGTTGTTAAAGCGCTATATAAAGCAAGATGTATGTATTGCATTGTATTTTACACAGCCACCTTCATTAAGCTCATATAACTCCATACCCATATAATTTAGGAATTAACTTTTTTCTGATGACAGAAGAGAGTCTAAGGTTACTTATGCTGCATTGAATGTTTATATAGTCCTAAAACTCAACATTCTGTGGGTCCTGGAATTCGAGTGATAATGACAAAATCCCTGGCACTGGAGTGGACACATTTTTGCACGTGAGGCAGTGAATGAGTTAAAAAATTGACAACATCTTTTTAAAGCCACCATCTTCAGGGCAGTCGACGAACTAAAGGAGGAAACCCATAGGAAAAAAGATAACTTTGATGGAGCAAATTGGATACTGTGGAGTTCAATCATGCACCAATCAACACTAAAGCACAGCTATGGAATAAACTAATGTTCATATGTGTGCAATCAGCTCTGGTTTACATTATCCACACAAAGTGAACAAGGTATTAGAAAAAGCAACCTGGAAATGTGAAACGTGCTCGATTGCAAATACAGTAAAGTCTTGTTATATCGATATTCTTAGGAGTCAGAAAAAATATCGATATAACCGTACTATCGATATATCCGATCCTGCGCCGTACTGCATGAAGCGGGAGCAATAAATGGGGGATCTTTGATATTGCATGTAGTTTTTTCATTGGGTTCATGGATTGCGTATCCAGCATGCTTTTGTACTGTAGTGAAGTGAGAAATAAACTTACGCATTAAATAAAAACGTCATTTATTATTTTTATAACGCACTCTTGAAATCGTGACTGAGTATCACTCGACATTGTTGACATTGTACACACGAGAGAAACCACGAACGCCAGCATGTACAAATGTATGAAAAACAATGATGATTGCAAGCGATAAAGATATCTGAATACAACACAATTAAATACATGTATGGAAAACAAAAACTGCAATGTTTACATTACTTACGTTGATGAAGTATTCTGCGGCACGTCGAATTATTTCGCGATGAAGGAGTTGCTTGTTGGATAGTCCTCCACAGCCACGATTGCCTTGTACGTTGTTCAGATATCACAATTCTTATGTTTCCCCATGTTTGAAATTGGTGTCAAATAACTGTATACTGCAGAAGAAGACTACAGTATTGTGACGTTCTCATCCTCTTTGATCCAGGTCCGAAGTCCAACGCTTCGTATGCCGTCTTTATTTTATCCTTACTCTTCAACCACGTTGATAAAGTATTTTGCGGCACGTCAAATTCTTTTGCAATGGAGGATTTGCTCCTTGTTGGATTCTCCTCAACAGCCACGATTGCCTTGTATTTCATTACGCGGTCACAATTCTTTCGTTTCGCCATGGTTGAAAATGGTAGAAAATGGCGTCTACTACACTGCGCAAAACACGGAAGCTGGTCACGTGACCAAGTTAAGTGACCAACGGTGCGACCGATACAGATTCCGATAATGGTGGTACTGTATAGAAACCCCTAAGCCAGGGGTGTCCAAAGTCGGTCCTCGAGGGCCGCCATCCTGCCTGTTTTCCCTGGGGGAGCTGGAAAACAGGCAGGACAGCGGCCCTCGAGGACCGATTTTGGACACTCCTGCCCTAAGCAAATATCGAGTCACCTTAAGTTGCTTTTGTATCGATATAAACATATCAAAATGGCCGGTGGGAGATGAAAAAGGGGACCGTAGTAACCGGATTATCGTAATAACCATGTATTGTACTAAACGGAACTAATTATACATAAAAAGACTAGAAATTTGCCGGGAAATGAAAATATTATCGTAATAAGCAGTATTATCAATATAACCGATATCGATAAAACGAGACTTTTCTGTATGTTTTTTTTGCAGGTCGGAGTCATTCATTTATTGTGTTAAGCGTTGGCAGAGTTGGGCCTTCCATCCCGACATGCTCTTGTTTTGAATTTGCATTGTGAGGTAGCTGTGATACCTCTGGTCTGCAGCAGGGGGCAGAGATTTAGACAAGAGCACAGCAATTTGCAAGCATGACAAGGAGGGAGGTTTCAACCACTTCGACACTGCTCTTCTCTGCCAGGTTGACCGAATATGTATTTATTATAGTTCAAAGACCACACCTAGAAAAAGCCTATTTGATGTGATCTTGCATTACACAGCACTCTCCCTCGAGGCTTTAAACCTTGTGTTGAGGGGTTAAGGGTCATCCTCCTCGGCTAGGTCAACAACCTTTTTCCTTGCACGTCTTCCTCTGGGTCAGCGCTGCAATAACATGCGTTGGTTTCACAAAGGCAGTTTACCACCCAAATGGTAAAGGCAGATATGGAAGTGTGCAAATTCCCTCCCACTAGTGATGTAACCATCAGTGCGGAGTGGAAGAGGTCATGGATAATAAGTGACTAAGAGCTGCAATCACCCAAGAGAGAGCCGACGAGTCGCTCGAGTCTGCGAATAGTCTCTTGACAAACGCGTGAAGCAAACACAGCAGTTAAGCAGAACTGTGGACGTTCAAATGAATATAGGGGTTCCTCTCACCTCCATTTTGCAATGGGACAGCCTTTCGTAAAGATTAGCTCTCCCGCAGTCTCTTTGTTTTGCACTCTTGTATAAACTCACATGTGGAACTTTTTCCTCACATGGAGAAATCCTGGCAGCACTAGCGCATACTGGGAAAGAACACCCTAGTACACGGGCACACCCAGAATTCACGACTAGGCACACATATACACGGGGGGAAGACACACTCACACACACACACACACATGCAAACATGCTGCCCTTCAAATACTTTTTCGCAGCCCTTTATTTGGCAGCATGCCCGGTGGTTAGAGTGTTTCATTTTTCCCTGTGTATGGAACTGGGCAGCTGTCCAGACAGACATACAAAGAGGAGGAGAGAGGGAGGGGGGGGGAGGAGGAGAGAAAGAGAGAGAGGTGGGAGGGGTGTGGGGGTCACAGAAAAGGAGAGAAGGGTAGAATAAAGGAGGGGTGGGGGTTAGTGAAAGAATGGGAGCAGCAAAAAGGGAGGGAGGAAGAAAAGCAAGAAAAACAAGGAATGAATTTGCCTGAACATTTGTAATTTGTTCCGTGTGACACCTTACCAGAATCTGATCTTCAACCCCTCCCCCCACACCCACAACACACCGATGTATCCCACTACCACATTGGCCTTGAGACCCCCCCTGTCTATTCTCATCCCTTCTTTCTTAGCCGCATTTCTCCTTTCTGGTCCTGACCACTCTTTCCCTGTGGGAACTACCACCACCTCCTCTTCTAGGCCCCCCTCCCCCCAAGGCCCCCCCACACCTCCCAAGCTCCATTCAGAGTGCCGTTTCCCTGTGATCTGTGTTTCTGACAGCTACACACATGCACACACACAGACCCTCTGCAAACAAACACCATGGATTCTAACACAGCTTTGTATCCGCAGCACTTAAACGTGGCTAGAAGAGGGGGAGGGCAGGAGAGGTGCTTGCTAAGAAAAGAAGGCAAATGTGATAGAGAGAAGGATAGAGAGCTGTATCACCGTGTTGCTTTTATGATCACAAACACAGAAACCCCCCAACAGACACACAAACACACACACAGACTATGAACCCCCCCCCCCCATCCCTGTTTCCCGTTCTCTGGTTCTTCCCACCAGTTCTCCCGGGAATAAAGACTTCCATTCATGTGTCTGAGGAGAGCCACAGTAGGGAAGAGAAAAGAGGGAGGAGAAGGAAAAGGGGTTTGGGAGGGGTGGGGTGTTGTTGGTGTCAAGGTGGGACACAGTGGATCATTGGGATCAGGGCAAAGTGCCATAAAATTGGGTGGATGCGCGTGCATGTGTGTTTGCACACTGCCCCGAGACAAAGCGTCACCATCTCTGATCTGGTGACATGTGCGGGAGCCAAAGCCTCTTCTGGGAAAATTGGGTGGGAAAGTTTGGAAGATGGGTCTCGAATCAAAACCTCCAACGCTGCTGTATTCATCCTTCAACAGAAACATACTATTATATATTTTGATGCTTGCTGCATCTTTTTGAAAGGATGGCATCACACACCCTATCTTTCTTGCTTTCCTTATTTCAACCTTCAATCGTGAGTAAATTTGTCCTTTTGCTTGCTGCAAAGCAGATACCAGATTTATTGTGCAGTAGTGGGTCGGCCATAAAATATCCCCTTCCCGCATTTAGAGCAGTAATATTGCAGGCTGAAGTGCTCCTAAAGATAGATACAAAGCACCCGAGTCTTCTTGTCACACTGAAATGAGTCAATCGGAAGAAAAGCTTTCGATTGGCAGAACTGCAGCATGTCATTAAGGCCCAATTGGAGGTTGTCATGTAATCACACACACACATTTAAACGCTACACAAAGTATACATCTAATCCCTGCTATTATTTTAAATGGTGTGTGTGCATTGTGTAGGCATATGCATGGGGGGGATTTCTGAAAATACCAACAAAAGATAGCAATTTACTTCTTTCATAGTCAATGCCGAGATCCACAAAAGAGAATTATTCATGCGCTTGTTCAGCATAAAAAAGATGAGTCGACATGCGGCGCCACTCACATGCCTTCCACGTTGAATGATTATCAATGCACACGTTTGGGGAAGTGTACTCTAAGAATTTCACACTCACCATAATAATGCTGTGAATCGCTGTATAACCACTCTGTGACTTTTGTTGCAAAACGGAAACAATCAAACAGCCATGAGCTGCCCTAAATCCTCAGGGATGACTTCCTGTGTGGAATGATGGGTAATTCAAGGCAGGAGCTGTGCCGAGATGAAACACTTCCCCTCTGACAAACAAGGGTCTTGAAGGCAAAGCTGACCTGACTGATTACTTATTGTCATGCAATGCATTACTGTCTTGTTAGGGATGCATCTATAGAAGCACCTCATTTGAGCCTTTGGAGAAAAAACTAAAACATTGAACTACCCTTTTCAACGTTGACCTAAAATAATTTTAACTCATTCACTGCCAGATGATGTGCAAATATGTGTCCACTCCAGTGCCAGGGTTTTTGGCATTTTCACTCAAGTTACAGGACACACAGAATATTGAGATTTAAGACTATATATTCAGCGTATGAAACCTTAGTCTTTCTTCGTTCATCAGAAAAAAAGAGTTAATTCCTAAATTATATGGAGCAGGAGTTATCTGAGCTTGAAATGCTGGCGGCTGTACAAAAGGCAAATTCTGACCCCTCGTGGGAGGGAAAAAAACATTGCTGAATTACCGAATAAATTCGGGAATGGCAGTGAATGAGTTAATGACAGCCAAAGTAATTTAAAAGTACCTTTTAAATTACTTACTAAATTTACTTGTGATCTATGTGCTATTTACAAGCAGTCCCAAACCACACAAACCAAGGCAGTTTAAAAACAGTTGTAGCTGCACTAATTATATTTTTTTATCTCCCTTTATGAGCGCAAGGCAGAGCAACAGGTGGCATAATAACCACAAACATTAATGCCATTTTGGCGGATCCAAAGCTCAAAGAGAATCACTTGCATAAAAGGCATATAAACAACCACTAGATAACAAGGAGATTTCAGATTTTTTTTTGCCGATGAATTGTTACCAAAAAAATGAATGAAGGTGCTGTGTTAATGTATAAGCTTTTTCTTTATTTTGAAAGTACAGCAATACCTCGGTTTTCAACCATAATCCGTGCCAGAAACCTGTTCGAAAACTGATTTGTTCAAAAACCGATACTGGACTTTTCATTGTACTGTACTCTGTGTCATTTTTAAAAACTATTCCAAGTCTAGAAAACAACTATTTAAAGCACTTTTTATTTATTATTTTCACAAATTTTAACATCAGTCCGATTTACAGTGATCTCAACCAGACACATCTTTTTCAATTGTTTGAACAATACAAACAACGTCGAAACACAATGAAACGCAATACGAGAATAACGTCCGATTTGTGGAGATCTCAACCAGACACGTCCGCTTTTTTTAAATCTTGAGTGAACTGCTCACAATGGATTGCCACACAAGGATAACGTCCGATTTGCGGATATCTCTGCCAAACATGTCTGCTTCTTTGTAAAATACAAATAAAAATATTCATCAATACTAATGCGTCGGTTACAATGAGGAAGGCATGACACGAGGACGTGACGTATAAAGAAGTGCAGTATAAGGAAGCGGAGGGTAGTTGAGTGGCGCATTACGGTGCGCTCAGTTTGGTTGAGAACGGAATTTCGGTTGTACGCCGGGACATAAAAAACATGAATTTTTTGGTTGAAAACCGAATCGGACAAGAACCGAGACGTTCAAAAACCAAGGTTTGACTGTATGAAAATGTGCTCATAGTATATTATTTCTAGTCAATGTCAGTCAACAGAAGTTGGAAGTACAGTGAACCCTCGTTTATCGCATGTGATACGTTCAAAAAATAGCCCGCGAAGTACACTGTAGTCAGCTTTTTTATTTTTATTTTTTTTTTACACAATGCAAAACTGTACATACGGCAGAATGAAACAAAATATCGGTTGTGGTTGGCACTCTCTTTTTTTTTTGCAAGAACATTTTTATAAACCGACATGGCCCGATTTCTAGAAGCAGAATGCTCCATGAGCTGTTCAAAGCCAGTGTGTTTGATTTTATTCTGCTATGTTTGCAGTTGTTTCTTTTACTTTCTTTATTTGCACATTGGAATGCCATTAAAAAAAAAGTTTTCCTCTAAAAAAAAATTTCTGCGATGCACTGAAGCCGCGATAAGTGATCCGCAGAGTAGCGAGGGATCACTGGCCAGGACAAAACGACAGACCCTGCGATGGGTAAAATTGGGCGGATTGGAAATTAGTAGAGAAATGCTTGATTTGAATTTTGCTTTAAGGCTTTTTGAAATGTCGAGTATATGGTGTCAAATAATAAATTTGTGTCAATAATTATATTTGTACCAATATATTTATATGTTTCTGGACTAGGTCGTGTTAATAAAAAAAAAAATGGTGAATGCAATACTAGCATAGCAGCAGGATCCTGCATTAATGGGAACTTGGTACAGCCACCTTTGTGCTGTTAGTATGGGAACTAAAATAATCAGAGAATAGAGAATTTTGAACTGGTGGAAACCATTTGACATTCTCTTGATCGACGATGCAGCAAAATACTATTGTCTCAACAGTTTTATTGTGGTGAAGAGCTCTTTCACAGAATGTTTAGAACAGCATAAAAAAACGTTTTATCGTTATTGAGGCACCAAATAGTGTTTGAAAAAAACGAATTGTCCTGTCTGAAAAGTTTGTTTCCAGTGACATGAATCGTCTTCTGATATTCTTTTTCTTCCTCAAATTGCTTTGTTGGCATGGAGCTGACAAAGTCTGAGCAACACTGGCAGAGCTCAAGATGTGCTGCGCTGAATTAAAAAGAGCTATAATTGATTGTGTCAAGGACAATTCCTCTCAGAAAAGTCCTTAGATGATCCCCCGCTTGTCACTCGGAATGGCGACGGGTTAGAGAGCCAATGTAATGACATCCTCTGTGACAGGGAGAATGGGCAAAGTGAGACACAATAGTCTTAACCAATCACGCTGCACGCCACCCCATTGGCCCCCCTCAGATCAACAATAAACGGCTTTGTGTGGGGCTGCACTCCACTTGCCTATCCCCACACACATGCACACACACGCACACACATACACACACACACACACACACACACACACACACACACACACACACACACACACACACAAACTGATTTCACAGCAACATCGAGAACATTTCAACCCACATCTCACGCCACATGTGCGCATTTATAGAAGAATTAAAAAATGCAGACTTTGCTAACAACCTGGCCCTGTGAGGAATGTGTGCATTTCATTCCTGGGCACATGACTGCAGCTACCCCCTCATTCCCTCCTTTAAAATGGCTCCCCTCCTCGTTGTAGGTGAGAGGTCACATGGAGTGACATTCCTCTCAGTCTGAGAGCAAGCGACTATTTCAGCGAGCCCAGGGTAATAGGGAGAGAGATGGAGAGGGCCAAAAACACAAGGGGCCAAAAAAAAACCAACAGAGCAAAGCAGGTAAATGTTGAGGAGCACTTGGGATTTGGAAACGTGTGTGTGCGTGTGTGAGTGTGCTGTGCGTGCTCTGAAATGGACCACTAAACAGACGAGTCGAGTGGCTCTTCCCTGCCTCATAGAAACAGCTGTTTGTTTAGTCTGAGAAGCCTCAAGGGATGAACATGCAGACGGAGGGACAGACATGCACAATTCAAATCATTTATTCATTTGAAAAGTTCCTCCTTAAGAGACAATCAGCGTAAATAAACAGTGGACTACAGAGGGATTACTTTACAAAATCTTGTACTTAAGCAGCAGGGAAGTGGGAGAGAGGATGGACTCATATAAACGTCACTTATACTTAGACTGTCGGATACAAAGCAGGTCCATTTAGCAGGATTACACAGAACCTATGAAATAGTGTTCCACAAAACTTTATGTGCTTGTGAGACATGAGCACATAAGGTCGAGGAATTTTAAAATAGATCCTAAATGTTTCAGTGGCTGATGCTAGATAGCTACAATAGACAGCTACCGAGTAAATCTATGATTTTAAGGGTTGATATCATTGGATTGGATTAGCCTTTATTAGTCCCGCACTGGAACATTTTACATTTCGCAGCAGCAAAGTGATGAACGTAAGAGGAAAGTAAAGGAAGTAGAAAAACAAAATATACATGACATGCTGTAAAGGCATCAACTCTCGCGGCGCAATCTTGAAGTCAAAACGACAACAACAAAAAAAGCAACAACAAAATAACCAATAATGTGATACAACACAAAAGACACAGACAGCCATTCAAGGACAACCGACGTCTCCGGACAAGTTGTGTCCATAATTTGTAAAATCGCTTCAAATGACTTCTACTGAGCGTATTTTACAAAGATTCCACCGCATATAGCTATATTTTACGTTTTAAGACTCGCACTGAAAATTCCGGAAGTCTTGTTTTTGAGTTGGTGACAAGCCCACACCCAACGTCACACTGAAATCCATCTTCCCTTCGACTAATCTACTGCTGTGGCCATTTTAGAGTGTCTCGTTGTTGTCCATTATTGCATGCAGGACATACAGAGAGTTGATATGGTGACAAGAAAGTATTTTATTAATTTCTTTATTTTTAATTAGAAATTGAGAGCCAACGCATGAGCTGGAGCTGAGGGCTAACCTGGCCGCCGTTCTAGGAATTCCTCATTGTCACGGTGAAGACAACCTAGTGGGATATATTCCGGCCACCAGAGGCTTTAGGTGGATTTATTTTTCCAAAGCTCCAACATATCGTTTAAGAAAGATGCTAGAGAAGTCGTATCAAATTTTAGAGGTTGTATCAGTGGAATTTGATTGACAGGTAGAAATGTATTGATGATTTTTGATATTCATTGAAATTGGGCAGTGTTTTTCACAACACTAATTTTTGTGGTATGTCAAACTTAATGTATCTCGCATATTTGTTTTGGCAAAAAAATCTTATGTCGGATGCCCTTCCTGACGCAACCCTCTGTATTTATCCGGGCTTGGGACCGGCACAAGAAGACACTGGCTTGTGTCCCCTTGTGGCTATAAGTTGAAGAAGCGTGTAGAGGCAGGCTGGAGCGGCTGGAGAAAAATGTCATGTGTGATGTGTGATAGGAGGGTTTCAGCTAGGATGAAAGGGTCAGCTCTGAGCCCCTTCTTGTTTGCTATGGTGATGGACAGGCTGACAGACGATGTTAGACAAGAATCTCCTTGGACCATGATGTTTGCAGATGACATTGTGATCTGTAGCGAGAACAGGGAACAGGTGGCGGAGAAACTAGAGATGTGGAGATATGCCCTGGAAAGGAGAGGAATGAAGATCAGTCACAGCAAGACAGAATATATGTGTGTGAATGAGAGGGATCCAAGTGCAAGAGTGATGCTACAGGGAGAAGAGGGAGGATTTTAAGTACTTGGGGTCAACTGTCCAGAGCAATGGGGAGTGTGGAAAAGAGGTGAAGAAGTGTGTCCAGGCAAGCTGGAGCGGCTGGAGAAAAATGTCAGGTGTGATGTGTGATAGAAGGGTTTCAGCTAGGATGAAAGGAAAAGTGTATAAAACAGTGGTGAGACCAGCCATGATGTTTGGACTGGAGACAGTGCCACAGCAGAAAAGACCGGAAGTACCCTCAGTGGTCGTTTAACAAATGTCAGAAAGAAAGAATAGGGAATTAAACCAAAAATTCTGAAGATACAAAAAGGAGAAGAGTAGCAGTACCTTACATTGCAGGAGTTTCTGAAAAACTACACAGAGTACTTTGGCAACACAAAATTCCTACTTATTTCAAACCGATAAACACTTTAAGGCAAAAATTAGTGCATCCAAAAGATAGGCTGCCAAATGAAAAAGTAATGTAGTTTATACAATACATTGTAATAATGAAAATTGTAAAGAGCAGTACATTGGGGAGACTAAACAAATTCTCAAAAAAAGACTTTATCAACATCGCGGGGATAATACTAGTGGGCCTCAATCGGCAGTACATCTGCACCTAAAAGCTAGCAACCACTCATTTGATGACAATGAGGTTAAAATCTTAGCAAAAGAACATAGATGGTTTGAAAGGGGAGTAAAAGAAGTGATTTTCATAAAAAAGCTAAATCCTTCATTAAACCGATATGGTGGGGTGAGGTTCAATTTGGATCGTTCGTACGATAGCCTGCTTAGGCAACATAGGTTGGGCAAGATTAGTAATGCTGATGAGGAGATACTGAAGGGAGTTGGGCAATCAGGCCAGTCGTTAGTCAGGAATGCAGGAACAATCAGTGGGGCTGCAGGGAGTGGTCCTCTGCTCCCCCAACCTGAGAGTAGGGACCTATCATAGCAGTGTCCGGCGCCGCCATGTCTGGACATTAGAGATATATATTTATGGCCGATACTACCAGTAAGACTTTAGTTCGCTCAAGAAGCATCTTGGATAAGAAGCACCTTCAAAAAAGTACAGATGACGGCTGAAGAAACCTTTTCATCGATGGACCACTCCTGTACGACTGAGAGCTTACACAGACATTATTTAATGGTGTGAATTGGCTACCATTAGACTGGATAATGTGACAAAGAAATTGGTTTGGATGACACATTGTTACTGCTATCTCATCATTTCACATCTACTCTATCCACTCCCCCAACACACGCACACACGCACACACACACACACACACTTTTTGACAGGCATGTCCCAGACAGCTGATGAGGCCATCAGATTTCACTGACAAACACACTTACGTTTCAAGTGAGACATCATGAAAGTCAATACTGCACCTGACTCTCCATCGACTTTAACCCACACCGGTCTAAATCCTTAATGGACCGTTTCTCGAAACCACCGAATATATTTGGCCACATACATGCAAACACATGGATGCGTATGAGTAAAAACGCAAGGCTTTAACCCATTCACTGCCAGACGTGCAAAAATGTGTCCACTCCAGTGCCTGGGTTTTTGTCATTTTCACTTGAATTCCAGGATCCACAGAATATTCAGTTTTAGGACTACATCAACGTTCAATACAGCGTTAGAAACCTTACACTCTCTTCTTTCATCACAAGAGTTAATTAATAAATTATATGGGTCTGGAGTTATATGAGCTTGAAATGAGGGCGGCTGTCCAAAAGGCAATGCAATACATACATATTGGTTTATATAGTGCTTTAACAACAGCTGAAGCTGGAACAAAGTGCTAACGTGGAAAAAGGGGAAATGTTGTCCCCTGGTGGAAGGGAAATACATTGCCAGAGGCCATTGCCAGTGCTTTATTGGCACCCAAGCAAGAAAAAAAAAACACAAACTAATTCAGGAATGGCGCCTCTACGTCATATTTTCAATTCCAGAATAAATTCGTGAATGGCAGTGAATGAGTTTACTAAGCAATGTTGCTCGCTGTGAAATATTTAACTCAAAATATTAGTGGATAATTACCGTTATTGAAATCGGTGGCATTTATTTTTAAGTTTTAAATTGAGTAAAGGCAGGTTGTCATTCGAATGAACAATGAACACGAATGCTTATTATGGTCTGGCTACATCTGCCAGAAGACCAGCAACGACCTGTTAGGAAAGGGGACAATGGCGAATGAATGGGGCTTAACCTATAGGATGCATAGAGAAGGCGATTTGTGTGTGTGTATGTGCATGTGTATGTCTGTGTGTGTCTGATTGAGAAATTAGCTACAGTCTGAACCAAATGGTCAGCGTGCAAAACATGCACACAAAAAAAATCCAGCCCCGAGGGAAAGAAAGCAAAGACTCCAGTTGTTTCAACCCTGACCCACTCACACAAACAAACAATTTAATGTGTGCATGCGCACACGCACACACACACACACACACACACACACACACACACACACACACACACACACACACACACACACACACACACACACACACACACACACACACAATCACACAAAAATGTGGAGTCCAGCTATCACCTCAACTTTTGAATGTCCATTAGGGTCACAGTTCATCTCTTCTTCAGCATTCCTTTATGACTCCCAAAGTGTGTGCGTGTGCGTGTGTGTGTGCACTCACGAGGAGTGACCTTGCGGAGTAATTCATGTAGACCCACAGCAGTGGCAGCAGCAACACAACAGGGCTGATTAGTGTGCAATCTTGCTTAGCTTCATGAAGACTGTGCGGGAGCCATGGGTGTGTTTGCGTGCGCGCGCGTGTGCGTGTGTGTGTGTGTGTGTGTGTGTGTGTGTGTGTGTGTGTGTGTGTGTGTGTGTGTGTGTGTGTGTGTGTGTGTGTGTGTGTGTGTGCATCGTCTGTGTTTTAGTGTGTGAGAGAGATGAGTGAACAGAATATATTTTGTCTGGACGGTTCTTCAGGTTTGCGAGTCGGCCAAAAGCAGATCAGAGGTTAGACATGAGGTGTGTGTTTGTGTGTGTAGTGTGTGTGTGTCACTTTGGTTGTTGGCGTGTGTTTCAAGCGTGCACAGGGTGTGTATGGGGGTCAGGCACAGATGGACAGCTGGTGTTTCAGCGGTGCTAAATCACTTACCCCTCCCCAGCTTGCACACACACACATACACATTCACACACACACAGACACCCACACACACATACACACACACGATACATACATCCCTTCGCCCCTCACCCATCGAGAAACGCCCCTTAAAACATTCCCAGCTCTTGCTTTTTCAAAGACTTCAAACTGACGACACAATAAAAAAGGAAGGCCATTTTCCCCATGACGACACCAGACACAAAAAAACACACACACAAAAAAACGTGCACGTTTGGTCAGGCCGTATTTGAGGTAATCATTTTATACGTGTAAACATTCATAAATCACTCAAGAGTCGCTCTTTTCCAAGCAGAACGATTCACACGAAAGCACAAAATTGACACACACGAGGCTATTTTATGAGCTCATCAAGTCCCTCAGGTCACCAACCGCCATCTCGTCCAAGGATGAAGAGCTAACATTAAAAGGCTAACCATTTTGTGCAAACACACACGCACGCACACGCACACACACATACACACACACACGCACACACACACACGCACACACACACACAGTCATCATGTGCAGCATTCATTTCCTTGTGAATGCACTTGACTAACACATAATAATCCTCAACACTGCTGGGAGACCACCAAACCGCAACACACACATACGCGCACACGCACACACACAAACACACGCACACGCACGCACACGCACACACAGGGGGACCACCTAGCAGAGGGGGCTGTCAAGACAAGATAAGTGTGTGTCTATCATCACATACACTACAGGTACACACGTGCACCAACACATGAATGTACACTAACAACAATAAAAACAACACACTGACTGGGCTGCACTCCTGGAAAAAAAAAGCTCCAGCTTATCTCTCTCCCCAGATAGTGAAATGGATTAAGAGCCACATTTGGCGCATCCTGAGAACTGGACAGATAACGAGGAAAAAAACTCATTTGGACTGCAATCTGGATTCAAAATGATGTATGTGCGAGTGTCTGTCCTTACGCAGTCGAGCGACGGATGTGCGCGTGGGCATGTGTGTCTGGAAGACTGATGCAGTGGTTGACCCAAGACCCAATCCGTGAGAACGCACGCATTCATCTTGAAAAGACACACAGCATGCCCAGACAAAGAGCTGAGTGTGAGAGGCCGTCCAGCATGTGTGTGATGTCAGCTGGAGACAGAGACGGGAAGAGCATCATATCCCATTTATGCCGGTGTGTGGGTTTGTCCCCTGACACGAGCCGCCTGCGCATCGATATAAATGTCGGTGATGAAATATCATGCACTTCCTAAACCGGGCTAGCTTAACAGAAGTTTTCTACCCAACTTACCTTTAGCCTTGCAACTGGCTGCTGCAAAAACGATATTTTCGAAAACAAATGCATTTTAAGCATTTTGTTCAATCATTGCTGTCCCAAAGAACACAACAAAGTGCTTAACAGGAAGAAAACATTTGTATTGTTCTTTTCTTTGGATATCTATACACTATAAATCAACGTGATCGTGGGCTATTTCTCATGCCCTTTGCCTACTCATTTTAGCCGAGTATGGCTGAACCTTGAAAAAAACAGGAACATTCAAATTTAGAAAAAAAATATTACAAAAAAAAAAAAAAAAAACGAGTCTGCAAAAATGCCAACCCCGAGGTGATGAACTAAGAATATGCAGGCGTTGATTTATAAATTTGATTTGAGAAATCCATCACCCCTAGATGGCACACGTGAGTTTGTTGCGTACGCTGCGGCTCATATGGCGCTTAACTACAATGTCAGTCAATTTATTTTTTTTGCGTGGAGGTAAAGTCATTATAAGTGCCTTGAAAGCTGGGTCTGAGAGGACAGTAATTTCATCTGTGCTATATGTCATACATATTAGCATATTTCACAATGAAGCTGACTTTGATTAATATAAATTATCAATCATAAAATAGTATGTATTTTGCACACATGCATTTATTTTGTCGATATTTAAAATAACATTTTAAACCAGATGGATCAGTACCACTGATGACAAACTGTGTCCGGCATTCAAGTTTCCCCCCTCTCTGATCAAAGCATGCTTTCCCAAGCGTCACCTGTTGCGTTGGCGTAACAAACTGAAAATTCTTCATAATATGAGCAGTTTCCAGCTCAAAAAAAACATCAACAGCTTGAAAAGAATTGTGAAATGTTGTTTCCTCATTCATATGCAAATGTGGTCGGAATCCAGTCTGCACTTCTGACAGCTGATTTTTTTTTCTCCCATTCTGCTACTCTCCATGAATATCCTCCTTCCTCTCCCTTTCCCTGTCCATTAGAGTCAAATCTCTATATTAATGTGCATCTATTGTATCCCCCGCCTCTCCCCTCTTCTATTCACTGAGCTACCATACGCACATGCACGCTCCCTGTGAGAGGGGCCCCTTAACCAGGCTCTCCATATGCCTGATCCCCCCCCCCTCCTCTTTCCAGAGACCCCTTCTTCCCTCTCCATTCCCTGCTCACACCCTGGCTTCTGCTCTGTTGTCACTGCCCCATGCTGCCATCTGCTACAAGACGACAGTGAGCGAGAGCGGGAAGAGAAGGAAAGGGAGAGCGGTAGAAAAAGAGGAGACACGAAGGCAGCTTGAGTGGAGAAAGAAGGGACAGATAAAGAGATAGAGAGCGGGAGAATTGACGTGGACACGATACAATAGAAAGCAGAGAGGCTGTCCATCTGCTCCCCCTCCTCAACATCCCCCATCCCTCCTGACACACACCACAAAGAGAGTATTTAACCCCAACACACACAGACACACACACACACACGGAAAATGGAAGTGTGGGGTGGTGGGGCACGAGGCAGTCCGAGATCTCTCCTTAACCCGTTCCTCTCCACTGAGTCTGCCTGTAATACAGCCTTGGGCTGGCAGGTGATGAGTGGATGGAGGGAAAGCATGTCGAGGAGCAGGGGGAGGGGGCAACGAGGGTGAGGAATAGAGCGACGGAGTGCGAGGGATGAAGTCTTGAAACTGATCTGAATCAACACCACCACATCCGACAAGCCCCTCCCCTCCCTCAATCTCCAAGCTCAATTGGGACCAGCTTGAAGCCCCCCTACAACACCCACCTCCCGCCATACTGTCACTATGACAACCTGTGTCAATCATACAGTTGCAGTCCAAGTGGGGGCCGGTGGTGCCAGATTAGACTTGGCAGTTCAGACGTCTGTGGGAAGGGTTCATGTCCCTCAGCTTATTCATTGATACAAAAATTGAAACAAACACTAAATTGTATGTCTGGTCTGACTTTAATAGTATCAGGCACTGTCTAGACCTCCGTAACCCACTGAAGATCTCTTTGGAAAAAAACAATAATGATCTGTATTTTGTATCCACTATCAGTCTGTATGGTGCAGATCTAAAAATATATATTGCAAATACAAGTTTGTATTTCACATACCCCAAAAAAATAGAATAGAAAAATGCATAGTGCAAATGATTAACAAAACAAGATTTAATCACGATGTACAAATAGTGACCGTGGAATAATGTTTCACTGTATGTGCACGTTGGAACACAAAATCTGCCTACTAACACAACAATATGTGCATGCACCATTTCCATCCCATTTCTTATTACCGGAATGAGATCCCCAATTTATTACGATTTTTATTATACAATACAATGATACAAGACATATTGATAGCGCTTTAACAACAGCTGAAGCTGCAACACAGCGCTTAACATGGACAGGCATTATCTAGTCCATAATTGGATAAGGGACCTGATTTGATAACTTACGCGAAAAGAGGGGGTTTGACTGTATATTTTTTTAAGGTTTTTTTTAAGTATTATTTTTGTCAAAATGTAAAAATGACTTGAGAGCTTGAAAAAGGCCCATCTTGTACTTCTAATTTGATTTTTAATAAACCAGCATGCTAGTGAAAAAAAAAAAACAATCAAACAAAAGTCATGGCTGTCAAGTTATGAATCATTCTCATGCCCTGGCGGGTACACTTAACAGTAACACAACGCTGTGGCCTCGCACGGTGTTGTTATGTTAGGCTGAAGGAAGTTTGCGGAAATTAAGGCAGTACTGTATTTCTGTTTTGCAACAAAAGTTTAAAAGAAGGAATTAGACCAGGGGTACTCAAACGTTTTCAGCTTCCGAGCTACTTTTGAAATGACTAAGTCAAAATGAACCACCCATTTGGATATCTATACATTATATTTAAACTCAACTTTAGTTGTACAGCATCAGTTCATGACAATGTCACATCACCTTCTCATGCGACCTACCAATACTGTAGTACCTTGGAGATCAACTGGTAGATCGTGATCAACATATTGAGCACCCCTGAATTAGACCAATCCCGGCAGAAAACAAGGCGAACCGGAGCAGCTGCCTTTCAGAGGAGGAGGGGCAGCAGGCTGCTCAGAGGATTCACAAACGATTTGGGGTTAGTGACATTTCGGCTCAACAGGTACATTCATCACCTCTTTTGGATTTGTAATTGATCCCAGAAATAACACTTAAAAACTGTCAAGTAATACTCCATTCTGGCAGTTGCGGGATTTTCACTGTTGTAGCGCATCCCAAATGATTTTGGTGTGGTCTGTTTCAAGCATGTCATATTCTTCCCCACAAAAATTTCCATCAGAGTAAAAGTAACCCACTTTTATAAACGTCTGTCATTAAATACATCAGTAATAAGGTAAACAAAATTAATTCGAGGGGCCACTACAAGAGAACATCGCGCCGACGACATGACACCTTCGCTCCTGCTGAGCCTGTCGAGCTCAGAGTCACTATGATGGCTGTCAGGTTTGGACACACACTCCACAGTGTAGGTCAACACACTCCGCAAACACTCAAACCCCCAAGGACCTGTACGTACACAGTGTCACACGCACCGAACACCAGTGCATGTGTAACGGGTGTGTGGGAGTAGGGGTGAGGAAGGGAGAGGAGAGGAGACAAGAGGGGTCTACATATGACCACAAATGGAGAGAGCAGACACCAGCTGTCACCTGCTTATGCCAGCCCTATTCTCAGCTCCTGTGTGTGCGTGTGTGTTTGTGTGTGATCTGAGCTAGCCATGACTGGTTTCAATTACACAGCAAACTTTGACCCTGTGTAACTAAGCAGGGGAGAGGAAATACTGAAAGGGAGCTTGAAGTGTTCAAGGCATGGAGTGTCTCATTCGTGTACTGGGACAGTCATGGAAGCCAAAAAAATGTGAACTGCCTTCTTCTCTAGAGTGCATTCAGCTTCTCGCAACGGCATCAGACTTACCCGTTTTCTGGGCGGTCCTCTGTCTTCATCCTTTGGAACCCGCCCTGATATGGCCCCGCCTCCAGTTCGTCCCTGCCGCCCCCCTTTGCCTTCTCCCGCGGGAGGTCTGACGGTCATCCTGATCTCCGGTGGGCAAATATAGTTCTCAAGGTTCTTGGGGGGCTTCTTGGTACGCTTGGTAGTCTGGATCTTCAGTTTGAGACTTCCTTCCTGGAAGCTGGCTTCCTTGATGGAAAACTCCTGCTCTTCCAGAAGCCCCTCCCCGTGTTCTTCAAGCCCCTCCCCTTCGCTGACGCCACCGCGGATCACATCATCACTACGTTCCAAGGTGGTAGCTCCTGTTCCTTCATTTCGTGCCGTCCCGCCTCCCTGTAACTCCGCCTCTTTGGGTCGGGCCAAGCCAACCAGATCCCTTGGCTCCATCCACTCTCCCGCCACAGCCAGTCAGGGTGGGGGGAAGCTGTGGCAGCCAGCCAATCGGAATAAAGAGAATAGAAGTCTGTCGAGCAGCTGGGTTGTTGTCAATCAGCTATTGAAGTTGACTTGGTTGGCCCACTGACACGCTGGGAAGCCAGGGACAATCTGAAGATAGAGCAGGTGAAAGATATGATCAGCAAAAGAATGACAACTCCCTGAGGCTGCTGTCCTATTAGAGACCCTTATTAGCATTGGACGATATGTTTAGAAGAACACACAAACCTGCCGCAAAGCTGCACGCATGCCAAAGTGCTCTATTTTACATTTTCTCCCAAGGAAAAAAAACTTTTTTCCCCCTCACTTAACATCCTTTCCCCTATGCTCTCTTGTCTTTTATCGCATCTTGCTAATCTTCCCTCCCTTGGTTCTTCCCTCATTTGAGCCGTCCTACTTATGTGAAGCAAAGCTATGCAGACACTGGTGATCAGTGCGAAATAAGACATTCCTCCTCACTGCTCCAAAACCAGGCTGAAGTTACCCTGAGGACATAAAGGAGGGAAAAAACGAAAGAAGCTGACTTCTGTTTTTTTCTTCTTTTCAACCAGAGCAGTCGAGGAGGGAGGGAATTACACATGGGGAATGGGAAGGCAAAACAGAAAGACGAAGGGAAGGAATCTAAATTCTTTCCCCAGATGTGGTTTACGAGCTAGTCTGGAAAAAAACACAGTCTGAGCTTTTTTACACATGCATGCAGTGTGATATTGACACATTTGTATAGAAAGAAATGCATTGCACAATTTGACAAACAAATCCATATGCAAACTGAGAGTGTAAACACTGCATATATATATATATATATATATATATATATATATATATATATATATATATATATATATATATATATATATATATATATATATATCCATTAATTTAGAGTTGCTCATTTTCTTCAGCAAAATGGCTATATATATATATATATATATATATATATATATATATATATATATATATATATATATATATATATATATATATATATATATATATATATACAGTAAAGTCTCGTTATATCGATATTCAAGGAAGTCCGAAAAAATATCGATATAACCGGGACTATCGATATATCCGACCCTGTTTGCATGTAATTTTCTCCGTGCGTGCATAGAAATAGTATCGATATAACCGGGACTATCGATATATCCGATATCGATATAACGAGACTTTACTGTATATATATATATATATATATATATATATATATATATATATATATATATATATATATATATATATAGCCATATATATATATATAGCGTTTCTTTTTTGGAAAGAGGAACTAAAATAAACGCTGCACTGCACATCGTTCGCTTTGGGGAATCCCATCAGTCATTTTAAAGTATGTCTGAAATATACGTATCCTGCTATTTATTTACATATTACATTTGCACAGATGCAATTTCCTGAAGATTAATTACTTCGATTATAATTTTTCAAATACGGCCATTTACATGATTCAAGTAGACTGGATGAAAGGGTTGCGGACCTGACCATTATGTCATTTAAACAAAATAGTCCAAAGCGGTACTTGATCCTATTTTTGCAGCACAGCAACACCCCTTTTTCTGGAAAGACTTTTCATTCGATCTTTGTGGGATTTTTGACAATCCAGCCATTAACAACATTTTTGAGGTCAGAAGTTGATGATGTTGGAATGCATTAAAATGTGGTGTAAATCACCTCATACTTGGTCACTAGGGTTGAGGTTGTTCTTCCACACCAATACTATATTTTGTGGTGTATAAGGCGCAGCCAAAAGGCTGGATTTTCTTCAAAAGATGCCTTTATACGCAGGTGCGCCTCATATATGAAGTAATACTGTAGTGAGCCACAACGGGTCTAGCAACTACTGTCAGCAGCCACCGACTCCATTTCCCCCTGTAGAAGAAGTAGTGCGTAACCCCAGCCTTTACTGTAGCACCTGATAATGTGGTGTGCCTTATATTTGGAAAACCTTTATATATTTCTGTGTTACTTCCGGGTTGAGTGAACGCTAGCGCGTCTGGCTGCCACTGCTCACCCGCAGAAAAACTTATCCTGTGACTGTAAAGTGTAAAGTTGTTTTGAAAGGCGCTTATAAATGAAATGTATCATCATCATAATCATATTGTATTTGGAAAAGTTTTTTCATTCATTCATTCATTGAAGGGGCTCCTTATAGTCCGGTGCGCCTTATACAGGTAACATCCGATTTACGACAGGTGCAAGTTCCAAAAAAGTCAAGTAAAAGTCAATGTCAGCTTTATTGTCAAATATGCTAATATGCATGACATACAGCACAGATGGAATGACTGTCCTCTCGGACCCAGTATGCAAGGCACTTATAATGACTTTAACAAACATAATAAACATATCATCTCATTTTCCGTACCGCTTATCCCTCATTAGGGTCGCGGGGGTTGCTGGAGCCTATCTCAGGTGTCTTCGGGCACGAGGCGGGGGACACCCTGAATTGGTTGGCAGCCAATCGCAGGGCACACAAATACATACAACAGTCAATCTGCCTGCCATGCATGTTTTTGGAGTGTGGGAGGAAACCGGAGGACCCGGAGAAAACCCACGCAGGTCCAGGGAGAACATGCAAACTCCACACAGGGAGGCCGGACCGGGACGCGAACCGGCGGCCTCTGCACTGTGAAGCCGGTGTGCTAACCACTCGACTACCGGGCCGCCCCATAATAAACATGAAAACGCCAATTTGCCGGGAGAGGGGATCCGCTGCGTGTTCACGCGCCGCCATCTTGGGAAAAACAAAACAAAAACCCGCACTTACGACCATGACTGCCAGACCCTTTTTTTTTTTTAATTCTACGGCTGGGACCGCTCCGATGAGATCTGCAGAGTATTTGTGATGCATTTGGGAGAATAAAGACTCAAGATGGTCTTCCTAGTTTAGGTTGAATGAGTAGGATGTTTATTTGCCGGAGCACAGAGAGCAACCGCTTTTCTCAGCATTGAGAACTATTTTTTTTATCGCTGTCAAAGGACCATATGTAGCGTTGTGGCTGCGTTGCCAGATCCGCTCAACAGCATGCCTCATTTATCTTAACAGAGAATATTACACCATTGCACAAAATGAGGATACAAAATAACTGCTTATTCACAAACGCGTACGACAATTTGGCCAGCCAGTGCGTGATGGTGTTGCGCTACCTCTAACAATGGCACCAGCGAGGGGGAGTGTCCACCCTCGCCTAGGTGGGTGGGGGTCGGCGCTTGGGTCAAGGGTCCTCCAGACGCCGGCCTGGGCGAAAGCCGAGGCGGGTCGGCTATCGGCGCACGGGATCGGCGCGACAACAAAGCCGCGTCGGGCTCACGCCGCCACCGCCTCATTGAGTCTTATTTCTTTCGACGTCCGCCTACATCTCAGCGTGTGTGTTGGGCGACCTCTTCTGGCTTCTCCGTTAGCAGGGAGAGCCATTTTTCAAAAGCGGGTATGCGTGGGAAGCCGTGCGTATTTGGCTCGGCAGAATCACACAGTGATAAAAATTGATAATATGAAATATAAAATGATAAAAATGACAGGAAAAGTTACAAGATGTATAATTTAACTATAAGCAGTTTGGTATATAATAGTATTCAATGGAAAACGTTGCATACAAACAACAGATTGACATCGTATACTATCCTGTAGTGCATCGTATACTATCCTGTAGTGTAAACGTCACATCGGCCATTTTGAATGGATCTCGACTTACGACCGTTTGATTTATGACCGTTTTGTCGGAATGGAACCTGGCCGTAACTCGGATGTTACCTGTAGTATATGGAAAAAGTTTGAAAATGCACCATTCGTTGGGGGTGCAGCTTATACTCCGGTGTGCCTTATACACTGGAAAATACAGTACTTTTATCATTCATTCATTCATTCATTCATTCTAGTTCCCAAATGTATCTGTAGAAAGTTCCAAATGTTTTGGTAATGTCAGAAACCACGCTTAGTAAGTTAAGGAAAGGTGCGTTCAAAGACCTCCACCAAGCGTAGATACTATACATTTTCACTGAGCTCAGAGAAAATAAAATGTTTGATGTAGTAATTACCTGCTCCTTCCTGGACTGCCTTCTCTGTACCAGTGCAAACTCCTGTACTAACAGCTGATCTACATCGTAATACCCTACCGGCCTCACACCACATGCTTACAGTGTGATTGAATAATCATAATCCACTGCAGTACTCCGACAAGACCGCACACAAACTACGCATAATCCACAGGCAGAGTATTAAGTGGGTATTTTGTATTGCATCAAAAAAAAAGCCTGTTGAGCTATTGTGTTTTCTGATGTATAAAACATTACTCGTAAAGGTTCAGCACACCCCTGTGTGGTATTAAGAAGCTGTAAAGAACCCTTGTGGCGGTTTTGCATGTTTAACCTTCTGAACTTCAACACTACTGACATCCATTTACTTTACACATGGAATAATACATTTTAAGATTGATTTCCTGTGTGCCTGATAGCTGCTTGCTGCCGATATTGAGAGCAATGCAGTGTTACACCCGAATATATTTTGTTTGTCGTTGCAGTTGGATTTGTGCTGCTTTTTTTGGCCATCTGTAATCTCAGATGTCAACACCTCCTCCACAGGGGACAGTAGCTTGGCTGAGTGTATGGCCTCACTATGACCAGGGCCATCAGTCGTATAGAGGAAGTGAAACGCAAAGTTTGAAACATGACCAGTAAGTGACTGCGACACCTGACCGACAACACAATAAAATACAATACAATACAATACATATTGATTTATATAGCGCTTTAGCAGGAGCTGAAGCTGTAACAAAGCGCTTAATACGGACAACTATCATATACAGGAAGTAAAGCAGTCACAAAGATCGGAGAAAACACCAGGGAGTAAAACTAAAATCAAGTCTGAAACATGCTGAGTCAAATGCCAAAGAGTACAAGTGAGTTTAGAGGCGTGTTTTAAAGATGGGCAGCGAGGGGGCTCGCCGAATATTCAAATATTAGAGGAAGATATGAAGTTGCTCAACTCTAGCAGCGCTTGCATTCTTCTTTTGCGTTAGGTCCATCCACCTAAAAAACTGTTTTGTTTACTGATGTTGGATCTGAGAGAAAAATCGCTCACACTTTCTTTTTTAATCTTTACCCAAACGTGTTGAAAGGGTTGAGATCAGGGCTTTGAGATCTTAAAATCCTGAATATTAAACATATCCAATATTGTGGTGATGGGCCTTGCTTGTGAAGGGTCGTCCCCAAACAGATGTGAGAGTGAAAAATGACTAACATATCCAGTTGAAGTGCAGAATTAAGATTCAAGAGGGGCTTTAGCCTAACCCCTGTGAGCATAATTAATTATTCATTTGTCCATGAAATCCATGTGTCAAGTCTCTGTAATAATATTTAGATTATCATGAAAAAAACTGGAGTCACGCTTTGTAAATAGCACTGCCACCTTATGTCGAGTCAATATCAAATATGCTTATTATACTTTTCTCTATTTTTTACTTTGCACTATTTTTGTGCAGTTGTATATTTCAGTCTCCTGACATTTTCGTTTGTGTATAGAATAGTTTGTTTTATCTTTTGACCCCCCCCCCCCCCACTCCTTTCACCCTGAACACTTTCACCGTTACATTTATCTGTCAAAATATACAATTGTACTATTTACCATAAAGGAATTAAATGCAAACCATGATATGAATTTCAGGCCATATCACTGAACTCAAACACAATGCACCCCCCCCGCCAACGTGTTCATGGAGTAATCAAGATGCTATGCAATGCAACATGCTATTCTAATTATTGTGTAAAATCACCACTTTACCCCCCGGCCCCCACAGACACACACTTAAAGCAATTGCCTATAAAGATGCAATTGAATTAACCATCACAGCATCGAATCAACAAGCCGCAGAATTACGCTTGTCAATTTGTGTATCTTGTGGTTCAAGACATCACCAAACACAAATGTCTTCAACTTGCATGTCGTCAACTTAGCTGAACATATCAGAATCAGGATGAAAGAATGCTTGTAATAGCGGCCTCTGACATGATTGAACCTTGGATGCGGAATCAAAGTGATTCTTTTCCTCAAAAACTTCAGCCAATCGCGACATTTTCTGAGAAACTCTGTGAAGTGGGTGGGTTTTATTGTAATTAAGCGCACAACTAAAGATTTCTAAAGATTTTTTGAAATGGTTGGCCAGGCATTCCAGAAAACCAATTATTTAAACACAAACATCAAAAAGGTCAAGATTACATCTCCTTGAAATTGAGTTGCAGAAGATCAGACGCAACGGTGGTTGGTCCATGTGGCATCTTCAAAAGTCAACCCATTGTGGATGAAAACCCACATGACCCTGTTTGTTCCTCGGGAGCCTCCCCATCCCTAATGTCGGTTTGGTGACTTGCCCTCACGGCATGTGTGAAAGCCACTCTGATTGTCATGTGACTGAGCACAATGACAGGAAAAAAGAGAGTTGCCAACCACAACATCTCACGCAGAGACATCCATACACAGGCTTCAAAGTGGAATCCAGCCATTACTACTATACTAAACTGCAGCATGACAACAAAATGTCGACATGAATTATGTCAATCTTCATTCTGGGTCATAACTGCATAAACTACTTAGCTGGGTCACGTCTCTGCCTCCTCCCCCATGCAGCCACCCTAAGCTGTGTTAGTAGTACTCTGTTACTGGCAGGCACAGAGTTTATGTAAGAGTGACCCCTCCACGGGCCTCCCTCACCTAGTCCAAGCCACGCTGTCTCCTCTCTCTTAGTCTCTCTTATACACAAACACTCACATCCACATATGCATACACACCTTGGTTGGCCTTGGACAGCCGAGGGATTGTGAGAGGCCAGACTTGCTGCATAAATAGCTTTATTATGTTCGCCAAACTGCCAACGCTAGACCAGCGTCTCTCTCAAATAGCATAAGGTCACTCACTGAGCTGCATGTAAAAGGCTGTGAATGGGACACATCATTTTGCCTTTTTCTCGCTCTGGAGACAATTATGATAAAACAACGATGATGAAATGCAGATGGGCCCAGCTGAGGGGGTGAATGGTACAGACACACAGGCAAAAAAACGTGTGTCTATGTGCGTGTGCTGGAGAAAACAGGCATGAGAGCAATGGGGAGCAAGAGATGGCAGCAGAAACACAACCTTTTAAGGCTGCATAGCAGCCTAGCGCTTGAGGTGGACTGACAAATCGCTCTCTCTCTCTCTCCCTCTCCCCCCTTCTCTCTTTCCCCTGCCTCCCTCTCTCTTCCCCCTGTCCCCCTCTCTCTTTCCCGTCTCCCTCTCTCTCCCTTTTTCTCTCCCACCCTCCCTCTCACTCACTCTCTCTCCCCCACCCTCCCTCTCACACTCACACACATGTATTGGTGTGTACAACTTTTTTTCCTTTGATGAGAAGAGATTTGACCATTTTAGAGGAATCGTGAACAGTGGAAGTCTGCCATTTTCATTTTTCATATTGCGCTTTTTTTTCATTCCCGTCCAGAGCAATGTTTCAAGAATGCTCCAATCTTTGGTGACTAATCAAAAGGGGTTTCCAACCTCAATATCCAGGGGTGGGATGCATCATTTTCTATACTGGAAATATATTTCTTCAATTACTTGTTAACTATGTGTGAGTGAACGCCATTGTCTTCCTTCGAATGATCATAAATGAAAAACAGTCTTTCCACCGCAGGACAGATCGCATTGCTTGGTGTACAGCGGACCTAATAAATACAACAAAAATAGTCTGCACGCGTGGTTAAGAATGTCCCTGTAACTCAAATGTTGTCAGTTTGATTGCCTTGAGGCCCTATCAGGATGTAGGAAGAAAGTTCTTCAGTTATCAGCACCTCATTACTTCACCACTCTTCCAACCAAGCACTCAAAGCTGATTTGCCCTTGATCACGACAACTAATTGCACGCCTCGGTGCTGGAAAAGTTCCCACTGTTACAGTGTGTACTTGCTGTTCTCACTATCATGATCAAATGTCAGGGAAAATTGAATGAAAGGTGTGTACATGATAGAAAAATGGTCTTCGTGTACGCAGTCTGATATATATACATGTACAGTCCAACCTCGGTTTTTGACCATTTTCCGTTCCAGAAAACCGATTGAGTCGAAAACGGAAACATTTCCCTTTATAATCAATGTTATCAATCTCTGTTTTTTTAGCGTGATTGAATAATATATACACGCCAGCTAACAATGGAACGCTACACGAGGATAATGCGCCAGTCACAATGAGACATGACACAACGAAGTGACATAAGGAAACGGAGGGGAGTTGAGTGGTGCATTCAGGTGCGCTCAGTTTGGTCGAGAACAGATTTTCGGTTGTTAACCGAGGCATAAAAAAAAACATTTTTGGTCAAGAAGCAAGACGTTTGAAAACCGAGATTTGACTGTACAGTATTAAAATGAGTTGGGAATTGTTTAAGAGTTAATTTAAACATTGAGCACATCAGGCAAAATGTAGAGCACTATACTGTTGATTCAGTCTCCACTAGTTTATGCTAATTTGTATGAGAGTGGATAGAGTATATTGAATCAAATGTCTATCTCTTGTCAGGAATGTTGAACTTCCAAGAATTTAACTAAATCCACTCTAAATGATTAACGATAAACTGTGTGTACACACAGTATGCCAGTTCGCACCATTCTCACCTAGCTACAAGCAGACGAATGTTCAGGTTTCACAGCGGCCACAAAATGGCTGTCAGCAAAAACACCTCTGCAACTCCCCACCAGCCTGCCTCTTGCACCTCCTCACCTCACTCCCACCAACCTCTGTTCGCTTGCCTCATCTCAGTGCTACCTCAACCCTTCTGCCTCCTCCCTCTCACCCTCTGCCAAAAGGTGATATTCCGCTAAGAGAGCCTGCCAACACTTTGGTTTGTCCTTGGATGCTGTTCATATTTCCTCCCCCTTTTTCCCTGTGATCCTATTTCCACCGGAGGTATCCAGCTCAGATGTGGATGCAACTTATTGATTCCTCATGCTTCAATTTAAAGATTGCACGGGCATCCCATTATCCAATCAGGAATTGATTATCGAGTAATCTTTCGCACTGAAAAAAACGCTGCTACAGTTTTACCCAAATCCCATTAGTTCCACCTCTTTACAAGCACCTTTCTTCATATGCTTGTCATTCTTATTTTTCTAGCACTCACACGCCATATATCCGACAGACCCAGATAATTCACCTGTGTCTATTTATCTCCCAGCGCTGAGGTTTGTGGGAGTGCTGCTGACAGCCATTGCTTACTATCCTTTCCCTTTCAGGCCTCACCTGCGGACGTATGGTAGACTAATTTGACTTTTCTGCCTTGTGTCACACACCAAAGATGCCACATGAAACCATTCCGAGATGTTGATGAACGATGTTCAGGTGCAGATGAAAAACATAATACCCGCCATATACAATGCCTTGGGGGCTAATAATTAGGACTATATTAGTGTACACAATGTACCTAGTGGGATAGAAGTGGGCTCCCGTTGCTTTTTTCATCATTCACTTCAGGTGGCAAAATATTTGAAGAAAAAGGTGAACATCAGGGGTTAAAATAGTCTGCAACGAATGTCAAGTGAAAACCTTATCAAATATCCTTGTTAACTGGCATACAAGTGTATATATAAGTTAACCGATGCTACAGAAATACTTTTAAAAAAGGTACACAAACATTTCAACTCAATTATTAACATTCTTACACAAACGTCTGCAAATCACCAAACAACTCACAACTATTAAAAGCGCAGATGGTGGTACAGGTGTCGCATCATTTTGCATGTGAGTCAGTGTAGTTCTCAGATTATCCTTAATATCTTTCCGAATCAAGGTTGGTCCTGTTGGAATTCGTGTTGTAAAAAAACAAATAAGCAGGAAATATTTTCTTTGATGCTCACCGATTTGCTGATATCTCAAACAATATGTAGAGATTTGACATCATGCCAACCATGTTGGTAGTTCTGTCAAGTCTGGGCAAGTTTAGAGGCATATTTCTGTCAGAGATTTTGATAAATCACAAGTTTACAACTTCAGGGCCGATCAACTGTAGAGATTTCACTGCAGGGTAAAATTCATCTGTCATTAGAACCCACTCCACTCTGTGTATAACAGTGAATTTGTGTCCCTCAAGGTACAATTAACTCTAATATACTCCAAAGGTTAAATTACTGGCATCCAAGGGAAATGCATCTTTTCCAATGGGAAACGAGTGCAGGTGTGTTCGGAAAACTGTTAGGTTTATCTTAAATATCATATCAGTAAAAAAAATCTAAACAATTTCGACAGCTTCAACCACAAGCATGCACAATGCACATAATAATGTTTAAACATTTAAAGGAGATGATTTCAGGTGCAGGAGAAGGCCACTTACCCATGTCTAATGTTGTCACACACTCGGCTCTGACGTGTAAATTATTTATCAAGATCATTTACAATCCATTTAGACACATTTTTACACACGCGAAGGATGAGATGACAGCCTCCCGGGGAGCTGTCACACGTTCCTGGAATAGGCTTGGATGTTTTTGGACACAAAACCCCGAGAAAAATGGCGTCAATTTTTCTTGAGAAATGGACAAAAATAGCAAAACCGGAGATGCAGCCGATGTGTTGCCACCAAGGGAGGAGGAATCCACTGAGAGACGTTTATGTCCAACTTCAAGCTGAAAAAAGCTCTCTCCGGGGTTCTTTGCGGGTTGCCTGGCGGCCGGACAGAAACCGTCCCCGGGGTCTCTTATAGGACCGCCGGCCACACTGGCGGAGGTCGGTCGAGTTAAGATCCTTCACAAATCCGTTCCACTGCGAGAATGAGAGGTGCAAAGGCTACCCTTGCAGTCAAAACAAGCCCGCATCCGTCGAGCTTCAAGGAGCCGGTTCCAAAAAGCGAGCAAATGTCAGCGACAAGATCGAGCTTTCAAACGAAAGCCACAGGACGGAGGAGTTGGCCGCCCACCGCCGCTTGCATGGGATCAAGGCTCGGACTCTTCTGCGCTCTCGAGCTTCTGCTCTCTCTATTTCCCGATCGCTGAATGTCAGAGCCTGGAGCCTGCTGTCCGGTAATGATCTCACACGGCCGACTGAAATGTGGCGAAGCAAAAGAGAGGAGACAAACGAAGGGCAGGAGGAGCGATATCGCCTCCACCTGGCGGTAACTCTCCCTACGCGTATTCTTAAATTCAGCAAACCTTTTCAGTGACCATCACCCAAAGTGGGCAGTGAGGACCGAGACCCGTAGAAGCAGTTGACGAAGTTATTAAAACAGACCATCTTTACCACAGTGAAATATCGTGTGAGAAAACCTTGATTTCGTTACATTACGAAATCAACTTGTGTAATATGGATCCCCACATATAATAATGTATCTGTTTGTTGCTTTATCTAGAAAATGAGCTCATTACATTTAAAAAAAACTAACATTTAAGCATATTCAGTTTTTTTGCACAGGTTGACAGGGCCTTTCGGGGTGATTTCCTACTATCCGTTTCTTCTTCTCCTGCAGCCATTGTGGGTTGAACAAACTGCTATTAAATCAACACAACATACGTATTTGCTTAGGCAGCTCGCTCCCAATACAGTGTGCTAGCTCTGGCCAGTATGCTATTGACTTGTGATGAGAGCAGTTATTGCAAACTATGATTAGCTAGTGACTAGCCAATCATAGTTTGCGAAAACTCTGACGTTGACCAGTGCTTGCAAGAAGGCATTTGCACCGTTTTTGGGTTGCCAACTCAAAATCTGATTGGTTAGAGCAGGGGTGTCCAAAGTCAGTCCTCGAGGGCCGCAGTCCTGCCTGTTTTCCAGCTCTCCCAGGAGCAACGCACCTGATTCAAATCATCAGGACCATTTTGATGCTGCTTCAGAGCTGGCTGATGAGCTGATCATTTGAATCAGGTGTGTTGCTCCTGGGATAGCTGGAAAACAGGCAGGACAGCGGCCCTTGAGGACCGACTTTGGACACCCCTGGGTTAGAGCAACTGTTTGATCGACACATTTGATGCGACAGGGCCTGCAGAACTGATTGTGGAGGCGCCCAGGAAGATTTCTGACCCTGGTAACAAATGAAGTCTGAAATGTCATTGGTTAAATACTTAAATATGAAAACACGTCTGGAAGCAGCGCAACAGGTGAGAAGTAATGAAAGGAAGCTGAAAGACAATTTGGAATTATTTAATTATTTAATTCATAGACAAAATAGAATTAATATCAGTCCGTGATTCCGATATTTACAGACCAGTAGAGAATGCCTTGCAGGCCTTGACGGTCGACCACTGACTGCATGTATTCACAGTCACTCTTGAATGATCTTGATCAAGTCACTGAGAGCATAGAGCAGCAGAATTCATTATTTTTAAGCCTCTGACTCGTGTCTCAAAACAAAGAAATACAGTAAAGTCTCGTTATATCGATATCGGATATATCGATAGTCCCGGTTATATTGATACTATTTCTATGCACGCACGGAGAAAATTACATGCAAACAGGGTCGGATATATCGATAGTCCCGGTTATATCGATATTTTTTCGGACTCCCTTGAATATCGATATAACGAGACTTTACTGTACAAATTATTTTAAAAAAGCAATTCACCAGATAAAGTTCATTGGCCTTTGTAAATGTTTTGTCTCTCGATCTGAACTATATTACATGTTTTTCTTTATCCCTCACAAAAAAGTGGTACCTCCTTTTAACTGTGCAGTCTCCTTTGTCGTCTCTTTGCGTCCTAACTAAACATATAAATCTCCTCATATGCTGTTTTATTGTTGTATTTTTATGAGAAACAGTATGCAAACCCTTGGGTGAACCAATACACATGTTTTATCATCTTTGTCTCCACAGGACATGTTTGGCTCATTAACCAAGGGTAAAATGACTATAGATGATGCTGATAAGCGTATAGAAGCCTAATTGAACATGTGTTCAGTCAGACCGTATAACAAGGACTTCTAATTCTGGTGTTTTTACCTTATTATGTAGAGCAACACCTTTGTGGAAACACCTATTTATCATTGTCAAGCATTACATTCATGTTGTGTTTGGATGTAAAATCTGACCTTCCTTATATGGAAAACAGCCCTTTAACATTAACAAATAATGCAAATTATACCACATGACCTTTTGAGTCTGTGTATTTAAATATGTATATGTGTATATAAGCCGCACCGGAGTATAAGGCGCACATTCAATAAATGATAAAAGTTTTCCAAATATAATATATAATTTGATAAAAGTCTTCCAAATATAAGACACATCACATTATAAGCTGCTGCAGTAGGGGCTGGGGTTTCATGCCTTCTTCTAAAGAGGGAAATGGAGTCAGTGGCTGCTGACAGCAGTTAGCGGACCTATTGTGGCTCAATATTACTTCACATATTAGACGAACTGGCGTATAAGTCGCATGGTCATCTTTTGAAGAAAATCAAGGGTTTTGGGTGCACCTTATACACTGGAAAATATGATATGCTGCAACATTTCTACACGGCTGTCATCGAATCCATCCTGTGTTCTTCCATCACCGTTTGGTTCGGGGCCGCCACAAAAATGGACAAAATCCGACTTCAACGGACAGTTAGGACGGCGGAAAAAATTATTGGCACCGCCCTACCCACTCTCGAGGACTTGCACACTGCAAGACTCCAAACTAGGGTGCGGAAAATCATACTGGACCCTCCGCACCCTGCCCACCACCTTTTCCAGCTACTCCCCTCAGGCAGGCGCTACCGATCCATGCGCACCAAATCCAGCAGACATTTATATGTACAGTAAAGTCTCGTTATATCGATATCGGATATATCGATAGTCCCGGTTATATTGATACTATTTCTATGCACGCACGGAGAAAATTACATGCAAACAGGGTCGGATATATCGATAGTCCCGGTTATATCGATATTTTTTCGGACTCCCTTGAATATCGATATAACGAGACTTTACTGTATATATATATATATATATATATATATATATATATATATATATATATATATATATATATGTGTGTGTGTGTGTGTGTGTGTGTGTGTGTGTGTGTGTGTGTGTGTGTGTGTGTGTGTGTGTGGACGTATAGATAGATAGATAGATAGATAGATAGATAGATAGATAGATAGATAGATAGATAGATAGATATTTAAATGAATACTTTGCCACTGTAGGAATAATTCGGAGCTCATACAATAGGAGTATATGTGAGTTGAGACATGCAGACTGTTGTAATTCACTATCAGACTCACTAAACCATTCAGTCAATCCCTCCGGCCAAGACACATCTGCATTTGTAATGTTCCTCCAGCCATTAAATATTAATTTGTCACCCGTCTGTCAGTGTAGATGTGTGTGCGAGTGCCCATATGTATGTGTGTGTATTGATTTGGGATATGCGCGAGGATACAAAGAGACCCCTGAGAGTCGAGAGGTCAACAGCTGCTCCTCAACAACCAATCAATTGCTGTGTACCAGAAAACACTCCGCACTGATACACGGACACATACAGATGGCACTCTTCCTTCTCAAATGTGTTGCCATGGAAACCAGATACAGGCAGCCAAGAGGGAGCAGTTTCCCATCTTAAAACTGTAAATATTGAATTATGATGGAGTAGCAAGACATGAGGCAACATTTGTGCTTCAATGATCAAGATAATTCGTTCATCTCTATTCACGGCTACAAGAAATCACTTGTGCGCATTAAGTTTAACATATAACGATGAATGTGTCCTTCCGATTCAGTCATTTTCCGACTCCATGGTGCACACACCCCTAATTCCTTCATCTCTCTCTCTCTCTCCCTGTTTCACAGGAAGAGCTTCAATGCCTCGAGTGGGACTGCAAGTAAATAATTCCTGATCAGATTTGCAATGCATAAAAATGAAAATCCCTCATGCTCACTTACGTCACGCAAATCATGCACTGTAATGTTGCAATAGTTTAGTTGTTGGTTTAAGAGGTAGAGATGAAGAGAGATAAGAGGATGTGGGAGTTGGGGAAATGACTTCATTATTAAACACGTTGATAAATATTTGAAATGAGATGAATAATGGGACAAATCAGACGATTGTTTCAAATAAAACAGTCAGGGAAGCTCATCATGAAAATAGTAACAGCACCTGGGTATTCATGTGTGCATAAGTGTGTCTGGAAAGAGAGCAGCCAGAGTCATTATGCTAACCTTGAGATGACATTGTGAGACGGGAAGCGAATCCCATCAATGAAGGGTTTTTCTCAGGGAGTCCACTAATCTGAAAGGGCAGCAGAGGGTTCATCAGAGCTGGAAAACCCATGGGACTGACCGAGCTAATGGGGTTGGCCCAGACAGAGACGTGACTGGAGACGTGTAGACGTATGAAAAAAATGCTGTGTGTGTTGTGAGAATAACAACAACACAATATATGTTTGTGTGTATGCAAGTCAGAAGAGGCGAGAGCCGTGCTGATGGAGTGATGAATTAATGGAACCCGCGACAAGGTTGATTAGCTAGGCCTCGGCAATCTAGCTGGGTTAATGAGGTAAATGACTCCTTTGTAACACTATCGCTTGCTCCTGATCCACTGACATCAAGCAGTGTGAAACTACCATCTACATAACTCGGCTTCTAAAGTCAATTGACGGGAATACGCTATTATTTACGTCAGGCACATTCTCTCACTTATCGTGGACTTTAACTCATTCACTGTCAAACGATGATAAAAAATGTATAACATCAGTCTCTTCTTTTATTAGAAAAAAAGAGTTAATTCCTATGTTACATGAATCTGGAGTAATATGAGGTGCAAGTGGGGCCTGCTGTACAAAAGGTTGTAAATGCTGCCCCCTCTTGGAAGGGGAGAAAAGACATTGCCAGAGGTATGGCCAGTGCTTTATCGTCACCCTGTCGCAGGAAAAACCAAAACCCGAACAAAATCGGAAATGGCTCTCCACGTCATTGGCGTTCCACGTCATATTTTCATCTCAAAATTACTTTCAGTCTCCCAGAAAAAAAAACTGAATGGAGAGCACTTATACTATCTTTTATTTACACCATACAGTGTAATATATATAAAACGGTAATTGATGTCAAAATAATTCTTTTTCAAATACGGTACTGTATTCTGGATTGGCTTTAATTGGAATGGGTGGTGCTCAGATAGCATGGTCCAGGATTGTGACATAAAAGCCCAAAAAGAAACTTGATCAAGCTGAGATATTTTGTTCCACTTGGCTAACCGGTAGCCATCACCTAACCCATGAATTTCACACGCCAAAAAGGCCAAATAGGACTCTTTCTAGAGCTTATACCGGAAGGGTCTTAATAAGAACACCCCTCATGAAAGTGCATTCACATTAGTACACACTCTCACACACACACACACACACGCACACACACACACACACACACACACGCACACACACAGACACACACACACACACAGACACGAGAGAACACACACTCACACACACACACGCACACACGCGCACACACACACACACACACACGCACGCACGCACACGCACACACACACACACACACACACACACACACACACACACACACACACACACACACGCACACACACACACACACACGAGATCCTGCAAGGCTTTGATTTCTATTTGGCTCGAAGGCAGCAATCTCTCTAATGAGTGGACTAACCATGTCTGACAGGAGGTACGGACCAGACCCAAAAAAGGCAATGCAGGTGGTATCCAAGACAACAGTAAACACCACTTGAAATACTTCTAACTGTGAGCTCCATGCTGTCTCTGTCCATCAGAAAAGATGAAACTGCTACCATCCACCCACCTCTCATAAGGACATTATCATAATTTTGTTGTCTCTCAATAAGCCAGGCAATCAAATGGGCTAATCTTCAAGTCCTGCACAAGTGTGTGTGTTGATGCGCACGTACCAGACAAGGAAGATAGCAAACAAAACCTGTCATCTTATTTATTCAAACTGACAGCTGACATCCAACAATGTTGGAAGCTCAACATTGGTTTTACACAAAAGACAGCAAATTAGTCTGTGACTGTCCCTCTTCCTATCCGTCTTTTGCATATAGAAAAGTGGCTTTACATCATATTGAGTTTGTAATCATTGCTCCAGGAATATTGCTTGTCTTCACTGGGTACCTTCTAACAGTGACGTGCAGTCAGGGGAGGCAGGTGAGGCTGTGCCTCACCTGTCATCATGGAAATATCAAATGACAAAATAAATTAAACAGTGAGTGATTATTATTGAGTGATTTGTACTTTCACGTTCTTTTCCATTTAAATTCACCATTTTACTTCACCATTTTTGGATTTTGTTTCAAAATCGCTGAATTTTCACATTTAGCGTTCAAATACTCAGTATAGACGAGCGGTGAGGCAGCAGCCGGCTGAGCCTCACCATGGATTGCGCAATGAGTATGCTAACTGTGCTGGCTTGCCCTGCAGTGAGACCGCATTGCTGTCCCTCTGCATATCGCTATTAAAGTGTGAACTAAATTTCTCGACTTTAGCTGGTGTATATAATGTACAGTCACTTTACATTATGAACACTGTACTACAGTGTTTATTTTATTTTATTTTTTATCAAAACTGTGTCCATAGATGAGTCACACAGTTCTCCTGCCTCATGACAGGGGGCGCTGGTGATGACAGAGATTCTTGCGCCTCCTCGCCTGCAGAATCATAGAATTAGTGAGAGCAAGCCACAGTAAACAGTTAGCAAGTTTAGTGCAACCATCCAGTCATTTTTTTCCTGTTGCTTGGCCTTATTTTCAGAATGGAGGATTACATATCTAAATTTAAAGAAATAGAGAGACTTTTAAAACCGAAGAAAGATAAGGAAAGCTTCTACAAAGAAGGTATAGATGCCTTTCTTCAGAAGGAGTGGCGCATGGACTTCATTTAAAAGTAAAGATAACACGATAATAACGTTCTTGTAATTCTTTTTTTCCATGCTACAGTTTGTATACAGTATATACAAAATGCTGACATGACATTTTAAACAAAACACGTTAACTGTTGCCAATCAAATGGTGAATAAGGTATTGTGTAGAGTTCATATGTTTGTAAATCTGACTGTGATGACGTCAGTGCCTCACCAGCCATGAACCTCACCGCACGTCACTGCCTTCCAATATGATCCGTTACAAATAATAAATACTGTACACTGTGTATAGTATCTACATAGCATCCAACATGTGTACTCACATCGTATGTGATGTTGTACTGCATATTGTGGTTCCCCAATCTGTCACGGTTTTGCGAGGTGGTGATGGCGGGTGCGGATCCCAAAAAGCAGGCAGGAGGGAGCAGGAGGTTGTTTGACAAATTGTATTAAATTAAAGGTCAGCAGGAACAAAATGTAAAACATCAAAATCAACCGAACAGAAAAAAATACAAAGTAGCAAAAGAAGACCAAAAGTAAAAGTCCGCCAAGGTTAAACAAACACATGCACAGCATGCAACAAACATGAAGCAAACAATGAACCGACAACGCATGGTCGTGCCGGGTGTCCTTTTAAGTGACAGTGATTATAACGACCAGCACCTGCGAGGCTGCCGGCAGGGCTGACATCGCTACCCGTTGGTCGCCAATCTGATCGGGACGACCAGCACCCGTGCCGGTGCAGACGGGGCCGACATCGCCCCCGTTGGTCGCCAACCAGATCATGACACAATCAGCCTTTAAGAGAGTGATGTCGCCCACTTGAAACAATAAGTACATATCCTGCAATTAATGTTTGTATCAAATAGACGGCCGGTATGTCTGAAGTTCAATAAATAAACCGATATCCCTGACCACACATTTTTGGAAATATTTTGTGATAGTTAAAGTGTGAGGTTCGACTACTCCACACCAGTGGCGGACCGTCAAGGTCTACAAAGCCTTCTCTGCTGGCTTAAAAATGTTACCACGGTCATAAATCTATCTGGACGCCTTCACAATCCGTCGATCAAACTGTTGCTTAGTTTAACCAATCATATGTTGAGTTGGCAAACCAAAAGGGGGACAAATGCCTTCTTGAACATGCTAGTCAACGTCAGAGCTTTCTCAAACTATGATTGGCTAGTAACGAGCTGATCATAGAATACTGGCTTGAGCTAGCACACAATATCGGCAGCGAGCTGCAAATATATTGTGTTGATTTAATAGCAGTTTTGTCAACTCAATGGCTGAAGAAGGAGAAGAAATGGATTTGGTTGGAGATTTACTGTTTAAACCATTTTCAAAACTGACTTTTTAAGAAAAAAATGGACATCATTAAAAATGGTCGTTCAGTTATTTCCTGGCTAATGGTACCCTCTAGTGGACTTGTAGTAAATCAACCCACACCTTTTTCAGATTGGATTGATTCAGACGAAACACTACTGAAGGCCTAGCGATGAGATTCAAGGCCTGCCACTTCTCCTCCCAAAAAATACAGATACAAAGTCAACCGATATTAATATTCCATAAACTGAAATGACAACATTTAGGCTGTAATCATGCAATTACATTCTCATGAAACAGATTTTAGTTTGTTCATAGCTTGTGCGAACATTCACACCTCTGATATCCAGCCTTAAACATCCTGTTTCATGATAACAGCATGTGGCCAGAAGCAGCTGGAATGGGAGCGCGTCTACTGTGAGAAACACACACAGCAGGTGCATGGCAAACGCAGTACCAGCTGCGAGCTCGCTGACACATTCAGTCCAAGCTTCAAAGCTCTTTTGAAAAGGTCTCTATCAATATGACAACTTAATGTGTGGCAAGTGCACAGTGGATTGTGTGTGAAGAATGAAAACAAGCCAACGGAAAAAAAAAAGATATTCTCGACAGCAGAAAGTTGAAGCATCCATACTTTCATCCATTTACACAGTACGTATTGTACCTTCATCCATTCAGTGGGTGAAGATTCTATTGATTTGTCTGCCACAATACAGTATGTCGCTTGCATTGCGAGGTAAACACGGTTTTATTATTTTGTGTAAATAATTTCAGCATACGACCTTCACACACACACATCATATCCACAAGCGCCAATCTAAGAGCTCCACAACAAATGAATAATCACCCTAAATTTTGCTCAATGAAAATAATCTGACATGACCGTAAAACACATGATGTCATATTTATCACATAATGAACAGAAGTACCAAATCATTTAAAGATGCGGGAGATTTTAAAAATAGAAACAGAAATGCAAATCTGTAAATTGGTTATTTTAGTGATAAAATAATTCATGCTTACTTTGAGATTTTTTTAAATGAAGAATCTAATTGTAATTCATAAATGAATTGCAGAAATACTTAACATCTGAATAAATGTGTGCAACTATTTTATTTTATTATGCATTTGTAATTGCTCAACTTTTATATATTATATCAATAAATATGGATATTTTAACTCATATATTTTACGGGCAGGGGTGTCCAAAGTCGGTCCTCGAGGGCCGCCGTCCTGCCTGTTTTCCAGCTCTCCCAGGAGCAACGCACCTGATTCAAATCATCAGGACCATTTTGATGCTTCAGAGCTGGCTGATGAGCTGATCATTTGAATCAGGTTTGTTGCTCCTGGGAGAGCTGGAAAACAGGCAGGACAGCGGCCCTCGAGGGGACAGGTTATTTTAATGTCACTAAAAATAATTTAATTTCGTGCCCCTGAATTCTGGCAGGATGCTTCTTCAAAATGTTCATTCATCCCACAAGATTCTTTGCCAACAGATGGTGATGTGGATGTCCAACTTCAGTTGGTTGAGCTAACCTAGTGTTACAATAACAAGCAGCTACGACAAACCAAGTCCTATAAGTGTAAAAAGACTTTCTGTATTGTCATGGTACTATTGTGCAGTAGTTCCCTCCCAACCAACCACCTTCCCCAATGAGAGCTGTGCAATCTGCAGAGTCATTGAACAGAGATAAAGTGGTAAATGGTGCAATACTTTTCACACTATGACAGTTACGCAGCTCATGCAAATAATCGTTGCACCATTTTTTAAGTGGCCACCAACAGTAATTGTAGTACAACTTTAGTTGTGCAATTCTGCCCAAAAAAATTAAAGTGTCTGGTGTCATGGAATATTGGTCAATAATTGTTCAAGTATGTTGAGAGTTAGAGCTGCAATGACCTGTGCGGTAATACAGTACTGGAATCAGTGGTTTTATAAGATTCTTTTTGTTGGATTGGATTAACCTTTATTAGTCTTGCAGTGGAAAATTTCACATTTCACAGCAGCAGTTATGAAAGTAAGAGGAAAGGAAATGAAGGAGTAGAAAAACAAATGCAGGAGCTGCTGTAAAGGCAGCCACTCTCGCCGTGCCATCTTGAAAAAAATAATAATAATATGCAGTATGCATTTTTTTATGTAAAATATGTACCTTGCCGCAGTAAATGTTGGGAAACCCTCCCTTTGATAAAGACGATTTAAGATGATCAAATCTTGTGCGTGTGTTTGTGTGTATGGCCACATTGTACACAGTCAACAGTACCTCATGTGAACATTCTCAGTCTCCCTTTAACAGGATGTGGTGCGACAAGCACTCACTCCACAACATGTACTTCCTATGGCCTATGCCAGGAGTGTCAAAGTCATTTTTTGCCGCGGGCCACATTGTACTTATGGTTTCCTCTCGAGGGCCGTTATGAATTTGGGGAACCCATTAGAATGTTTAAATCCCTTCAAATATTACATATAGAGCACACAGCAAATTAATGAATAACTCGTTTTCAAATCTGAAGTCAAGAATAATGACTTTTATTGTGGTTGACATCCAAAAATATTAAATTTTGGCTCAGATTTTAGCAATCATCATGGAATTTAACAAGTTTGATTTGCTTTCGTGGGCCGAAAAAAAATGATGTGGTGGGCCGGATTTGGCCCGCGGGCCTTGACTTTGAAACCTGTGGCCTATGCTGTTTGATAAACAGCATTGCGGTTTAACCACCCACCCCCTTGCCTGTTGTGCATGATGCACACACACATACAAACACACACACCAGCTCAGCTGCATTACCATCTGCTAAAGTGACACATAACCAGAGTGAGTTAGTGTGATTAACCATTTCTATCATAAGATTTATTGTGACAAACTATATAAACGCCAACTTAAGCACTTAACGCCTCGATAACTCAGCCACCTCTCAGCAAAAGACGTAACAGGATGGAACTTAAGAACACGCTCAAATCATCACTGAATTAGACATGGGTATCAACATGTCACATTTGTTTTAAGAGTCAGTGATCTAAGTGTTTTGGAGTTATGTCTCCCACTGGACAGTTATGATCCATATTAAGGCCTGCCGAAAGTGTCTCTAGAGGTTGATAATAAGATGCCAGGGAAGGCTGCTACAAAAGTCTGAAGAAGAAATGCTTGCATGAGCACATACGGTGCTGTCAGTCACGTCTGTGAGCTGTTGGTATGCGCGCAGAGTGCACATGCATCTGAGAGGAGACGGAGGGGTGTATTAGGCCCGCTTATTCTTCACACTTCTCTTGTCAAATGTAACATGAAAATGAAAGCTCTGTATGTGTGTGTGTGTGCGCGTCAGAGAGAAAGAAGCAGGGAGGGTCATCAGAGAGAAACCATGCCTAATCCTGTGGGATGTGAGGGCATCTACTGTGTATGGAGATGGGATGTAGAGATGTGTTCAACGGTGCATGGATCACAAAAGCTCTCTCACTGACAGAAGATGCTCCCAGGAGAGCGATGTCAAGCTGCTAAAGGAAAACACATTTATGATTTTTTTTCTTTTAGCCAAAATGGGAAGAACAATATTAGCCACACAGCTGGTACGTTACTTTCAAACCAGTGAAAATTATCCTCCACTGAGATAATTGTTTTATTTCAGTTCCGTTTTGATTGACTGTTTATCCTTTTATTGTGGGTTTTACTTTGCAATTGAGTTACTGTTTGGCTTCAGACAGAGAGCTGTTCTAATATTTTGGAAAATCGACATAACAGGAGTAAAGAGTAAAAATGCATTGTCCATCTTGACATACTGTATGTCTTCTATTTTAAGGCATGTGCTGCTGATAAACAAGATTCCAAAAGATGAACCAGAAGTACAATATTGAGATTTTCAATTATGTCTCGCAATGTGGTTACTATTACAGCGTCTAATAATTATAACTGATATCATTCATATTTCAACAATTGTGTTTATTATATTGATAATATAAGTGATTAATGGGAGGCCCAGTTGAGTGGTTAGCACACCGACTTCACAGTGCAGCGGTCGAGAGTTCAAATCCTGCTCTGGTCTCCCGGTGTGGAGTTTGCATGTTCTCCACGGGCCCGCGTGGGTTTTCTCAGAGTCATCTGGTTTCCTCCCACATTCCACATGCATGGCAGGCTGATTGAACAGTCTAAATTTTAGACTGTTAAATCAAACTGTTCAAAGCATCAATTTAGACTCTAAATTGTCCCTAGGTGTGATTGTGAGTGCAGATGGTTGTTTGTCTGTGTGCCCTGCTATTGGCTGGCAACCAATTCAGGGTGGCCCCCGCCTAGTGCCCAAAGACGGCTGGGATAGACTCCAGCAATCCACACAACCCTAATGATGATAAAGCGGTCTGGAAAATGGATGGATGGATGGATGGATGGATGGATGGATGGATGGATGGATGGATGGATGGATGGATGGATGGATGGATGGATGGATCAGATTTAGAATCAGAAAGCCTTTAATAGTCCCCCAATGGGGACATTTGTAATCCACAGCAGCATTTAAAAAGGGGTGAAAAGATAAAACCTAAGTATTCTAAGCACAATAGTAATGTCAGAAGACTGAAATGTATAACTGTACATAGTATAAAAAGGCATATTTGATATGGATTGATGGGTTATTAATATAATAATCATAATTTTAACTATTATTGGCAGAGAGGTACAATAGTGTGTGTGTGCATTCCTGATGCACTCACACATATAACCTGATGCGGCTTAATTGAGTGTACAGTACTGAACATGACTATTTCACCAGGCATTATGCGAAACAAAACAAATTATTTTACATTGTGCCAAATGAAGACTGTCTGTGTGTTTTGTGTTGTGTCACATTATTTGTTTGTTTTTTGTTGTTGTTTTTTTTACTTAAACATGGTGCCACAAAAGTGGCTGCCTTTATAGCAGCTCTTGTATTTTGTTTTTGCTGCTGTGGAATGTAAATTTCTCTACTGTGAGACAAATAAATGTTCATCTAATCTAAAAAATAATTATAATCAGAATAACCATCGTCTTTATTGTCAAGTATGTAGAACACACAAGGAATTTGTTTCTGGTAGAACACGCGACACTAGTACCATAAAAAAATTGAGAAAAATGCAGGCAATATATTGTAATGCCCCTCAGCCTGACAAATGATGCGCAGAGTCGCTGGTATAGCGAGTCGATCTTTTAATAACAAAACTTAGCAGTTTTAACGAACAAACAGGAGCTGTTGTTACGCCACAACTCACGCGCAGCCATTCCCTCAGGCACTCTGTCCAACCCCCGTTTGACGGGTCCTCCCTTCTCTCCGTGTGTGTCGTCACGCGACCCCAACAAGCTCAGCCCCCAAACATGCACAACACAAGCACTGAACATTACAGTACCCTACCCTTTATGAAACCCTCGCGCCGAGGGGTCAACAAAAAAAGTCCTCCAGTTGCTGTGGCCTTCGTCTCCGTCTCTGTGGTCGACCTGACTGTGGCTCGGTTCCCCCCTGCGCTAGCTGACTCGAGACAAAACGGGAGGAGGGTGGGGAACCTGGGCTAACCACATTACCTGACGTGGACGAAGCAGACCGCGCCTCAAATACAGGAATACCGCTGCCCCACTGCCCTGGGGGGGACCGCCACCCGATAAACAACCTCCCCCACCCGCTCGAGTACCCGACAAGGGCCATACCAGTGGCTGTCTAGTTTGGGGCAGCGGCCTTTTTTTCGTTTGGGCGTATACACCCAAACTAGTTCCCCGGCCCCCGGAAGTCTCGCCCCTTGCTCCGCACGTCATAATTCCGCTTTTGCCGTGCTCCGGCTTTCTCCAGCTGGTCCAGTGCGAATGCATGCGCTGCCTTCAGCCGATCCTGCAGTCGACGGGCATACTCCAGCCCCGGCTGGTCCTCTGGGCCGCCTGGTGGTCTTCCAAACGCCATTTCTGCCGCTGTCCGTATTTCCCGGCCCAGCATCAGCAAAGCAGGGGTACAGCTGGTGGAACTCTGAACCGGTTGAGGCCCACTAGTATTATCCCTGCGATGTTAATAAAGTCTTATTTTGAGAATTTGTTGAGTCTCCCCAATGTACTGCTCTTTACAATTTTCATTCTTACAATGTATTGAATAAACTACATTACTTTGTTTTTCATTTGGTAGCCTATCTTTTGGATGCACTAATTTTTGCCTTAACGTGTTTAGCGATTTGAAATAAGTAGGAATTTTGTGTTGCCAAAGGACTCTTTGTAATTTTTCAGAAACTGCAATGTAAGGTACTGCTGCTTCTCTCCTTTTTGTATCTTGAGAATTTTTGGTTTCATTCCCTATTCCTAGGCGTTAGTCAGGAATGTAGGAACAATCAGTGGGGCGACAGGGAGTGGTCCTCTGCTCCCCCCAACCGGAGAGTAGGGAACTATCATAGCTGTGTCCGGCGCCGCTATGTCTGGACATTAGGGATATATAAATAGGGCCGATACGACCAGTCAGACTTCAGTTCGCTGAGGAAGCCTCTTGGATAGGAGGCGAAACGTCCGAAACCTCAGACATTCCTCCGTCCTGTAGCTCTAATTCAGCTCTTTCAATGTAGTGACACAATATTAATTAGTTGGCCTCGAGTCTTGCCTGTAAGTTGCTCTCTTTTCAGTCTAGATCAGGGGTGTCAAAGTCATTTTTTGCCGCGGGCCACATTGTAGTTATGGTTTCCTCTCGAGGGCCGTTATGAATTTGGGGAACCCATTAGAATGTTTAAATCCCTTCAAATATTACATATAGAGCACACAGCAAATTAATGAATAACTCGTTTTCAAATCTGAAGTCAAGAATAATGACTTTTATTGTGGTTGACATCCAAAAATATGAAATTTTGGCTCAGATTTTAGCAATCATCATGGAATTCAACAAGTTTGATTTGCTTTCGCGGGCCGAAAAAATGATGTGGCGGGCCGGATTTGGCCCGCGGGCCTTGACTTTGACACCTGTGGTCTAGATATTTGGATTTCAGCACATAACTCTGACAACTGTTGAAAATTCAGTCCAAATAACTTGCTTTTGACGTCCAACTGTAATTCCTGTAGCTCCATTTTCGAGAGGCTAGACGCAGTTCAACTGGCTGGATTCACTTCATCGACTTCCAGTGCTCTATAGTGGTGGATGTGCGCACAGAGATGCAACCGGAGCACATGTAGAAAAAAAACAGTTAACGGAGACGCCACTCTCCGACTGGATTAATTGGGGGGATATTCGGTGCAAGCTTCTACTCACGGCTGGCAGACAACACTCAAACCAAAATATCCCAGTGGTGCCTCCAAAATGTTGCACTCTCCACTATGGTAAGGGAGATACGGTGTTGTGGGATTCAGAAAAAAACCACAAGACAAGCGGTGGTGTACATCTTGCCTCCGTTGAAGTTGGATTTTGTCCATTTTTGTGGCGGCCCCAAACCAAACGGTGATGGAAGAACACAGGATGGATTCAATGACAGCCGTGTAGAAATGTCGCAGCACCTCCTGTGGCAGGCCATGCTTTTTGAGCAGCATCAGGAAGTACATCCTCTGTTGGGCCCTTCTCAGGATGGACTTGGTGTTGACCTCCCATTTCATGTACTGGGAGACTGTGATTCCCAGGAACTTGAAGGTCTCTACTGTTGACACGAGGCAATTGGATAGTGTGAGGGGCAGCTGTGGTGATGGATGTTTCCTGAAGTCCACGATCATCTCTACCGTCTTGAGCGTGTTCAGCTCTCGGTTGTGACGGCAGCACCAGAGCTCCAGCTGTTCCACTCGTCGCCATCTTTGATGAGACCGATGACCGTGGTGTCGTCTGCGAACTTTATCAATTTGACAGCTGGGTGTGTTGAGGTGCAGTCGTTAGTGTATAGAGGGAGACGAGCAATTGAGAGAAAGAGAGCAATAACACAGTGGTCAGTGGTCACTCATAGCTACAAACAGCTCACGGCTGGAAAGGGGGCAATCATGCAACAGGTGTCATGTCTCCCGGCAAATTGGTGTTTTCATGTTTATTATGTTTGTTAAAGTAATTATAAGTGCCTTGCATGCTGGGTCTGAGAGGACAGTAATTTCATCTGTGCTGTATGTCATGCATATTAGCATATTTGACAATAAAGCTGACTTTGACTTTGATATCTACCTACAAGCCTGATGGGGTGAGAAGAATCACCACAGGAGCAAGAACAACATGAAATGAAACGTATGTGTGCGTGAGTGTACTTGTGCATTTCTTACTAACGATCGTTTATAATAAACCTCGTTTGTGAAACACGTTACTTGAACGCGCTGACACGGCAAACCAGTAGATGTCGGTGCTGCACCAAATATTTTTTTTCAATCCGGAAACACTGCTTATGGTCCTTTAACAAGGCGGAAGTTTACGCTCATGGAACTGTTGTTAACAATTTACTGCGATGGCGTTTGACGTAAAGTCCCGAGCCAAGCGATATGAAAAGTTGGATTTCCTCGGAGAGGGCCAGGTGAGTCGTATTGATATCTGTCTCTAGTTATTTTCACTCTCAGTGTGTTTCTATTCCAGGCTGGCTATTTGCTTCCTTGGAGCTAAACGTGCTAACAATCCGGTTGTTAATGTCAACAAAGCATCTGCCGTGATCGGTAGTGCTCATTAATGATCAGCATTTCTCTCAACACAACAGCATCTGAATGGGGCACTTCCTTTGCGCCAATGCTCATTTTAGGTCGAAATTGTACAGTATTGTTATCGCTGGTTTCGTGATAGGACAATATTATCATTTTTTTCTCAGTCAAAACTTCATCTTACACTGGGCGGCGATCTAGTTTGTTCCCGTCACAAAGCTCTCATTGTTTCCGAAATAAACCTCCGATCAATAATTTCTTGTGGACTCAACCACATGCCACACTTGAGGTGTTTTGACACGGGATGTAGCGTAATAGCCTGAAGATATACTTCAATCTAATCGGATTGATTTGTTGTCGTTTGTGTTCTACAGCCCATATGAGGCGAACATGTGTATATGTGAATTGCTATAAAAAGCCCTGCAGCTCAACTCCGCTATTCGTGTCTTCTTTTCCTTTCGGCTTTTCCCTTCATGGGGTTGCCACAGCAAATCATTGTCCTCCATCTTTAGAGGTTTGATTCGCATGTTTGTTTTGGTCAAGCTTTAAGGTCGGATGCCCTTCCAGACACAACCCTCTGTATTTATCCGGACTTGGGACCGGCAAAACAAGACACTGGCTTGTGTCCCCTTGTGGCTACCGAACAACCAACTCTATGAACTTAATAAAGATGAATATGCTCAGTAAAAGGCTCCCAAACACAAAGTGGTCATCGTCACACCAACATTCAAAAGTATGAATGGCGGAAACTGTCCGTTTTACCGTTTGGCAAGATTGGAATGTTATGTTCTTGTTTGTTGTTTTATCAATGTGTGCTTCAGTATTACTGCTGTGATACTTTAATCAACTGTGGAGGCCGGGCAAAATGAGGAGTGTATGAGTCCCGCTTATCCTTCCTGTTTTGCTTTTTGGCTACTATCCTACTCTTGAGTTAGTAGTAATAATAATAATAATAATAATAATCATCATCATCATCTTTTCCTTTCGGCTTTTCCCGTCAAGGGGTTCCCACAGCGAATCAGTGTTCTTCTTCATAATAATAATACATTTCATTTGAATCTATCCTTGTATACCTACATGACTGTAAACTGGTTCTCCGCTGTATCGTGTTCAACGCTAAATTTTACTAATTCATTATTCATCTCTGTTCTCTAGTTTGCCACAGTGTACAAAGCCAGAGACAAAACAACTGACACGATAGTCGCCATTAAAAAGGTAAAAGTATTGTCTAGCACTTTGGGCTGGTCAGCTTCATGTATTATAAATGTTTGTTTACCCCGCTCCCAGATTAAAGTTGGCCATCGAACTGAAGCTAAAGATGGTATGTTTTGACTCATTTGGCAGATTGTGTATAGTATGAAAAACAAAGCAACTCTGTGAGGCAATCTACCCCCTTTTATGTTTGTAGGTATAAACAGGACTGCTCTCCGAGAGATCAAACTACTACAAGAGCTCCATCATTCAAATATTATTGGGGTAGATGTATATTTATTGGCATTACTCTTGTGTTTCCCCATGTTAAATATGGACTTGGAGAGCTATATAACTTTGTGTTTTAGCTGCTGGATGCATTTGGACACAAATCAAACATCAGTCTTGTGTTTGATTTCATGGAAACTGATCTGGAGGTAAAACTTCTATCCTTTCATGAAACATGTTTTAATACATCACATGTGGATGCTGCAACTCATCCATCAAATTCGAAGCCGTCTGAAATTAGTCTGCATACACAATTGACAGAAAAGACAACACAATATGAAAAGCAATATAACCACAAAAGGAACTAAGATGGGGGTTTTCACCTCTCAATTTAGCATACCCTGCCCCTGCCACACCACTCATAAATCATTACCAAGATTACAGTGCTGTTCAGGAAAAAAAATCAACGACTTTCCACTTTTAATGCTCATAGTCAATTGGGGCCATTAGCAGCTTGGATGAAATATGACACTGTACTCAAAGCCGGTGCTAAAAGCTTATTCTTCGTCATTTGAAAGCTGGAGGGTTGTATTCCTTGCCTGTAGGTAACCACACTGTAGGTGGAACGAACGGCACTTCAAAGTAAATTAAAAATTGCAAATCATTTCAAACATCTGGCTGCTTTTACCTCATGGTCTGTTTTGCTTTCCTTCTTTTTTATTTTGGATGAAGGTGATTATCAAGGACACCAGCCTGGTCCTGACTCCAGCCCACATCAAAGCCTACATTCTTATGACTCTACAGGGTTTAGAGTACATGCATCAACATTGGGTTCTACACCGGGTAATGGCATTTATGTTTATAACATTGGTCCAATGGAAAATTGCTGTCAAATGTTCGAATGCAAAGAGCACATCTGCCTGATTCTATTCACAATGACAGTATGTCAGAATGGAACATTGACATACAACCTTACCCTGACATTTGCTGTGTTTAATTTCCAGGATTTGAAACCAAATAATCTACTGCTTGATGGTAATGGAGTGTTGAAGTTGGCTGATTTTGGTTTGGCCAAAGCCTTCGGCAGTCCCAACAGAGTCTACACTCATCAAGTTGTCACCAGGTCTGTGCTTTTTCAGAATTAGAAGCATCTTTATTGCTAAGTATGTAGGACACACAATGAATTAGTCTCCGGCAGAACACGCTGCACTAGTATCATCAGCAAAAAAATTCAAGGAGGCACAGTTATTTAGGTTACTGTTGAAAGAGTTAATGGCTTGGGGGAAGAAATTGTTTAAATGTCTGCTTGATTTGCTGTGCATGGATCAGTAGCCCCAGTTGGCAGCAGTTGAGTCTGAATTAATTGTTTAGCAATATTGACCGACTGAATACTACAATAAAAGAATTCACCAAAATCTTATTTTCTGTACCCCAATTTAAATATTTTCCAATGTTTTTGGTTTTTGGCCAGAGTAATAGCGAAGGTTGTTGTGCATTCACTAGATGGAGCTATTGTATGCTTAAGGGAATACAATACAATACATTTTTACTGTATTTATTTTGTGTTTTCACGACCGATGCAGCAATAATAAAGCACTTTACAAAACATTTAAAATACGTAGAAATATGGTACTTAAAAATGGACTATACAATTATAAATACATAAGTACAATATTCATACTTTCAAACTAACACATACATGCCATTCAAAATAAAAATCCTTTTTTAGACTTTCTGCAAGCATTCATTGATTGACTATAAATTGTCCTTGGGTGTGAAAAGATTTTCAAGGATACGAAAACGGGCGCCGCCGCCTCTTTGAGACAGGTGATGAAAGATTTGACTATACGGGTAACATCTGAGTCACGACCGGGTGCCGTTCCGACAAAACGGTTGTAAGTCAAACGGTCGTAAATCGAAAAGCTTTCAAAAAGGGCTGATGCGAGGATCACGTGATCATAACAAATGACGACACGCTGGCATCATCTCCTATATGACAAGATAGTATACGATGTTAATCTGTTTTTAAGCAACATTTTCTATTGAATACTATTATATACCAAAATGTTGACAGTTCATTTATAAATCTTATAACTTATAGTGTCATTTTAATCATTTTATATTTCATATTATCGATCTTTATTACTGTGTTGGCGCACACGCTTTCTGCTAACCCAAATACGCACGGCTTACCACGCATGTGAGCGTTCCAAAAATCGCTCTCCTTGCTAATGGAGAAGCCAGAAGAGGTCACCTGTCTCAAAGAGGCGGCGGCGCCGACCGTGAGCCCGACTCGGCGTTTGCGTCGCAGCGATCCCACCCGCTCCGGCTCGGCGTCGGTGGACACCCCTTCCCCCGATTGTCGCGTTCGAATTGACAGCTGGGGGCGGGGCCACGCCTCCCCGCTTCCGCCACTTCCTTCTTCAGGATACGAAAACGGGACGCTGTCAACTTGTATTTGTACTTTGTATTACCCTGGACTTTCTATATCTTCGTCCGCGCCCCGCCTCGAGTCTTGAAAGGCGCTTATAAATGAAATGTATTATGATTATTATTATTGTTCCGTTTCTGCACCACCGTGTGCGAGTTGCTTCTTGCCATTGTCGGGTTTCCCATTGCCCCCCCATCCCCACTCGTCGTTTTTGGTATTCTTTATGTTTTATTATTCCCCTGGTCCTCTTTTTGGGACCAGCGCTTTGTGTTGTAGCTTAATAAATCATCATGCACGGACCTCTGTCTCTGTCGCGTTGTTGGCTATTGCGGTGGCAGTCGTAGAATAAAAAACAAAGTCTGGTGGTCGTAAGTACGGGTGGTCGTAACTCGTGCCGGTCATAAATCGGATTTTACCTGTATATGCCCTAAAGTGTACCCTGCCTCTCATCTGAAGTTCGTTGTAATAGGCTTGCCGCAACCTCGTTGAGGCTATGTAGTATAGGAAATGGCTGGATGGATCACATTACATTGTTGAGATGGACCGAATAATGTGACTAAGGGTGTTCTACTAGTTTAGTTTTTTTAACTCCCAGATTTGTCAGTAAACAATTTTATATCTTTCTTAGGTGGTACCGCTCACCCGAGCTTCTGTTTGGTGCCCGAATGTATGGAGTAGGTGTTGACATGTGGGCAGTGGGATGTATCCTGGCAGAGTTACTCCTTCGGGTATCCAAATATTTTGACTATCAATGTAAAACACTTTATTATGAAGTTTAAGCCTTCATGTGTTCATTTTATTTTAGTTACCATTTCTTGTTGGAGACTCGGATCTTGACCAACTGACCAAAATCTTTGAGACCCTGGGTACGCCTACAGAAGAGACATGGCCGGTATGCATTTCTTTGCTTCATATTTAAGCCCCAACCCCCATAATACATTTTTTATGTTTCTGTTTCACTTAACAGGGAGTAAGCAGTCTACCAGATTATATGCCTTTCAAAATATTTCTGGGTACACCTCTTGAGCACATATTTAGTGCAGCTACCGATGACTTACTTGAGTTGCTTCATGGCCTTTTCACATTTAATCCCTCAACTAGGACGACAGCCACACAGGTGATCTTAAAAAAATCTAGAACACATTTTTAGATTGTGTGGTGCAATATTATTGTTTTTAACAGTGGCGCTGTAATCTTTATACATATCAGGCTCTGAAGATGAAGTACTTCAGCAATCGGCCTGGTCCCACACCTGGCCCCCAACTTCCCCGACCAAACTGCTCGGCTGAAGTTCTGCGAGAAAAGGAAACAGCCGGGCTCAAAAGAAAAATAGAAGGACTGGAAACAAGTAATGAAAAGACGGATTCCTATCTGATATTTCTCACCACAACCCAACCGCTGCAATGATGATTTGGCTTCAGTAAATTATATGAATAAAGATGAATTGTATAGCAAGAGAGTTAAGATGGTGTATTTCACGCCATCACACAAACACCCAGGGTGCATATAGTCAGTAACCTGGAAAACCCTTTCAGCAGTGGCTATTTATACCAGGCATATAAATTGCTTCATTGAAAGTAGCAATTCCAAAGGGTGTTGGCTGCATGATTCTTTATACAGTGGAAGCAAACGCACACATTTCTGCACTTTAAGTGGATTGAAGGCGGGCATATTTTACTTTGCCGTTCAGGGGAGGTTCAAAGCTTTTCCGGCTGCTCTGCTCCTGTGGTTTGGAAAATATCCGGGTTTACTACTCCTTATTCTTGAAGCTGAAACTATGCAACAGACAGACTTTCTGGATGCATTAAAATGTACATTAAACATGTGTAATGCGTATTGCCGTTTACTGTTAAAGGAGATGTTATTTCTTAATGTACTTATTCTATGCATATTATTGTCTTTGCCTTTCAGCTACCATAAAGAAGTTGATTTTCTAATCAGATGTGCATGGCACAGGATGATATAGACTATAATGTCAAGAAGTACTGTTCAACCTGCCATCCGGCAAGGGATGAACAGTATGACCTATGTTCAAGAAGCACTTCTGGGATCCCTGAACTCCAGCCACCAGCCTGCTGATTTTGGACTGTTTATCCATCTGTGACAGAAATAGAGAAAGACCACATTAGCACAGCACCGATAGAAGTATTAGTACCTAGCCATTACCGCCACAAGAACCACTAATTGACCAAAACATACATCTATCAAGTCACTGATTTTAGATGAAAAAGAAAGTATTTGGGACCGTGAAGTTCTTGTGTACCTCACTCTTCCGACCATTGTCAACCATGTTTGCCCACTAAGGTTCAGTCATGCCTTAGAGGCCTTTCCCTTACTACACAGTTGTAAGCAAAAAATCATGTATATGTAACGCAAGGAAGTGATATTAGGGGTGAATTATGATTGGTTTATTGATCTGGAAGTATGTCTGACTACTATTGTCCATGTTTAGCTATGAATTATTTTTTTGTACATAAAACCAATAAATGGTGCAAATACACAAAGTGATCTCTAGTGACTGATTATGCATGAATTGAATGAATCATAATTAGAAAGCCTTTAATCGTCCCACAATGGTGAAAGATGCCATGTAACAGGCCAGGCAGTTCATAACTGTTTATTACAATTACTGGGAGTAAGGTCTTTATTAATTTGCATGCTAACCAATGTTTCCTCTAATTTTCCATGCATCTGAATATTAATTGGAGCACGGTGAGCAACATCAGACGTGCAAAATAGGCCAAACCAATGGCACACCTGTCCAACGTCTGAGATCATAGGTTACAAAGTTACATGATACAGGTATGTTACTAAAAAATGCAAACCATTAATACATCAAAATAGAGCATATTGAATGGAGACGTGACACAAATGAATCAACCATAATTTGGAAATGGTACATCTATGGTTCGGCAATCATTGGTTTAATTTAAAATAATGACCCCTGACTATGATGGACAGATGGCCAGCTTGCTGACAAATCACAAATGACTAACTAGCTAAATTTAACGACAGATATATACAACTCAGTACAACATCAGGTTTTGCTAAAGTTTCCAGCAATTATTTTAAAATGTATCATTTTATTTTAAACAAATCTCTGAATTCGCTATTAATGCTCTTTAATTATCAGAATCCTTCCGTACACTACATGATCCGCATTGTTGGAAGATTGGCTTTGCCATTTACCCCAAATATATACGTGTATTGTAGGACAGGTCCATTTCGCCATATTGGTACTGTCTGAAATTTTCAGTCGTTCTGGCGTCCTGTTGTGTGTTCGGGTTGCCCGGTGCTTCTTGACCAGTGTTTTTAGCAACTTTATTTATTTATTTGTTTCGTGTATTTATTTTATTTGTTTTGTTTGTTTGTTTGTTTATTTTCCACGGAGTCGCGGACTTTACAACAATGAGACAAAAGAACGGCCACCCTGAAATGTGATTGTAACGTTTTCAGTGGCTCCTTGACCCTAATGTACAGTACTGCGTTATTTTGACACCGTGACCCCCTTACAAAATTCAATTCACGCCTTGCCTGAAATATGTTTACATGGGATTGTAAATTCGTGATCTCGTAGCTTTTACTTAAATTATGGTCAATAAAATACACTAACAGTTGCGTTGTGTTCTTGTGGTGTGCAGTGTTGACAAGGAAGGGAAACGGACGTTTGTGGGCGAACGAGAGGAGGGAGGTACAGTAGTATAGTATTGGAGAGGAGAGAAAAGGAGAGGAGAGGGGAGGAGAGGCAGGCGTGCTGGGAGCTCGAGGCTGCGCAGGAGCACAGATAACACTCAGCTTTGCATCGCGTTTCTTGGATGTTTCGTGTGTTTCTACTCGTTTCTCTGAAGCTGTGCGCCGCATCTTCGTAGGATGTGCACTCCGTGTTGTATTTCGCAGGTGAGGGACAACGCTGTTCTCCGACTGTCGTTTTCGACTTTTCAGAGTGTTGTGTTCCAAAAACGGCACTCGTATGACACAAGCGGCAAGCGTCGCTTTGTGGTTTATGCCTGATGTTGTCATTCAGAACGCCGAAGAGGTTTTCCAATTTGCCTTTTTACAGTCAAAAATGACGGCTCTTGTTAATATTTCATCCAATTAAAAAATAAATGTCGTCACTCGTTGTTGACGGCAGTTGATTTCGATACTGATGGATAACAAAGCAGCGGGGCTTTAGTGAGCTAGCTAAACATCAGTTAGCAGGGACTGCTTTAAAAAACGTCGCCATTGGCCTTCTGAACAGATGTTCAATGGACTGATGAAATTGCTGGATTTTTACGGTTTAGGCGTGTTTTCACCGCGGTATTACTTTTAAGATTATTTCACGTGGTTGGCATTCTTCGTATTGCTATTAGTGTTTGCCAGTCAACTTCTCCAGCCATCGATTTTTTTTGCTGTCAGTCACGAAAGCTCATCGTGTGTGCCACTTACCACTGTAGTGTATGGCTCGGCAACTTTTGGTAAAACTTTGCTTAAAACACCTGGCATTCGCTTTGTATTTTTTTTTTGTCATTTTAGGCATATTTACTCATTCAGTGCCTTTTTAAACGTTATGTTCGAGGTTTGAAAGTGTTAAAATAATGAATCGAATAACGTTGTGAACCCATATTTGTCTTATTTTTTACTTGCTCTATAAACCATTGTTAATATTACTCAAATTTAGAATATATACTTTGTCGTGTGTGTATGTGTATTTCTGGTCAAACCATTATTTTCAAAATTTCCAGCAAATGTACTATTTTTAGCTTTTTTTCCTGCATTTACTCATTATATAACAAGCATAAACATAATTAACGCGCGGTGGCTCATGTTTGTTGCTAATAACATGCATGTGATAAAACATTTCTATTCCTTTGTACAGCATGAGACACCAAAGTAAATCAGTGAACAGCATGTGTTAAAAGGTCTGGGGTTTGATTTCAAATTTAGGTTTCAGCCTTCCTCTGTGGAATTTGTTCTCGATTGGGTTTTTACTCTGGCATTCTCGAAAATTCGCCAAACTGAAGTCAATATTGTGTTGCGTTTGTGTTGCATCTGAAACTACCGGTAAGAATAATATATATTTCCTGTACGACTGCGCATGTGTAAACCAGGGTGGTGTTTGCTGTTGTCGTTTCCGAGCTAAGCAGTAAGAATCTGTAGGCTGAGGTTTGATTACAATTTTTCGGAACGGGGATTTTTCGTGGCAGTGAATCTCGTTGTGAGGCAAGAAGATAGAAAAAGATTTTATATTACGCGACAAGGATTTCTCATTGTAGGGGGAGCAGAACAGTGGGAATGGCTATCATGCATGAAGATTATTTTCATACAAGGGAGTATTTTTGTCCATTAAGGTTTCATTGTCGAGGAATTTCACTGCACTAAAAGTGTTTATCAGCCACATGAATTTTGGTGAGGCATGTAAGAACATGAAATTAAAATGTATTTGATGTGATAGTTTAAGCTGGTGTGGCTGGTAACTCCCTGTTAGATGACTCACTTTCATGTAATTTAGGGACCCCAAGAGTGGATAAAAAGAAAGGGCTGAGAGAGGGACTACTCTGGGTCGCTGAGAGAATTGTCCGCATTCCTCTTTCTAGGCTTGCAAGGCAAAAAACAGAGATGTCTCCTATCCTCTTTTTTGTCATAACATATTTGTCATTTGTGTAATAAACCTGACAGTTTTATGAGGACTCTGAAATTCACTAGTGTGAATGTGAATTTGATGGTCGTTTGTCTATGTGTGTCCAGTGATCAAAGCAGGCACCCTGATTCTGGCTCAAAGTCAGATGCTCAAAGTGGGGCAATCAGGCCAGTCGTTCGTCAGGACAATCGGAACAATCAGTGGAGCAGAAGGGAGTAGTCCTCTGCTCCCCCCAACCTGAGAGCAGGGACCTATCATAGCAGTGTCCGGCACCGCCATGTCTGGACAGTAGGGATATATATAGGGCCGATACTACCAGCAATACTTTAGTTCGCTGAAGAAGCATCGTGGATAAGAAGCGAACGCCCGACACCTTCAAAGAAGTACAGATGATGGCTGAAGAAACCTTTTCATCAATGGACCACTCCTGTACGACTGAGAGCTTACACAGACTAATGAGGGTAAATTGTGTAGAAAACGCATTGTTGAAGTGTGGCAGCACGACAGTGAAAATGATGTTGCTGAAATTAGAGGCTACATACACATTGCTTCTGTGGAACTCACATCTGCTCCATAAAATGCCATGTTAACTAGATGCCTTTTTTAAATGTCATACTATCTTCTGAAAGCAAGTACAAGGCATTTTAATCTCAATCCATTTTGGTACACTGTCATATTTCTTTTTAAAAGATTCATCCTCTGCTTCTAATGAAAAATCTCGATGGAAATTTACAGAAAAATGAAAAATTGACAATTTAGTGAAATGTACAAAATCATACACACACAGGGTTAAGCAACCCTTGTGCCATCTTGGGGAGTTTGACCAAAGGCTCACTGTTCAGTTGCTCTGCTCAGGAATTTAATTATACAAGTACATCTCTCTGGAAAACTGTTGTCATTCCTGCTTGCTTCAATGGCAGAGAGCTGTGGAAAGTTGAGGAGGTTACAAAAAAAGAAAGGAGAGGAAGCTAACTGCAATCAGTTTCATTTGTAGCCATCTTGGTAGTTCTCCAATCTTTACACCAGACAACCATTTTGCCTTTTTTGTGCGTGTAATTAACTTTCTTGAGATTGAAATGTTGTGTCCATTGTGGTTTCAATGAGCCAAAATTAAAGCGTGATCTGTTCATTTCCTCCTTGGCACGTAAATGCAAATTAAGAAGCAGTGAGCGCTGTTTGGTTTGGAAAAAGGATGGTCATTGTGCATGTGTGGGAGTAAGTCACTCATAACATCTCAGTGGGATTGGAGATCTCTACCATGTTGCAAGTGAGGTAGGGGGTCGGCTTTTGTCCACTGTTGAGTTTGCTCTATTGGCTGTGACTGGAAGACAGTCACGAAACCACATGGATGCTTGTAAACTGCACAGCTAGGCTACATGACTCTGGCATAATATATGCGGACATTGAAGAAACTTAGAGCTACTCCTTGGTTAGTGATTAATATGAAGGGCTATTAGTTTGATAACACACTTCTGAAACAACATATTATGATCCAATTAATTTTACTTACCGCATATTTTATCATGTGTAAGCGATATTCACCAATGTTATGACACAGGTCATGCTAATCATTTCTTACAGTAAATATAACTTGGTCTGTGCAGTTTAGTCATATTCAGATAATTAAATAGGTTAAATAGATTATATAATTTGAGAAGTGTTAACATAAATTCCAACTCACACGGCCATGTAAGAATGTAACATTCAACTGTTGTAAGTGATCACTTTGAAAGGACTGATTGGGAGCTTTGACTAGACTGCTCTAATTATCATCAATGGTTCACTTAAAGAGGATATATATTGTCAAATTCGCTTTTATTACTAGTGTGCAAATAGTCAGCGGTCAGAGGTTTCTACCAATCAAAACAATGTGAGGAATTATACAACCAATGTGATATTTTCTCAGTAGCCCTTTTAAGAAAAAGGCTTGAATGCAAGATAGTGTGGAATTCATAATTTGGCAAATTTAACAATCAGATGCTAGGCTTAACGCCCTAGCTCCACCCTATTTGTCATGATTGTGAAAGCCACACTCGACATTGGTCATACTGGTGAGGGGGCACGTAACAGGCTAAATCTGTCAAGAAGAGAAAAGTACAGAAGAATTCGTGATCCCTGTGATATTTTAACAAAATCGTGTTGCAGACATGTCATTAAGACACAGATGTTGGTTGAAATTGTGAATCATTTATTTTAACTAACATTAAAAAAAGAATTTGAAGTAGTTTATTTTACATGTGAATGGCTAAACTATTACCAAGTAATTTCTACTTATAGCTATGGTCTGTGTTTGCCAAGGAAATAGCAACGTCTTAGTTTGCATAGAAAACAGAGGAGTGATACATTTTTGCTGTGTGTACGCAGCTGCCTCGACATTGCAACAATGGTGGTGTCACAGTGTAAAGTGACCCACAGAGGCTCTCTCAGCGGGAGTGAGGCTGTGCCATGAATCGTTTTCTATTGTTGTTGATGTCTTTCTTCTTTTCCTCCTTCCTCTCAGACATTTCTCCTCGCTGCTCTGCTGTAATTTGATACAACTGGGAGTGTCGAGAATTTAGTCTGAACTGTTTCTGTCTCGTGATTCAACCTAGTAAGCCGTTATTCCCTAGCCATTATCATGAAGATCTTAGAGCAAATGCCCTCACTTCTGTTTATGAACATGCTAATGTATGAAAGCCAGAATAGGAAAGAGCATTGCATTCTATTTGAGGTACATGAGTGTAGATGTAACCCATTGTCAGCTGTACCCTTTGTTTTTGACAATACAATGTTTACACCCCCTGAGTTTTCCTTAGATCGTTCCTGGTTTTCCGACTTATGAACAGCAACCTGTTTTTGAGTGAAGCCAACTAGGGTGTGGCCCAAATTGTTTTGAGCTACTCTTCATGACACACCAACGTTTTCTACACATTTTGGCTTGAAGATATGATGCTAGTTAACAGTATGGAAGGGATGATCATTATCCTAAATGTTCTGCAAGACAGAACTGCTTGTGTATTGGGTAGAGGCTTTATCTACATTTTAAAACTTGATCATTGAAGGACCAGATGATGGCAATTTTCTCTTACAAGACCACACATGAACCAGAAGACTTCCCACTGCTGTCTCCACCAAAGAGCATCCCTGTTGCTAAGACTGCAGTTCACCGCAGATAATTTGAGATGAGGTCAAAGGGCAGATGAAAATAAAAAAAATATCTACAGTAAATTTCTTCTGGGTGGGGAATGAAGTAAAGATTACTAATTGTTTTAGGGAAACTGACTGCTTTCCTGTGAGACATTGGTGAGATACTTGCCTCATTTTCTCTTCAGTAGAGCAAGTGGACCTAGAAGGGAGTTATTTTGAGAAAGGATAAAGATCTTTTTTGTGGGACGGCCAGAGCAACATGACAAGCAAGCGGGGGTTTTCTATGGACATTGAAGTAGGGACATATGTAAAGGACCACCTGTCTGCCAAGCGGGCGGGTGTTTGAAAAGAGGCCATGTTGTGGTTAAGGCCAGCGTCGGTAACCATAGATACTCCTTTTTGGGGTCTGAGACAATTTCTTTGGACACCCTCGCCTGGTTCTGCCCCTCTCCCTCGCTCACTCTTGGCAGAGACTGTCATTTGCCCACACGCAGTCTCGAGTTCCCTGGTGAAACGCCCCCTGAAACTAATGAAATCCAAACACCCTCTCTGTGAAATGACCATTTGTTTCCTGGTTCATTTCACTCTGTGCTGCCTAATTAATCGCCTTTTGAGAAGGACGTGGGGTGCGATACTATTATCTTGTTAGGCAGCGTGGAGGAAAATGTTTGGCCACGGGAGCTGGAGTGTGTTGACACAGCCTTAGGGGAGGAGTCGAGTATCGAGCCAGGAACTTTGCCAAGACTTGCCAACCCTGTGGTCTGAACCACACCTGCTAAAGGTTCTATTTAAATGCCACAAGACAGGCAAATTAGTAGGTTACATATGGACGTTATAATTGTTGCGAGTTACAAAAACATTTTGAAATTCTCATTTCTAAACTCAAACATGCTCCCAAATCTCTAGAGAAAAAGTGTATTGACTGTACACCGGGCTCACCTAGTGTGAAAATTACACTGCAATTTGCATCATTTAGATCAGGCTATTACGGTCATTTGTTTATATCCTGATGCTAATCAGTCGTATGTGTGGTATTTTGAACAGAAACCTTGTGTAGGATTATATTGCAGATAGGCTTTCCCACTAGGCATAGTAGGGACGACCTTGCCTTGATGCTTGTACTTTTATAAGACTAAGATTGCTCCCATGACTCCAAGGCAAATTTAAGGCAAACACTCTTGATTTATGCAAAATATTCATATTCCCTTGACATCTTTGGGATAGAGGATTGCCATATCATCTACTGGAGCTTGTTTTTCACTTAGCCGCTCTGTGAGATACCGGCTTCTACATTCTGTGGGAGAACTGACACAAGCAGGGTGGGGTGACTCCAGTGAATTACAACCACAGTATAGAATTTTCTCTTTAACAAATAGAATGTCAAGCCTGGCTTTGTGCGGAAGCAGAAAATGCATTTGTGCTCCTCTGCGTGTCTGATTTGAGGCTTACACAGCATATATATTGTAGTCGAGTAGCCATAGACCATGAAAGTTGTTAAGCGAGGAAGTTATTTAAATCAGAATCAGAATCAGAATACCTTTATTCGTCCCGCAATGGGGAAATTTGCAGTCCACAGCAGCAATAGAAGAGGGATGGGGTTGGGTTGGGAAAACTTCCAGTTTTCATGTATTTCACCTATTCCGAATCTGAAACCTTGGTGTTTGTTACAATGTTTGACAGGTTCTTGCAAACGGTTACAATCCCTATTACCGGTCGGTACTTTGTGTTATAATGTAACATACCAAAGACAACAGCACTTTTAGATCACATTCCCACACATCAAGGGTGTCCAACTATTTTTGGCGCGGGCCACATTGTAGTTTTGGTTTCCTCTCATGGGCTGTTATGAATTTGGGGAAGCCATTATCATCTTTAATCCCCTCCACATACTGTATACATAGAGCGCGCAACAAATTAATGAATAACTAGTTTTCAAATTTGCAGTAAAAAATACAGTGAAACCTCGGTTTACGAACCCCTCGGCTTATGAACTTTTCGGTATACGAACGTTACATTTATGAAAATTTTACCTTGGCATACGAACTATTTTTCGGGATACACACGGAGCTGCCACAATGAGTGATGAATCGTTCGCGAACAAGCCCGTTCTCCGAACAAGCCCGTTCTCCGAACAAGAAAATGGTGGCCACTGTTTTTGTCCTCTATTCCCCGCCCCCAGTCTTCGGTTAAAGCCACGTGATTGGTCAAGAACGCAGCAGTGGGGGATGGGGTTACAGACAGAGAGAGAGTGAGGCCGTTCTCCAAAAAACAAAATGGCGTCTTCGGTTAAAGCTACGTGATTGGTCAAGAACCCAGCAGTGGGGGGGGGTAAACATTAACGAGACAGGCAGACAGGGAGAGAGAGTGAGAAAACACACACACGAAAGGGAGAGGACAGAGCTTGAAACAAAAAAACCAAAGTGAAAAAAACAAATGAAATGGTGAGAAAATGGATAGAAAACAGTGAAATTTGGACCCATTTCAACTTTGATAGTGCAAAAGCAGAGTGTAGACTGGAAGGTTAAAATATCCCATCAATCAGGCTCCACAAATAACCCGCACAAGTCATCTGTAGACTTGATGCAAAAAGCTCAACCCAGCTCAACAGATCACAATTGATGAAGAACTAGATACAATTATCACAGAGAAAGGACCTACAAGGGGTCATTCCTCAAGATAGTGAAAGAAGCCTATGTTCCTCATCAAGTGTTTAATGCTGAGGAAACCAGACACTCAATTCCATCAAGCCATTAACGACCATCACAGAGGTAAATAAAATGACTATATTGTATAGTGCAGTTTATTTCTTTAATCATAATACTATAGCACATTTATTATACATAAAATAAGGTATATTTTGTGTAGTTTTAAGACTTAGAAAATTAGAAAGTGAAAATTAATTCCTACTCAGGAAACTGAGGTCTTTTGGAGTTCAGGGGTTACTCCTAAACACTTTCTATGACTCTGTGGTGGCTTCCACTATGGAATTGTCTGCTGGTCAGGCAGCATCACCACCCGGGACAGGAAAAGACTGGAGCGCCTTGTCAAGGGCCAGTTCTGTCCTGGGCTGCTCGCTGGACTCTCTGGAGGAGGTGGGCAACAGATGGACGCCAGCTAAACTAAAAGCTCCCCTCCCACCCCCTCCTGCCCACCCTGACAGCACTGGGTAGCTCCTTCAGCCAGAGACTATTACACCCGCGCTGCAAGAAAGATAGGTACCGCCGCTCATTCCGACCGACTGCTGTCAGGCTTTGCAATTCTCAATGATCACGTGTGAAAAAAAATACCTAAAAACACCTAAAAAAGATACGAATGATCTTGATACTTGCGCTGTGTACAGTTTTTTTTTATGAAAGGGGTTTGCACATTTACATTTGCACAGTATACAGTTGACATTTTTATTTTGTTATGCTTAGAATATCTTGTTCTCTATCCTTTCACCCCCTCCTCACCCCATCCCCTTTGAAATTGCTGCTGTGGACTGCAAATTTCCCCATTGGGGGATCGAATAAAGGTTTTCCTATTCTGATTCTGATTATGTTTTATGGGGACCTGGGAACGGATTATTCTCATTTTAATGGTTTCCTATGGGAAATTAATTTTTGGGATACACACTTTTCGCCTTACATACTGTCTGGGAACCGATTAAGTTTGTAAGCCAAGTTCCCACTGTAATGACTGTCATTGTGGTTTACATGGGAGAATTTGAAATTTTCGTCTGTACTTGAGGAAGCATCATGGAATTTCATAAGTTTGATTTGCCTTTGCGGGCCGAATAAAATGAAGGGGCGGGCCAGATTTGGCCCCCGGGCCTTGACTTTGACACCTGTGCCATATATGGATGACTTACAGTAATGTGCTAATGCCGAATGTATCCCTGTCTTTATCTTCTCTTCTTTCCACCACAATCAAGCTGGCCTGCTGTTGCGGTTCAGCAGCCTGCTCGTGCTGCTGTAACTGCTGCCCTAAGATCAAGCAGTCCACAGCCACCAGAATCATGTACACACTATTTCTTCTTTTGGTCACCATCGTCTGTGTCATCATGATGTCCCCCACGGTCGAAGAACAGATGAAAAATGTAAGTGTTTGAAACACACAAGACATTTACGGAAAGGTAAAAAAATAATGCAGTTATTAAAGGACAACCAACATCACTTTTTTGTTTCCTAACTGACATCAGAAAAACGTTTTATAGCATTTAAAATACCCAAAACACGCAGTATGATTGAGGCAATAGGCGTGGAAAATGTAGCACTAAAATAGAGGCAGAAAATGGCGACAAAGCTCAGTGTAAGGAATTAATCAGCCCGTTTCCACAGGCTGATTAATTCCTTACACGGAGCTTTGTCGCCTTCTTCTGCCTCTTTTTGGTGCAACATGAAGTTTTCAGACCAAACAAGTGCAGCAAAATGCGTTGACGCGATGGAAGGACTGCTACAATGTGTCCTTTTTTCGGTCAGGGGCGTTCCTTCAGTGACGTAGGGTGAGGACTCGACACCAACTCAAAAATAAGACTTCCGGAATATTCAGCGCGAGTCTTAAAACTTAAAATATAGCTATATGCGGTGGAATCTTTGTAGAATACGCTCAGTAAAAGTCATTTGAAGACATTTTACAAATGATGGACACAATGTGTCCTTTTTTCGGTCAGGGGCGTTCCTTCAGTGACGTAGGGTGAGGACTCGACACCAACTCAAAAACAAGACTTCCGGAATATTCAGCGCGAGTCTTAAAACTTAAAATATAGCTATATGCGGTGGAATCTTTGTAGAATACGCTCAGTAAAAGTCATTTGAAGACATTTTACAAATTATGGACACAACTTGTCCGGAGACGTCAGTTGTCCTTTAAAAGAGAATACTCTACAATTTGCTGTTTCTGTATTTTGAGGGCCCCTTCCCTTACTTAATTGGATTGGATTAGCCTTTATCAGTCTCGCAGTGGAGAAATTTACATTTCACAGCAGCAAAGTGATGACAGTAAGAGGAATGGAAATAGAAAACCAAATACAGAAGCTGCTGTAAAGGTAGCCACACTTGCAGTGCCACCTTGAAGTAAAAACAAAAAAAAAGCAAAAAAAAATCTAAATAACAAATAATGTGACGAAACACAAAAGACACCAACATTCTTCATTCAGCACTTTCTGCACCCTCTTTGTTGCATGAAGTAATTCTAGATGAAAGAGGAGATGATGAAAGCCTCCTTTTCACCAGTGAATCAGTGACGTCATGGTGAAATGTGCATGGCTGCTACAAGCTAAATGTTGAAAGCAAATACGAAGCCGTATCATCCCCACATGAATCCGCTTCAATTCCAAGCCGCGACAGTTCCACATACGCATCGGCGCTCTGCGCAGATGCTCCTGGATGGATATATATGCAAATGCACTCCTCGAAATGTGACAAAGGGCCTTTTACCGTGTGTGTTAATCTGACAAAGTGATCCTGAGGACTCAATCTGTTGTTGTCTCGCGGTGACAAAGTATTTTTTTTTTCAGTTGTTACTGTATCATGAGTCTGCTTAGACATTTCTCAGGTCTATCTTTATCAAATTTGATAAGCTCATCTTGCATCATCGACACTACATTGAAGGCCGCAAATGTGCTTTATCAATGCCAGTCATGTAAAGACTTTATTAGGTAAGAAATGTTGTTTTCATATTTTATGATTGCTGTATCCACCCACTTGTGTTGTGTTTCACATATTATCTTTCTTCCCGGTTTAATCTGCTCAATTTACAAATGAATGGTTGTTCATGTATTCAGCTGTGTATCCTATTTGTAGACCCCAAACATGACTTGTAATACTCTCCCAACAGCCTGCAGCCATTTTATGAAAGAAAACTCAAAGGAGAAAAATCAGGGGTCATTATTGCCTGTTCATGCTTTTTTTTGCCTCTCAAGAGGCGTGACGCCCAGAATAGACCCCGTTGGTCCTTTTCACTGAGGCCTAGACAAACATAGGTGGATGTGGTTCTATACAACAGTGGGCTAATCCCATTTGGCTTTGTGTGTATGTCATCATTTAGATCCCCTTTTACAGTGAATTGTGTGAGAAGATGAATGCAGGGAAGAACTGCAAAACCCTGGTTGGTTACTCTGCCGTCTACAAGGTGTGCTTTGGCATGGCCTGTTTCTTCTTCATCTTCTCCATCTTCACCATAGGCGTCAATAACAGTACCGGCTGGAGGGCCGCCATACATAACGGGTAAGAATTCTTTGCCTTAATTGATTTGGAAAGTTACTGAAAACAAAATAAAAAAAACCGCCCCCCCTCCTTTCGTAAACAAATGGCAACCTTGTGTGGGTGAAAGCTCGATAACGTCAGCGGCTAGAGAATGCTGAGAATGGGCTTTGCTTCAGTCTGTAATAATGAATTTATCACTGTCTCCACTACTGAGAAAAGTAGAGTTAAAGTTAAAAAATAGAGATCCCTGTGAGAATATTTGAACTTGAGAAAAAAACAATGCTTTTATTTTGTAAAAAAATATGTCATGGAAACCCAGTCAGGAGGTTTTCAGTTTAAATCCCTGCATGTTCATGATGGAGTTTGCATGTTTTTTTCTGGCTAATTTATTCAGACATCCATTTTATGCTTTTCATATTTTTGTTCATTGTGATGTGATTATTTTTTTCAGGTTCTGGTTTCCAAAATTCATTTTGTTTGTGGCAAGCTGTGCTGGAGGTTTCTTCATTCCACAAGAGGAAATGTTTCTCGAAGGTAATTCCTGTCTGTAGATGAGTAGATTTACTCATTTAGATTTTTTCCCATCTTTAACTCATTCAATGCCAGACATGAGTCCACTTCAGTGCTAGTGTTTTTGTCATTGTCACTCGAATTCCAGGACCCACAGAATATTGGGTTTTACGATACATGAATACATGAATATTGGTTTCTATAGCGCTTTAACAACAGCTGAAATTGGAACAAAGCACTAACATGGAATATAGGGAAATGATGCCCCCGTGTGGAAGGGAAAAACATTGCCAGAGGTCTGGCCAGCGCTTTTTTGGCACACCAGCAAGAACAACCAAAAACCTGAACAAATTCGGGAATGGCGCTCTATGTCATATTTTCCATTCCCGAATAAATTTGTAAATGGCAGTGAATGACTTAAAAGTCTGCTATCAGAGCTGGAATGATCCATAATGTCATGGATATAAACCACCAAGTTACTGCACATCAGGCATGAAATAAGATTTGTTGGTAATCTGGTAGAACATTGGATGTAAACTATGGTAAAGCGTCACAATGAGCATGAAGAGGCAATGGAGTGATTTTCATGTTTTCCCCAGTGTGGCGCTATATCGGAGCTGCTGGCGGTTTCCTTTTCCTGTTGATCCAGCTCATGCTACTGGTGGAGTTTGCTCACAGATGGAATACAAACTGGTTAGTCAGTCTGACTGGCACTCAATGCAAACAGTGATTATGAGAAAACTCAAAGTGGAGTAGGGTATATCCAGGTAACATCCGATTTACGACCGGCGCGACTTACGACCACCCGTACTTACGACACCCAGACTTTTTTTTTTTAATTCTACGACTGCCACCGCTATAGCCAGTTATAGTATAGTATAGTATATAAGTTATAAGATTTATAAATGAACTGTCAACATTTTGGTACATAATAGTATTCAATAGAAAATGTTGCTTAAAAACAACAGATTGACATCGTATACTATCCTGTCGTATAGGAGATGCCAGCGTGTCGTCATTTGTTACGATCACGTGATCCTCGCGTCAGCCATTTTGAATGCATTTCGATTTACGACCACTTGACTTACGACCGTTTTTTTCTGAACGGAACCCGGTCGTAACTCGGATGTTGAATATTTATTTTCCACAGGCTTTTTGTTTGATCTCACTATCTCTGTATCTCCTTGCCGATGCAGGAGCTCAGGAGTGAAATACAACCGCTTGTGGTATGCAGCACTGGCCTTGGTGACTCTGGTGCTGTTCAGCATCGCGGTGGGAGCTGTTATCTTCATGGGTCTGTACTACACCCACGCAGGAGCATGTCGTCTCAACAAGATCTTCTTGGGCGTCAATGGCACCCTGTGTCTCCTCATTTCTATGCTTGCCATCTCCCCCGTCATACAGAAACGTAAGGAAGGACCTTGACTGACAAACTAGAGCTTCTCTAAATATTTGTGTTAAATGATAGCGCAATTTCTTCGAGCACAGTGATGTTTTAAATGTTTTTAAACAGTATTCGGTTTACCCTTTTGTTCTCTCAGTCCAGCCAACATCTGGCCTGCTCCAACCGGGAATTATCAGCGTGTATGTCATGTACCTCACCTTCTCAGCCTTCTCCAGCAAACCAACTGAAAGTGAGTATCAACTATCACAGTATCATAGTGACTCAGACATTGTTGGTTCACATTCAGACAATTGCAGACAAATAGCAGCCGGCGACTCATAACCGCACAACTGGCAAATGCCCCTCGCATAACTGCAATCGGAGTAAAAAGTTTTTCGGTGCCATTTTATTGAACCACAAACAACTTGGCACAATTGCCAAGAAAGAATCAATTGCCAAGGGTAGAATCATGTCCAAGTCGATTAAAATGTTCCACACTTGCGGGCATTAGTTGCATTATAGAACCGAGGAGACAAATGGGTTTTATTTTTGCCATGCGTGACTGTCACCCAGAATGGGAAGGCTTGCAGTTTACGTACCAACGTCATGCCAAACTTGCATGTAGTCAAAACAATTAGACTCAAAACTGTTTTAGCCTAACAATCAGACACCTTTTCAAGCCCCGACCGTCACATTAAATTCAAGTTATAATACTACAATATCCTAAATAGAAATTACCTTGTTTTGTAAACAATACACATTCTGGTACAAGCTTTCTTTGTAAGCCTATGCCATTAATAATTAATTTAACTCATTCGCTCCCATTCCCGAATTTATTATGCAAGGGTGCCGATAAAGCGCTAGTCAGACCTCTGGCAATGTTTTTTCCCTTCCACGAGGGGCAGCATTTTCCTTTTGTCCATGCTAGCGCTTTGTTCCAGCTTCAGCTGCTGTTAAAGCGCTATACAAATCAATATGTATTGTATTTTGTACAGCTGCCCTCATTTTAAGATCAGATAACTCCAGACCCATATAATTTAGGAATTAGCTATTTTTTCTGATGACAGAAGAGCGTCTGAGGTTTTTAACGCTGATTTGAATGTTTATGTAGACCTAAAACTCAATATTCTATGTGTCCTGCAATTTGAGTGAAAATGACAAAAACTAGCACTAGAGTCGACACATTTTTGCACATCATCTGGCAGTGAATGAGTTAAAAACATATTTCCTTCGCCCCATGTGTACCCCAGTTTTCTCCATTACTTGGAATGTTTCCATCGCCTCAGCCTCCATTTTTAATCGTTAATAATTGATCATTCTTGTATTCGTGAATATGCAAGAAATTGTCTTACGCGCCACTGCTGAAAACTGTTGGTGATTTTTATATTTGCAGTGGTGGAAAAGGACGGCGTAAATACAACAGTGTGCGTCTTTCCCTTCAAATCCGGCAAGGAAAGTGACAAGAAGATAGTCAAAGCTTTGGGAGCCGTGATCCTGTTTGGATGCATCCTTTACTCCTGGTAACAACTCACATAAAGTGGGAACAAATTAAATCCAGTCGCCGATTACATTTAAAATAGCGCCAGATTAAAAATAAATTAACAAATTAATGACATGTGATGAAAAATTACAGCCTCTTTGTTTTTCCGCCATCAGTTTGACCTCTACAATCAAGCGCCGATCTGCGGCGCTCCGAGTGATCAGAAACAGTGAACCGGAAACAGAAGTAAACGCTCTAACATTTTATTGAACTCTTGCTGTCATCTTGTTGTCATCTTGATGTCATTGTGAATGGATTACATTAAATGAACAGAAGAAAAAAAAAATACTTCATTAGATTCCAGCATCCCTCCCCTAAAAAAATGTCCACATTGATATTCCCTGTTTGTCTTTATGCCACAGAGAGCGCGTTGCTGCTTCTGCTTCGGAGATGATGCTGGTAGGAAAACAACTTTTTTTCCCCCATTCCCTAAATTTTGCACCTTTTCATTTCCCCCTTGGTTCCCTCAACCTACCATTGCCCCCCCCCCTGCCTGTTGAGTGTCTGGATATGTTCCTGGCGGGAGTGTGTGCACACACCGTGCCTGCCTCTGCTCATTGTTATTCATCACACCCATGTGGAATGGCTTAAAAGTATTGGTCAGCAAACGGAAATGATGTCACTGTTACTAGGAGGTTGGCATGACGCGTGGAACCGTTTGTAGGTTACTACCTCCCCCTGCAGGAGATAAAGATGGTGAATGTTCACGAATTAGAATCTGAACAGCTGGCAGAAACCGATGAGATTATTTGTTTTAAATGTAAACAGCTGGCCATTCTGCACTTGACAGCATCAACAAATTTAGTCCAACATTTGACAGGATGTATTATTTATGTCAGTATGTATGCGTGCGTGCGTACGTATTTATTTATTTATTTATTTATAATTAATCAATCAATCTAACTAAAGTTTCTCCACTTCAGATGACTGTGAAGAAGAGAAGACTGGTGGAGGCCAAAACGTGGTGTATGACGAGAGGGACGCTACCAACTACAGCTACAAATGTTTCCACTTTGTCTACTTCCTGGGTTCCCTTTATGTCATGATGACCATAACAAACTGGTTCCAGTAAGTTTATACACTTGCTTATTTGTTTTAAAGAGATTTGTTCTCAATAGAGATTCAACTAAAATAGTATGATTTTTACCCTTTAAGACCTGACACATCAAAGAATAGCCAGAAAATTCCCATTTTGGGGATCTGAGATGTTAATTAGCTCTAATATAAAAATCCACAAAAAATGCTCTATCATGTTGTTTATGAAATATCTTTTGTATCACATTTGATACAATAGCCAACTTTTGGCAACTTTCTGCAACTTAAAATTTAACATGAATTCCAAGTTGTTTGACTTCAGGGAGCCCACATTTTCATTCACTTTTGATGTATCCTTTTCAGCTATGACAACTACAGGATTGAGAAGCTGTTGGATGGGAGTTGGTCAGTGTTCTGGATCAAGATCTCATCCTCGTGGGTCTGTCTCCTGCTCTACATGGGGACTCTCATTGCTCCCGTCATCTGCCCCAAGCGTTTTGAGGCCTAGAACACGGAAAGCGTACTCACACTCGGGTCGGGTGATTTCCTGTGTAGTTTTGTGGCTGAGCCAAGGGACCAGTGACCATTTTTTTCTCCCACCTTTAAACACTGTCCTCTGTTATCTTCAACTTTGGAACTGGAGGAACATATGATGCCTTTTATTATAGAACGTGCAAATGTTTTTTATTACGCTGTAGGTGCGTTGTTTGTATTTTTGTTCCAATTTTGTTTGATTGACAATTCCTCTCCTAGGACATTTTGTATTACATTTTTGTTTAAATGTCGTGCAAATTAGTTGTGGTCCATGTGTCCAGACTTTTTTAATTTCCGCACTAGCTCCGACTTCACACTACATTTGGCGGTTTTCCACTGTGTGAGTCTTATTTGTTTACCCCCAATTGTAGACAGTTGTGTCACAAATTTGTAGCAAAAATAATCTGACAAATCTGTTTAGTGTGTGAGAGGTTTGTTATACTGACATTTTTGAGTTTGTATGTTTGTTTTGAGTCCCTTTGTGAGGCAATGTGTACAAAGTGAGTTAGATTTTAAAAATTAATTTCTCAGGCTTATATCCAAGAATGCTTTGTTATACAGTATGTTGTACCCTTTTGTAGATGTTTTTATACGAGCAAAAAAGGCTCGCTGTTCTTCTAGGGTATTTGAGGTTTTGTCAACCTCAGTGCTCCCTTCGAGCAAAATCTTTTTGTGTGGAAGAAAAAAAATCCTGTATATAATTTTTTGAAGCGTGTCAACTGTGCATCGACAGGAGTAGATGATGTTCCCTATATAAAGCATGCAGCTCTATGCCAAAGTTAGATGAACTAACCTACATTGAAAAGATATTAACTCATAATTGAGTTCGCATTCTCGGCACATTTCAGACAATTGAATCGGCTTTTGACAATTTGTATGCATCCGTTGATACTTCCCCCCAAAAAAATATAACTTTGAGGTACTCAACACTGGATGTTGAGTTTACGGAAATCAGTCAATTGTTTCTCACACACCACCAATAAATCCCATTGTTTTCGGAAATAAATGTGTTTTTTTTTCGTGACGTATGTACATTTTTGATTACATTTCATGGTGCTAACATGAAACATTAAAAGTGTTTTTTTTTCAACTCTCATAAATTGTTTTGTACTCTGTGAAAATAAGCTCGCATTCATGAAATAATGCGAGATAATAATAATGTTGACTAAAGCACTGGATATCATTTCTTTTTCCTTTCTGTTATAAAAATATCCCAATGGGATAGAAAATATGTTGTCTCTCTTTTCAAGTATGTTTAGAACATCTCAGAAACAGTTGTTGCTGACGTCACCTATTATTTGACATAATGTGAGGGTTAAAGAGGCGGCCCGGTAGTCGAGTGGTTAGCACACCGGCTTCACAGTGCAGAGGTCGCCGGTTCGCGTCCCGGTCCGGCCTCCCTGTGTGGAGTTTGCATGTTCTCCCCGGACCCGCGTGGGTTTTCTCCGGTTTCCTCCCACACTCCAAAAACATGCATGGCAGGCAGATTGACCACTCCAAATTGTCCCTAGGTGTGAGTGTGAGAGTGACTGTTGTATGTCTTTGTGTGCCCTGCGATTGGCTGGCAACCAATTCAGGGTGTCCCCCCGCCTCGTGCCCGAAGACAGCTGAGATAGGCTCCAGCAACCCCCGCGACCCTAATGAGGAATAAGCGGTACGGGAGATGAGATGAAATGGGAGGGTTAAAGATACAAATTAATCTGTGACATTCATCCTCTGGAATGCCTTCCCTTCCTTTTGGGCAGAATATTGTTCACAAAGGTAGGAGAACTTGGCTGGATGAATTCCAAGACTGAAATAAAGGGATGAAGTGGGAGGGGCGAAGGCGACAAACTATGAAGTTTCACTTCAGTGCCCCATGATATGATATTTTTAACAATTCTTCTGACAAAGACTACATGCTTTGTGAATGAAATATCTTGCGTGCTTGAAGTTCAGTTCACTTATTTTATTAAATCTTTGTGAACAGAATAAAACGTCCAGATGACAAGCACTGCGTTGGATAATGTGAACACATTCAGTGCCTGCTTTATACACATGTTCATGAGTTGATGTAAACAACTATTATCATGGCTGCAAGTGAGATTTTACGATCTTTGTCAGCCTTCAATTAGTGTTTTGGGCACTCAACTGCTCATAGTCTCCCGGGATGGTGTCTGCAAGAAAAGAGGCACTTTGTTGTAAAGGATTTGCACTTCCCGTGGGGGTAAATGCACTAAATATCACTCACCATTACATCTGTACTTCAAATTGGACCAGATGATGTTTTCTTGGGAGAAGCAAAAAACACCGAGTCGGCCTCCTCTCATGCTGGTGTCAAGGATAACACCCGTGTCCGCCACCAGGTCCGAACCCTCGAAGAAGCGAGCCCTAGTTAAGACGGCGACTAGTTAGTTCGTGCCGCGAATGCATAGGAACCTGCATTTGTGTTCACCTGATGTATCCAACTTGAGGTCTGTGTTGGAGAAACCAGCGGTAGGACACTTTGTCCTTCCAGCCCACATTCCTGGGATCTTTCCAAAGAAGACGAACTTGCTCTGGAGTATCTCCCGTGTGCCATAGAGAGTTTCTTAGATACTCTCCAGGACCAGTTTTGGACTTCACTGCCTGTTGAGGAGAGAAGCACAGAAGATGGAAGTGGGGAAAGAAATTGCCAAACGGATGAAGACAACAAGCATGTACCTTCAGTTGTATTCCTGGCTCGGCTACTGCTCGGAAGGGCGCCGCTTGCCAGTAGGTTTGCTCCGTCTGTTTCCACATGACCACATAGAAAGAAGAGGAGTCTTGGTAACCGAAGATGAAGCCGGCGTAGTCATCATCTGTCACGGTATTCACGTGGAAAGTTCCCTCAAAGTCCACGCCACTGAATGCCGTGTAGCCTGCAAAGCACAGAGCCAGGATTTGGGGGAAGATCATTCGACCATCAAAGAAAACATGAAGTTAGGACTACTCACCTACAGCCAGGCCTGGGTCAGAATTCATGGTCTGGACTATCTCCATTCCCTTTTGTAAATAAATCATAATGATATTATTGTACCATTTTTATTGGACCATATTTGACATTTATCACAGTAACACCCCAATTATGCAAATGCTACTTATACGGTACATAACTACCACATGCACCCCTTTGAACCATTGGAATACAAAAGTTAGCAGTTTTTCTTTACAAAAACAAAGTCATATTTTTCCAAAATCGTGGAAAGACAACCCATTAAAATGTCTATGTGCTGTTGGTTTATGGATGTTGGTGCTCTTAACATGGGATATCCAAGGGCATGGTATTCAAATCAGGAATACTGTGTTTTACTAATGTATCACTTAAATGTGCATGTACTCTCAATAAATAGCTTGGCAGAGGGCTACAGAGGTTGGGCGTCGGTCATGAATAGCTACGTCCCCTGCCGGCAGTACATGTTCGAGCCTTTATTCACAGTATCCGAACAAACATCTCTGACATACAGACAGTAGCAAAAGTCGCGCTACATGGTCACCTGGTTAAGAACCACCCAATTGGGATCAATCTGCGAGTCCCCCTCAGGATCCAGGACAACGGTTTGATAGGCTCTGAAGTCTGTCAAGGTGACCTCAGCATTCTCTGGACAGTGGTCGACGATGTCAATAACATTGTCTTTGTCAAAGTCGCCTTGGCAAGCGTCACCCACTTTGTCGTCTGAAACATGAAACATTCGTTTTACACACTTGGAAAACAGTATTGTTAACCTTTTCGAGACAGTGGTTAGTACAGTGGACAGTTCATCAGGTTATCAGGTTACATGGTGCATGAAAGGGTTAAAATGCCAACTCACTATCCGTGTCCTTTTGGTCTGAGTTGGCAACTAATCTACAGTTGTCCTCATCGTCCTTAACACCGTCATTGTCGTCGTCATCGTCACATTCATCTCCCTGACGAAAATGTGGAAACTTTCATGTCAGGTCTTTACAGACAAGCATACATGAGCCACAGAGAACGAGAACAGGATAACTTTTTTTGCAGCACAATGGTTTTAAAATGTTTTTTGTAATAACAACCCTTTGATTATTTAGATGTCAATGATTGCTTTTGGAAAGTTGCTTGGAAAGAAACTGTGTTTTCTCAGCTTTGGCAATGACTTGTAATTAATGTAACGATCTTAAGCTTGGACCATACATAACATAAAAACATATTGATTCTACTTTTAGCCAAATATTGTATGATATATTTTAGAGGTTGGATCAAATTGGTACCTAGTTTGTTTGAAAAAAAGAAAGAAACAGGTATGATAATCGCAAATTTCTCCATTGTGTGCCAAATAAAGGTCTTCTTCTTCATTATTATTATTATTATTATTAAATAATATCAATGCACTTGTCAAATTAGTGGTCCAAGTCCACATACCCCTCAATATTTCTTCTGTCTCAAAATGGGAATTAAATTTTGATTTCAGGACATGTTAATCAGAAATAAGGCTTTTTCTGGCTTCATTGTTGTACAAAAATGGAGTTAGCCAACTCTTGTTCTCAGTAGTTCATCTGAGTTTATGATTTGAAATGAAGACAAATGACAAGTACGCCACCATGCCATCCTTGTCTGTGTCCAACTGTGAAGAGTTGATTACATTGGGACAGTTATCTTTGTTGTTCTGATGGCCGTCTCCATCACTAAACAACAAAAGAAAAATTGCAAATGCTTTTCACGGAACAGTTATGATTTGCAAAATTGCCTCTACATTCTATTCAACATTAACATTGTTGTTCAACATAAACATACTATATTTTACAGTGTATAAGGCACAACGGAGTATAAGGCGCAACCCTAATGAATGGTGTATTCTTAAACTTTTTCCATATACGTATAAGATGCACCAAACTATAAGGCACACCTTCAATGAATGAAAACGGTTTTCCAAATATAACATATATATGTATAAAATATAACATACATATAAAAGTCCGGCCTCCCTGTGTGGAGTTTGCATGTTCTCCCCGGACCCGCGTGGGTTTTCTCCGGTTTCCTCCCACACTCCAAAAACATGCATGGCAGGCAGATTGACCACTCCAAATTGTCCCTAGGTGTGAGTGTGAGAGTGACTGTTGTATGTCTTTGTGTGCCCTGCGATTGGCTGGCAACCAATTCAGGGTGTCCCCCCGCCTCGTGCCCGAAGACAGCTGAGATAGGCTCCAGCAACCCCCGCGACCCTAATGAGGAATAAGCGGTACGGGAGATGAGATGAAATGTGAGGGTTAAAGATACAAATTAATCTGTGACATTCATCCTCTGGAATGCCTTCCCTTCCTTTTGGGCAGAATATTGTTCACAAATCATTCCAAGACTGAAATAAAGGGATGAAGTGGGAGGGGCTAAGGCGACAAACTATAAAGTTTCACTTCAGTGCCCCATGATATGATATTTTTAACAATTCTTCTGACAAAGACTTTGTGAATGAAATATCTTGCGTGCTTGAAGTTCAGTTCACTTATTTTATTAAATCTTTGTGAACAGAATAAAACATCCAGATGACAAGCACTGCGTTGGATAATGTGAACACATTCAGTGCCTGCTTATACACATGTTCATGAGTTGATGTAAACAACTATTATCATGGCTGCAAGTGAGATTTTACGATCTTTGTCAGCCTTCAATTAGTGTTTTGGGCACTCAACTGCTCATAGTCTCCCGGGATGGTGTCTGCAAGAAAAGAGGCACTTTGTTGTAAAGGATTTGCACTTCCCGTGGGGGTAAATGCACTAAATATCACTCACCATTACATCTGTACTTCAAATTGGACCAGATGATGTTTTCTTGGGAGAAGCAAAAAACACCGAGTCGGCCTCCTCTCATGCTGGTGTCAAGGATAACACCCGTGTCCGCCACCAGGTCCGAACCCTCGAAGAAGCGAGCCCTAGTTAAGACGGCGACTAGTTAGTTCGTGCCGCGAATGCATAGGAACCTGCATTTGTGTTCACCTGATGTATCCAACTTGAGGTCTGTGTTGGAGAAACCAGCGGTAGGACACTTTGTCCTTCCAGCCCACATTCCTGGGATCTTTCCAAAGAAGACGAACTTGCTCTGGAGTATCTCCCGTGTGCCATAGAGAGTTTCTTAGATACTCTCCAGGACCAGTTTTGGACTTCACTGCCTGTTGAGGAGAGAAGCACAGAAGATGGAAGTGGGGAAAGAAATTGCCAAACGGATGAAGACAACAAGCATGTACCTTCAGTTGTATTCCTGGCTCGGCTACTGCTCGGAAGGGCGCCGCTTGCCAGTAGGTTTGCTCCGTCTGTTTCCACATGACCACATAGAAAGAAGAGGAGTCTTGGTAACCGAAGATGAAGCCGGCGTAGTCATCATCTGTCACGGTATTCACGTGGAAAGTTCCCTCAAAGTCCACGCCACTGAATGCCGTGTAGCCTGCAAAGCACAGAGCCAGGATTTGGGGGAAGATCATTCGACCATCAAAGAAAACATGAAGTTAGGACTACTCACCTACAGCCAGGCCTGGGTCAGAATTCATGGTCTGGACTATCTCCATTCCCTTTTGTAAATAAATCATAATGATATTATTGTACCATTTTTATTGGACCATATTTGACATTTATCACAGTAACACCCCAATTATGCAAATGCTACTTATACGGTACATAACTACCACATGCACCCCTTTGAACCATTGGAATACAAAAGTTAGCAGTTTTTCTTTACAAAAACAAAGTCATATTTTTCCAAAATCGTGGAAAGACAACCCATTAAAATGTCTATGTGCTGTTGGTTTATGGATGTTGGTGCTCTTAACATGGGATATCCAAGGGCATGGTATTCAAATCAGGAATACTGTGTTTTACTAATGTATCACTTAAATGTGCATGTACTCTCAATAAATAGCTTGGCAGAGGGCTACAGAGGTTGGGCGTCGGTCATGAATAGCTACGTCCCCTGCCGGCAGTACATGTTCGAGCCTTTATTCACAGTATCCGAACAAACATCTCTGACATACAGACAGTAGCAAAAGTCGCGCTACATGGTCACCTGGTTAAGAACCACCCAATTGGGATCAATCTGCGAGTCCCCCTCAGGATCCAGGACAACGGTTTGATAGGCTCTGAAGTCTGTCAAGGTGACCTCAGCATTCTCTGGACAGTGGTCGACGATGTCAATAACATTGTCTTTGTCAAAGTCGCCTTGGCAAGCGTCACCCACTTTGTCGTCTGAAACATGAAACATTCGTTTTACACACTTGGAAAACAGTATTGTTAACCTTTTCGAGACAGTGGTTAGTACAGTGGACAGTTCATCAGGTTATCAGGTTACATGGTGCATGAAAGGGTTAAAATGCCAACTCACTATCCGTGTCCTTTTGGTCTGAGTTGGCAACTAATCTACAGTTGTCCTCATCGTCCTTAACACCGTCATTGTCGTCGTCATCGTCACATTCATCTCCCTGACGAAAATGTGGAAACTTTCATGTCAGGTCTTTACAGACAAGCATACATGAGCCACAGAGAACGAGAACAGGATAACTTTTTTTGCAGCACAATGGTTTTAAAATGTATTTTTTGTAATAACAACCCTTTGATTATTTAGATTCAATGATTGCTTTTGAAAGTTGCTTGGAAAGAAACTGTGTTTTCTCAGCTTTGGCATGACTTGTAATTATGTAACGATCTTAAGCTTGGACCATACATAACATAAAAACATATTGATTCTACTTTTAGCCAAATATTGTAATGATATATTTTAGAGGTGGATCAAATTGGTACCTAGTTTGTTTGAAAAAAAGAAAGAAACAGGTATGATAATCGCAAATTTCTCCATTGTGTGCCAAATAAAGGTCTTCTTCTTCATTATTATTATTATTATTATTATTATTATTATTATTATTATTATTATTATTAAATAATATCAATGCACTTGTCAAATTAGTGGTCCAAGTCCACACACCCCTCAATATTTCTTCTGTCTCAAAATGGGAATTAAATTTTGATTTCAGGACATGTTAATCAGAAATAAGGCTTTTTCTGGCTTCATTGTTGTACAAAAATGGAGTTAGCCAACTCTTGTTCTCAGTAGTTCATCTGAGTTTATGATTTGAAATGAAGACAAATGACAAGTACGCCACCATGCCATCCTTGTCTGTGTCCAACTGTGAAGAGTTGATTACATTGGGACAGTTATCTTTGTTGTTCTGATGGCCGTCTCCATCACTAAACAACAAAAGAAAAATTGCAAATGCTTTTCACGGAACAGTTATGATTTGCAAAATTGCCTCTACATTCTATTCAACATTAACATTGTTGTTCAACATAAACATACTATATTTTACAGTGTATAAGGCACAACGGAGTATAAGGCGCAACCCTAATGAATGGTGTATTCTTAAACTTTTTCCATATACGTATAAGATGCACCAAACTATAAGGCACACCTTCAATGAATGAAAACGGTTTTCCAAATATAACATATATATGTATAAAATATAACATACATATAAAAGTTTTCCAAATATAAGGTGCTACAGTCGAGGCTGGGGTTACGCACGACTTCTTCAACAGCGGGAAATGGAGTCGGCGGCTGCTGACAGTAGTTACGAAACCTGTTGTGGCTCAATATTACTTCACATATATGGTGCACCTGCGTATAAGGCGCAGGGTCATCTTTTGAAGAAAATCAAGGCTTTTGGGCGCGCATTATACACCGGAAAATACGGTATTTCAATACAAATTCTCATTCAGAATCATGGAAAGGGTCAAGCTTTTGAGTATTTTTGGCTAAATCCCAAATGTTTTGAGACATACAAGGTGATTAATTCATACAAATATAGTTAAGCTTAAAATATTTTTCGAACGAGACTGTAATTTGAATTACAGTTTGACCTCAGCTTACGAACTTAATTGGTTCCCAGACAGAGTGTGTAAGCCAAAAAGTCACAAAAAAACAATTTCCCATAGGAAACCATTAAAATGGGAATAATCCGTTCCCAGGTTTCCATAAAATATACTTTTCAACTAAATAAGCCTTAAAACTACACACAACATACCTTATTCTATGTATAATAAACGTGCTATTGTATTGTAATGAAAGAAATACACTGCACTGTATAATAAAGTCACTTTATTTGCATTTGTGATGGTCGTTGATGGCTCTTAATTGACACCTGTTGCTTTCTGACTTGTAAGGTCTTACGAAACTGAGGCATTACATTATCATTCATCATGTTGATTCTCATAGCCTTTTCTGGATGGAACTGTTCAATAAAAGCCTGCACAAATCAAATCCTCTGTGTTGAGGACCTCATTATGGTCAGCAACAAGCTCCTCGATGTCATCTGCATCCACTTCGAGTCCCGTAGGTGCTGGCAGAGATTTTATAACGACAAAGGCGCAAGTCCGATGATTCCACGGACGCGGAATAAAACGTGTCATTAGTCACGTGAAAGCATCGACTAAATTACGCTTTTGTTAAACTTCACACAAAAGGCGTTATTTAGTCGATGTGAAACACGAACAAGGTTGCGTTTGTGGTGTCACATGTGCACACCGCGGCTGTCATGTGAATCTCAGCCTGACACATCTTTCACGCTGTGTGTCACTTCCCTGAGAGTAACATTCTTCATTTCCACCATTGCCACCATCCTTCGCCTAAAAGCTTTACAGTGCTGTGTAAACTTTACACAAAGGCGTTATTTAGTTGATGCTTTCACGTGACTAATGACGCCGAAATTGTCACGTGCGAGTTGAGAGATGGGGCGGCGCCGCCGATCGCGACACTTCAATTTCATTTCATTTCAACGAGTCGCCGACGCTTTACTATGTAAAGCTTTTAGGCGAAGGATGGTGGCAATGGTGGAAATGGAGAATGTTTATCTCAGGGAAGTGACACACAGCGTGAGAGATGTGTCAGGCTGAGATTCACATGACAGCCGCGCTGTGCACATGTGACGCCACAAACGCACACCTCGTTCGTGTTTCTCAATGATCTCCTTCTCCTCGACTGTGATTTTATTTTTTGTGTCTTCTCCGGCTGAACACGAGCCTGTGGTGGTTTTTTTTCAGTCCCATAATAGTAAAATTATCTGCAAAAAGCTCCTCGGAGGCGATCGACGTGTGAATTCAGAGAGAGGGGGCGTGGAAAGTAGCGCCGGCTGGAGCGCTGTTCGGTCGTGTGCTTCCGCCGAAGATCCGAAGATCACTCCGCCAGATCCGAAGAGCACTCCGCCAGCCGTGGTGGGTGTGTATCGCGAAAAGTAGTGCGTATTTCAAGGTTTAAGTTTCATTAATTTGACGTTCGTAAGACGAAAGGTTCGTAAGATACGGTGTTCGTAAGCTGAGGTCTCACTGTATATCCACGATATATTGTAATGAACAACTCTCATACAGCCCTGTATAGTCTTTGATATTTTCTCGCATAATCTCCCACCATTTAAAACAAAAATATGAATTTGTATACAATATTTTTTGTGTGAGTTCATAATTAAACAACAGATGGATGAGTGCTTACGTGTCAATGTTGTCATCACAGGTATCGCCTACAAGGTCATTGTCCGAATCAGACTGCAATCAGGAAAAAGAAAAAAGGTTCTCAGCCTTTTGAAAATTTAGGTCACTGTTCTGGGGGATGGGGGTGGGGGGTTCTTACCTGGTTAGGGTTCGCCATGTCAGGACAGCTGTCACAAGCATCTCCCACGCCGTCATTATCTTTGTCATTCTGATCCGAGTTAGCCACATGTGGGCAATTGTCCACGTCATTCTTCAAATCTGATAGATAGGATCTTTTTTTACTCTGACAGTGTTATAGAATAGACTAAATCGTCAACAGCATAAATCCAAAAATCTACCCAGACAAGTCCATGTGCCAAATGTCCGCGCATGTGTCTAAGACAGGGGTCAACTAGTTTCCAGAGCCCCTCAATAATTGTCGGACGTCTGTATGGAAAATATTTTTGGGACGAGGCAGACATGAGCAATATTCAACATTATTACCACCAATCCAACCTCAGACCTAATACCGTAATTAGGAGCTTGAAATTCAGCTGTGTAGTCACCAGAACGAACATAATATGTCTGGGAAACAATGGTACACACAAGGAGTTGAAGTCACCAGTGGAAAACATGAGGAAATTTAGCATTGAAGGGAGGAGTGGAAGGGAAGATGGTGAAATACTCTTGTAATTACACTTGGAACATTTGAACATTTCACACTATTTTCAGGAGAACTGCATGGTGACGCCTGAGCTTACTTCAATGTACCATAAATGACCTAGCAAAAGGAGGTGGGACGTGGTCAGAGCAGGAGGACGGTGAACAGATAGCGTTTTGCCAACTCGCTAGCGAGAGACGCTATAATAATAATAATAATAATAATAATACATTTAATTTATAAGCGCCTTTCAAAACTCTCAAGGACACTTTACAGTCACAGGATATGAACATTTTTGTACTTTAGCATGCGCTAGGTATGCTAACTCAAAATGTACGGAATGTAAACAATATTTTTGTTGTTGCTGTGAGAGGGGTCAAAATTAAAAACAGGACTTTGATGGTTTGGACTTCACAAAGTGCTTTCCAATGTCTCAAATGGACATATTTAATGTAATTTGATGTTAGAAAAAAACAGTCACAACGCATTTATTAACGCATCCAAACTTTGACTTCAGCTAGTTCATGACATTTACAAAAAAGACCCCCTGTAATTGTCACCATTTGTAGGTAAACAAATATGGGATATTTACTTTTGAATGCATGTAAAATAATAGTTGGGTTGCCACCCCACACATCAAATGTTAAATTACTCCACAAAATCTTTTTACAACTGCTACTTTTCAAAATAGGTTCTTCTCAACGAGACATTTTGCCTAACTATGACATCACAATGTTTTTCTCTCTGTGGTCAATTGCATAATAAGCAGCAGCTCATTTGCATTAGACAGGACTGCCCCCTCAAAACATGCATTACAAAATAGGGTGTAAAGTTTGATGACATTTTTCAGTCTTGGGATGTCCTAATGAAAGCAAGTGATAGTTACTTTATTTTTTACTTTATAGTTACTCCCTGTAATGGCACACCTGTCAATTTATACGTGTTCACCATATTTTACACTTTTTTATCATTTCAAATAATGTACGGCATACTACACATTTTTGATGGGAAAAAAATGTAAACCGATCTTACAAAGACCATTTTGGCTCAAATCCAGTTTGTCTCCACTACTGGTAGCCAATGACAATGCTGCCGCCGATTTCACGGCAAACCACCAAAAGTAATCCTCATTCAGAATCAGAATCAGAATCAGATCAGAATCAGAATACCTTTATTCGTCCCGCAATGGGGAAATTTGCAGTCCACAGCAGCAATTGAAGAGGGATGGGGTTGGGGTGGGAGTGAAAGGATAGAAAACAAGATATTCTAAGCATAACAAAATAAAAATGTCAACTGTATACTGTGCAAATGTAGATGTGCAAAAAACCTTCTATAAAGAAGACTGTACATAGTGCAATCAACAAATGCACTTAGATATCATGCAACAATCCATATTTACCAAGGTGTCCAGATGTTTTTTTTTTTTTGACAAAGGCGCAAGTGATCATTCGGAACGGATAAACGTGACATTAGTCCGTAGAAAGCAGCGACGTAACTCTCCTTCTTAAAGCGCGGGTGTAATAGTCTATGGCTGAAGAGTACCAATTCTATGTATAATAAACGTGCTATTGTATTGTAATGAAAGAAATACACTGCACTGTATAATAAAGTCACTTTATTTGCATTTGTGATGGTCGTTGATGGCTCTTAATTGACACCTGTTGCTTTCTGACTTGTAAGGTCTTACGAAACTGAGGCATTACATTATCATTCATCATGTTGATTCTCATAGCCTTTTCTGGATGGAACTGTTCAATAAAAGCCTGCACAAATCAAATCCTCTGTGTTGAGGACCTCATTATGGTCAGCAACAAGCTCCTCGATGTCATCTGCATCCACTTCGAGTCCCGTAGGTGCTGGCAGAGATTTTATAACGACAAAGGCGCAAGTCCGATGATTCCACGGACGCGGAATAAAACGTGTCATTAGTCACGTGAAAGCATCGACTAAATTACGCCTTTGTGTAAACTTCACACAAAGGCGTTATTTAGTCGATGTGAGAAACACGAACAAGGTGTGCGTTTGTGGTGTCACATGTGCACACCGCGGCTGTCATGTGAATCTCAGCCTGACACATCTTTCACGCTGTGTGTCACTTCCCTGAGAGTAACATTCTTCATTTCCACCATTGCCACCATCCTTCGCCTAAAAGCTTTACAGTGCTGTGTAAACTTTACACAAAGGCGTTATTTAGTTGATGCTTTCACGTGACTAATGACGCCGAAATTGTCACGTGCGAGTTGAGAGATGGGGCGGCGCCGCCGATCGCGACACTTCAATTTCATTTCATTTCAACGAGTCGCCGACGCTTTACTATGTAAAGCTTTTAGGCGAAGGATGGTGGCAATGGTGGAAATGGAGAATGTTTATCTCAGGGAAGTGACACACAGCGTGAGAGATGTGTCAGGCTGAGATTCACATGACAGCCGCGCTGTGCACATGTGACGCCACAAACGCACACCTCGTTCGTGTTTCTCAATGATCTCCTTCTCCTCGACTGTGATTTTATTTTTTGTGTCTTCTCCGGCTGAACACGAGCCTGTGGTGGTTTTTTTTCAGTCCCATAATAGTAAAATTATCTGCAAAAAGCTCCTCGGAGGCGATCGACGTGTGAATTCAGAGAGAGGGGGCGTGGAAAGTAGCGCCGGATGGAGCGCTGTTCGGTCGTGTGCTTCCGCCGAAGATCCGAAGATCACTCCGCCAGATCCGAAGAGCACTCCGCCAGCCGTGGTGGGTGTGTATCGCGAAAAGTAGTGCGTATTTCAAGGTTTAAGTTTCATTAATTTGACGTTCGTAAGACGAAAGGTTCGTAAGATACGGTGTTCGTAAGCTGAGGTCTCACTGTATATCCACGATATATTGTAATGAACAACTCTCATACAGCCCTGTATAGTCTTTGATATTTTCTCGCATAATCTCCCACCATTTAAAACAAAAATATGAATTTGTATACAATATTTTTTGTGTGAGTTCACAATTAAACAACAGATGGACGAGTGCTTACGTGTCAATGTTGTCATCACAGGTATCGCCTACAAGGTCATTGTCCGAATCAGACTGCAATCAGGAAAAAGAAAAAAGGTTCTCAGCCTTTTGAAAATTTAGGTCACTGTTCTGGGGGATGGGGGCGGGGGGTTCTTACCTGGTTAGGGTTCGCCATGTCAGGACAGCTGTCACAAGCATCTCCCACGCCGTCATTATCTTTGTCATTCTGATCCGAGTTAGCCACATGTGGGCAATTGTCCACGTCATTCTTCAAATCTGATAGATAGGATCTTTTTTTACTCTGACAGTGTTATAGAATAGACTAAATCGTCAACAGCATAAATCCAAAAATCTACCCAGACAAGTCCATGTGCCAAATGTCCGCGCATGTGTCTAAGACAGGGGTCAACTAGTTTCCAGAGCCCCTCAATAATTGTCGGACGTCTGTATGGAAAATATTTTTGGGACGAGGCAGACATGAGCAATATTCAACATTATTACCACCAATCCAACCTCAGACCTAATACCGTAATTAGGAGCTTGAAATTCAGCTGTGTCGTCACCAGAACGAACATAATATGTCTGGGAAACAATGGTACACACAAGGAGTTGAAGTCACCAGTGGAAAACATGAGGAAATTTAGCATTGAAGGGAGGAGTGGAAGGGAAGATGGTGAAATACTCTTGTAATTACACTTGGAACATTTGAACATTTCACACTATTTTCAGGAGAACTGCATGGTGACGCCTGAGCTTACTTCAATGTACCATAAATGACCTAGCAAAAGGAGGTGGGACGTGGTCAGAGCAGGAGGACGGTGAACAGATAGCGTTTTGCCAACTCGCTAGCGAGAGACGCTATAATAATAATAATAATAATAATAATAATAATAATAATACATTTAATTTATAAGCGCCTTTCAAAACTCTCAAGGACACTTTACAGTCACAGGATATGAACATTTTTGTACTTTAGCATGCGCTAGGTATGCTAACTCAAAATGTACGGAATGTAAACAATATTTTTGTTGTTGCTGTGAGAGGGGTCAAAATTAAAAACAGGACTTTGATGGTTTGGACTTCACAAAGTGCTTTCCAATGTCTCAAATGGACATATTTAATGTAATTTGATGTTAGAAAAAAACAGTCACAACGCATTTATTAACGCATCCAAACTTTGACTTCAGCTAGTTCATGACATTTACAAAAAAGACCCCCTGTAATTGTCACCATTTGTAGGTAAACAAATATGGGATATTTACTTTTGAATGCATGTAAAATAATAGTTGGGTTGCCACCCCACACATCAAATGTTAAATTACTCCACAAAATCTTTTTACAACTGCTACTTTTCAAAATAGGTTCTTCTCAACGAGACATTTTGCCTAACTATGACATCACAATGTTTTTCTCTCTGTGGTCAATTGCATAATAAGCAGCAGCTCATTTGCATTAGACAGGACTGCCCCCTCAAAACATGCATTACAAAATAGGGTGTAAAGTTTGATGACATTTTTCAGTCTTGGGATGTCCTAATGAAAGCAAGTGATAGTTACTTTATTTTTTACTTTATAGTTACTCCCTGTAATGGCACACCTGTCAATTTATACGTGTTCACCATATTTTACACTTTTTTATCATTTCAAATAATGTACGGCATACTACACATTTTTGATGGGAAAAAAATGTAAACCGATCTTACAAAGACCATTTTGGCTCAAATCCAGTTTGTCTCCACTACTGGTAGCCAATGACAATGCTGCCGCCGATTTCACGGCAAACCACCAAAAGTAATCCTCATTCGTAGATTTGTTTATCGCTGCGTACGATGAGATCGAAACTGTCTGCATTTCCGCTTGTATTTGCGTTTTTTTTTATCATTTCAAACAATGTAGGGCATACTACAACTTTTATATGGGAATTGCAATCATTTATAAGGGCAGCTATTAGCCAAGGTTGACAGGTATGCCGTAATGGCCACATGCATGGAATGTTGTTGAAACTGGCAATAAGGGCACAAACTTACTATCCCCATCCATGTCGTCATCACATTCATCTCCCAATCCATCTTTGTCTCTATCTTTTTGGGAGGGATTTTCCACTGTTTTGCAGTTGTCACAGGCGTCACCATGGAGATCCTTATCGTTGTTTCTCTGGTCCACATTCGGAACCAGCCAGCAGTTGTCCTGGGATGTTCATACAAAGTGTGAATCATAGCCTTCGAAATAACCAAGATATAGGTGGAAATATTAGCTACATCTGTGTTACTGATGCCATCGCTATCTGCGTCCTCATCGCAGGCGTCACCGACTCCGTCTCCGTCAGCATCCTCCTGGCCAGAATTTGGCACAAACACGCAGTTGTCCTACAAACAACATTGGAACACAATTTATAGGCGAGATTACATACACTAAGTAGAAAAGAAGACAATGTAGGTAGGTGGGTGAGAGACTTAGGTAGGAATGTACTGAGATAGGGTGTAAGTAGGTTAGGTAGGACTGTGTTTAAATAACTACAAAAGTAAATTGGGAAAGCAAGAGTAAGAGTCTCACCTTCTTACAGTTGATTCCTGGGCAATCAAGACTAATGTCAGGATATGCATCAATATCGGTGTCCTTTCCACATTTGTAGCCATCGCCTGCCCAACCAATATTACACTAACATACGCAAGCAAAAGGAGGATTTGTATTATATATTTTTTTAAGAAATGCCAAAGTTTCACCAACACAATACAATAAAACCTCAAAACGATCATTCAAGTGATGGGGAACAGGCTAATTTGTTGATCTCACCACACAGCCGATAGTGCCGTCGCGCTGCACAACACACTCGCCATTGAGGTCACATGGGTTGGGCTGCCCGTTAGAACAGAGTCTGGTGCCATGGCAGCCACTAGTCTGGTCACCTGTGAAGCCATTTTGACAGTCCCCACAGAGAAAGGCTCCCTGGAGACAGTGCTTGGTCACCGGTCAGGTGGCTTTGAAGCTTTTGAGAAGAACTCTGTAGTTGTTCCTTATTTTTTCTTACGATTGTATTGTAGCAGTGGGAGTTAGCAGTGCAGCCTCCATGGGCAGGCGGGTTTGTGCACTCGTCTATATCCTCACAGAGCTTGGAGAGAACACAAATGGGGGAAAGAAAATGGTCATTTTATTTCTTCAAAGATGTTGATTCTTTTCCATGCCAGCTTGGTTTTTAGTGCCACTATAATATGAACAACCCACTCAGTAGACTCTCACACAGAACTTGATGCATCAAAAAAGTGGTCATTGGAAAAATACATATACTTGAGAAAAGTACAGATACCATACACATTTACTTATGTACAGTAACAAAAAGGATTGATGACTTCCCAACGTAGATGGTTTATACCTGCTTGTTAGATTGAGCATCGGACACTCCAACTCCGTTTATTTCTGGTCCCCCGTAGCCCGAAGGACATTTTCCACATCGGAACCCAGGCTCAGTGTTCTCACACCTTACGCCGGGAAAACATGGATTGAACTGGCACTAAAACACAAGATCACAACTCGTTAATGGCACGCTGTCTTTTTGACAATATGTCAGTCTCAAACTTGGTTGGGTCTTAAACTGGACGGCGACTTTAAACTTGACCGACAAAGCGGTACTGTTGTTACATCAGCTTCTTTCATCTTAGGCAACTGGCTAAAATACAACCTTTCTTATGAGCACCTTCAAGCAGTAATTGATGTATTTTTCATATCTCAGCTCGATTACTGCAATGCGCGTTAGTTTGTAGTCAGACAATCTCCTATGAAGCGTCTCCAGCTGGTCCAGAATGCTGCCGCTCGCCTCTTGACTGGTACTGGTAAGAGGGAGCACACAACTCCTAGCCTGGCATGCCTTCACTGGCTCCCTATACATTTTTAGCTCTTTTCAAGATCTTATTATTTGTCTTCAAATCTTCTCTCCTCCTTACCTCATAGACCTCATCCACCCCTACACACCTTCCCGGCACCTCAGGGCTGCTGACCAGACATTATTAGATGCGCCAAAAACTAAACGGAAGCTCAAAAGGGATCAAGCCTTTTCTGTTGCTGGTCCCACTCTCTGGAATGACCGGCCACTGAACATTCGGCAAGCCCCTCACTGCCCATCTCGAAAACCTGCCTCAAAACTCACTTGTACTCTTTCGCATTTGACACAGCATGATTCAGGCTTGATCTTGGTTTCACTCTCAGGTGCTTTCTACTATCTTTGTGACTGCTTTATTTCCTCTACATAATAGTTGACCATGTTAAGTGCTTTGTTACAGCTTCGGCTGTTGTTAAAGTGCCATATAAATTAATATATATTGTATTGTATGTGAACACGGTTCAGTACCTCGTCGATGTCATCGCAGTGAACTCCATCCCCCGTATATCCTTCAGGACAAGGAGCGCACTGGTACCCTCCCGTTGAAGAGGGAATGCACATGTCCTGGCGGAAACACGTTCCAGGTGGACAAGAAGGAGGCATATGGTACTGGCCCGGGCTTGTTGGAGGTGAACCTGGGTTAGTTGGTTTTCCGTCAGGACCTGAGGACAATATTTGACCATAAACACCGAGTGAGATCAAGAAGGAAAAATAAACAGTCCAGTCTTGAACTTAGTCACCGCTGCACGTGGACCAAAATATTTTATCCAGACATCTTTTCAATTGAGTGGAGTAAAAAAAAAGGGGGGGGGGACTTGGTGTTTCCATTTTACTTACCACAAGGAAGACACTCAGTGATGGTGTTCCTTAGAAAATTGGTCTCTTTTATCTTGGACAGAAATATAGTGAAACCCAAAATTAGTCAGCATACTTTAGTTGATGTCTCCACTGGTTTCTGCTTTGATATATGTCACGTTTGGCCTCAAAAACAAAGCGATTCCAGAACCCCACCAGGTCACTTTTGAAGAGAAGTTTACATAATTCCAAAACCGAATTTTGCCCAAAAGTAAAAGCACACTCAACAGAATTGCAAATAGGATTAAATTTTTTACTTTATATTCGTAGGTTCCAGTACAGCTGGTACTACATATATGTGATGGATCTACCTATAATCACCTTGACAAGGCCTTGATTTCTTAATCATTCAAAAACATTGTCTTGTGAATAATTCTTGGGCCAAAGTTCGCCAATCATCCGCCATGTCCGATGATGTACGTGTTTCTTTTCTTTGCTCGAAACAATCTCAAACAAATTACCTGCTGATCGAGCATTTCCTTCATCTCAGCCAACATGCTCCTTAATTCCTGCATTGTGGTCTGCCCCTGGATACTTTGGCCTGCCTGGAAACCTGAAAGTACGCCACACTGTCATACTTTGAATTATGCTGGGACATTACCACTCAATACCCTGAAAGCATTTTGAACTGAAAGACTGGGGATCACATTGCATATGGCTGCAAGAATGTCACATCGCATATGGCCGGAAGAATGTTTTACAGTTGAATGGATTTATTTATGACATTGAACAAAAGCCTTCAGCATCATTATATTCTTCATTAATGATTGATTGATTGATTGATTGATTCATTCATTGATTTTCCACAGGGAGGCCATAGCTGGAATTGAAACTGTTAGCTTTGCACTGTGAGGTTGACATGCTAACCACTGGACCAGCGAGCTGCCAGCATCATTGTCTTCATACATGTCACACTACATACGCTATGCATACATTAAATTTCTATGATCCCAAAAACCTACAGGACATTTGATGGGATGTCTGGTTACAAAGTAACAAAATTATTTTAATTCAGATCGAAAGTAAAAGATATATACAGTAAAGTCTCGTTATATCGATATTCAAGGGAGTCCGAAAAATATCGATATAACCGGGACTATCGATACCCTGTTTGCATGTAATTTTCTCCGTGCGTGCATAGAAATAGTATCGATATAACCGGGACTATCGATATATCCGATATCGATATAACGAGACTTTACTGTATTGCTATATATTTTGCATTTAAAAGAGAGGAGTGATTTTTGGAACGTCGGGGGAAGCTGAGACAAACTCCTCACAGGAATGTCACAGCATAAATTGGAACCCCGAACATCAGGAGAAATGCTGCCCTTTCCCATACCATGTGTAAGCGTGTCATTGTTCTCTTACGCAACAGCTTCAGAGGTTCACTGCGATCCGAGCTGCAGTCCTGCAGTGTTGCCACGTTGTCTATGGAGTCGTTAATCACCAGTTTCATGTCGGTTATGCCTCCCTTCATCACAAGTGCAAAAGAAATACGAGTCAATAACACCAGTTAAGATGTGATGAAAAAGTCAATTCATTTCTAGTACCTGGAGCGTCCTAAGTGCGACTGAATTCGGACCGCGAGGGATGGACCCAAAGGCAGCCGGCAGGTCGTTCAGAGTGTGGGCCAACCTGCAGTCTACATAGATGTTGAGGCGAGGGGGGCCGCGTTGCAGACCACTGGCATGCAGCAGAACGTGGTGGTCATTGCCATCGGCCAGGGAACCATGATTAAAACTGGTTGCGGCATATCTGCCATCGATCTTCTGGTAACGCAGGGTGACTAGAGACAGAGATCACGTTGAGTGAGAGCGACGGTGGCACTGGCAGGGCAGGATTTGGTAGTCCCCACTCTCACCTTTGCTTAGTTTGGCCTGCACATTGAGCTCCAGGTACTTGCTGTTATCTTTAGGGTTAACGATGCTGAAAATGGATGTGGGCGCCTTGGTTTGGAGTTTGAAAGACGAGAGCAGGAAGGCCTCATCCCGCCCTTTATTCTTTAAGCTTCCTTGAAGTAAGTCTGGCAGACAGTCAGGCGAAACCAGAAGGTCGTACACTAACACAGGAAAACTTGTTACCAACAACATAAGCAGAACCTCTCAAAGGCCAACATACATTTCATGATGGTGGTCAACACCAGACTTGTGGGAGATGATCAATATTTTCCCATTGGGACATCACACAAATAGGAATCAGTTTTATGTCACATTGACAACTTTATTGATTATACAGTCATTTTCATTCCCAGAGACGTCTGTTCAGTGGATGGTAAACATGTATTGCATTGAATTGCATTGGGTTGGCTGTATCAACAGACATGAAGTCCCCTCCAATAGTATTGGAACGGCAAGGTTTGTTTTTGTTTTATACCAAAGACCTTTGGGTTTCTGAACCAAATTCAGGTCAACATGACTCAACTTTGTTAAATAGGAGACCAAATTTCCAAATTCCAGTTTTTCTTTCATGGTGTCACGATTTGCTAGGTGGTAGTGGACTTCAAAAATGCCAGCAGGAGGGAGGAGCAGGGTGTATTTGACAAATTTCCCCATTGTGGGACGAATAAAGGTTTTCTGATTCTGAAATTGTATGAAATAAGGTAAGCAGGAACAAAATCTTCAACAACAAAGCCATCAGAACAAAAAGGCCCAAGGTAGCAAACAAAACCACGAGTAAAACATGACAAGATGAAACGAACCTGACAGGGTGAAACAAACAATGACATGACACTGAATTGTTGTGCCGGGAGTCCTTTTAACTGCCACTGATTAAAACGACCAACACCTGTGCAGTTGCAGCCTGGGCGCGTTATTGCCATCCGTTGGTTGCAAACCGAGACGAGACACGTGGTATTTACGTCTTGATGTGTTCAACAACTCAGGAAAGAGCAGCTTTGGTTTGAAGCCAGCCACGTTTTAGGTGAGCAAAAGTAATACAAACCAGTCAGCAGCAAAAACCATCAGAAGGGATTTTGCAAAAAAAAAGTATAGCGATAAGACACAAAATGGATGCAACAAATTTTACGGTCTTTACGGATTATGTGAGTCATGATGGTGACAGTAGAACTATTTTTCCTTGCAATTTCAGAAAAAAATGCATCCAACCTTCTTGGGAGAAGTTTCATCATGCAACAAAATAATAACCCAAATCAAGCTATCAACAAAACAAATGACTTCATCAGACAAGAAAAGTGTAAGTTCTTAAACTGGATAAATTACCCGAATTTGACTCAATAGAGCATATATTGAAGAGGAGAATGAAGGGAGAAATCCGGACAACCAATCAAGAACTGAGCGAGGCTTCAGAAGAGGCCTGGAAAAACTTTTCAAAAGCAGAAAGAATGCAACGAACTCTATGGTGAAGTCAATTGATACCTTTCAAGTGAAGTGCTACTAAATGTTATCACTTTACATTGAAAAAAAAACATGTGTTCCAATAATTTTGTTCACTTGAAAAGTTGCCGGCTTTAAACAGAAGGCGCTCTCCCCTGAGCTGTTTAACAGATGTATATGTGAATAGCATGAAAATAAAAGCTGCACTTTGGAATTTTTGGTTCCTACAACTCCTTTGATCAGTAACTCAAATAGTTACAGTATACAATAAAACAAAGGAATTTGCCAGGCCTTTCCAAAAATGTTGGAGGGAACTACAGCAGTAAAACCCGATTTGACATTTAAGAACTGACCAATTAAAAAAAATTGAGTTGATGACATCCCCAAGGAACACAAGTTTTAGGACAGGCTGGTCTTATTGCTTTGACATGAGTCTGCTTTTAGGAACTCAGCGAACCACAACCTGCCATAAAAAACGCAAAAGCATCCATTTAGCGCTCCAGGGTACGGTGGATTGCCTTTACTGAGTCACTTTTAAGTATGACATGGTGTGATTGTGACCTACGTAAATGTGTGAGAAACCACTCATGTTTCGAATCTGCTGTCTTTTATAGAGTGACGAAAGACTGTGGAACTGCCTCGAGGAGCTTAAACGGAGGCGCACACTCTTTCCACTGGAGCCAAGCCACTTGTTTCACATTCACATTGCATGCAGGCGGTCGTTTGACAGGAAAATGATGTGGAAAGAAATGCAATGTTGTTTCCAAGGCAATCAGGCAGATGCACTTTTTCAGATGCCAGGTAGAGCTGCTTTACTAATCAAGACTCTCCTATTCAATGTTATTCCTCCAAGCTCCTGAAAACAAGTGAATTTGCACAGTCAAGGCTACACAATGCAATTTCACTTCCTAACAATGCTCCCAAAAGTCAGCTTGTACCATAGTGATGGCTGCACCAATAAGTCATTGATTAATATCTTAATTATATTAATAATAATACATGTAATTTACAAGTGCCTTTCAAAGCACCCAAGGACACTTTACAATTAAAAGAACAATAAAATCATAAATAAAATGATAAATATTAAAACAGCTGATTAAAGTAATTTGTTAATTGTTCAGAATTTAGATTAAAAACAGAGTGTGCCCAAGGCTCCAAACAGCAGAAGGAATATTCCTTAATTTCAACTAAAATTCTGTTTGAATCAGCAACCATCAAAACATTGCATTTAACTTGGTCAACACTAAAGTTGAATCATTTTCGGGAATGATCAACCAATCGTAGTGCTTTGTTGCAATTGGTGTCGTCTAACAGAATTAAACACTTTAGTGAACTGTTTGAGCTCTTGAAAATTCCCAGTTTCAGCATATCAGTCGTCCTGAAGACAAAGCTTTTTCTAAATCATAATTGTCAATTTTCAAACCATATCATTCCAGACTATATGCATGAACCCATTACTGTAAATGTACTTTCCCAATGAATACCCTCCACTTTAAAATGCATCACAACACAATCCTGCATTAAATACTGTTGGCACAAGTACAAAAGAAAAACGGTAGCCAGGACTCACCAATGCCTTGCGCTGTCGTAGTGATCACCAACTGATGCAGCACCAGAGACAGAGCCAAGACTCCAGGCCACACAATCATCGTTTTTCCAGTTCAAAAAAATGATCTGCTCTGAAAAGTTTGACTCGAAAGTTCTGGAGAAAGTCTAGCACCCAGATGTTGAGGCAAATTCTCAGCAGAGGTGAGGTGTCTATTTGGCCACAGGCGTAGCTTTAAAAACAGAGTGAAGTGCCCGCCCTCGTACTGTATTTTGCAAAACAGTGTCAGTGGTCATAGACTCACACACCAATAAAAAAGAAAGGTTGGAAATAACGTGAAAGTGAAAAATGTAACCGAATGGGAGCGAATATATACTGTAGATAAAATGAGGCATCCCTGAATTATTTTTGTGGGGATGTTACTTGAAGTATATGCATATTAATGTAAATTTCTCCACTGTGAGACTAATAAAGGCATATCCAATCCAATCCAATCCATATTAGGCTTGTAGTGTATGTGTTTATATCTGTGTGTTCATGTGTTTTCATATTTTCCTGTCAAGAAAGTTAAAATTCTGAGCAACGCGCAAATTTCAATACCACAAATGTTTTGGCTACTACGGCTGTTTTTTGGGGAAAACTATAAATGACAAGGTTTCTTCAGCCGTCATCTGTACTTCTTTGAAGGTGTCGGATGTTTCGCTTCTCATCCGAAGAGCTTCGTCAGGGAACTAAAGTTGTGCTGGTTACTCTGGCCCTATATACATCCCTAATGGACAGAGGTGGTGGTGCCAGACCTCTGCTCGGATAGGTCCCTGCTTTAAGGTTTTGGGGGAGCAGTCGACTACTCCCTGAGGCTAATCTGATTACTGTACTTCTTTTGTTCCTGATTTCCTCTAATGTTCTATGCTTGGCTCTGATTGCCCCATTACCTCTGGTATCACCTCATTAGCATAAGGTTTAATTTAGACCGCGCCTGCAACAGACTTCTTAGGTCGTTAGTCATGGGGATTAGTTATGGAATGAGAAAACATTCCATTGTATGTGGATGTTTTCAAATTTGCTAAATTGTTTTTGGGGCACAGGAAACTGGTAGCTTTATTTGCCGGTGGCACAACATACATGTATTCGGTGATAATCATCTTGGAGCCGACACCGAATAATTCACCAAAATATACCAATGGATGGGGAATATCTTGCTTCTCTGGATCTAGTGCTTCATCATTGCTATTGGCTGAAGCTGTTTTTTACCCAAGTTCAGATCAATCAACAAATCAATCAAAATCTCGACAGGGTTGACACTAGTCTGTACTTCCTGTACACATCGTGTGGTTATGTTGAAAAATGTCACGAGATTACTTTTATAACGTCAGGAAAATTGCTTAGTTTTCTGCCTTCAAATGAATGGAATAAAAATAGAAAATATTTAAAAAAAAAGAAAAGAAGTAAAGTTAATGAAGTGGGCGTTCCACACCTAGACACGCAGATGCATGAACGTGACGTCAGCGAGTTGCGCGCGAGCGTTGGGCTACTACATGACGTCATCTACGGACCGTCTTCCTCCAAGCAAACATGGCAGCTGCCATGGAGCTGCGATGCTGGGGAGGCGACTGGGGTCTGCCGTCGGTCCACCACGAGTCGCTCGTAGTCCTGGTAACTTTTACGTTTGTTTGCGTAAAAAAAGCCGTTAGATACGTTACTTTCCCCGGGATGCCGTGTTTTGTTCAGCCGCTGTCTCCTCTCGGGATAGCTTCCATGCTAATCTGTTTTGTCTCTACTCGTTTTCTGCAGGTCGTAGTTATTAAATAGGTCATGACAAATATGCATTTCGAATGCAATATATAAATATTAATGAGTGTTAGCAGCGTTTGAGCTTCGTGGCATTTTTTTCACTCTTGGGGAATAAAATTGGTTTCCTTCAAGGTCAGTACGGAATAAAATTCCCAATACATTAGTTTCTTCTGTTATTGTTTGCATTCAATAACAGTTCAATGTACATGTCAAGTAAATCTGTTTCTTCAGCAACTTTCCCGTTGTAGTTGACGTTTTGTAAATTGTTTTATATTTTCTCAACAAGATGACTTCTACCTGCCTTCGTTTACATTTATTATCAGAATCATCATGGGATGGTGAAAACTCAACAGATTAAATTGACAGATTAATAGTCAAACTTGAACTGTTGTTTGCTGTTTCATCAGATTTCAGATTACTGTATTATATTTGTAAACTTGTGCCATATTTATTAAGTGACTTGTATTTTAAATCAGTCTTTCTTTTTTGAATCATTAAATCACAATTAAAGGACAACCGACGTCACTTTTTTTTGTTTCCTAACTGACATCTAAAATACCCAAAACACGCAGTATGATATTTTTAGTCTAATGCAAAACACCAATAAAAATTACTTAAAGTGTCTAAAAAGTACTTCAATTTGAAACTGGAAGTGGCCAGTTTCTCGCCCCCATGTTTGTGGTGTCACGGCAAGACGTCTTGCCTTGCTCGAGAATCAAAATAATGGCTTAAAATTCTGAGAATATGCTTTCTTGTTACTCATCCAGTTATGAATATGATTCAAATAGTTCTGAAGAAGAAAGCATACATGTTTGCAATCGATTAAATAATTTATTCCGTGTCATTTTGACACGTCATTGTCATTATTCCGTGTCATCAGGGGTGGGAAATGTCGCACCCAAAAAAGGCAGAACATGGCGACAAAGCCGTGTAAGGAATTAATCAGCCCATTTCCACAGGCTGATTAATTCCTTACATGGAGTTTAGTCGCCCTCTTCTGCCTCTTTTTGGTCCTACATGACATTTTCAGACCAAAGTACAGCAAAATGCATTGACGTGATGGAAGGACTGCTACAATGTGTCCTTTTTTCAGTCAGGGGCGTTCCTTCAGTGACGTAACGTACGGACTCGTCACCAACTCAAAAACAAGACTTCCGGAATGTTCAGTGTGAGTCTTAAAACGTAAAATATAGCTATATGCGGTGGAATCTTTGTAAAATACGCTCAGTAGAAGTCATTTAAAGACATTTTACAAATTATGGACACAACTTGTCCGTCGGTTGTCCTTTAAATAAGGACAAGAACCTTTCAATGAGACACAGTCTTGGGCGGAATTGAATTGTCTGTACAAATGATTTTGCTTTATGTTGACTATTATGTGAAGCGCTTTGTTACAGCGGCAGCTGTTGTGAAAGCGCTATGTAAATTAGGATGTATTGTAATGTAACAAACACAATTATCGGATTGTATTGTTTTCAAGAAGTACTTAAACTATTTAGAAGACTTGTTTATTGCTTTCATTTTGTCATGTGGCTCGTAAGCCACACGTGATCAAGAGACTTTCAGTTGCCCAAATGTATATGTAAAAGTTGGCCATGAGAAATATGCAAAGGGTGCCTGTTCACCATCTTAAGCCTGATGATAAAATTGTAAAATGCCCCTTTTACCCTCATGGATACATACGTGGTGTTCATATCATTGTCCAAAATCTCTCCTCTGTTCTTGGTTGGCTGTCTTTTGTCACCATCTCTGTAAACTTAGCTGTTGTTTTTTTTTTCTTTCAGACATATGCCAAGTTTTCTGGGGCAAAAGTGAACATTTCTCCCGTAGACTGGACTTGGAAAACTTTGACCGGTAAACTGAGGCAGAACTCTTATCAGGATATGTATTGAAAGTTTGAAGCGTGCCTGATTTTTTTCCTCCCTTTCTCTTAATAACATAGCAGCAGTGCCCGAATTGGTATGTGGTGACACTTCAGTCAAAGAACCCTCCCAGATTCTCAACTACCTGAGAAAGCAGGTATAAGCGGATGACGCACACATGCTACAGCAGATAAATTTGAATAGAATCTGATTGCCTTGTGTTTTAATCCAGAGGTTTAATGCAGACTACGATTTGAGCGCCCGGCAAGGAGCTGACACCATGGCATACATCGCCCTCCTCGAAGAGAAACTACAACCTGCATTGGTAACAAGAACCCCTCCGCAATTCGTCCGTTGGAAAAAGTTACAAGTGCCACTACTGATTCTGTGCTTCACGTCTTAGTTGCACACTTTCTGGTTGGATGCAGAAAATTACGACAATCTAACCCGCCCCTGGTTTGCCTCCCGTTCGCCGTTCCCCTTAAATTTCCTCGTGCCCAGTCGTCATGCCAACAGCGCCCGCTCTCGCATCCTGCTGACCAGAGGAGAAGCGCCTTTATGCAGAATCACAGAGGTGGAAGGAAAGGTAAACAAAGGTGGCTTTTAAAAAAATGGTGCCTATGGTCATCATTTCCGCACTGTTCTTTCTCATCGTCAGCTGTACAGTGACGCCAAGGAGTGCCTGAATCTTCTGTCCTACAGACTTGGAGAAGCAAACTACTTCTTTGGCAACTCGTACGTATGTCTAAGAATAGGATGCAGCTTAGCACTGTTATTGTTTCAAAGCCTCTGGTTTTGCTAAAAATAAAAGACATGAAGAGGGAGGATCTGGCTTCCTCTGAATCTGAAAGTGGTCTTTCATTGGATTGGATTGGATTAGCCTTTATTAGTCTTGCAGTGGAGAAATTGACATTTCACAATACAATACATATAGAGTTATATATCACAGCAGCAAAGCGATGAAAGAAAGAAGTAGAAAAACAAAATATAGGACCTGCTGTAAAGGCAAGCATTTTCGCGGCGCCATCTTGAAGTGTAAACAACAACAAAAAAACTAAATAACAAATAATGTGACACAACACAAAATATACAGACTGTCATTTAATCTTAAGCACTTTGTTCACCCTCTTTTTTTTGTATGAAGCAGTTCTAGATGAAAGATCAAAACATCCTTTTCACCAGTGGATCAGGGGCGTCATAGTGAAATGTGCACAAACTTCTTTCTTTCCTTTCATCTTCCTTTCATAACTTTACTGCTGTGAAATGTGAATTTCTCCACTGCGAGACTAATAAAGGCAAATCCAATCCAATCCTATCTTCTCATCATTGGAGTGATGCGCATATTTGCTACTCATTGTTTACAGTCGTAGCCAAGTCGAGTTTCTCCTTTGACCAAAATTGTTTGGTCGTTTTAGACCCACCAGCCTGGATGCTTTTGCGTTTGGCTTTGTGGCTCCGCTCCACAAGGCCCCACTCCACAACAGCCCCCTGCAGAGCCATCTCAGAAAGCTGGAGAACCTCACACGCTTCTGCGACAAAATCCTGGCTGACTACTTCAGTTCTGACCACCCGGGTAAGTTGAGCACATGGTCAGCGAGGAAAAAGTTCCACTCGAATACTTCAGCACTAACATGTAAAAAAAAATCTGTCTTATGAAGTAACTGGAATCTTTGGCCATCCCTGACAAATTCCTTTTGCTTAATGGCTTTTTAGGGGTTAACTCTCTTTTTATTTCCTTTTCCATTGACGCTTGTCCTGCTGTGTTCTTTTTCCACGGATGTCCCTGTTTTTCCAGGTCTTCCCCCATCCGTTCAGGAAACAATGGATGCCAACCTCCAAAAACTAACTCAGCTTGTAAACAAAGAGTCCAACTTGATAGAAAAGGTGCTTTTGTTTTTCTTTTTTTGCATGGCTGATAATTGTAAGCGCTTTGAAATGCACACTGGCCACAACATTAGGTACACATGCAATGATCTCACCCAATGCAAGTATTGTATCAGGAATCATGTATCATGTTGCGGCTTGGATTTGAAGCGGATTGACGTGGGACAGGAGATGTTAGTCAGTCTCTTTTCGTCAGTGGATGCTACAGCTTCCTGTTTGCTTTCAACATTTAGCTTGTAGCAGACGTGCACATTTCACCATGACGTCCCTGATCCACTGGTGAAAATAACGCTTTGATTTCCTCTTTCATCTAGAACTATTGCATAGAACAAAGTGGGTGCAGAAAGTGCTTAAGATGGAATGACTGTGTCTTTTTTTTTGTTTTTGACAACAAGATGGATTGGATTGGATTCACCTTTATTAGTCTCACAGTGGAGACATTTACATTGCACAACAACAAAATTCTGAAAGGAAGATAAAAGGAAAGAAAAGTTTAAAAGGATAATACAAGAGCTGCTGGAACGGCAGCCACTCTCGCGGCGTTATCTTGAAGTCAAAAGAAGAAAAAAAACATAACAAATATGACAACACAAAGACACAGTCATTCATTCTTAAGCACTTTCTGTACCCTCTTTGTGACATGAAGCGGTTCTAGATGAAAGCGGAGAGGATCAAAGCACCTTTTCACCAGTGGATCAGGGACGTCATCATGGAATGTGCACGTCTACTACAAGCTAAATGTTGAAAGCAAACACGAAGCTGTAGCATCTTTTGACGAAAAGAGACTGTCTCACATCTCCTGCCTCTCGTAAATCCGCTTCAATTCCAAGCGGCGACAGTTCCACATATGCATCGCCGCTCTGCGCAGACGCTTCTTTCATCTCATCGTGGGCTCCTCAAGCCATGCATCCATCCAGCCGCAGACTGTCCAACAGCACCGACCTTTCCGCTGAACAAAGCGGGGCTGCGAAGATGCTGCCCATTACAGGCGCAAAAAAGCACAATCGCCCCAGAGCTGTACAGGGATGACAGTCAAATGGCACCGACATTCTTTCAAAAAGTCAAAAGTCAAAGTCAGCTTTATTGTCAAATATGCTAATATGCATGCCATACAGCACAGATGAAATTCCAAATTTCCAAAATCAAAAACAGCGCTGGCATATTCGTGCTGCCGAAAAGGCGCTACCGCTCAGCTCAGACTCCTCCTTGATGAATGGCGTGGCCATTAATGCTGAAAATCAATCCGCATTTGACGCACAACAACTCAAAGTGACAAACGAAAAGAGTGTCTGCCTTTACAGCAGCTCCTATATTTTGTTTTTCTACTTCTTCCTTTCATCACTTTGCTGCTGTGAAATGTAAATTTCTCCACTGCGGGACTAATTAAAGCCAATTCAATTGTAATCCAATGAACATTTCCACATATTGCGTCTCTTCTGCCAGATGGATGACAACCTTCGCAGCAGCCCTCAGCACAAACTTCACCGGCCGCAGCCCAAACCCAGTCTGGTCACTGAAACGAGCTCAACACCTGCCTAAGCGCCTCCCCCCACCATGGCCACGATCCTGCCTCATGAAGGGCGGAAGATGACCATCGTCAACGTCAACCGCAGTGTTACCGACCGTGTCTATAAAAACAAAAGCCAACTTGAAAGTCATGATTGGTGGCTTTCAAAGATGTCATTGGGAAAGAGAAGAATGGCGCTTGATCATGGCTCTCGATACAATGAGGGAAATACAGAATGTTCAAATGAAAGGCAAAAGGAAAAGATGACAAAGTCTTGCTGTTTAAGTGGTGCTGTGTTTCCATTTTATTTTTCCATAAGGGAAATAAGACTTAATATGTTTGGCACTTTAAGAATTTACGACAGAGAGTGCGTTCACTCATATTTACATCAACATTATCAAAATTGTTCATTGAGTCAATTTAAAACAGAAATATGAGTTGACCCAACATTATCTAAACGATTGAAAAAAAGTAGTTTAATGACCCTTGTGCATGTAAATCACTTTTGTCAAGCTTGTATAATTGTAAATAGAATGTCTGAATGATTAATACAATTTGCTCGTAAAGGGCTCGGCTGCTTTTGTTTGGTTCGCTGTGGGGATGAACAAGCTGTATTAACCGCCCACTGTGGTGCTTTGTGGAAATCCACACAGAGTATTACTGTCCATAATTGAAATCATGTCAATATGTAAACATTTTTTTTATTTACTGTATGTTATATTTACAGGGAAATATGTTTTGTGTGTTGAACTCATCCTTATATCTGGGCCAAAAAGGGAAGTCTCTATTGCAAGGCCCCAAAGTCAGTTCAGAGTGGACACGCTGGAATTCAAATCGGTACCGTTTTGCCGTTAAGCAGCTGCCCTCACTACTCTGCTGTGTGTGTTCATTTCAAACATATTGCTGTTCTTGCGTTATCATTCATCATTCATGTTAAGTTTCAGAAATCATAACTTGGGAGATTTTCGTACCCGCGACTCTGTGGTGATAAGAAGTAAAAACACAAAAATGCTTTCACTGTTTATACATTCAATCAGAACTGTCTCTATTGTGTCAATATTTTCTTTATAAAGTGACTATTGAGGTCAAAATCGGGAGTCTCCTGACCAAATTGTGAGTGTATGATTCATTGTCATTCTTTATTACCTCAATTCCAAATTTGAAATGTGTCAATCACTGGTTTCCTTTGAAGTGTTTTTTCTTGTCCTTTCTTTGCTTTAAAAAAAAATAGTTATCAAGTGTATTGGATCGGCTGACACGATCAAACACGAATTCACATGGTACCAGAATTTGGGTGTTATCTTCTGTGTATTGTGTTATACAGTACACACGTGAGGTCTATTTGCTCCCGTGCCTTCGTTGCTTCTTTCATTTTCATTTCTGGTCCTGAAGCGACATCTGCCACTATTACTCGTGCACTTTGACTGGAAGGTAACACCTTCAATAAAAGTTGAATTAAGTGGGAGAACAGTTTTCAAGTAGTATTTTTTTGTTACTTTCGGTGACGTCAATGAAGCTCTGCTTTATATTGGATGGGTGTCGATGAGAAGGTTTCTTCAGCCGTCATCTGTACAAAAGTGCTCCTGTACGACTGAGCGCTTACACAGACGTATTGGATGGGTGGGAAAGGGGGGAGTTAATTCCATTGCTTATGTTGCCTCGCCATTCCTTTGATGGTGAGATGGTCTGTTTACTTGTTTGGAGCACAGAATGCGCTTTGTTTACACTCGGCCTTTGGCGATGGAAAACAAGTGAGACTAATTGGGAGGAAATGATGCCAAGTCAAGATCAGATAGTATACCGGTTTTTGTTGACATGAGAGAGAGAGAGAGAGAGAGAGAGAGAGAGTCCTGCTGAGACTCGGCTGCTTATTTAGGGGAGTCTGTGAACAAATCATTATCCAAAACAACAACAAAATGTCATGGATTTGTGGTGGTGCTCGCGTGTACCGCTGACGCAAGTACACACATCCTGCCGACGCGTGTACATACGTACCGCTGGCACAAGTACGCACGCATGCGAACTCAAATTCGCACGGCTTTTGACGTAAGTGCGCTGTTGAAAAGTCGACCTCCCTGCAAGCGAGCGATCGACATGTCTGCGGGCTCAGGCGCCCCAACGCCGGGACCCGGTGCCCCCACGGCGGCCCGGGTCGGCAACCCCCCATAAGTTTAGCGAGAAGATCGCGCTGCACGCGCTGCACACGCTGCGACAGGCCGAGGAGACGGCCGCCTTCCACGAGGTCACACGTCGACCCGGCTACAGGTTCAGAAGCTCCGGTTGACCCAGACAACGTAAGATGACGGCTCTCTGCCCAACTTCAACCAAACAGGCAGGGGGCCTCAAGACCGACCGGGCGCCTTCCCGGCATCGCCGGTGTCGGCGGCACGCTCCACGCGTCATCACGGCCTGGTGGAACGAGTCCACGGGAAACTTCGCTTAGTGCCACCCATCAGACCCGACCGCGACCGCCAAATTTCCACCGTCTCCCTCAAACTTCCCTCGCCCTGGCTCAACGACATGGAGCTCTGGCTTCGAGTCATTGTCATCACAATCAACGACCAGGGTTTCCTGCGGCAAGTCTTCATCGAGAAGCTGCCCCCGATGGTCCTAGCAATCCTGGAGGCCGCACCCGCCAACTCCACCTCGCACAAAGTCGCCGAGGCGTACGCGGTGCAGCCCACCGTTTTTGCCGTTCAGCGTCCTAGGTCGCCAGGGCCCTCCACCGATGTTCTCCAACTATTGGTCGACGAGATGCGTGCCCTTCGAACTGAGATCCGGGAACGCAGCCGTAGTCGAGGATGCAGCCCAAGCCGCGGACTCTGACCTGTGTTGGTACCATCGAAATTGGGGCAACCGGGCCAAACGTGGCCAAGGAGTGAATGCGGCTTCCCGCCCGCCTGGCGACTCTGCAACTAGCTGCATCATTTATGTCCGCGATCCGACGTCCAGTCGGCCGCTGACGTCAGCGTTCTTCCTTCGTCTCCTGCAGAGCGCCATAACCCCAATGCTGGAGTGTCCATGCAAGCTGCCAACCGCACCACCATCAAGACGTATGACCAACGGTTTCTTAACCTCAATTTGAGTCTACGTTGTACTCATTGCCGTGACCCCTTGAAGGGAAAAGCCGGAAGGAAAAGAACATGTTGTACTCATTACCGTGCTCCTGTACAACGACTTCGGTCACCACTGAAACTTCCTCACTTCCGGCCACTTCCCTACCGACGCCCGGTGATCGACTCAGTCGGAACGGCGAAGAAAACAAGCAGCAAGACTCGACTTCACGCCGCGATTAAGCTGTTGGATATGCTTCGTCTGTTGAGTAAACCTTTCCTACACGCAAATGTCTTTGGCCCTCGTGCAGTTCTTTCTTTGGGGGTTTGACAATTAGCGTAGGAGCGTTCAAAGAGCACAATAAACTCTATAGGCCCCCCCGGTGCCCTATTACGTACAACCAAGCGTGCTAAACGGTGAAATTATAAAGTATCCAAATGGCCCCGGAAACTGAGCCTTTTGAGTTTACTGGCATCATCCACGTTTTGGTAGTGTACGAAATGCGTTGTATTTCGGTAAAAGAACCTCCGTATGGCACGACAAAGCTGAATTTATCTGCCATTTCTTGTTTTCCTTTCGGCTTTACTCTTCAAGGGGTCGCCACAGCGAATCAGTGTCCTCCATCTTCAGAGGTTCGATTGGCATTTTGTTTTGGCCAAGCTTTTATGTCGGATGCCCTTCCTGACACAACCCTCTGTATTTATACGGGCTTGGGACTGGCAGAATAATAATGATGATAAATAAGAATAATAATTAATAATAATAAATACATAATAATAAATAGTAAATAATAATAATAAATAGTAATTAGTAAATAATAATAAAATACATTTAATTTCTAAGCGGCTTTCAAAATTCTCAAGGACACTTTACAGCACAGGTGTCAAAGTCAAGGCCCGCGGGCCAAATCCGGCCCGCCACATCATTTTTTTCGGCCCGCGAAAGCAAATCAAACTTGTTAAATTCCATGATGATTGCTAAAATCTGAGCCAAAATGTCACATTTTTGGATGTCAACCACAATCAAAGTCATTATTCTTGACTTCAGATTTGAAAACGAGTTTTTCATTAATTTGCTGTGTGCTCTATATGTAATATTTGAAGGGATTTAAACATTCTAATGGGTTCCCCAAATTCATAACGGCCCTCGAGGGAAAACCATAACTACAATGTGGCCCGCGGCAAAAAATGACTTTGACACCCCTGCTTTACAGTCATGGGATAACAACGTGTTTTTTTTTTGTCTGCGGGTGAGCAGCGGCAGCCATTCGCGTCAGGGTTCACTCTACCCGGAAGTAACACAGCAGCAAAGTTATGAAAGGAAGAGGAAAGGAAAGAAAGATGTAGAAAAACAAAATACAGTAGCTGCTGGAAAGGCATCCACCCTCGCGGCGCTATCTTGAAGTAAAAAAACAAACAACTAAATAAATAATATGACAACACAAAGACAGTCATTCATTCTTCAGCACTTGCTGTATCCTCTGTGACATGAAGCAGTTAAACTAAATTTAATCAATGAATAAATAAAAAATCAATTAATGAAAAATAAACAGATAAATATATAAATAGATGGTTGTAGATATAGCTAAATAAATAAGTAGAAAATAAATACACAAATAAATGAATTAACAACTAAATAAATACCCAAACAGACTTACAAACAAAAATGAATGAAAAAAAACGACATTAATAAATGAATACATAAATACATAAATCAATAAATGAAAAACAAATAAATAAATGAATAGATAGATATAGGTATAGCTAAATAAAGAATTGGAAAACAAATACACAAATAAATAACCAAATACAGTACGCAAGCAAAGAAATTTATGGACACTAAAATTCCCGTATACAGTATTGTAGTGCCACTTTGTGTTCAAACTTGGTAATGCAGATTAAATCAAAACTTCAGCTGGGCAAATAGAAAAATTAATAGAGAAATTAATTAATCTCGATGATACCTGAATTTCAATAGACAAAGAAAAGACATTGGAACTCAGAATCCAAAACATATAATTAATCACGTTTTAAAAGAAATCATAAAAAAGGTCATATTGAAAATAAGATAAAGTGTTGCACTATGATTCCTTGATAGATTCAAGCAGAACAAGAGGCTTTAAATTATTCATTTTCAAACATTAGAATTTAAAGATTGCCATGAAAACAGAACCATTAACAAAGCAGTACAAAAATTGTATGCTGTCTAGTTCAATCAAGTCCACGGCATTTTGACGAGTGCTTTTGGGTGACAGCGAGCTTCCTCATCATCAGCAACCTCTTTAACCTTGGGCAAACTCTGGCACCTGCGGCACCATACTAACCTCCAATCGACCCGGCATGTCCATGGCCAGAACCGGATGGCACGGCGCGGTAAAGTTATGCTTAAAAGAGCCCATCAACTGACCCGTTAGCACATTGTAGAAGTGCAAACGACCACGCTGGTAGTCCAGGAGCGTGCCCACCCGCTCGGGCGACTCTATTACAAAGATCCTGGACTGAGCGGCACCGTGGAGCATCTGATACCTGCAACTAAATAAAGCAGACACTTCGTACACACAATTTCAATAGAGAATATAGCAGGACTTTTGTATTTCCACGTACCCGGATAGTGATGGGATGCACTGTAAACACCATGAAAGCTTGTTTTCCCCCAACGGGCACTTTCTCCGGGCTGAGCTGTACGCTACCCCAAGCCTGTAAGCTGCACATCCTGACACCGTGGTCTCCCAGTAGTGGTGACCCCTCGCTGGTAATAACTCACCTCTGATGGACGGGATCCTGGAAGTGAGAAAATACACTCAATGGATGTTTTTTACAAAGACACATAAAAAAGGAAGTGAAAAGAGAAATAAAAAGCTTTCATTCTTCTGGGAATTCTTTCTACGTGGATGGGAGTGTGTCTGTGGTCAAAGGTTACCTACCAATGACGGATATGAGAGAACCTGCCCTGCAATCATGGCTCCATTTCATTCCATATTCAATTGCTTTTCAATCAAATATACAGTGATACCTCGGTTTACGAACCCCTTGACTTACGAACTTTTCGGTTTACAAACGTTACATTTATCAACATTTTACCTTGGCATACGAACCATACAACCTTTTTCCGGAGCTGCCTCAATGAGTGATGTGTCGTTCGTGAACGAGCCCGTTCTTCTAACAACAAAATGGCAGCTGACTGTTTTTGTCCTCTATTCCCCGCCCCCAGCCTTCGGTTAAAGCCACGTGATTGGTCAAGAACGAAGCAGTGAGGGCGGTAGTAGTTTAAACATTAAAGAGACAGGCAGACGACAGTGAGAGAGTTTCAACTTTGATAGTTCAAAGGCAGAGTGTAGACTGCAAGGTTAAAATATCCCATCAATCTGGCTCCACAAACAACCCGCACAAGCCGTGTGTACACTATTTCTTTTTTTTCAATTTCTTTAAATAGTGTACAATCATAAACTCCTCCATTTCTCAATGTAATGCGTTACATGGTCCCAAAAGAACGCCAATGAAAGTGTTTTTGCAAAAAGCTGTCAACCCAGCTAAACAGAACACAATTGATGAGGAACTAGATGCAATTATCACAGAGAAAGCACCTAAAAGGGATCATTCCTCAACATGGTGAAAGAAGAAGGTTACGTTCCTCATCAAGTGTTTAATGCTGAGGAAACCGGCCACTCCATTCCATCAAGCCATCAACGGCCATCACAAAGGTAAATAAAACGACTTTATTACAATACAGTTTATTTATTTAACTATAATACCATAGTACATTTATTATACATAAAATAAGGTATATTTTATGTAGTTTTAAGGATTAGAAAATTAGAGAGTATAACATTATGTTTTATGGGGACCTGGGAACGGATTATTCTCATTTTCATGGTTTCCTATGGGAAATTAATTTTTGGGATATACACTTTTTGCCTTACACACTCTGTCTGAGTGACAGAGGGGGACCAATTAAGTTCATAAGCCAAGGTATCACTGTACCCCAAAAACGCTTTCATTGGCGTTCTTTTGGGACCATGTAACGCAGGGGTGTCAAAGTCATTTTTTGCCGCGGGCCACATTGTAGTTGTGGTTTCCTCTCGAGGGCCGTTATGAATTTGGGGAACCCATTAGAATGTTTAAATCCCTTCAAATATTACATATAGAGCACACAGCAAATTAATGAATAACTCGTTTTCAAATCTGAAGTCAAGAATAATGACTTTTATTGTGGTTGACATCCAAAAATATGACATTTTGGCTCAGATTTTAGCAATCATCATGGAATTTAACAAGTTTGATTTGCTTTCACGGGCCGAAAAAAATGATGTGGCGGGCCGGATTTGGCCCGCGGGCCTTGACTTTGACACCTGTGATGTAACGCATTACATTCAGAAATGGAAGAGTTTATGATTGTACAGTATTTAAAAAAAATGAAGAAAAAAAAAGAAATACAATTCAATGCATTCCTTTTCAATATTAAATTAATTCATCCATCCATTTCACTATGGTTACCAATTTATTATTTTCATCACTGTAGTGACAAAAATAACACATTAGTTAGTCAGTATTAATCATGACTGAGATGAAACATCTGGATATTTACTGATATCTTGCAGGGCATCATATGATATGAGTTTGACCATCTTGGCAGAAAAAAACAATCACAGTAGGTTGAATCTTTTTGGACGTCCAAAATATTTGCTTACTGTTTTTCTGTGGATGAAATGCGTTGATAAGCATTTTGGGACAAGTCAACAGCCATTTGGTCTTCTGACACCACCAGAGCAGGATGAGCTGAAGCTTCCAGCAACTGAAACCTTGTTGCTGAAAACAATCAAATTGTGGTTTTATTTTAGTTTTTATGTCACTTCTTTCAGCTGCAAAGTACGGTGCTGCGATTAAGTTATACTACCGAATGGCCTCCAAGTAACATACGCCACCTCCTCTATTCTATAATTCAGCATCAGTATTGACACCTATTTAAAGGACAACCGACGTCTGCGGACAAGTTGTGTCCATAATTTTTAAATGGCTTCAAATGACTTCTACTGAGCGTATTTTACAAAAATTCCACCGCATATAGCTATATTTTACGTCTTAAGACTCGCGCTGAATATTCCGGAAGTCTTGTTTTTGAGTTGGTGACGAGTCCGTATGTGACATCACTAAAGGAATGTCCCCTGACCGAAAAAAAGACATTGTAGCAGTCCTTCCATCACGTCAATGTATTTTGCTGTATTGTTTGGTCTGAAAACCTTGTGTTGCACCCAAAAGCCACCAGAAGAGGGTGTCCAAGCTCCATATAAGGAATTTATCCGCCTGTGGAAACGGAGGTGGCCACAGGAGGTCGCCATTTTGTGCCTCTTTTCTGGTGATCCGTTTCTCCCCAATGTTGCCTCAAAATGGCATGGAATAAATTCTTTAATCGATTGCAAACATGTATGCTTTCCTCTTCAGAACTATTTGAATCATATTCATAACTGGAGGTGTAACAAGAAAGCATATTCTCCGAATCTGAAGCCATTGTTTTTCATTCTCAAGCAATGCAAGACGTTTTGGCGTGACTGCGGGCAGGACTTTCTGAATATGCCCAATTCGCAGCTCAATGTTTTGCAGATTTTGGACACTAAGTCATTTTTATTGGTGTTTTGCATTTGACTAAAAATATCATGCGTGTTTTGGGTATTTTAGATGCTATAAAACGTTTTTCTGATGTCAGTTAAGAAACAAAAAAAATGACATCGGTTGTCCTTTAAAGCACCTTTAATTATTAAGAGAAGCACTGTACAGTACAAATCTAATCGTGTCATTGTTTTAAAAAACCAGAGTAACAGCTGTCCCTGAAAAGGTTAATAATTACATGTCCTGAGATATTTGTTGGGGTTATTAACTTATTCACTGCCAGACGTGCAAAAATGTGTCCACTCCAGTGCCAGGGTTTTTGTCATTTTCACTCAAATTCCAAGACCCACAGAATATTGCGTTTTAGGAATACATAAACATTCAATGCAATGCAGCAGAAGAAACTTTAGACTCTCGACTTTCATCAGAGTTAATTCCAAAGTTAAATGGGTCTGGAGTTATATGAGGTGCAAGTGGGGGCAGCTGTACAAAAGGCAAATGCTGCGGAGGAAAAAACATTGCCAGAGGTCTGACCAAGCTTGAAACACACTGCCATTCCCGAATAAATTCGGGAATGACAGTGAATGAGTTCTGAAAAGTGGCTTGATAAATTCACCTGTATTTTTTCTTTTAATTTATAAACATTGTAATAGAAATAACACAGCGAAAACAAAAAGTAGCCAATATTCACTTATAAATGAAATGTATTATTATGATTATGATTATGATTATATTATTATTAGTATTGATGTCACTTTTTTTTTTATGCCGATGGGTATAATCCAACCCGAAAATGTATCAACGAAGCTCAGCTGTCCGTTTTCAAAACTCCGCTAGCTATATACAGTATGTAATAATATATAAGTGTTTATCATCAAAGTTTAGAAATATTATTGTCAAACGACTGGAAATATCTGTCAGCACAATATAGAATGGGCAGGGGTTGGAGTGGGTGGGAGCAATCATAATAAGATAATCTTTCAAAAATCGGTCAGCACTCATGCAATGTGCCATATAGAGGATGTACAAGGAAATGACTTGATTTGGAACCTTTGGTTGAAATGAGAGCAGCCTCGCTTTGTTCACTGGCTCCAGCTTCATTCACCGCTTTGATGTAAAACAGATAATTCTCATTGGGCTGAAGCCGAACTCCATATTCGCAGCTTTTTATGCCAGTGATTGATCTAGAGGAAGAGGAAGAGAATATGTGCGTCGGCACACGCATACACACACTGTTAAGTGCTGTGCAAAATCTTGAAGCCACCACAATACTTGTGGGTTTCAATGACATTTATTTTCCAACAGCAGTCATTTTGAAAAAAAGTGCCAAGAAAGCCGAAAGCAATGCTATGAAGAATTTCATTCCATTTAGGTTGCTCATCAAATAAAATCATCATCGTCACCACAGACTTGAGTAGAATTTGTTACAGGACAACCGACACCATTTTTTTGTTTCCTAACTGACATTAGAAAAACGTTTTATAGCATCTAAAATACCCAAAACGCTCGGCCAGTTCGAACAGAAATCACATTGTTCCTCCAGCTGCAATACGGACAAGATTAAACATAATTTAGTTGCAATCGGAACCAATATCCTCAATGTGAATATCTCTGTTGGATCCCATTAGATTGGGCGGCGATACCGGATGTTGTGGCCTACTTAAAGGACAACCGACGTCACTTTTTTGTTTTTTAACTGACATCAGAAAAACGTTTTATAGCATCTAAAATACCCAAAACACGCAGTATGATATTTTTAGTCAAATGCAAAAACCAATAAAAATGACTTAAAGTGTCCCAAAACTACTTCAAAATGACCTCGGAAATGGAGAGTTTCAGAAGGTCCCGCCCCCTTGTTCGTGACGTCACACCAGGACGTTTTGCCTTGCTCTAGAATCAAAACAATGGCTTCAGATTCGGAGAAGATGCTTTCTTGTTACTCATCCAGTTATGAATATGATTCAAATAGTTCTGAGGAGGAAAGCATAAATGTTTGCAATCGATTAAAGAAGTCCTTCCGTATAAATTCGAGCCGTCCTGACTTCAATGTTGCTCACAGAAAATGCACAAGATGGCGCCCAAGCGCCGTTGGAAATGGGCTGATTTGTCTGCTGGGAATTTGTGTCAACTAGTATCAAAGAGCAGTCTTGGTGCAACACATAACGATTCACCATCGCATTATTTATGTGTTTTCCTTCTAATTTCGCCATCAACACGGATCAACATGAAGTTTTCAGACCAAACAAAGTACCCAAAATGCATTGTGTGTCGCTTTCTCTGTCAGGGGCGTTCCTGACGTGACGTTACGTCAGGAACTCGAAAACAAGACTTCCTGAATATTCAGCGCGAGTCTTAAAACGTAAAAAATAGCTATATGCTGTGAAATATTTGTAAAATACACTCAGTAGAAGTAATTTGAAGTGATTTTACAAATTATGGACACAACTTGTCCGGAGGCGTCGGTTGTCCTTTAAATAAGGACAGAAATGTAACATTGCCCACCTAAGCCCGTCTCCTTCCAGCTCATACTGGCGACAGTATTCCAAGATGAAACTCTGTCCAGGACTCTGTTTTGCCGGGTTCCATCTCAGCATGGCTGAATCCCACGTGACGGTGCATCGCACGCTATCCATTACGGGCACTGACGGAGCTGTAAAATGCCCTCCTTAGCTATAACGTCTGCTTTCGTGAATCCATCAAGGTGTGCGACTGACCGGTGGAGAAGACGAGCCTCTCGCTGGGGAGAGAGCAGCCGGTGTAGTTAACAGCCATCACCCAGACTTTGTAAGCCTTATCAGGTTCCAGCTCTTCCAGGACGCAATAACTCTCTTTCACCGTCACGCGGTATTCTTCGGCTACAGCTGTGGACAACACACCTCAAGTTAAATTACAACTCAACAATCATTATTTGACCGATAATAATTTGGATAGGCGGTTACCGCTTTATAAGGGACCAAAAGTAATGGGACAATTGGCGACTGTACCTAGTAGGAACGAATGACTACCAAGGAAATGCTTGATTTGACTGCTGACGAAATCAGGATGACCGCTGAAGTGTTGCAGCCGATATTATCTACTCGTAATCAGCCACAGGCTTCAGAACTCATCGGATGGCGCCGCACAGTGCCAATGTACAATAATCCAAAATACACTGCAAAATAAACAAAAAGTTTGATTTCTATCAAATATTTGTCCCATTACATTTGATCCCTTAAATATTGGTGGTATACACCTTTGCCCTGACTTGCTAAATAGGGTAAAAAAAAATACGGACGGACGGGGAGATAGATAGATAGAGAGATAGAGAGAGATAGATAGATAGAGATAGATAGATAGATAGAGAGAGATAGAGAGAGAGATAGATAGATAGAGAGAGAGATACAAAATAAATAAACAGATAAATTAATACATAGCTAAAGAAAATATAGCTAAATAAAACAAATAATGAATAAACAGGTCAGTAAAATAAATAAATGAATACACACAGAAGTAAATAAAAAAATAAACAAACAAATACATATATAAATTGCGATGTAACAAAATAAACAGATAGGTAAATAAAAAATAAATACATACATAAATAAACAAAGAGATAGATGGGTAAATAAATAAATAAATAAATAAATAAATAAATAAATAAATAAATAAGAAAAACATGTAAACAAATCATTAAACAGACAAATAAATACATAAACAGATAGCTAAATAAACATAGCTAAATACTAAATGCATAAATAAACAGATTGGTAGGTAAATATATGAATTAATTCATACATAAATACATAAATAAATATATAAATGGAGAACTAAATACATTATCTGATTTTCAATGTTACAATTGTAAAGTATCTATTTTAAAACAGATTATTTTCTTACAGACAGTGTATTTTAGGTGTTCAATTACCTGACATGTTTCGGCGTATACTTCCGCCATCGTCAGAGTGTCACGGATGTTGTTGTGATGCACCTTTTTTCAGCTGGTGTTGCTATGAGGGCGTGACCTACCTGTCAAATCTGACAGGCAAGTCACGCCCCCCGCTGTCCGCTCTTCCCTCCAGGGTACTTCTCCAGGTGGTAGAGAGCATGTAAGCTCCCTCATCCCTGTTGATGGTCCTTGGTTCTCGCTTCCGGATTTCAATGGCCTCCCTGATCCAGCGGTGATGTTTGTTTTCTCTACCCCCTGAAGCAGTATCCTGGAGGGACGAGCGGACACCGGGGGGCGTGACTTGCCTGTCAGATCTGACAGGTAGGTCACGCCCTCATAGTAACACCAGCTGAAAAAATGCACGTCACAACAACATCCGTGACACTCTGACGAAGGCGGCGAAACATGTCAGGTAATTGAACACCTAAAATACATTGTCTGTAAGAAAAGAATCTGTTTTAAATTAGATATCAAGGATGAACTTAATACAACAATTGTAAAGTATCTTCCGTAGGTGATCATTACATTCGGTGAAAGGTTACAAAAAATAAATATAATACTGCATGAGTAATTCTTTACATTCTATTTGTGTATATGGATTGGGGACACTTGAGCAAAGTGTCTCTATAGATTGTCCACCTCCTTGTGGCTCCTCCATGCAGTAGACCTGGAAGCACTCGATGACGTCCCCAGGGTTGATCATCCAGTAAACGGCAACGCTGGCACTGGTAGCTGATCCCGCCTCCTGGGGCTGCAGTGTGGGCCTCTGAGGGGCTGCGGGGCAGAGCGGGGACACATTTACTACGTTGACCCATTACGGTGCACACGTGCTTCCGCGCACCTGGAATTCTCGTTCGTTGCGCCAGCTGTGGGCTGGAAGCGTTGCCTTTGGCGTAATCCTCGAACACCAGCAATCCCTTGGAACCCATCTCCAGTGACATGGTTGACTCCAAAGCTGCCTTGAGCCTGACCACACAACAAGAAATGCCTTTTACATTGTCACAAAATGTTTTTAGAAGGCCGATTGATATTGAATTTCTTTAATAATATTAATTACCATCCAATTTCTTGGGTTTGGGAATTTTGTTTGTGTTAGCTGTAAACGACAGTGCAAAAGTGGGGCCTCGGGTTACGAACACCTTGCCTTACGAATTTTTCGGTTTACGAACGTTAAATTTATGAAAATTAAACCATGGCATACGCACTACTTTTCGGGCTACACATGGAGCACCGCCCCACCACGGCTGGTGGAGTAATCTTCGGCGGAAGAACACCAAACCACACGACAGAACAGCGCCCCAGCCGGCCTACCTTTCCACACCCCCTTTCTTTGAGTGCACTGTCGATCGTCTATAAGGATTTTTTTACGGATACTTTTGCTGTTATGGGACCGAAAAAGACCCCACCACAGGCTTGTGTTCAGCCGAAGAAGACACAAAACAAAATTACAGTCGATGAGAAGAAGGAGATCATTGAGAAACACGAACGAGGTGTGTGTTTGTGTGACTTAGCAGCCCAGTACCATATGCTAAGTTAACCATTGCTACCATCCTTCGGAACAAAGAAGCTTTTAAAGGTGCTTGTGTTGCTAAAGGTATTTCCGTGTTATCTAAGCAACGGTCTCGGGCAATAGAAGAGGTTGAAAAACGTCTGTTAATTTGGATTAACGAAAAGCAGCGAGCCGGCGACAGCGTGAGTGAAGCAATTATATCTGAGAAAGCATCTCGAAAGTTCGCCGTTTATTGATACAAGGGATTATTCCTCAAAATGGTGAAAGAAGAAGGCTATGTTCCTCAGCAAGTACTTAATGCAGATGAGACCGGCCTTTTTTGGAAAAAGATGCCTAACTTTCATAACACAGGAAGAGGAGTCTGAACCCCATTCCATCAAGCCATCAACGACCATCACAAAGGTAAATAAAACGACTTTATTATACAGTGCAGTGTATTTCTTTCATTACAATACAATAGCACATTTATTATACATAGAATAAGGTATATTGTTTGTAGTTTTAAAGGTTATTTAGTTGAAAACCTGGGAATGGATTATTCTCATTTTAATGGTTTCCTATGGGAAATTAATTTTTGGGATACACACTTTTCGCCTTACACACTGTCTGGGAACCAATTAAGTGCGTAAGCCAAGGTGCTCTGAAAATTGTAATTACGTTTTTGCATCAGAGATGCTTTCACACTTTTTTTTGTAGCTGATTTCAAATCTGCCCACATTTTGTCTTGAGCATAACAATACTAGCCATAACATTATTAACAATATACATGTAATATATATATATATATATATATATATATATATATATATATATATATATATATATATATATATATATATATATATATATATATATATATATATATATATATATCAGTATATATTTAACTCATTCACTGGCAGACGTGCAAAAATGTGTCCACTACAATGCCAGGGTTTTATCATTGTCACTTGAACTTCAGGACAGAATATTTCAATATATCACTTTGCTGTGAAATGTAAATTTCTCCACTGTGAGACTAATAAAGGCATATCCAATCCAATCCAATCCAATATTGAGTTTTAGAACTACATAAACATTCATTACAGCATAAGAAACCTTCGACTCTCTTCTTTTATAAAAAAAAAAACGTGTTAATTCCTAAATTATATGGGTCTGGAGTTATATAAATACAATAATAAATACAAAGCAAATACATATATATACATATATACGTATAGGCAAATCCAATCCAAATCCAATCCAATATTAGTTTATAGTGCTTTAACAACAGCTGCAGCTGGAACAAAGCGCTAACATGAATAAAGGGAAATGCTGCCCTCTTGTGGAAATAAAAAAAAACATTGCCAGATGTTTGACCAGTGCCTCCGCAAGAAAAACAAAAACCCGAACAAATTCAGGAATGGCGCTCTGTCATATTTTCAATTCCCGAAGAAATTTCTGAACGGCAGTGAACGAGTTAAGATAGTAATTTTGATGAATTATGGTTTAGTTTCAGCAACAGGTGAAAGTGCTTTCTGAAACATCAAATATACAGTAAATTACAATGTAGTCAAATCCATATAACGCAAAAATAAAAATATCTCAAATAATTTAACTTAATATGCTGTGGGGGGAAAGAAAATGTTTAAAAAAAAAATCTGCATAAAAAATACATTTTGAGATACATACATAAATCCATCTCGGATTTAAATTTGTTCATGACCAGCGTGATAAAAACATTTCATCTTTGCACTCTGTGTTCAATGAATCAGAAAAATTTGTTTCTCTTTTTGAATTAAGCATCTGGAATAAATACATTGGATGCTTATATATTGAGCAAATTGATTGATCATCCAATGATTTGGCAATATCGTATTCTCAAAAGAGCTTTTGCCAGAGTTCTTGCACTGGCTCTTGGACTTAAAGGACAACCGACACCATTTTTTTGTTTCCTAACTGACATCAGAAAAACGTTTTATAGCATCTAAAATACCCAAAACACGCAAGCTGGTATTTTTAGTGAAATGCAAAACACCAATAAAAATGAGTTAAAGTGTCCCAAAACTACTTCAAAAGGACCCCCGTGATGCCGACTTTCAGAAGGTCCCGCCGCCTTGTTGGTGACGTCACGCCAGGACGTCTCGCCTTGCTCGAGAATTAAAACAATGGCTTCAGATTTGGAGAAGATGCTTTCTTGTTACTCATCCAATTATGAATATGATTCAAATAGCTCTGAAGAGGAACGCATAACTGTTTGCAATCGATTAAAGATGTCATTCCGTGTCATTTTGAGGCATCTGGACTGCAATGTAGCGTCCCCGAAAATGCACAAGATGGCGCCTAAGCTCCGTTGGAAACGGGGTGATTTTTCTCCTGGGAATTTGTATCAAATAGTAGTCTTGGTGCAACACACAATGATTCAACATTGCGTTATTTATGTGTTTTCCTTATAATGTCGCCATCAACACGGATCAACACAAAGTTTTCAGACCAAACAAAGTACCCAAAATGCATTGTGTGTCGCTTTCTCGGTCAGGGGCATTCCAGACGTGACGTCATGTCAGACATCGTCATCAACTCAAAAACAAGACTTCCTGAATATTCAGCGCAAGTCTTAAAGCGTAAATTATAGCTATATGCCGTGGAATATTTGTAAAATACGCTCAGTAGAAGTCATTTGAAGTGATTTTACAAAATTATGGACACAACTTGTCCGGAGGCGTCGGTTGCGTGTTTTTTTAGCACTTGCGCACTTCATTCGCATGACCGTGAAGGCATATTACCTTGCATGAATGTCCTCAGGCGTCTGGAGAGAAAATAAATGGATGAGACATGATATCAGATAATTAACTGATCCTTGGAAAACAATCTTGTAGCTTGTACACAAATCGTGAGCGATCAAGCCCGGAGTCATACCCGAGCGTCCGTCTCAGCTTCTCTGGCCGTGGTATCCAAGGTGGCCTTGGCCGAGTCGATGCCCTCCTGGAAGCAGACAATCTGGTCGTAGAGCTGCTCCAGCTTGACCTTCTTCTCCTCCTCCATGTTAACGGACATGTCGTTGTATTGCGCCATCACCAAAGCCATCGTCTCGTCATTCTGCGCCTGCATGGCTGCCTCGGTCTCAATACACTGGTGCTGGATGGCAAAGGAGCGCGGGCGGACCGCGCGAGCTCGTGAATGGCGCACACTCGTTAATCAACCAAAGTTTGACTAATCGTGTCTGGGCACAACATGAGGGAAGCATGGACAATCTAAATGACATCAGTTACAAGATTTGCATTATGACACTCGTTTTTTCAGAAAATGTGGGATGTCAATACAAGGCGCCAGTCAATCGACTGCTTCTGCTATTACAGCTGTGAAATGAAAGCGGCTGACATCCACGACATTTATCATCATTTCTTTTCATAATACAAATTTAGAAGCTGATATAGTAAAGTTCTGGCTGCTATGAATAATCCACATCAATAAAAGGGTGACTCATTAATTATTTACCCTATTGGAAAGAAAATAATAAAGTACTTGAATAACTCATTTCATTCAACTGGGGGAAACTTTGGCCTACTTTTGTGCCATGTTTGAGGTTTTTTTTAATGGACAGGGGGTCAATACTAGAGAAGAAAAAGTGTTTAAAGTGAAGAAGTGAATTCATGACAGTATGTAAATGTTTTGTTCATATACTGGTATCTATGTTAAATTTCTACTGCATATATTACAAATATAAGTCCGCTTTTAAGAATTTGGTCATTGATAAACCAGGTGTAAAAAAAGTTTCCGAGCAAATATTTGAAATTACCATATTTTTTGGAATACACATTCAATCAATCTTCTTCTTCTTTTCCTTTCGGCCTTTCCCTTCAAGGGACTCAGTGTCAGAGTTTTGATTGGTATGTTTGTTTTGGCCAAGCTTTTACGTCGGATGCCCTTCCTGACACAACCCTCTGTATTTATCCGGGCTTGGGAGCGGCACAAGAAGACTTATGTCCCTTTGTGGCTCCAGAACAAATGAAGATGCTCAGTAAAAGGCTCCCAAACACAAAATGGTCATCAGAACAGCGACATTCAAAAAAGCAAAACTATACTCACCATTTGACGACATTAAATGAATGACATATTTTAAAAACCTTTTCCATACATAAGGTGCACCACAGTTTCAGGGGCACCTTCAATGAATGACATATTTTAAAACGTTTTCCATACATAGGGCGCACCGGATTATGAGGCGCATGGTCAACTATTGAAAAAGATCTTTTCTTTTAGGTGCGCCTTATAGTGCAGAATATAGGGTATTTTTAATGTTACATATTAAATTGATACATTTGCATTGATGAATTACCTTATTCAAAAAGTATTCATCATTATTGATCAATTATCATGTATTTACGTGCATTAATTTATTTGTGAAAAATTATTAAAAAAAACATTTTGAACCACTTTTTAAGGGGCTGGAGAACAGCAAAATTCAAGCAACCAAAAGGACGCACCTGATGCCTGCTGGTCTGGATTAAACAATAAAGCCCCCATATTTAGCCCATACAGTAAATTTTAAATCTGTACCTCTACAGAGTGGTAGGCCAACTCCAGCTCAGACACCAGGTCCTCAATGTTCTCAGACCTCTCCTGAAGCTTGGAGATCCAGTCACTCAATCGCTCCTATTACATGGCAGAAATTCAACATCGAGTCATTCATTCAGTCAGTCATTTCCATGACTCTCCGGAAGTAGATGACTTAAAGGACAACCGACACCATTTTTTTTGTTTCCTAACTGACATCAGAAAAACATTTTATAGCATCTAAAATACCCAAAACTGATATTTGACTGATATTTTTAGTCAAATGCGAAACACCAATAAAATGACTTAAAGTGTCCCAAAACTACTTCAAAATGACCTCTGAAATGGCGAGTTTCAGAAGGTCCCGCCCCCTTGTTCGTGACAACATGGCAGGACGTTTTGCCTTGCTCTAGAATCAAAACAATGGCTTCAGATTCGGAAAAGATGCTTTCTTGTTACTCATCCAGTTATGAATATGATTCAAATAGTTCTGAAGAGGAAAGCATAAATGTTTGCAATCGATTAAAGAAGTCCTTCCGTATCATTTTGAGGCGTCTGGACTCCAATGTAGGTCAGAGAAAATGCACAAGATGGCGCCCAAGCTCTGTTGGAAATGGGCTGATTTGTCTGCTGGGAATTTGTGTCAACTAGTATCAAATAGTAGTCTTGGTGCAACACACAGCGATTCACCATTGCATTATTTATGTGTTTTCCTTCTAATTTCATCATCAACACGGATCAACACCGATGTTTTCAGACCAAACAAAGTACCCAAAATGCATTGTGTGTCGCTTTCTCAGTCAGGGGCATTCCTGACGTGATGTCACCTCAGGAATCGTCACCAACTTGAAAACAAGAGTTTCTGAATATTCAGCGCGAGTCTTAAAACGTAAAATATAGCTATATGCGGTGGCATCTTTGTAAAATATGCTCAGTAGAAGTCATTTGAAGTGATTTTACAAATTATGGACACAACTTGTCCGGAGGCATCGGTTGTTACCATGGTTTTGTTACCACGGTTTTGTTACCACGGTTATTTGGTCTCAGAAAATGTTGTTTGGCTTTGAGTAAATGTGCAGATGTCGTACCGATTCGAGTTACTGCAGGTAAAACGATATTAGTTAAAGACACGGCTGACCCAGTGTTGACCCTGCCTTTATCAACAGATCACAGTTCAGTCAGTCGCCACTCGATGGCGCCACATAGGAACTTTTCCAGCGATCAATGACATGAATGTGCGCATTTTACTTCCAGAAGCAGCATGTTTGGGAAAAAATTCACAATGAAAACTTGATGTCATCATGAACAGTCAACACCATTAAACAATTGGACATCTCTGCGGTTATAATGTGCATTACATCATAATGCCAAAATACAGTGTTTCTCTAAGACATAAGAGACACCATCTTGAGGAATTATTCATTGTAACCTTGAGCAGCTTTATCGTCAGAATAAAGGCTGTCTCACCATGACGAATGGCACTACGAATCCCTGTACGATGCTTAAAGTTCTCAAACTTCATCAATCTCGTCATCAATGGACACCGAGGTTTCCCCTTGACAATATCAAGGATATCAAGTTGCCGTGCTTTCTCTGCGATTATTTTACCTAGTTCCTCATCAATTGTGTTCTGTTGAGCTGGGTTGATAGCTTTTTGCATTAAGTGTACAGATGGCTTGTGCGGGTTCTTTGTGGAGCCTGATTGATGGGATATTTTAACCCTGCAGTCTACACTCTGCCTTTGAACTACCAATGAAGTTGAAACAAGTCCAAATTTCACTGTTTTCTATCCATTTTCTCACTCTCTCTCTGTGGTCTGCCTATCTATTTTTATTTGCAGCTCTGTGTTCTTGACCAATCATGTGCAAAGCGCTTTAACCAAAGACTGGGGGCGGGGAATAGAGGACAAAAAAAAGTCGGCTGCATCTATATTTATTTGCAGCTCTGTGTTTCTCTTAACCCCCCCCCCCCCACTGCTGCATTCTTGACCAATCACGCGTGCGGCTTTAACCACAGACTGGGGGTCGGGCCTATTGGGCAAAAAAACTCAGCTGCTATTTCCTTGTTAGGAGAACGGGCTCGTTTGCAAACAACACATCACTCATTGTGGCGCTCCGTCTGTATCCCGAAAAATAGTTCGTATGCCAAGATTAAATTCTCGTGAATTTAACGTTTGTAAGCTGAAAAGTTCGTTAGCCAAGGCGTTCGTAAGCCGAGGTACCACTGTAAATAACATCAATATACCCAAATGATTTCTTACCCTGATGTCCTCAAAGGCTTTGTCCACCACAAGCACCTTGTGGGCATCATGGTCCCCACAAGCACAGTCGTTCTGAGACAGCAAACACTGACAGGTGAGACAGAACCAATCCATCCCCTGAAGCTCAGCCGCCAATTGGGCTTGCCGGTGCTCCTCTGAATCGATGATGTCATAATCAGCCTCGATAAGATCTTGGTCTTCAAACACACCCACTTTCCTCTTCTCTTCTTCATACTCAGTCTCCCAAACAGAAACGGACAAGGTTTCCTCTACATTTCTCTGTACTTCAGCTTCGGCTAGCTTGTCGATTTCCAGTTCATTAATCATCTCGTAATCTCGAACGTCTTCGGGTGTCTCATTTTGAGCATATTTTTCATCTGCGATTTCTCTGTTTAGACCAATCTCCTGATCTGTGCTCCTGGAGTCACTTTTTGGAACAATGACTTTCTTTTTTTCGACGGTATCTGGTTGTAGTTTGTCAACAGATGAGAGAGATAAATCTTCCTGTGGTGCATAGCTTCTCAGAGGGGAGAAAAAGCATCCCTCTTTGTCAGGGTCTGCCATCCGTTCTTCCATCTCTGCCTTTTCATCTGAAGGTGAAGGAGTGGCCATCATCTTCAATGTTTCCAACTGTCTATTCGGTTCTTCCAGCTGAGGCTTTGGTATTGCTTCCATGATGTCATGATCAGATGCTGTTCGATGTTCACCTTGTGTTGTGAGATCACGTCGGGTCACTGTATTACTTTTTGCAATGTTCTCAGAGAACGGACTCATGTTTATGTCCATCTCCACAACCTGGCCTTTGGGGACAAAGACAATCAATTCGTCGTCCATTTCAGTCCTTTGGGAGTTGGCCTTGTTGTCTTTTGAAAGTGTCTGGTTCTTAAATTCAATCGTGTCACGCTGCAGCTGACCTAAATCTCTCTCTTGTTCTTTAATTTTGGTCTTGACCTCCAATCCCTGATCAGGAACAAAACATGCCGACTCTTCTATGGCAACATCGGGCATTGTTTCTGCTTGTGGAAGACTCGTTAGCTCCTGAAGATCAATCTGAACCTTAGTCCGCTTCACTTTTTCACCAGCTGCCTTTTCGGTTACCTTCACAACTGCGTGCACCATGGGCTCACAAACAGTGACAAACTCAATTGCTGCCAGCCGCTCAGACTCAAGCTCCTCTTGATTACATGCCGAATTCTCTTCCAGTGTCTCTGTTACAACTGATCGTTTATTCACTGTTTTGATTGCAGGGATGTCGACCTGGCTGTCCTGATCAGTAACTACCACAATAGGAGTCTCACCTGGGGCCTTCTCACGAATTTCACCTACTTTATCTTCTTGTTTAAGATTGAGGAACGTAACGGTATGTGGCATCTCACATTCCTGTTCCTGTGTTTTGGGCAGTTCTTGGGTTTTAGTCATACTTTGATGACAGACTTGCTTACTTTGTTGGTTCTCCTCTCCTGTCTCTACTCTTAAGTTATTAAACACTTGAGGTAAAGTGAAGCCGTAGGGAGTTCCATCTTGAGCTTGCATCCTTTCCTTCTTTGGCCTCTCCTTGTGAATGGAATCAACAGGAACAGGTTTCTCTTCCGTATACTCAGAGTGGTATAACTTTTCTCTCTCCATGTCTGCAACTTTCTTGTCAGACTTTGCTCCTTCTGAATCTCCTAAAACTGCAGTATCTGTAACTGCTTGTTTTGCAGACTGCGCCTTGATGTCGTTTTCTTCCTGTTCCACCGCTCTCATTCGAAACCCTGTCATTTCAAACTTATTCTGTGACCATAATTTTCTCTTTTCCTTTTTATCTTCCACCGAGTCAATCGAAAGGTCCACTTTGGGGGTTTCTTCTTTCAAAATGAACTTTTCTACATAGCCATGTGCATCCTTTGAATCCGACAAATGTTTCCTTGCTGATTTTTTAGAAGTCACGCTTTCTACCTCGGAATATTCTTTGTAGCTCTTTCTCCTCTCACCCACGGCATCAGCATAAAGGTTAGTGTACATGAAGGACATGGTGGTAGGTTCTTCCATCAGAATGGGGTCGATGATCTTAGGGGCCCCGGGGGAGATATAAATAGGAGTGAGGGTAGTTTCTTCACTTCCAAACAATACTGAGCTGCTCTCCTTGGCGCATCTCCGGCTCTCGCTTCTTACTCTTGTTTTTTCTGCTTTTTGCTCAATGGCATTAAAAGGATCTCCTTCTCCCGAGAACACCTCATCCGGATGTCCCCCAACTATCTCCTTTTCTGTCACAAAGACAAAGGAGTCTTCTGACACAAAGGGGCTGTCTATGACCAGCTTTGCAGGCATTAATCTCATTTTGGATTCCCTTACACATTCTTTCACCTCTTTTTGAAAGGGTGGTTCTTTTTGTCCCAGAACCGCCTCATCCACCAAGGTAAACTTCTCAAAGTAGTCAATGTCTTTGGAGCCATCTTGCGGAACTGACGCGCGTTTCAGTTCATTTTCGACTGAAGCCCCAGTGTCATTCTTTGAAGACTGTTGATCAGAATTATGGAATTAATTAAAAGAGTAAGTGCCATAACAATATTTTATTGGACAAACAAAATTATGTAATAACTACATAAGCCTACCTCATTGCATTCCATTGTTTCCATATTCTGAGGCGAGCCAAGGTTCTGTGCGGTCACGGTGTGAATTTGAGACCTGATCTTAGAAGTTTGGTCAAGATAAGGCAAGATGTCCTTGAGTTCTGTGCTCTCCTCTTCATCCACTGTGGAAGGTTTGGATGGGACCTTGATGTTAAGAATCTCATACCCCTCTGAAATCAAACTCACCAACTGGTGATCATTGTTTTCGATTTCTCCCAAAGCCATCTCGGTTCCTTTCTTTTGCTCTTTGACATTGGGAAGTGACACCTCTGCCCTTCCTGCTCTCTCCACTCCAATACCCGAGGCTGACTTTGAACTCCCATACCTGTTTAGCCTGTTCCTGAACCTGCCGCTCCTTCCTGACCTTGTTCTCCTGCGGACTATTTTGTCCTCATCAAAGATGATGGTGACTTTCCCAGCGGTTCCCTGTGACCCGTCTATGCTCCAGGCCCCAGAGATGGAGCTGGTCTCAGAGGCCCAAGGAGTAGAGCAGCGACTGGAGGCCGTTTCCCAAACAATACCGCTGTCCTCACCCTGGATTGTCACCATGGAGAAGGACGGCTCCACCATCAGGAACTGGAGTCTGGGCTTCACGGACTGATCTTGGACAATTTCCCGTAGACTATGGATGAAAAAGATGTTTTTGAAAGCTGATGTTTGAACCTCCCAAAGGAAGGTCCTACACTGGGATTATGTGTGAAAACCTCTGACTATTGAGTGATGCAATGGGAAAGTTCAGGATAAAATGTGCAAGGACTCAAAGACATAACAGGGGTGAGGATGTAGAGGACTCAGTGATAAATGTGGAAAAAAAACTGGCACTTAAAGGTTTCTCTAAGTGCATTAACTCTTTGGAATGTCAGATTTTAGCAGGTCAATAAATGTTTTACTAATTCAACAGTAGTCCTGTCTCAGGCAACCTGGATTATGCTCTCCCGCCACTGAATTTTTAATAAGGAAATAGAAAAAGTTGAAACTGCACGAATAAAAGTTATATTATTCACAAAGTTAATTGACAGCAGTCATGTTTGTATTTGGCCCAGTTGGGTGTGTTAATCACCTGTTTTGCAATTCCTCTATCTCATCCTCTTCCTCGTTCTCCTGGATGACATCGGAAGCCTCACACTGGCACTCTGTCAACTCCATCCTCTCTGGGTCCAAATTTTCACATTCTTCCATAATACTTGGTGTTTATTGTTTTTTTCCCTCTTTCAGTTGTTCTTGTTTTCAGCCAGTCTTGAGTTCAGCTTTGATGTGTTCCGTTTGTGTCATTCCAAATGAGGAGGGGGCCATCTGACTCAGCTCAGAAATAGACGAAGTGGGAAAGAAAAAGAGGGGGGTGTGTCGAAATGAAGGTGGTCAATCTCACTGGGCGAAAATCGGGCTCAAACATTTGAAAACATTAGCTACATTCTTTAAAATGTGAGCAGCAATCGAGGCTAACGTACAGTTTGTGGACGTCAATGTGTACTAAATGAATTGCAGCTGGAGTCGTGTAACTTTAAGATCAAAATCCCCTTTGCTAAATATAGGCCATGTGCTGAAACATTACTCCCTCGTCTCCCCCCTTGATGTTCTTGGCAATGCTTCAGGCCACTCATACATACACACTTGTCTCAATAATATGAAAGCTTCCTAAATATTTTAACAAAACTTTATTTGATCCATAATCTTTTTTTCTCGATTTTAATTAAACCTATGTGTGCAGTTAGATGATACAAGTCCTTGGGTTAATTTATCCATTTTGAATCTAGATGGGATCTTAGAAGTGGGAGGAGAAAAATAAATTGTGTTGCTTTTTAGCAAAGCATAAAATCCTGCATACTTCACAATCAATTCAAAATCATCACGCCTTTTTGATTCATACGGAGCCCAAGAGGTGACATGGAAAAACAACATAAAGAAAAAAAGTGTTCCCGTGCAAAGATTTGCATTCCCAATTATTGTGCAGCAGGTTGTAAGAGGGAATGCAAAAATTGCAAGACAATACAGTCTTTTTTATTCTTCCATGTCGTCTTATGGACTCTGTAGATTTAATTTAACATAAAAAAAACAATCATACAAACATACAAAAAAACATTTGGGGATATGACAAGAGCAATTCAGAAATAATAATAGTCATTATACAAGTATAAACATATCAAATAAAGCTTTAGCCGACTGGGACTTATTGAATAATATGTATCAGGTGTCACCCCAGGAGAAGGCGAGCGAAAAACTCCTTATTTCCAGGATGTTTCCTCATCAATGATCTCTTGTAGGGGAAGAATGGAGTTTAGATCCCTCTCCCTCCGGAGCAATAGCCAGGACTGGATACACAAACAACATGGAAAATGAGCATCAAAACAAGAACAAAAGATGACGATGTAAGTCTTTTTTTAAAATGCTTTCAAAATGACATCCCAAACTCCACACATACCTCAAAGAACTGCGATTTAATGTAATCAAATTTGGCCTGTTTGTGGACTGCCCGCGCAACATTTTTCCTCTCAAATGGCTCTGAAAGAGAATGCCAGGAAATCAAGTCACTTCAATAAATATTCACGTTGAAAAAAGGAATAATGTGTTCAAAATTTCCGAAGATTAGTGAATGGGGGCTTTGAACCTGCGATAAAATACAAAGTTGTCTGTTTTGACGAATGGGAACTGAAATCAACAATGGATGCCACAATGTCATTTTCAGTCGACAGCAAGTGAATACCTCCCCCACCCCCTCAGAGAAAGCTATAAATGGACAGCTGCTTCAAAACGCAATCAGACAAGTATGTTTCGATAGTTTGGGGCTCATTTAACTAAGTAACATTTTTAACTTGACTTCCCCTAGAATGCAAAAAGTTCTGCAAAGGCAGTTCCAAAATATGCATTTCAGAAACAGAATGGCACTCAGCAGTACACAATATGGTACTCTAAACTCCAGCAAATAAATGGCAACATTTTCAACTTAATTTCTTTGAGCAATTCAAAGAAATTGTCAATATTTCCTCTGCCCTTCCACAAATGACCTTGAGAATTACTTTTATATTAACGCATTGTAGAAGTCCAACTGACAACATGCCTACCTTCCAAACATATGAGTTTGTCTTTCCAATTTGGATGATTGGGCTTGGGTAACGCTCGGCCAGTTCGAACAGAAATCACATTGTTCCTCCAGCTGCAATACGGACAAGATTAAACATAATTTAGTTGCAATCGGAACCAATATCCTCAATGTGAATATCTCTGTTGGATCCCATTAGATTGGGCGGCTATACCGGATGTTGTGGCCTACTTAAAGGACAACCAACGTCACTTTTTTGTTTTTTAACTGACATCAGAAAAACGTTTTATAGCATCTAAAATACCCAAAACACGCAGTATGATATTTTTAGTCAAATGCAAAACACCAATATTAATGACTTAAAGTGTCCAAAATCTGAAAAAAATTGAGCTGCGACTTGGGCATTTTCACAAAGTCCCGCCCCCAGTTCGTGACGTCACGGCAAGACGTCTTGCATTGCTAGTGAATCAAACCAATGGCTTCAGATTCGGAGAAGATGCTTTCGAGTTACTCATCCAGTTATGAATATGATTCAAATAGTTCTGAAGAGGAAAGCATACATGTTTGCAATCGATTAAATAATTTATTTGTGCCATTTTGAGGCAACATTGGGGGGAAATCTCTCACCCAAAAAAGAGGCACGATATTGCGACCTCCTGTGGCCACCTCCGTTTCCACAGGCTGATAAATTCCTTATATGGCGCTTGGACGCTCTCTTCTGGCCTTCTGGCGGCTTTTGGGTGCAACACGAGGTCCCCAGACCAAACAAGTACAGCAAAATACATTGACGTGATGGAAGGACCGCTACAATGCGTCTTTTTTACGGTCAGGGGCGGTCCTTTAGCGACGTTACATACGGACTTGTCGGGAGACGTCGGTTGTCCTTTAAAGGACAACAGACACCTTCTGACATAGTTGCGTCCATAATTTGTAAAATCACTTCAAATGACTTCTACTGACCGCATTTTACAACAATTCCACCGCATATAGCTATATTTTTACTTGTTAAAATTTGCACTGAATATTCAAAGTCTTGTTTTCGAGTTGATGACGATGCCGGAAGTGACGTGAATTTAGGAACCCCCTGAGGCATTTGTAGCCATACCAGCCGGAGGGGAACGAGGAGCTAACCGCTGTCATCCTCTCATGTTGTTTCTGCTCCTCTCGAGGCTGATCATCCAGCTCATAAATTATTTTGTTGAATGTATATAAGTAAAACGGAGCTCTTCCAAGCCAAAGATGATGACATTCTCAGGGACCGAGCTTTTTGCTGTAGCTGAAAGGATGCTTCATTGACAGTCAAACCTGGTACGTTTCATTCCGACAGTCAGTCTTTTCTTTGAATCGAACACGAATGTTTTTCTTGACCCCACAATTAAATTATTGATTTTATGTGAATTGCGATTCACTACAATTTTCTCATTATGAACTCTATTGTATAAAAGGCCATTCATACGTGAATTTGTAACTTTTCATCTTGAAAATTGAAACAGCTTTTTGGATGCACAATCATTAAACAATCTGCATTGGTGTTGACATATCACCGAAGTTGATGCTATACTGCTATAATTGACGCAGATTCATATATGCTTTATGTGTCGTGTCCTTCACCGGTTTTGTTGCTTGCATACGGCTCGAATTGATATGGAAGGACTTCTTTAATCGATCGCAAACCACTTATGCTTTCCTCTTCAGAACTATTTGAATCATATTCATAACTGGATGAGTAACAAGAAAGCATATTCTCTGAATCTGAACTTTCTGAAGCCAGTGTTTTGATTCTGGACCAAGGCGGTTTGTGGGTGGGCCAGGATCGCCGGATTCGCCCAGGTTCCCAATGTGTCGTCACGAACATGGGGTCAGGACTTTCCAAATCTCTCCAGTTTTGAGCTCATTAGTGGCAGCTTTGGGCAACTTTAAGTAATTTTTATTGGTGTTTTGCGTTTCACTAAAAATATCAACCTGCGTGTTTTGGGTATTTTAGATGCTATAAAACGTTTTCTGCTGTCAGTTAGGCACTCAAAAAAATTGTGTCTGTTGTCCTTTAAGTGTTTTTGGGGGAGCTTTTGGTTTGGAGTCAGAAATGACTCAGGGAACAATGTTTGTCTTCTTTTATGCACAACAACAAGAAAATGCTCTTGTCGGTGCCAAGAATGTTTATTTGCCACATTCTGACATCAAGGTTAATCAGTAATGAATCCTTGTATGAAAAACATGAATGAACTTCATCCATGATAATGAATATAGTCTTTTGGAAAAGTATGGCCCCCACCCAAAATAAATAAATAAACCAACACCAACAACAGGAGTATAATAGAATCACTAGATTGGTGAGCTACTATTTCTGCAACCAGGGGCTACTAATGTTCACGCACACAAGTACACTGAATGGTTTTTATCGTCATCTTGTAAAGATAAAATTGAACCAAAATTCAGACAAAAAAATATTGTCAGAAGTAAAAGTTCGCATTTAAGATCTGGTGGACAACACACCTGACAAGGGTGCAGAAAGTCCTACTGGACCCTCCGCAACGTGCCCACCACTTTTTCCAGTTTACTCCCCTCAGGTAGGCGCTACCGATCCAGGCGCACCAAATCCAGAAGACATCCAGCTTCTTCCCCCGTCGCCATTAACTCTCTCAACATTCACCCAAATCTAACTGTTTAGTGCCTGCAATTTTGCACAACCCTGCGGAACAGCATCCTGTTATAATCATTGTAGCTCCTGCTCTGTACTCACTTAAACCACTGTCAGCCTGACACTTTGCACATTGTCTCGACCTGAAAGGTACCACTTACGCGAAGGAATTTAATTAGATTAGCCTTTTTTAGTGTCCTCCATACTTATTTGTTGTCTTTCTTATGAGACTAGTGCAGCGTGTTCTACTGGTGACAAATGCTTTGTGTGTTCTCCATACTTGACCAATAAAGATGATTCTGATATAATCATGTCACAGGGTCTATTAATGCAAACAGAAACCCTCAGCATAGAAGGAATGTGCTTGAGTATTCAAATGGTTAACACATTTGTCATTTCAACCCAAGATAAATCAAAACGCAGCTTGTGTACTTGTGCCACGTTATGAAAAGCTCACACCATAACTAAGTCAGGTTAGTGCTGCATCAAGCCAAAGGTCACACCTGCGCCTGGCATTCAAGCAGAAACACGAGAACCAGTGAGAAGTATGACAGAGGAAGCGGGAAAAAGGGGCAGTTGGTGAGGAGATTGGAATACACAACGGGCGGGGAAAAGTGCAACAGAAAATTGTGACGCACAAGAACCGGCGATGTAATGTGTGGGGTCATGTTAAACACCTGAATTGCGTCGCATAATATCCGAGAAACCCCAGAAGCAGCGTTCCCAGCGACGACTGGTTTTGTGAATTGAAGCGGGGAATGTTTTGGGCTCCTTCTGGGATCATGTCAATCTCCAAAGAGGGATCAAAGCACTCCTAAAAATCAAGACAAGATATTTACAAATCGAATAGGATATTATTACATTTGCAAACGTCATGTGAAGACAAAAAAAGGAGACTTAATCCGACTTGTTTTCTTTTGTGATGTTCCCACATGAGTATTAGCGCTGGTATTAGTGAATGACAGTACATGTTGTTTAGGAATAAGGCGAGGTTGCATAGAGGTGGGCAATTTGCATGCAGATGACCTCATTTCAATATGCGCAATTAGCACCACCACAAAAAGACGCATTCTGCTTGGTTATCTCAAGTAGTAACGCGTTTCATAAAATGTGCGCTTTTTCAGTGAATTAAATGTTATCGGTTTTGTCTATTTCAACTTATTCACTGTGTACTGCACTTCTGGCCCAAAGTCAGCTAGGGCAGGGTGCAGTTCACCTGCGATTCTTGTAAGGATCTAGATCATTGGTGCCAAACACAAGACCCAGGGGCCAGATTTGGCCCAGGGCAATATGTTGTAAATTCCGTATGTCAAATTCCATGATCATTTCTAAAATCTGTACTGAAATATCAAATCGTCATGTCATTTTGCAAGAATTTGCGGACCCTGTTTGCACTTTTTCAACTCTTTCACTGCCAGATGATGTGCAAAAATGTATCCAGGGTTTTTGTAATTTTCACTCAAATTGCAGAACCCACAGAATATTGAGGTTTGGGACTACATAAACATTCAATGCACTGTAAGAAACAGTAGGCTCTCTTCTTTCATCAGAAAAAAATAGTTAATTCCTAAATTATATGGGTCTGGAGTTATGGAGTTGTTTTTTTTGCATTACTACACTACGTAACTTTACATCCGACACTCCCTCACTTTACATACGACACTACCTCACTTTACATTCAGAAATTACATGTATTGTCTGTTATCAATTGTCTGTCTTTTTTAGCCACATTATAAGTGTATTGAGCATTGTCATCAAATGGTAAGTATAGTTTTTGCTTCTTTCAATGTTGCTGTGCGGATGACCATTTTGTGTTTGGGAGTCTTTTACTGAGCAAGTTGCTTGTTCTGTAGCCACAAAGGGACATAAGTCTTCTTGTGCCGGTCCCAAGCCCGGATAAATACAGAGGGTTGTGTCAGGAAGGGCATCCGACGTAAAAGCTTGGCCAAAACAAACATGCAGATCAAACCTCTAAAGATGGAGGACACCCATTTGCTGTGGCGACCCCTTGAAGGGAAAAGCCGAAAGGAAAAGAAGATAAGTGTATTGCACGCTGGGTCCGAGAGGACATTAATTTAATCAGTGCTGTATGTCATGCATATGAGCATATTTGACAATAAAGCTGACTTTGACTTTTGACTTTGACTAATGAGCTTGAAATGAGGTTGGGGTCCAAAATACAATGCAATACATAGATATGGGTTTATGTAGCGCTTTAACAGCTGAAGCTGGAACACAGCGCTAACATAGGGAAAAAAGGAAATGCTGCCCCCTCATGGAAGGGGAAAAAAAAAAAAATCGCCAGATGTCTGGGCAGCGCTTTTTTTGGCACTGCAGCGAGAAACACAAAAACCCGGACAAATTCGTGAATGGCGCTCCACGTCATGCTTACCAATTCCCAAATAAATCCAGGAATGGCAGTGAATGAGTTAATTGATTCATGAATCTGACCCCAAGCTGCCAAAAAGTGGGGAGACTTACTGGAAAGTCCATCTGCAGTGAAGGAATCACTGGTCTTTCAAGGGCTGAAACGAAAAAAAAAAAAAAAAGTAATCATCACGTAGCCCGGAATGAGGATACAACCGGGTGCAATGTGAATCATTATATGTAATGTATGTATACTGACTCTGGAGGTAGTGCAGCACCATCAGCGCCAATGCATAGCTGCTTAACGTTCCTTGACTGGCATCATTGATTTGACGGTGGCGAGCCCACTTCTTAATAACAAGGATGAGGGGACGTATCCTGGGCTCAGCTTGAAATACAAACGTCACGTGAGCAGAACCATTTCGCCTTCCTTAAATTAATGGAACTGACTTTTGAATTGGGGAAAAAACGGTTACCATTAGCATAGCTCTTGAGGAGGAATGTGTTTCGGATGCCCACTATGTTATTGACGTTCAGGTCAAACATCAGATTGCTGAAGAGAGAACGACACAGGTGGTTCAGTCTTAAAGTCATAGCGCGTGATGTGGAACCCACAGACAAAGACAGCTGTCGCGCCTTACCTGCCTCTCTCTTTGAACTTGAGGATCGGCACAGTGGCTCTGATCAGCCGCACTCGCTCGACTAAATCTAGCAAGAAATGAAACACAGGATTTTGAAGTCCTTCCTTCAAAACATTTGATTCCCTCTGAGGAAAGAGCACCGCTTGTCGAGTGGGAACTGGGATGATTTTTGCCTATTATGAAAGTAGTGTTTTCGACAAATGTATGGTGAGTTAGTAGACTGAGCGTGGTTAGTGGTTCCAAATTGGGTCTTGACGCTAGCTGGGCCGGTCAACGTATAAGCTGAATGAACCACCACGAGGAGTAGTCACAGTTTAGTTGAGTCATCCCAGGCTCCTCAAACTGTGCCAAATATGGAAGCATGATTTGATTATACCACGTTCATTTTATGTTTTCGTCATCGTACTTCTTTTCCATTCAGTGTGCCGCCCCACCCCGCTTGTTTCGAACACCCACAGATTCAATGATGTCTAAACTAATTGTAATTTAATTGACATTTAACTCATTCACTGTCATTCACAAATTTATTCGGGAATTGAAAATATGACATAGAGCGCCATTCCCGAATTTGTTCAGGTTTTGTTTTTTCTTGTTTGGGTGCTGATAAACCACTGGCCATGGTCTCTGGCAACATTTTTCCCTTTCACAAGGGGGCAGCATTTCCTTTTTTTCCATGTTAGCGTTTTGTTTCAGCTTCAGTTGTTCTTATTCTTCTTTTCCTTTCGGCTTTTCCCTTATTGCACTGTATTTTGGACCGCCACCCTCATTTCAAGATCATGTAACTCCAGACCCATATAATTTTTGAATGAACTCTTTTTCTGATGAAAGAAGAGAGTCTAGGGTTTCTTACGCTGCATTGAATGTTTATGTAGTCCTAAAACTCAATATTCTGTGGGTCCTGGAATCTTAGTGACACTGACAAAAACACTGGAGTGGACACATTTTTGCTCGTCTGGCAGTGAATGAGGTAATGAGTAAGGTGGTTCTGGTAATTTCTACAAAAATGACTTTTGTACTCACTCATTGAACTCATAATCCTTTGGAGGGAAGAGAGTACAGCAATCGGATCCGATTTTTTCTGGAAAAAAATAAAAGAAATGACAATGTGAGCAAATTTACGATGGCACAAACTCAAAAAGGCAGAGAAAAAGAAATAAGTTAAAATCCATTTACACTATCATGGAGGACATAGCACAAATCAGCGTCACTACTCCGGCTGGCGAATCCACTCATGGTAGATCCCGTCATATACAGCTTTCCCACTGTAAGAAAAAATATACAAAGCAGTGCCGAAAAAAGAATAACTGAGTGAAAAAATCATTTATACACACTTGTGCAGATACGCCGGTCGTCTTGTAGCAAACTTCTGCATGTCTCTTTCCGACATAAATCCGAATGCTGCTGCTGGCACATCTCGAATAGACAGACCACCTGAAAACTTAGCTGAGGGCACAATAACGGGCAAACGTTAAAACACACTCAGAGTAATAATGTGCAGCGCTATTTTGTGATACCTTGTCGTCACCGTGGACGTGATGGTTCATGGGGTTGCGCGGGATCGAAGGTACACAAGGGTGCTCATGGGAATGAGGGTGATCAAAACCACAGGATGATCTTGACGAGCCTGCGAAATCTCGGTCGGGACTAAAAGAGCGAGGAGGAGGGTGACCAATGAGAAAATGTCCTTGAGGGTTGTGGGGTGAGTCTTCACCACGTCGACGCTTGTCAACCGGGGAATCATAGTCCTCGTGTTTTCTCCTAAATAGAATGTGAGACATTAAATAAGCCAGAATGCTAACAACTTTCAGTAAGAATCTTTGCGACAATTCAACATACTTGCGCCAATCTCTTCCACTGGCAGGAGGGGGCGCTGGGCAATTCCTCTCAAAAGGAGTCAGTCTGTCATGTGGTAGGATATCATACCCGTTTAAAAACACAGATTAGATGTTAAGCAGTTAAACATTTGTTTCACAAATTTCCAGTTTTATACATAACACCCATCAAAATAATCATTGTAAAGCTTTTGTTCAATAAACCACCTTATGTTGACGTTGACGCAATACAGTTACATATATCAATATGCTTTTTTATACTTGGACGATTTTTTTTTTATTAAACATTGTTGCAGTTACAGTATACACCTCAGTCTTTTGACACGTTTTATTATGCGTATAATATCTTGTTTTTTATCTTTTCACCCTGCAAATGTACCCATTGTGGGACTATTAAAGGCTTTCTGATTCTGTCTGAACATTTCTTTATAATTGAAGCCATTAAGCATGGGCATTTTACTTTAATCCCACAATTCAACTCCAATTCTGGCACACAGTCATGCTGACCTGTCGACTGCTCCGCGATTGTTAAAGTATGGATCCATGAAATTGGGGCTAGGTCTGGCGCGTGACCGTTGTGTCATCGATGCGACCTGTGGGAACATTCCTCACAAAGCCTCAGCGTTAACTCCACTGGGATCGAGAGTACATGGAACAAAGAGGAAAAGGAGCAGACATGAAAACAGCACAGTAACAATTATGACAACTAAGAGATCATCGGTGAACTGTCTAATGAAAATTGCACATGATGTTTCAAAGAATCAGTAACTCTTGCTGAAGATGTAATGGTAAGCTGTGCTAGCATAGAACCTCAACCTAATAAAAGAATAACATTAAGAAATATTTGGTCTCGTGGCGCCGAGATCGACCATTAGGACATGAGAACCATAAGAGTACTAATACACAAACGACCCATATACGTATTTTAAATTTTCATCCAAAATAACACGCTTTCAACACCCACCATTTCCATGCTACTTCCTGTTTGTGCTATCGCGCGTTGTATTGACGTCAAACATTTACATTAAAGGGAACGTGACAACTTTTCGACGTCGCTTCCAAAAAGTGACTAATTATTTAGTTATGTCACCATAAAATAATATAAATACACCTCTGTCTTCGTTGAATGAATCATCAGGAAGATTTGGCACATTTTTGTATCTATATAATAATCATTCACGCCATCTTATATCCAATAAATATGATTGAATTAATGAATGATTAGTGTACTAATTAACTTCCTGGATAACAAAAGAAGAATACAATACAATACAATACAATACAATACATATTGATTTATATAGCACTCTAATAATACCTGAAGCTGTAACAAAGCGCTTAACATGGGCAACTATCATATACAGGAAATAAAGCAGTCACAAAGATAGTAGAAAGCACCCGGAATGAAGAAGGTCTGAATCATACTGAGTCAAATGCCAAAGGGTACAAGTGAGTTTTGAGGTGGGTTTTAAGTCGGACCAGCAACATAAAAGGCTTGATCCCCTCTGAGCCTCCATTTAGTGAGTAGTTTTGCTAATCAGTGAATTCCCTTGGGAAGCAGCATTCTACTTTTGTGGAGCATTTTTACAGCTTAATTCCACAAGGACCTGAATCATAACAGGGTGTCCGCCTGTGGTCGACTGGTTGCACGTTACCACCTAAATTAATGTTAAACTGACTCATGTCCAAAGTCACCAAGTGTCTAATAATAATCCATCCATGAATTTTCCAGACCGCTTTATCCTTATTAGGATCGCAGGGGATGCTGGAGCCTATCCCAGCCATCTTCGTGCACTAGGCGGTGGACACCCTGAATTGATTGCCAGTAAACAACCATTAGGACAATTTAGAGTGTTCAATCAGCCTGCCATGCATGTTTTTTGGAACACGGGAGGAAACTGGAGGACCCGGAGAAAACTCACGCGGGCCACGGGAGAACATGCAAACGTCACACAGGGAGGCTGGAGCGGAAAACAACAACAACAACAACACTAATAATACGAGTTGCTTGTTCTGTAACCACAAAGGGACATAAGTCTTCTTGTGCCGGTCCCAAGCCCGGATAAATATATCCATCCATCCATCTTTTGCCGCTTATCCGGGGTCGGGTCGCGGGGGCAGCAGCTTCAGTAGGGAAGCCCAGACTTCCCTCTCCCCAGCCACTTCTTCCAGCTCGTCCTGGCGGATCCCGAGGCGTTCCCATGCCAGCTGGGAGACATAGTCTCTCCAGCGTGTTCTGGGTCGTCCCCGGGGTCTCCTGCCAGTGGGGCATGCCCGGAACACCTCACGAGGGAGACGTCCCGGGGGAATCCTAATCAGATGCCCGAGCCACCTCATCTGACTCCTCTCGATGTGGAGGAGAAGCGGCTCGACTTTGAGCCCCTCCCGGATGACCGAGCTTCTCACCTTATCTCTAAGGGAGAGCCCGGACACCCGACGGAGAAAGCTCATTTCGGCCGCTTGCATCCGGGATCTCGTTCTTTCGGACACAACCCATAGCTCGTGACCATAGATGAGGGTTGGGACATAGATCGACCGGTAGATTGAGAGCTTTGCTTTTTGGCTCAGCTCCTTCTTCACCACGACAGATCGGTACAAAGTCTGCATCACGGCAGACGCCGCACCGATCTGCCTGTCGACCTCTCGATCCCTTTCACCCTCACTCGTGAACAAGACACCCAGATACTTAAACTCCTCCACTTGAGGCAAAATCTCCTCCCGACCCGGAGAGGGCACTCCACCCTTTTCCGACTGAGAACCATTGTCTCAGATTTGGAGGTGCTGATTCTCATCCCAGCCGCTTCACATTCGGCTGCGAAACGCTCCAGCGAGAGTTGGAGAGCTCCACTTGAAGGCCCCAACAGTACAACATCATCTGCAAAAAGCAGAGATGCTATACTGAGGCTACCAAAACGGAAACCTTCAACGCTTCGGCTGCGCCTAGAAATTCTGTCCATAAAGGTTATGAACAGAATCGGTGACAAAGGGCAGCCTTGGCGGAGCCGAACCCTCACTGGAAACGGTTCCGACTTACTGCCGGCAATGCGAACCAGACTCTGACATCGGTCATATAGGGACCGAACGGCCCGTATCAGCCGCTCCTGTACCCCATACTCCCGAAGTACCCTCCACAGAACTCCACGAGGGACACGGTCAAACGCTTTCTCCAAGTCTACAAAACACATGTAGAGTGGTTGGGCGAATTCCCATGCGCCCTCGAGGACCCTGCTAAGGGTGTAGAGCTGGTCCACTGTTCCGCGGCTGGGACGAAAACCACACTGTTCCTCCTCAATCTGAGGCTCGACTTTCCGACGGACCCGCCCCTCTAGGACCCCTGAATAGACCTTTCCAGGGAGGCTGAGGAGTGTGATCCCTCTGTAGTTGGAACACACCCTCCGGTCCCCCTTTTTAAAAAGGGGGACCACCACCCCGGTCTGCCAATCCAGAGGCACTCTCCCCGATGACCACGCAATGTTGCAGAGGCGTGTCAGCCAGGACAGCCCCACAACATCCAGAGCCTTTAGGAACTCCGGTCGGATCTCATCCACCCCCGGGGCCTTGCCACCGAGGAGCTTTTTAACCACCTCGGTGACTTCAGTCACAAGGATCGGAGGGCCCACCTCGGAGTCCCCAGACACTGCTTCCTCCAAGGAAGGCGTGTTGGTGGAGTTGAGGAGGTCTTCGAAGTACTCTGCCCACCGGTTCACGACGTCCCGAGTCGAAGTCAGCAGCACCCCACCCTCACTGTACACAGTGTTAGTGGTGCACTGCTTTCCCCTCCTGAGACGCCGGATGGTGGACCAGAATTTCCTCGAAGCTTCCATGGCCTCACCGAACTCTTCCCATGCCCGTGTTTTTGCCTCGGCGACCACCGAGGCTGCATTCCGCTTGGCTAGTCGATACGTGTCAGCTGTCTCAGGAGTCCCACAGGCTATATAAGCCCGGTAGGACTCCTTCTTCAGCTTTACGGCATCCCTTACGACTGGTGTCCACCAGCGAGTACGGGGATTGCCTCCACGACAGGCACCAACCACCTTACGGCCGCAACTCTGATTTGCCGCCTCAGCAAGGGAGGTACGGAACATGGTCCATTCGGACTCAATGTCCCCCACCTCCCCCGGGACATGTGTATAGTTCTGCCGGAGGTGGGAGTTGAAACTCCTTCTGACAGGGGATTCTGCCAGACGTTCCCAACAAACCCTCACAACACGTTTGGGTCTTCCAGGTCGGACTGGCATCTTCCCCCACCAACGGAGCCTACTCACCACCAGGTGGTGATCAGTTGACAGCTCCGCCCCTCTCTTCACTCGAGTGTCCAAAACATGAGGCCGCAAATCCGATGATACAACTATAAAGTCAATCATCAAACTGCGACCAAGGGTGTCCTGGTGCCACGTGCACATATGGATACCCTTATGTTTGAATGAAGTGTTTGTTATAGACAATCCGTGTTGAGCACAGAAGTCTAAGAACAAGACACCACTCCTGTTCTGATCGGGGGGGCCATTCCTCCCAATCACGCCCTTCCAGGTCCCACTGTCATTGCCCACATGAGCATTGAAATCGCCCAGCAGAACAAGGGAGTCCCCAGGGGGAGCGCTCTCCAGCACACCCCCTAAGGTCTCCAAAAAGGATGGGTACACTGAACTGCTGTTTGGTGCATATGCACAGACAACAGTCAGAACCCGTCCCCCCACCAGAAGGCGGAGGGAAGCAACCCTTTCGTCTACTGGGGTGAATCCCAATGTACAGGCGGCGAGTCGGGGGGCAATAAATATGCCGACACCTGCTCTACGCCTCTCACCGTGGGCAACTCCAGAGTGGAAGAGAGTCCAACCCCTCTCGAGAGGGCTGGTACCGGAACCCAGGCTGTGTGTGGAGGCAAGCCCAACTATGTCTAGTCGGAACTTTTCAACCTCGTGCACCAGCTCAGGCTCCTTCCCTGTAAGAGAGGTGACATTCCACGTCCCCAGAGCTAGCTTCTGCAGTCGAGGGTCGGACCGCCAGGGTCCCCGCCTTTGGCCGCTGCCCAGCTCACATTGCACCCGACCCCTCTGGCCCCTCCCATGGGTGGTGAGCCCTTGAGAAGGGGGACCCACGTTTCCTCTTCGGGCTGAGCCCGACCGGGCCCCATGGGTGTAGGCCCGGCCACCAGGCGCTCGCCAACGAGCCCCATCTCCAGGCCTGGCTCCAGAGAGAGGCCCCGGTGACCCGCGTCCGGGCAAGGGAAAACTGAATCCATTTATCTTTTTCATCATATGGGGTCTTCTGAGTCGTACTTTGTCTGGTCCCTCACCCAGGACCTGTTTGCCATGGGTGACCCTACCAGGGGCATGAAGCCCCAGACAACCTAGCTCCTAGGATCATTGGGACACACAAACCCCTCCACCACGGTAAGGTGACGACTCATGGAGGGGGATAAATATATTATTATTATTATTATTATTATTATTATTATTATTATTATTATTATTATTATTATTATTATTATTATTATTGTTTCACGGTAAGATCAGAGCATTGTCATCAAATGGTGAGTTTTGCTTTTTTGAATGTCGCTGTGCCGATGACCATTTTGTGCTTGGAAGACTTTTACTGACCATCTTCATCTTTATTAAGTTCATAGAGTTGCTTGTTCTGTAGCCACAAGGGGACATCAGCCAGTGTCTTCTTGTGCCGGTCCCAAGCCCGGATAAATTCAGAGGGTAGAGTCAAGAAGGGCAACCGACATAAAAGCTTGGCCAAAACAAACATGTGACTCAAACCTTTGAAGATGGAGGACACTGATTCACTGTGGTGAGCCTTGAAGGGAAAAGCCAAAAGGAAATTATTATTATTATTATTATTATTATTATTATTATTATTATTATTATTATTATTGAAGGTTTGGTAAGCATTTCCTTTAAAAAATAACACAAAGCCTCATTTTTTGTATGAAAATGTTACATCAACTTACCTCAAAATCAGTTCAATGGTATTGCTGCCAATCTTAATGCAGAATCAAATGTGATTACACCGCTTTAGTTCACGGAAACTGCGGTTATTTAAATTGGCTCCTTCTAGTGGTTAGGATGAGAATTGTGGATATGGTATGAGGAAAGGGCATCTTACTCAGAGGGGGATCTTTACCTTGCTCAATGCCCGGGCTCCAAATTTTCATCCATCCACCCACTTTCTGAACCGCTTTATCGTCAAAAGGGACGGGTGTGGGAAGGGGAGACAGGAAAAATCAATTTCATTCAATTTCCCAAATCACCCAACTAGCATCAGTTATTACTTTGAGTAGAACAAGAGGTTGACAATCTAAAGTGGGCCATTCCATTGTATCCCAATTTTCCCCGAAGTATAATGAACATCATGAGTCAAAATAAATCTGTGACATGAATTAAAGTTGACAGTTATTCGGTTTGTCGCATACAACAGCCATTGAAAGGCAAATGTGTGTAGAAATGCTGTGACGTAGGATTGTGACTCATTCTTCAAATACGAGCCCTTATTTTTGATTGCTGCACTCCTACTCGTCTCATTTAAAATGACTGATGACAACACCGCCAGCGTCATAAACTTGACTACGAATCAGACGAGTTCATGAATAAGATTCTTCAATTTATTTTTGGACAAACTCCAGAGCATTTTGGAACCATAATTATGCTCTGTTCGACAGATTTCATGGTGGCTGGCTTTGTCATGTCAACCATCTTTCACACGCTACAAATACATTTGTGGGTTTTGAGTGACACTGCCACACATACAGTATAACAAGGGGTCTCAAACTCCCGCCATGGAGATGTTTCCTTCCTCCAACGCATCTAATTTGTATATGCACAAGGCATTTGTGTTCTGGATTTAAAAAAGTCAGACTATAATTGAGAATTCCGTCTTTTATTCCATACATTTTGATGAGGAACAAATTGGATTGGATTGGATTGGATTGGATTGGATTTGCCTTTATTAGTCTCGCAGTGGAGAAATGTACATTTCACAGCAGCAAAGTTCAAATCATTACACAGAAGTTATTTTCTAGAAGGTACTCATTTAGGTATTGGAATCTCCATTGTTAAATTAAAATGAAAATTATTTTGTATTTGGTGGCACAACCCTTACTTGCAAGAACTGTAGCAAGTTGGCAACTCATTGACTTTTCCATCCTGTTGCATTCTTCATTTGAAATGTTTTTTTTCAGGCCTCCACTCCAGGTTCATCTTTTGTTCAGAAACCTGATTTCTCCATGATACTGTTCAACAAAAACAAGAAATTAACTGTGTGGACTCGGCACACAGATAATGACTGTACCTTGACATCATGCTTAAAATTCCCGTTATTTCAAGTCAATGCTGTGCCTGTTATTTTGTACCAAAAAGACACCATTTCAACTCATCAAAATCTTTACTGCAGTTGATTTTATATACCCCTTTTTTGATTTTCAATCATTTTTTTAAATGTGGTTGTATTTTTATCTAATTGAGGTTGAAACACGTAACAAGCCTGACAAAGTAATGAGTAAAACACTGTGGCGGACCGTCAAGGCAGGCAAAGCCTTCTCTGCTGGCCTAAAAATATCTGAATCACAGACTGATGTTAATTATATTTTGTCCACGAATTCTTAAGAAATAATTGCAAATTGTCTTTGAGCTTCCTTTCATGACTGCTTCCAGAAGTGTGTTTTCATATTTAAGCATTTAACCAATCACATTTCAGCCATCATTGGTTCCCAGGGTCAGAAATCTTCCTGGACGCCTTAACAATCAGTTCTACGGGCCACGTCTGTCAAATCAAACTGTTGCTGTAACCCAGGGGTGTCCAAAGTCGGTACTCAAGGGTCGCTGTCCTGCGTGTTTTCCAGCCCTTCCAGGAGCAACGCACCTGATTCAAATAATCAGGACCGTTTTGATGTTGCTTCAGAGCTCGCTGATGAGCTGATCATTTGAATCAGGTGTGTTGCAGCCGGGTCATATGGAAAACAGGCAGGACAGTTGCCCTCCAGGCCTGGAGATGGACATGTCTGCTCTAACCAATCAGATTTTGAGTTGGCAACCTAAAAGGTAGTTTCGAAAATTATGATTGGCTAGGCACATGATTGGCTTGTCACTAGCCAATCATAGCTTGCGAAAACTTGTCTGATCACAAGCCTTGTGATAAGAGCATATACTGGCCAGAGATAGCACATTGTATCGGTAGCGAGCTGATTGAGCAAATATATTGTCTTGATTTTATAGCAGTTTCTCAACCCACAATGGCTGAAGGAGAATGTGACGAACGCTCGAGTGCTAGGAGGCAGACCTCGAGCGACGGAATCTTGGTGATAGGGAAGGACCCGAAATACACGGCGTGACAGGCTTGGATGGATCAAGAGTCTTTACTGGAAACAGCATCAAATAATAACAAACAGGGAAGAGTGGAGGAAGATAACTGAATGACAGCAGACCTGGCAACACGGAAGTGGAAACGGCAATGACCAAAAATACTCCGACGGAGACGGTAGTGAGCGGGAGACAGATATAGTCAGAAGGCACCATCAGTGAATGACACTCAGCTGTGGGAACCCAGGTGAATGACGATTGGAGGGGCCGTCTCCCAAGATAGGCGGAGGAGGTGACAGGAGGGGGCGGGGCGCGCCCCGGATGGCAACGAGATGTGACAGTGCCCCCCCCTCAAGGGACGCCTCTCGGCGGCCCACCAGGCTTGGATGGGTGAGCCGCATGGAACGCCCGGGTGAGGGATGGGTCGAGGATCCAGGAACGTGGGACCCATTGACGTTCCTCAGGTCCATAGCCCTCCCAGTCGACCAGATACTGCACTCCTCTGCCCCTGCGCCTGGAGTCCAGTATCTCCCGCACGGTGTAGACTGGTCCGTCGTCCAATATCCGGGGGGGAGGTGGGGGGGCGGGCGTGGGGGCTAAGGGGCTGGTCTCCACTGGCTTGAGGAGGGAAACATGAAACACGGGGTGGATCCGCATGGTGGGTGGTAGCCGGAGCCTCACCGAGACCGGGCTGAGGATGGCCTCGATGGGGAAGGGACCCGTGAAGTGTGGGCCCAGCTTGGCCGAGGACCCTGCCAGCCGAAGGTCCTTCGTGGATAGCCAGACCTCCTGCCCGACCTGGTAGCTGGGTGCTTGCCGCCGATGGCGGTCTGCCACCCGCCGGTTCCGGGATGCGGTGCGTGACAGGGCGTCCCTGGTCTCCTTCCAGACTCTGTGGGCCCGTCTGAGGTGATGATCGATAGACGGGACCTCCACCTGGCCTTCCTGTGTGGGAAACAAGGGCGGCTGATAGCCACAGGCGGACATGAATGGGGACCGACCTGTGGCTGCGGAGACCAGGGAGTTGTGGGCGTACTCCACCCAGGGTAGGTGCAGGGCCCACGACGCCGGGTTGTGGAGGCACACGCACCGGAGGGCCGCCTCCAGGTCCTGGTTCTTCCTCTCCGTCTGTCCGTTGGTCTGGGGGTGGTAACCAGACGACAGGCTCGCCGATGCCCCTAGGGACCGACAGAAACGCTTCCATACCTTGGACACGAACTGCGGTCCCCGGTCCGACACGATGTTCATCGGAATCCCGTGGAGACGGACGACATGGTTAACCAGGAATTGAGCCGTCTCGGTGGCGGACGGCAACCTGGTTAACGGAACGAAGTGGGCCGACTTGGAGAATCGGTCCACTACGGTGAGGACGACCGTCTTGCCACGGGAGGGGGGAAGGCCTGTCACGAAGTCGACGGAGATGTGGGACCAGGGTCTGGACGGAACCGGTAGGGGCTGGAGGAGTCCGGCCGGGGGCTGGTGGGAGGCCTTTCCACGGGCGCAGGTTGGGCAGGCCTTCACGAAGAGGGTGATGTCCCTCCTAAACCCCGGCCACCAGAACCGTTGGGCGATGAGTTGGATCGTCCTGTTGACCCCCGGGTGGCAAGCTATCTTAGATGTGTGCCCCCAGATAAGCACCTCAGTGCGTAGAGGGGGGGGGACGAACAGGCGATCCTTGGGACAGCCCCTGGGGATGGTGGTAGTTCCCTGGACTTGTTGGACTTTTCTCTCAACCTCCCACCTCAGGGCGCCCAGGATGCGCTGGGCCGGCAGGATGTTGGCGGTGGTCTCCTCCCTTTCTGCCGGCTCATGGATACGGGATAGGGCGTCGGGCTTGGTGTTCTGTGACCCTGGGCAGTAGGTGAGAGAAAAGTCAAAACGGGTGAGGAAGAGTGACCATCGGGCCTGCCGTGAGTTAAGTCTCTTGGCCGACCGGATGGCCGCCAGGTTCTTGTGATCCGTGTAGACAGTGAAGGGGTGTTTAGCTCCCTCAAGCCAGTGTCTCCATTCCTGCAGGGCCAGGACGACCGCCAGCAGTTCCCGATTGCCGACGTCGTAATTGGCTTCGGCGGGGCTGAGCCGGCGGGAGAAGAAGGCGCATGGGCGTAGCTTCTGGTCGGTGGGAGAGCGCTGGGAAAGGACGGCCCCTACTCCGGACTCGGATGCGTCAACCTCGACCGTGAACGGGAGCTCCGGGTCGGGATGACGCAGAACAGGGGGGTTGGTGAAGGCACGACGGAGGCGGTTGAAAGCCCCCTCAGCATCGGGAGTCCACCTGAAAGGGAGCTTGGTGGACGTGAGGTTAGTGAGGGGGAGTGCCTTCTGACTATACCCGCGAATGAAGCGGCGGTAGAAGTTGGCAAACCCCAAAAACCGCTGAAGCTGCTTGCGCGTCTTTGGGATCGGCCATTCCACCACCGCCTTGGTTTTGGCGGGGTCGGCCCTGAGCTGCCCCTGCTCCACAACAAACCCCAGGAACGACAGAGAGCGGACATGGAAGTCACACTTCTCTGCCTTCACATAGAGCCGGTTTTGCAGGAGCCGCGCCAGGACCCGTCGGACGTGTTGCCGGTGTTCTTCTGCAGAGCGAGAAAAAATAAGAATGTCATCCAGGTATACAAACACAAAAACATTGAGGAAGTCCCTGAGCACATCATTTATCAAATTCTGGAATACGGCAGGCGCGTTCGTGAGCCCGAACGGCATCACCAGGTATTCAAAGTGCCCTAAAGGCGTCTTGAAGGCTGTTTTCCATTCATCCCCCTCACGGATTCGGACCAAATGGTAGGCGCTGCGAAGGTCTAATTTAGAAAAAATGGTGGCGGACTGAAGGGGCGCAAAGGCCGAATCCATGAGGGGGAGAGGGTATTTGTTGCGGATGGTGATGTCGTTCAGGCCCCGGTAGTCAACGCATGGGCGCAGGGATCCGTCCTTCTTGTCGATAAAGAAAAACCCTGCGGCCAGCGGGGAACGCGACGGGCGAATGAGTCCTGCCGCTAGAGAGGAGTCTATGTAAGTGCTCAGGGCTTCCCGTTCCGGTTGTGAAATGTGGTAAAGTCTGGAGTCCGGTAATGGAGCCCCTGGCTGCAAGTCAATAGCACAGTCATACGGTCGGTGGGGCGGCAGGGATTGGGCGTTGTCCTTGCTGAACACCTCCCGCAGGTCGTGGTAGCAATGTGGCACGCCTTTGAGGCAGATGGCCTCGGGCGGGCCACCGCGGGAGGGGTTACGCCCTGCCGTAGCCGACCGCAGGCAGTTAGCGTAGCAGTAGGGGCTCCAGCCCTGAATGGCGGGGCCCTCCCAAGAAATGGATGGGTCATGGGCCTTGAGCCAGGGGAGACCCAAGACCAATGGCGCGTTCCGGGAGGGCATAACAAGAAATTGGCGGTGCTCCACATGGTTGCCTGCCACTCGGAGCTTAAGTGGGGCCGTGAGGTGGGTGACCCGGGCTAATAATCGGCCATCCAGGTCGACGATCTCCTTAGGGGGAAGGAGATCTAAAAGTCGGCAGCCCAGCAGGTCGGCCAGGTGGGGGTCGATGATGCACCCGTCGGCCCCCGAGTCCACTAGTGCCCGCACTCTTTGGGAGCTGGAGGGGCCAAATAGTTCACTCTCCAGCTCCAACCGTGTGACTCGTGTAGTGGACTTAGCCCCCAACGGATTCCGTTTCGGCGGGGACTTACATTGGCCGTGGGTCCTAGGCTGGGGGCCTCGGGTGCGACGAGCCCTCGGGTTGGCGCGGTCGTCTCCCCCCCCTATCACCATCGGTTCAAAGAGTCCCTCCTGGGGCTGCGCGCGGTCGCTGCCGGGTGTGGTCGACCGAGGTCGGCTTCGGGGTACCTCGGGCCGTCGGTCGCTCAGCTCCTTTCGCCGCTCTCGAAGACGATGATCCAAGCCGATGACAATCCCGACGAGGTCGTCGAAGGTGGTGCCGGCGTCGCGGGTAGCCAACTCATCCTTTAGGTCGGAATTCAAGCCGCGACGAAACACCCCCCTCAACGCTCGGTCGCCGTAGCCGCTGCCAGCGGCCTGGATCCGGAAAGCGACGGAGTATTCTGCGGCCGAACGGGCCCCTTGGACGCAGTCGAGGATTCTCCCTTCCGCCTCGACCTCCGTCACTGGATGGTGAAACACCCGGCGTATCTCGGCTACGAAGTCCGGATACGAGGCGCACAGCTCCGGTCGGGACTCTCGTACCGCCAGCACCCATGATTCGGCTTCACCCGCGAGCAGGCTGGTGATGAAGGCTACCTTAGCCTCATCGCTAACGTAGGCGTCAGGATGTTGTTCAAACACGAGCGCACACTGCATTAGGAATTGAGCGCAGCGCTCGGTTTCGCCTGCGTAGCGTGAGGGTTGGGGTAGCGGGGGCGTGCGCCTGCCCACGGGCGGGGGGGAAGGAACAGAGAGGGTGGCGATGCACTTTTCCATCTCCTTGAGGCGTTGAGCCAGCGAGGTAGTGGCGTAGCGCATTTCCTCAATCGCCTGGGCCAGCTGGCTCGAACGCTCCGCCTCTTGTACAAGGGCGGTAAAATACCTGTCATCGCCGGCGGGGTCCATGGGTGGTCGGAGTATTGTGTGACGAACGCTCGAGTGCTAGGAGGCAGACCTCGAGCGACGGAATCTTGGTGATAGGGAAGGACCCGAAATACACGGCGTGACAGGCTTGGATGGATCAAGAGTCTTTACTGGAAACAGCATCAAATAATAACAAACAGGGAAGAGTGGAGGAAGATAACTGAATGACAGCAGACCTGGCAACACGGAAGTGGAAACGGCAATGACCAAAAATACTCCGACGGAGACGGTAGTGAGCGGGAGACAGATATAGTCAGAAGGCACCATCAGTGAATGACACTCAGCTGTGGGAACCCAGGTGAATGACGATTGGAGGGGCCGTCTCCCAAGATAGGCGGAGGAGGTGACAGGAGGGGGCGGGGCGCGCCCCGGATGGCAACGAGATGTGACAGAGAAGAAATGTATTTGGTTGGAGATTTACTATTAAAGCTGTTTTCAAGACGGACCTTTCAATAAAAAATGGACATAATTAAGAAAGGCTGGTCAGTTATTTCCTGGCTAATGGCACCCTCTAGTGGACGTGTAGTAAATCACACCCCACTTTTTTCAGTCTGGATTGATTCAGACGGAGCACTACTGAAGGCCTAGGGATGAAATCCACAGTGGCCACTGGAAAACGTTGTAGGGGTGAGGGAGAAAAAGTTGTCATAGAAACAAATACTCAAATAGAGTCAATCTAATGTTCACTGAAAAGCGACCTAAATGGTGCCAATGTTTCTAATTGTGTTTCCGGTGAAGCTTGACTTCCCAAGAAAGTTGGTTACTAACGCCTCCAAAAGACACGCCTTTTGAGAACCCAGTGACGTCACTGCGGAGGACGGTGCGTTGAGGTGCTCACAGTTGGATAGTGACACGCTGCTCGTGGGAGGAAGGCGATATCATTATTTGCAACCACATGTGGAAAACTAATTTATGATCCACTTACAAACGTATCTTTTTTTCCCTCGTTGTGACGATAAATAATAAACACCGCCTGCAGCTCGGGCGCGCAAGAGCGGCGCAGAAATGATGCACCCATAGAACCGTGTGGGGGCGTAGCCTGTGAGCCAATGGTAAAAAGGGAGAGGGAGGCGGGTGGACACTGTGATGCTGCTCTGTGTTATCAACCGCCTCTGGTTTGTCTTTCCCCGTCCACGCAGCGGGGCTTGTCCACCTTCCTCTGCCTCCCCTACTTCCTCCTCCAGCTCGGAATTGGTCATTGACGCCACAGTCTCGCGGGTACCTCGTCGGTTCTCCAGCTCCAGGTGGGAGCAAGAGCTTCGTATTCGGAGCCATGCGCACGGCGACGTTTCTGCGTGGGTCGGCGCAGTGACATCCAGCCGCGGGGGATGGAACGCTTGTCATCACATTCCTGCAGACGCTACCGACGGTGATCGAGCAGGAGGAGGCTGCAGTGTGGACACAACACCATCGTAAATACGCAGCGTCTGATCCGAGGGAGATTGCTTCTTGTTACCAGAGGTGTCGCCTTGCGTTTCAACCTCAACAATGGGGTAAGTGATCATTATCGCAGCTGGGTTCACACTACCCTCTATGGACATGCAAAACACATGCAACCATTTGCCTAGTGTCTTTTCTTTGGGGGAAAATAATACAATGCACCTTCACATTGATGTTGGAGCGTTGTGTTTGATGACAAAATGTTGTCAAATTGGATCTTATTCCTCTTAATTAGGCATGTTAGTGAGCCAGAATTGAGGCCCAACACTGAACGTTGTATTCATTATCTTTAACTTCGTGTATTCTAATTGAATTGAGAATTTGTTGCCAAACTACGCAAGTCCAAAAGTTTTTTCATATAAATGACCTCGTGACAAATAAGTCTGCACATTGAATTCCACTACAAATCTGTAACAAATACTAATGCTAGCTTATTGATCCAAACTATCCAATTGGGTATTTTGTGTGTAGAAGCTTTATTACTGTGGTTATAGTTTTCAGGTGTGTCAAACTGCACCGTACCTTAATAAGGGCTTTCAGAATATTTTGATCCATGTAGCTCCTATGTGTCAAGTCAAGGCCCGGGGGCTAAACCTGGCCCGCCACATCATTTTATTCAGCCAAAAGCGAATCATGCATGTAGATTTCAATGATGCTTGCTAAAGCCCGAACCAAAAGTTAAAATGGTCGTATGTAAAACCCAATAACAGTCATTATTCTTGACTTCAGATTTGAAAAGTAGTTTTTCATCAATTGGATGTGCACTCTGTATCTAATATGTGGAGGGGATGAAATATTATATAATAAACGGCTACCCCAAATTGCTAACGCCCCTCTAGAGGAAACCGTAACTACAAAGTGGCACATGGCAAAAAAATGAGTTTCACCCTTGATGTAGCAAAATAAGGTTATCAAAAATCTGAACTAATTCGCTGCCTTTCCCAAATTTGGATTTGGATTTACGGTTATTAATCTCGCAGTGGAGAAATTTACATTTCACAGCAGCAAAGTCATAAAAGGAAGATAAGAAAGGGACAAAAACACAAAGTGACAAAAGAAAACGCAAAAATAGGACAAAAACAAAAAAAAGCAAGGCTCACTTGCTGACGACTGCCTACTCGAGCGCCATCTTGTACTTAAGTTATTCAAGAATTGAAAAGTGTGACATTGAGCGCCATTCCCGAATTTGTTTGGGTTTTTGTTTTTCTTGCGGGGGTGCCGACAAAGTGCTGGTCAGACCTCTGGCACTGTTTTTTCCTTTCCACGAGGGGGCAGCATTTGCCTTTTATCCATGTTCACGCTTTGTTCCAGCTTCAACTGTTGTTAGAGCGCTATATAAACCAATATGTATGTATTGCATTGTATTTTGGACAGTCGCCCTTATTTCAAGCTCATATAACTCCATACCCATATAATTTGGGAATTACTTCTTTTTTTCTGATGAAAGAAGAGAGTCTAAGGTTTCTGACACTGTCTTGAATGTTTATGTAGTCCTAAAACGGAATATTCTGTGGTTCCTGCAATTTCAGTGAAAATGACAAAAACCCTGGAACTGGAGTGGACACATTTTTGCACATCATCTGGCAGTAAATGAGTTAATGTAATGGCTGGTCCGTGGGGAAATAAAAAATATACAAGAGACATCAGTGTGTAACTGCACAGAGAGCACAAACCTCTGCCTGCCAAGGCTTCATCTCGCACACTGTAACCCTGTAAAAGTGCCTAAATGTGTAGTTGGTTTGAATGTCAACTTTAAAGGACTTTTTTGTTTTTTAACTGACACCAGAAAAACGTTTTATAGCATCTAAAATACCCAAAACACGCAGTATGATATTTTTAGTCAAATGCAAAACACCAATAAAAATGACTTAAAGTGTCCAAAATCTGCAAAAAATTGAGCTGCGAATTGGGCATTTTCAGAAAGTCCCGCCCCCAGTTCGTGACGTCACCCCAAGACGTCTTGCATTGCTAGTGAATCAAAACAATGGCTTCAGATTCGGAGAATATGCTTTCTTGTTACACATCCAGTTATGAATATGATTCAAATAGTTCTGAAAAGGAAAGCATACATGTTTGCAATCGATTAAAGAATTTATTTTTGCCATTTTGAGGCAACATTGGGGGAAAATCTCTCACCCAAAAAAAGAGGCACAAAATGGCGACCTCCTGTGGCCACCTTCGTTTCCACAGGCTGATAAATTCCTTATATGGAGCTTGGACGCCCTCTTCTGGCCTCTTGGCGGCTTTTGGGTGCCACACGAGGTCCCCAGACCAAACAGGTACAGCAAAATACATTGACGTGATGGAAGGACCGCTAAAATGCGTCTTTTTTTACGGTGAAGGGCGGTCCCTTAGTGACGTCACGTACGGACTGGTCACCAACTCAAAAACAAGACTACCTGAATATTCAGCGCGAGTCTTAAACGTAAAATATAGCTATATGCGGTGGAATCTTTGTAAAATACGCTCAGAAGAAGTCATTTGAAGCCATTTTACAAATTATGGACATAAGTTGTCCGGAGACGTCGGTTGTCCTTTAACTACACTGTCATATGACCAATTTGGATAAAATAAATGTATTACAACAACACAGGTTCTGATACTGTGTGCATACACAGCACATTTAATTAAATTTCAATGTTAAGAACTTGACGTGATGTAAAATGTCGATTCACCCCATTTTCTTTTCTAACCATATTTAATTGTTTGTTGTGGTAATTGCTAGAATCATTTAAAAAATGTAGACAGGAAGTGCCAGAAGCAAACACGAAAACTCCTTGGCGGTGGTAATAATGGCGCCTCACCATCACGCTGTGTGCTCCCAGCATACATTACAGAGAGTTATGTAAGTTTTAAACTTGGGCATCAGTCACAAAATGATTTCTTCTCCAATGTTGTCAGACATCTGTGCTGCGATTGGCTGTACATCCTGTTCCGGGCCTTTAAATGCTGGAAACACAGTCGCAACAATGCTGAACACTATTTCTGCGACTAAGAGTGGCATCGTGTCTCCATGGTAGCAACGGTGATCTTAAATATCTCCCGCAACATGCGCCCACCAGCGAGATGTACCTGCTTGGTGTGCATCAGGGCTCATTTTCATGGCTCCCACCCGCCCAACTTGAGCCCAGTGCTCCCAAACCCCCACCAGGCCTTGCTTTCATTAACAGATGTCTCCCACAGTTTAGTGGGATTAATGACCCACCGGGAGGTTGATAATATGGTGCAAGGCAAGGTGCAATTTCTGCCAAAACCCCTGCATTAGCTGTGATGCACAGAAGGCTTCTGCGGACCGCATTCACACCTCACACAGTGTGGGCAGCAGCACATCATCCATCCATCCGTCTGTCTCCCACCTAGCGGCAGCGCTTCCCGAGTTCTGTCACGCTAGTGAATAAGTTACTGTTATGCAACTGACTCAGTGAGTCAATTGATCCACAATGGAACATATCAAATGCGTTTGAGAGCACAGCGAGGCCTCATGTGTTGGTATGTACCTGCGTAAACAGGTGGAAGGTGTCTAAAAATGTTTTGACCGCCAGTTCGAAGCCCATTTTGTGTTTCACAGCCAAGCTGAATACGGTTTGTTGTTGGGAGGGTCACATCATTGCTTACATGTCAACCAATGACAAAGAAAAAAAAAGTTTGTTGCCATGGCAGCATGTGAGTATTGACGTTAGGAGCATTAGCTACACATCAATCCACAACGCTTGTCCTCATTGGGACAGCAAAACCTGAGTAGTCATCAGCCAATCACAAATAGACAACTAATTATTTACAATCAAATTCACACGTCCGGCCAATTTAGTTAGCAATACACTTAATTACACAAAGGACTCATACTTTGTTTATCAACTTTTTCAATCTCAGCCATTTTTTTTCCAAAAAGTGCAGTTTAGATGGCGGCCTTCGTGCATCTTGTCACTGAGTGCGTGCAGTACCCCCAAAACCCCTACCCCAATTCCAGTGGCGAGCCGTGCATGTCAACCCTCGGCCTTCAGTAGTGCTACGTCTGAATCAATCCACAGCTGCGAGTGGGGTGTGATTTACTACACGTCCACTAGAGGGTGCCGTTTGCCAGGAAAATTGTGACTTGAAGAAACTTAAATCCTGTCATTAAACTGTTTGAATTTTTACTATGAACGTGTGGATTCATGACAACCTCATAAAATTGCAATATTATTGGCCATTTTTGCATTTTTGGAGCTGTCCAACCTATCAACACAACAATATATTTGCTTATGCAACTCGCTACAGACACTCGCTACAGTGTGCTAGCTCTGGCCAGTATGCTCTTATCACTAGCGGGTAGTGATACTATGATTGCCTAGTCACTAGCCAATCATGTGACTAGCTAGACTAGCCTTACAGTTTGCGAAAACACTGCAAGAAGGCCCTGGGTTGCCAACTTGAAATCTGATTGGTTAAAGCAACAGTTTTATTGACACTTATTCTCTGCTCCAGGGCCTGCAAAACTGATTGTGAAGGCTATCCAGATAGATTTGTGACCATGGTAACAAATGATGGCTGAAATGTGATTGGTTAAATGCTTAAATAAGAAAACTCACATCTGGAAGCAGCACAACAGGGGAAAAGCAATGAAAGAAGCTGAAAGACAATTTGGAATTATATAATAAGAATTCATGGACAAAATATAATTCACATTAGTCTGTGATTCGGATATTTTGAGGCCAGCAGAGAAGGCCTTGCAGGCCCTGACGGCCCACCACTGCCTAATTCATACATTAGGAATTCATATCTATTTCTGGCCTTTCTAAGCATTAAGTTCATTCTTTATAATAATAATAATAATAATAATAATAATAATAATAATAATACATTTCATTTTTACCTTTCAAAACTCTCAAGGACACTTTACAGTCACAGGATATTTTTTTATGTGGGTGAGCAGCGGCAGCCACACGCGGCAGCGTTCACTCGACCCGGAAGTAACATAAAGTAAAAAAAACAGTTAACAGAAGATTATAAATCTTCCTGTGGAGTGAATGTGAGTGTGAATGGTTGTTTGTCGTTTGTGTGCATGAGCTAGAATTAGATGGCGACCAGTTCATTGTGTAGCCCGGCTCTCACCCAAAGTCAGATGATGTAGTGGAGTCAAAAGCAACCAGAGCGGGGACAAGTGGTAGACAAAATAGAGAGATGGCTCGATATTAGCAGTGGAACAAAACATATATTTAATCAATGCGTCTGACCTGCGATCAAGCTACATTGAGAGATACTGGACTGCTACACATGGGATATCATGGTATATATCAATGTAAATACAGTAAAGTCTCAAGGGAGTCCGAAAAAATATAGATATAACCGGGACTATCGATATATCCGACCCTGTTTGCATGTAATTTTCTCTGTGCGTGCATAGAAATAGTATCGATATAACCAGGACTATCGATATATCCGATATCGATATAACGAGACTTTACTGTAACAAAATAATATTGGACTCCAAAATCCATGTTATCCTTTTAAACGCCCTTTATTTTGCATTTAGGTTTGAATGTTTTTTAATGAACTTGTAATAGTTTGCATACAACATAGATGATGAGAGATCATGGTGGCGAAGAAGGAGGAGGTTTTTAAGATAAATAAAAACATTAGTTTCACATTCAAAAAATGAGTGATACATAACTGACAATATTTCTTACTTTCCAAAAGCAAGCCAAACTCCTCAATGAGCCATTCTCCTGTTTGCCGAGAGTCCTTTTCAGTGAAATTTGACTCACCTGACGAGTCCGTCATTACTCTTGGTTTGATGACGAGCCTCTTTCTGCTTACTGTTTTGAAATACAGTAAAGTCTCGTTATATCGATATTCAAGGGAGTCCGAAAAAATATCGATATAACCGGGACTATCGATATATCCGACCCTGTTTGCATGTAATTTTCTCCGTGCGTGCATAGAAATAGTATCGATATAACTGGGACTATCGATATATCCGATATCGATATAACGAGACTTTACTGTATTTGGAGAATATCAAGTTATATTTCTGTCAACAACTGATAAGAAACTAGTACTCTCTCTCTCTCTCTCTCTCTCTCTCTCTCTCTCTCTCTCTCTCTCTCTCTCTCTCTCTCTCTCTCTCTCTCTCTCTCTTTCCCCATGATTTCAAGTATGTACTGTCGGGGGAAGGTCATCTAAGACACTTTCAGTAAATACAGTAACTTGAAGCGCACTCATTAATAACCCCATTCCGCTTAATGTGAGCTCAACTCTCTCTGATGCCTTTCTCTGTGGAATTAATAATAATTTAAAAAAAGCTCTCCAAAGAAGCAAAGCCTCTTGGGTACTGAGTGGGGTTCAAGGTGTCGAAAGAATGTGTGTGCTCCTGGGGTGAATTGCTATTATGTAATGTATGTTTTACCCCCTTCAGAAGTAAGAGCAGCTGCATAGTCAAAGGGGGCAAGACTGAAGTAGAAAATAGCTTGCAGCCTTTTGCATTATATCGTGAATCGTGAAGGCAGTTTGGTTCCACAAGGAATATATTCTAAGCCCTTGCAGTGCATCATATTGACAGCACCTGTCACTGCTGCTACAGCTGTAGAGGTGGGTGTTCATATTCATGTGTGTGCGCCAGTCTTTCTGGCATGCTTTGTAGGCGACTCTCCTTAAGCCCCCAACCAAACAAGTACTTCATCTTTTGGAGGTTTGAACAAAGTGTTGCTATTTTGATTTCTTATGTAATGCTCCCACCCCGCCACACAGATTTTTTTTCCCATAGGTTCATGGATTTTTTTAACAAAAAACAAAAACAAACAAACACACAAACAATAAATAAATCTGGATGTATAAACAACTGTTTTTTCGATGAGAAGGTTTCTTCAGCCGTCATCTGTACAAAAGTGAAGGTTTCGGACGTTTCGCCTCCTATCCAAGAGGCTTCGTCAGCGAACTAAAGTCTGACTGGTCGTATCGGCCCCATATATATAACCCTAATGTCCAGACCTGGTGGCGCCGGACACAGCTATGATAGGTCCCTACTCTCAGGTTGGGGGGGGCGCGAGACCCCCCCCTGTGGCCCCACTGATTGTTCCTACATTCCTGACTAACGATTGGCCTATTACCCCCACTCCCCCCGGTATCACCTCATCAGCATAACGACCCTCATCAGCATTGCGAAAGTTGGCTAACCTGTTTTGCCTGAGCAGGCTATTGTATGAACGATCCAAATTGAACCTCACACCACCAGACCGGTTTAATGAAGGATTTTGTTGTTTTATAAGAATCGCCTCTTTTACCCCCCTTTCAAACCATCTATGTTCTTTCGCTAAGATTTTAACCTCATTGTCGTCAAATGAGTGGTTGCTAGCTTTTAGGTGCAAATGTACTGCCGATTGAGGCCCACTAGTATTATCCCTGCGATGTTGATAAAGTCTTTTTTTGAGAATTTGTTGAGTCTCCCCAATGTACTGCTCTTTACAATTTTCATTCTTACAATGTATGGAATAAACTACATTACTTTGTTTTTCATTTGGTAGCCTATCTTTTGGATGCACTAATTTTTGCCTTAACGTGTTTATCGGTTTGAAATAAGTAGGAATTTTATGTTGCCAAAGGACTCTTTGTAATTTTTCCGAAACTCCTGCAATGTACGGTACTGCTACTCCTCTCCTTTTAGAATCTTGAGAATTATTGGTTTCGTTCGCCATTCTTTCTTTCTGACATTTGTTGAATGACCACTGAGGGTACCCACAGTTAGTGAGTGCCCTCCTGATATGTTTTGACTCCTTTTCTCTACCTTCAGTGCTAGTTGGTATTAGTTTAGCCCTATGCTGGAGGGTTCTGATAACTCCTAGTTTATGTTGTAAAGGGTGGTTAGAGTCAAAAAGTAAGTATTGGTCAGTGTGCGTAGCCTTCCTAAAGACTTCTGTTTTTAGCGCTCTGTCCTCTTTTATAATTACTTTACAATCCAAGAAGGCTAGTTGGTTCTCTTGAATGTCCTCACGAGTAAATTTAATGTTGAAGTCTACAGAGTTGAGATGATCTGTGAAGGATTGAATTTCTTGTTTCTTAATTATGACAAAAGTATCGTCCACATATCTAAACCAGTGTCTAGGTTTTGTCCCTGGGAAGGATGTGAGGGCCTGTTTCTCCATCTCTTCCATGTAAAGATTAGCCACTATGGGTGAAACTGGTGAGCCCATAGCACAACCATGGATTTGTTTATAAAATTTTTCCCGAAATTGAAAATACGTAGTATTGAGGCAGATTTCTAATAATTGGCAGATGTGATCCGGTTTCAGTTTGGTTCTTTCATGCAGAGAAACATCCGCCAGCAGCCTCGTCCTCACCACTGAGACTGCTGCTGGGGTTGGGACAGATGTAAAGAGAGAAGTCACATCGTATGATGCCAAAGTTTCCTCAGGTTCCAATATGAGGTCTTTGATCCTCTCTACAAACCCTGTGGTGTTCTCTACGTGGTATTCTGTGTTACCAACCAACGGAGCTAAAATAGTTTTTAAATATTTGGCTACATTGTATGTAGAGGAGTCAATGCTACAAACAATGGGTCGGAGGGGGAACCCTTCTTTATGTATTTTTGGCAGGCCATAGATACATGGCGTGGCCTCTCCCGGGTATAATCTAAAATACATCTGTTTGTCTATATGTTTTCCTTTCTCTAGCTTTTGGAGACAGTCAATCATTTCTTTCTTGTATCTATTGGAAGGGTCCCTTTTTAGTTGCTCATACGTGTTAGAATCACTGATTAACCTATTTATTTTGTCTTCATAATCCAATGTGTTGAGCAGCACTGTGCATCTGCCCTTGTCTGCTGGCAAAATAGTAATATTTTTGTCTTTTTGTAGAGTAGTTAACGCCTTTCTCTCTTCTAATGTTATGTTGGACGGAGGAAGTTTGGCACTACTGAGAAGAGCTGATATTTTAATGCGTAGATCATCTGCCTCTGCATACGAAAGTTTGTTATTTTTAATAGCCGATTCAGTAGCTGTGATATAATCTATTGTAGGTATTGTTTTAGGAGTCACTGAGAAATTTAAACCTTTGGTAAGTACCGCCTTTTCTGTCTCTGAGAGATCTCTGTCTGACAAATTTTTGATCCAATTCTCCCTTGCAAACTGTTCATACCTAATTTTACGCGTGTTTACCAGTAGCTGAGATTGTTTCAGTAAAAGTAATTTTTGAAATTTACCCTTTTGTCTCTCTTTGGTTTAGCTGTGGTGCCTCATATAACCGGATTTAGTAAATTCACACACTTCCTGATAGATTTTGTGGGTAAGATTAGTTTGTAATCGCTGATAATAAGTTTCTATTTCTGACTGTTTGTTTTTTATCTCTATGTTAAGTCTCCTAATTCGCAAATTTAGAATTTTCTAGTATAATTTTGTTGCATTTTATCGGCTAAGTATCCGGGTTCCAGGGGTGCTTGCTTCAAGCATTTAGGAATTAACCGGCTCTGTCTACATCTAAGATTGAATCTGAGGTGGTTCTTTAAATCAGCTAATTTAAAGGTGGCCTTTTCTAAGTTACGTACCAGCAGAAGGATGTCTCTCCCAAAGTTGGCAGCAATACGTCTGTGTAAGCTCTCAGTCGTACAGGAGTGGTCCATCCAACTGTTTTATTTCAGATTGAGCTAAAATGGAGGGCAAAATGAACCATGATTCTATCTCCAACAATTTATTATTTTACTTGAATCTGAATCAGAAAGCTTTCAATAGTCCCACGATGGGGTGATTTGCAATTAGCTTTGTTAATTTCCCCAAATATTTTGACAACAAATCTTTGAAGCAACCATCATGGCAAGTTCACAAAATTCTCCCTAACGAGTTGTAATGTCAACAGAAATCTGTAAGTCATAAATTAGATGACAAAAATTTTTCATGTTGTCTGAATATGACATGAATAAATATGAAATGAATATACAGTACTTATATACAGTACAGTATAAAATACCTCAACAAATGAATGAATAAACAAATATATAAATAGATGGATAAATACATACATACATACATTAGACGGATTCAGGTAAAGGTACAGGTTTTATTTGCTCTCCCAGGGATAAAAATGGAGCTTGATCAATATATCGGGTAGGGAGACTGAGAAAAGAATGTATTATATTATTTTACAATGAAATGCTGAGGAGCATAACTGGGGCCTCAATGAGCGTCTGCTCCCGGAAGCGCCGTCGGTGTGTGTCTGATTCAAATGAAACTTTTTTTTAATTAAGTCTTTTTTTATATGAAAATTCCGTTCCTTGCAAGCTCTTTTGCAATTTTGAATTGTTCAACCTCAATCTTTTATTTCTTAGTTTGAATAATTTCTAAAGAAATCAGAGAAATACCTTTTTCTTTTGTCAATTGAAATGCAATCACACAAAATGAACATTCCACACTTATCCGCAATTGGTTAAACTATGCACAATACAGACATATTTTTTTTTCTTTAATAGTTGTACCTTTACCACACACCCATTTGAATAAATCAAAACACAATTTTGCCAGTATTCACTGGCGTGTTGCAACCCAACCTACATCGAAAACACGCAACTCTATATTCAGACTTATCGAAGTATTTAAAAATGCTTAAACTAACATAGAACTGCTCAGATGTTCAAAAAGTTTCATGCTCACCCTGGAAGATACATTAAGAAAAACTATGAAATTTAAATTTTCTCTATATAGTTCACATTCATCATATCAATCTAAAGTTTTATGTTCTTTTACTTCCCTTGCGTTGTATATTCGTGCAAATTTACTCATTCTTGCAGCCAGAAAGTATCCGAGCAGTTTATGGAATCCTTCATACCTCAAAAATGACTGCATCATCTGCTCTCTCTCTTCTTTGCATTCATCACATCACCCGTTTTTTCCCCTCCCTTCACCACACTGCCTTCAACACTCTTGTAGCATCACCTGCTCTTGTGTCACGCACTGCATCCTGCACGCCAACCAAACTCCCTCCGCACTTCCTTTTCAAAATAAAGCCATTATTTTGATTCATGAAACAGGCAAAACAAAACACCTCTTACGTGATGCTTGCGTGTAGAAAAGCATCATGTAGAATCTACACCGTGTTAAACTGCAACCGTAGTAATTCACTCAGATTTCAAATAATATCGCTGTGATTGTTCCAGTCGGAACGAAGCAGATATTTTATGCATCTCTTGTATGTGAGCTGAATCGCCTGCTTCTAATGAAGTGTCTGATGAGTATATTTTACTACTGATGACCAATGCAAGGTCATCGTGAGTGCAAATGAGGTCAGTTGTGATTACAACAGACCTCCGGGAAACTATTAGGTACTTTGGCTAGTGATTTAAAATGAATGAAAAACTGTTAAATTCAAAAGGGCACGTGATTTCTTAAAATAAAAAAAAAGATGGAGGAGGGCTTGTCCAAATCAATCCGTCATTTGAATGTACGAGTAGGTCGTTATAGCAAAACACTCGGGTGATTGCATTCATGTGTGAATCAAAGCGCAGGAATGTTGCGCTGTTTGATACGTGCGCACATGAACAGCAAGCGATGCCAAATTAGCCTGAGATTTTTGCCGAATTATGCAATGCGATAGGATGCCAGTTGCCAAGCAGCTATTGCACAGATCACAGACAGGCCGCGTTTGTGTGATTTGTGCACAGTGCAATGACTCACAGTTCCGCCACTTGCACTGCTGTCCATGATTATGATAATTTGCACTCCACAAGCAGCTTTGTGGAAGAGCGATAATCAGTTCAAATTCACTCCCGCACTTCCGATGCGCTCCCCATTTCGCCCCATCTTGCGCCTCCCGACGAACTTCCCTCTGTTTTGCTGTTGTTCTGTCTTTCCTAGTCTGGGCTAATCACACACAGGAGGGGTACTGCCCATAAATTTTAATATTCATTTATACACCAAGCCTTTGAAGTCCCCCATCAACCCCTCAGTGCAGTGTAAGCACTTCTCTATCTCCCGTTCTGCCTGCACTGCCAGCTCAGAATATCTCCCCCAGCACCCTCTGCTTTGACTGGATGTGCGCGTGACTGTGTACTGAATGTCGAATCTACTCGAAAAATCTACACAATGCTTTACAGTAGTGTCAGTGGTTCACACAACGAAACAACGTGTACATATGAGACAGATAACTGGCAGGGGTCAATCCAGACTCCTCTTTGGGCATCACTCAAAGGTCGATAAGGAATTAAATCCTGTCAGCTGAATGCATGATGGAGCTTAGATCATGCATATATAAGCTACACTGGTATAAATCCATGAGCAATATTTTTAGAAATCTAAGGTATGGGGTTCTGTGCATAGTGTCCTTTAACTCATTCACTGCCAGACGATGTGCAAAAATGTGTCCACTCAAGTGCCAGGGTTTTTGCCATTGCCACTTGAATTTAAGGACTACATAAACATTCAATGCAGCGTAAGAAACCTTAGACTCTTCTTTCATCAGAACAAAAGAGTTAATTCCTAAATTATATGTGTATGGGGTAATATGGGATGCAAGTGGGGGCGACTGAACAAAAAAATGTCCCATTTCAACTTTGATAGTTCAAAAGCAGAGTGTAGACTGGAAGGGATCAATCAGGTTCCACAAATAACCCATTGTGTAATCCACAAATAATAGTTTCAGCTGTTGTTAATGCACTATATAAACAAATATGTACAGTATGTATTACATTGTATTTTGGACAGCCACCCTCATTTCAAGCTCATATAACCCCAGACCCATATCATTTAGGAATTAACTATTGCTTTCTGATGTAAGAAGGGAGTCTAAGGTTTCTAACACTGTACTGAATGTTTATGTAGTCATAAAACTCAAGCTCCCGGAATTCAAGTGACAATGACAAAAACCCCGGCACTGGAGTGGACACATTTTTGCACGTCTGGCAGTGAGTGAGTTCAAGGCTTTCTGATTCAGATTTTAATGAATAGTACTATGATGTTTATCTTATTTTATTAGTGTTATCAGGTTTGAGGTTTCTTTTTTATCTTACAATCATCATTTTGGAGGAAAGAAAAACACTCTTATCAAGCTGACACTTTCAGCTGTCACTTGAGTCTTCGTCTGAGCTGTCACTGCTTCTTTATGATGTGTCTAAAACAGCTAAAGGGGTTGGTAAACCGTCAAAATGAGTCTGCCTGACCCGTTCAAGGCTGCGAACCAGCCACTTGCCGGCGTTGATGCAATGTCTCCCTGTTGTTGCTGCCATATTTGTGGACGGACAAGCGGGCTTACTGTACATCCTCACACACACCTGGGATGCATTGCTTTGGCAGCAGGAAATGGTTGATTGCGCAACTTCAACAGTAAAAAAAAATAAAAAAAATCGCTTAAACAAACCCGACCCGGTCGGAAGTGAGACCGAGCGGATCCCCCGGCCCCGGACAGAGCGAACGCGACTCCCGCAGCCGTGGCGTCCAACGCCGGCCTCATCTGTCGGCATCGGGCGAGGTCGCGCGCCGGGCGCGGAGCGCGGGATGATCGGCAGTTATCCAGAGTCGCCGAAAAAGCCCGGGTCGGTCGTCCACTTGGAGCCCGTGACCGGCGCTGGGGGCGAGCCCCCCTACGACCTGGCCGGCGCCCGTCGACGGAGCCGTCCGTGAGGTTTTCGGTTTCCCGGGACAGAGCGAACGCGACTCCCGCAGCCGTGGCGTCCAACGGCGCCTCATCCGACCCGTTGCAGTTTATGCTCGGCCAACGAAACAAGGGTTAACGGGCTTCGCTGTCTGGCGGCGCGAGTGAGGTCGCGCGCCGGGCGCGGAGCGCGGGATGATCGGCGGTTAGCCCTAGTCACCGAAAGCCCGGGTCGGTCGTCCGCTTGGAGCCCGTGACCGGCGCGGGGGGCGAGCCCCCCGACGACCTGGCCGGCGCCCGTCGACGGAGCCGTCCGCGTGGGTTTTGGTTTCCCGGGAAAAACCGGACGCGACTCCCGCAGCCGTGGCGTCCAACGCCGGCCTCATCTGTCGGCATCGGGCGAGGTCGCGCGCCGGGCGCGGAGCGCGGGATGATCGGCGGTTAGCCCTAGTCACCGAAAGCCCGGGTCGGTCGTCCGCTTGGAGCCCGTGACCGGCGCGGGGGGCGAGCCCCCCGACGACCTGGCCGGCGCCCGTCGACGGAGCCGTCCGTGAGGTTTTCGGTTTCCCGGGATAGACCGGACGCGACTCCCGCACCCGTGGCGTCCAACGGCGCCTCATCCGACCCGTTGCAGTTTATGCTCGGCCGACAAACGGGTTCCAACTCGGCCGTCGGGCGGCGAGTGAGGGCGCGCGGCGGGCGCGGAGCGCGGAAGGGTAAGACGACTAGCAGACCCCCTCCCGCGACGCGCACGACGCCCGCCTCGTACTCGGCCGTCGACGAGCGGGTTACTGGGCTTCGCCCAACAGACTCGGCCGTCGGGCGGCGAGTGAGGACGCGCGGCGGGCGCGGAGCGCGGAAGGGTAAGACGACTAGCAGACCCCCTCCCGCGACGCGCACGACGCCCGCCTCGTACTCGGCCGACGAACGGGTTTACTGGGCTTCGCCCGACGGACTCGGCCGCCGAGCGGCGAGCGAGGACGCGCGGCGGGCGCGGAGCGCGGAAGGGTAAGACGCATAGCAGACCCCCTCCCGCGACGCGCACGACGCCGGCCTCGTACTCGGCCGCCGACGAACGGTTCCTGGGCTTCGCTCAACGGACTCGGCCGTCGGGCGGCGAGCGAGGACGCGCGGCGGGCGCGGAGCGCGGAAGGGTAAGACGCATAGCAGACCCCCTCCCGCGACGCGCACGACGCCGGCCTCGGCCGCCGACGAACGGGTTCCTGGGCTTCGCCCGACGGACTCGGCCGTCGAGCGGCGAGCGAGGACGCGCGGCGGGCGCGGAGCGCGGAAGGGTAAGACGCATAGCAGACCCCCTCCCGCGACGCGCACGACGCCGGCCTCGGCCGCCGACGAACGGGTTCCTGGGCTTCGCGCGACGGACTCGGCCGTCGGGCGGCGAGCGAGGACGCGCGGCGGGCGCGGAGCGCGGAAGGGTAAGACGCATAGCAGACCCCCTCCCGCGACGCGCACGACGCCCGCCTCGTACTCGGCCGCCGACGAACAGGTTCGCGCGACTGACTCGGCCATCGAGACGGTCCAACGGTCGGGCGTCGAGCGAGGACGCGCGGCGGGCGCGGAGCGCGGAAGGGTAAGACGCATAGCAGACCCCCTCCCGCGACGCGCACGACGCCCGCCTCGTACTCGGCCGCCGACAAACAGGTTTCTGGGCTTACAGCAACCGACTCTCGCCATCGAGACGGTTCTCAACACTCGTGGCCTCGTGCATTCCGGCGACCAATACACACGCGCTTTCCTGCCGAGGTTAGACCGGGCCGATGCCCGACCTCGCGCGCGACGCCGGTTGGTGAGGGAGCGCCACGCCGCTCGTCCCGTCGCGCGCTCATCCGCCTCCTGGCGGGCTTATCTGCCGGTCGGGAGCGCCGAGGCGCGTCGGGCGCGGAGCGCGGAAGGGTAAGACGCGTAGCAGACCCCCTTCCGCGCCCAAGGCGACTGACGCCCGACGCCGCCTCGCGCTGAGCCGCCGACAACCGGACTCTTGCCATCGAGCCGGTACCCGGCCGTCGGGCGGCGAGAGCGAGACCGCGCGCCGGGCCTGGAGCGCGCGGAAGGGAAAGTCGCATAGCAGACCCCCTCCCGCGCCCGCCGCGCCCGACGCCGCCTCGCGCTCGGCCGCCGACAAACGGGTTACTTTACTGGGACCGACTCCGCCAGCGAGTCGGTTTCTCAACAGTGATCCTAGTCCAAGTCCTAAACCCCCGGGCCGCAGAACGGTACCGGTCCGTGGGTCATTTGGTACTGTGTTGCGCAGAAAGAATAATTTACACAATTTCTGTTTTATTTATTATCTGAGTCTGAACTATGTTTTATTTTGAAAAATGAAAAATTACCAGATTACATCCGTCTATGACTGACTCTCAACGCATGTCAAACCGCTTGTCTGGGTCACGTGATACATACTGCTAAAATTAGCCCACCGTAAGCTAGCAAAATAAGTAAAAAACAAACTCTGTATTTATCCGCCGGTCCGTGAAAATATTGTCTGAGATTAAACCGGTCGGTGGCGCAAAAAAAATGTTGAGGACCACTGTTCTACACAATACTGAGATCCAGTCTGTAAGACAGTCATGAGGCGTCACAAGGGAATGTGCTTAGTGGGGCTGCCGTGATGGGCAGTTAATCAACTCGCACGATAAAAACACTCATGCTCTCATTGTTCAATGTTGCGATGGTAAACAATCACGTGCCTTGAATGAGTGACAGTGGCATCGAAAGTACAATACAGACAAATACAAAGTCGTTTGGCATGCAGGGAGAACTTCTCTCTCACGCATCAAAATGAAACAATGCATCTGTTCACAATATGGCTGCCGACACGGATGCGTCTATCTATTTTATTATTTTGTTGATGAACGCATTATTTTGGACAAATCCGTAAAGCACTGAAGCCGCAAAATGTAACAAACAGCCAATTTGTATTTTCAAAATGGACTTGCTCTCAAACTAGAACTACAGTCAAACCTCAGTTTTCAAACGTCCCAATTTTCGACCAAAAAGTTCTTTTTTTTTATGCCTCAGTGTACAACTAAAAATCGGTTCGCGAACAAACAGAGTGCACTTAAATGGCCCACTCGTTTACCCACTGCTTCCTTATATGTCACTTACTCGTGTTGCGTCTCGTGTTGCGTCTCATTGTGACCGACACATTATCCTCGTGTAGTGTTTTATTGTGAGTAGGAGAATGGCTGCCGCAGCTCACCCGCACAAGAAAATCCAGTGACTGTAAAGTGTCCTTGAGAGTTTTGAAAGGCGCTTAGAAATTAAATGTATTATTATTATTATTATTATTATTTGTATTGTTCAGTCATAATAAAAAAATAGACATTGATCATAATGGAAAATGTTTTGGTTTTCGACCAAATCGGTTCTTGAACAAAAAGTTTTTTGAATGCCTCGGTATACAACCGAAAATCGGTTCCCGACCAAACTGAGTGCACCTGAATGCACTCTCCGCTTTCTTATATGTCACTTCCTTGTGTCGTGTCTCATTGTGACCGACGCAATTTCCTTGTATAGCGTTTCACTGTGAGCAAGCGCGTTTGTATTGTTCAATGGTGATTTAAAAAAGCAGATATTGATTACCTTGATTATATTTTTTTGGTTTTTGACCAAAACTGTTTTCGAACAGGTTTCTGGAACGGATTGGATTAGCCTTTATTAGTCTAAAAGTCGAGAAATTTACATTTCAAAACAGCAAAGTTATGAAAGGAAGTGTAAAGGAAAGGAAGAAATAGAAAACCAAATTACAGGAGCCGCTGTAAAGGCAGCCACTCTCGCGGCACCATCTTGAAGTTAAAAAAAAAACTAATAATGTGACACAACACAAAAGACACAGACAGTCATTCAATCTTAAGCACTTTCTGCTCTGCACCCTCTTTGTTACATAAAACATTTTTAGATGAAAGAGGAGAGGATCAAAGCGTCCTTTTCACCAGTGGATCAGGGACGCCATTTTGAAGTGAGCATGTCTGCTACAAGCTAAATGTTGAAAGAAAAAGCAAAGCTGTAGCATATATTGTCAGAAAAAAAAATGTCTCGCATATCCTGTCACCCGTAAATCTGCTTCAATTCTTCAGTTACAGTATATTAACCCTTTCAATTCTATGCCTTCGTGCTCTGTGCTGACGCTCCTTTCTTCTCATCGCGGGCTCCTCAACCCATGCATCCAACCAGCCCCAGACTGCTGAACAAAGTGGGGCTATGAAAAATACACCCATTAAATGTGAAAATTCAGCAATTTTGAAAAAAAATCCCAAAATGGTGAAGTTAAATGGAAAAGAACGTTAAAGTACAAATCAGTAAATAAATATAACTGTTTAATTTATTTTTTCATTTGATATTTCCATGATGACAGGTGAGGCACGGCCTCACCTGCCTCACCTGACTGCACGTCACTGGGCATATTCCTGCTGCCGAAAAGGTGCAACCGCTCAGCACAGTCTCCTCCTTGATGAATGTCATGGCCAAAAATGCTGAAAAACAATCTGTTCAATCCATTACACACGATGGACAACAACACAATGTGACAAAAGAAAACACAACACAACAAAAAAAGCAAGGCTCATGAGAGCACTTGCCTACTCTATTATGGTAAAAAAACGGAGGTATGACTGTTTTTTTTCATACAGATATTAGATTTGCTGTCTGTGGTCTTACCACAACTGCCAAGTCGGATAAATATGACTCCAGTATGGACCTTTTGATGAATGAAGCATATAATTAGAATGCGCTTCTTTGACAGGTGTGCTTTTTTTCCCCTTTGAGAGTGTTCCACAGAATCTGTTTCCATATGCAGAAAAGTTAGTCCATGTGGAAAGTGGTGTCCAGTGTGGTGTGTCTTTGGCAGTTAAGCGTGGCCTTCTGTCTATATTTAGCCCTAAACGCTGTCTTTTCTCCCCCGTGTGACCCTCAGTCCGTGATGCAGACATTCCCATATCGGCGCATAGAGAGACACCACTGAATGCAAAAGAGGGCGAATACTGCGCGGGTGTATGGTGGCGATGATGGCAGAAGTACTCTCCGCTCGGTGCACGCTTTTCTAGTCAACAGTATCTCTGCACGTACTGGACGATGCACCGTCATTGTTGATCGAGCCGGTACCCGGCCGTCGGGCGGCGAGAGCGAGACCGCGCGCCGGGCCTGGAGCGCGCGGAAGGGAAAGTCGCATAGCAGACCCCCTCCCGCGCCCGCCGCGCGCGACGCCGCCTCGCGCTCGGCCGCCGACAAACGGGTTACTTTACTGGGACCGACTCCGCCAGCGAGTCGGTTTCTCAACAGTGATCCTAGTCCAAGTCCTAAACCCCCGGGCCGCAGAACGGTACCGGTCCGTGGGTCATTTGGTACTGTGTTGCGCAGAAAGAATAATTTACACAATTTCTGTTTTATTTATTATCTGAGTCTGAACTATGTTTTATTTTGAAAAATGAAAAATTACCAGATTACATCCGTCTATGACTGACTCTCAACGCATGTCAAACCGCTTGTCTGGGTCACGTGATACATACTGCTAAAATTAGCCCACCGTAAGCTAGCAAAATAAGTAAAAAACAAACTCTGTATTTATCCGCCGGTCCGTGAAAATATTGTCTGAGATTAAACCGGTCGGTGGCGCAAAAAAAATGTTGAGGACCACTGTTCTACACAATACTGAGATCCAGTCTGTAAGACAGTCAACAGCATGAGACGTCACAAGGGAATGTGCTTAGTGGGGCTGCCGTGATGGGCAGTTAATCAACTCGCACGATAAAAACACTCATGCTCTCATTGTTCAATGTTGCGATGGTAAACAATCACGTGCCTTCAATGAGTGACAGTGGCATCGAAAGTACAATACAGACAAATACAAAGTCGTTTGGCATGCAGGGAGAACTTCTCTCTCACGCATCAAAATGAAACAATGCATCTGTTCACAATATGGCTGCCGACACGGATGCGTCTATCTATTTTATTATTTTGTTGATGAACGCATTATTTTGGACAAATCCGTAAAGCACTGAAGCCGCAAAATGTAACAAACAGCCAATTTGTATTTTCAAAATGGACTTGCTCTCAAACTAGAACTACAGTCAAACCTCAGTTTTCAAACGTCCCAATTTTCGACCAAAAAGTTCTTTTTTTTTATGCCTCAGTGTACAACTAAAAATCGGTTCGCGAACAAACAGAGTGCACTTAAATGGCCCACTCGTTTACCCACTGCTTCCTTATATGTCACTTACTCGTGTTGCGTCTCGTGTTGCGTCTCATTGTGACCGACACATTATCCTCGTGTAGTGTTTTATTGTGAGTAGGAGAATGGCTGCCGCAGCTCACCCGCACAAGAAAATCCAGTGACTGTAAAGTGTCCTTGAGAGTTTTGAAAGGCGCTTAGAAATTAAATGTATTATTATTATTATTATTATTATTTGTATTGTTCAGTCATAATAAAAAAATAGACATTGATCATAATGGAAAATGTTTTGGTTTTCGACCAAATCGGTTCTTGAACAAAAAGTTTTTTGAATGCCTCGGTATACAACCGAAAATCGGTTCCCGACCAAACTGAGTGCACCTGAATGCACTCTCCGCTTTCTTATATGTCACTTCCTTGTGTCGTGTCTCATTGTGACCGACGCAATTTCCTTGTATAGCGTTTCACTGTGAGCAAGCGCGTTTGTATTGTTCAATGGTGATTTAAAAAAGCAGATATTGATTACCTTGATTATATTTTTTTGGTTTTTGACCAAAACTGTTTTCGAACAGGTTTCTGGAACGGATTGGATTAGCCTTTATTAGTCTAAAAGTCGAGAAATTTACATTTCAAAACAGCAAAGTTATGAAAGGAAGTGTAAAGGAAAGGAAGAAATAGAAAACCAAATTACAGGAGCCGCTGTAAAGGCAGCCACTCTCGCGGCACCATCTTGAAGTTAAAAAAAAAACTAATAATGTGACACAACACAAAAGACACAGACAGTCATTCAATCTTAAGCACTTTCTGCTCTGCACCCTCTTTGTTACATAAAACATTTTTAGATGAAAGAGGAGAGGATCAAAGCGTCCTTTTCACCAGTGGATCAGGGACGCCATTTTGAAGTGAGCATGTCTGCTACAAGCTAAATGTTGAAAGAAAAAGCAAAGCTGTAGCATATATTGTCAGAAAAAAAAATGTCTCGCATATCCTGTCACCCGTAAATCTGCTTCAATTCTTCAGTTACAGTATATTAACCCTTTCAATTCTATGCCTTCGTGCTCTGTGCTGACGCTCCTTTCTTCTCATCGCGGGCTCCTCAACCCATGCATCCAACCAGCCCCAGACTGCTGAACAAAGTGGGGCTATGAAAAATACACCCATTAAATGTGAAAATTCAGCAATTTTGAAAAAAAATCCCAAAATGGTGAAGTTAAATGGAAAAGAACGTTAAAGTACAAATCAGTAAATAAATATAACTGTTTAATTTATTTTTTCATTTGATATTTCCATGATGACAGGTGAGGCACGGCCTCACCTGCCTCACCTGACTGCACGTCACTGGGCATATTCCTGCTGCCGAAAAGGTGCAACCGCTCAGCACAGTCTCCTCCTTGATGAATGTCATGGCCAAAAATGCTGAAAAACAATCTGTTCAATCCATTACACACGATGGACAACAACACAATGTGACAAAAGAAAACACAACACAACAAAAAAAGCAAGGCTCATGAGAGCACTTGCCTACTCTATTATGGTAAAAAAACGGAGGTATGACTGTTTTTTTTCATACAGATATTAGATTTGCTGTCTGTGGTCTTACCACAACTGCCAAGTCGGATAAATATGACTCCAGTATGGACCTTTTGATGAATGAAGCATATAATTAGAATGCGCTTCTTTGACAGGTGTGCTTTTTTTCCCCTTTGAGAGTGTTCCACAGAATCTGTTTCCATATGCAGAAAAGTTAGTCCATGTGGAAAGTGGTGTCCAGTGTGGTGTGTCTTTGGCAGTTAAGCGTGGCCTTCTGTCTATATTTAGCCCTAAACGCTGTCTTTTCTCCCCCGTGTGACCCTCAGTCCGTGATGCAGACATTCCCATATCGGCGCATAGAGAGACACCACTGAATGCAAAAGAGGGCGAATACTGCGCGGGTGTATGGTGGCGATGATGGCAGAAGTACTCTCCGCTCGGTGCACGCTTTTCTAGTCAACAGTATCTCTGCACGTACTGGACGATGCACCGTCATTGTTGTTTGGATTGGGAGTTTGTTTTCTCGTAACGATGGAGGACGGCCAGCTCGTTATTCGAATGCCCAGCCGATCCGGCTCTCCGGTGGACAACAGGAGTTTCAGTGCCGGAGTTGGGTTTGGAGAGACGTTGGTGCTGCGTCACAAAGAAGTTCATAACTTTTTTTTCGTCCCTTTCAGGGAGCAGCCCATTTATAGCACGCGGGCCCACGTCTTCCAAATTGACCCCAACACCAAGAAGAACTGGCTGCCCACCAGCAAGCATGCCGTTACCGTTTCCTACTTCTACGACAGCACGCGCAATGTCTACCGCATAATCAGCCTGGATGGGACCAAGGTGAGCTCAAGTCTTCTCCCTGCATTTTGCCCTTTCTTCAACTTCTGATCACTCATTTGCTTTCGTTCTCCCTTCACACAACCTTGCTCTCAAAGACGCGTGGCTCATGTTTCAGTGTGTGTGTGTGTATTTATATGTGTGTGTGTGTGCATGTAAGCACAATTTGCACACGTACTGTAACTGCAAGTCTGTCTGACTGTTGTGAGCATAAATTTACCACATTTTAACAAAATAATAATAATAATAATAATAATAATAATAATACAGTGATACCTCAGCTTACAAACTTAATTGCTTCCCAGAAAGTGTGTGTAAGGTGAAAAGTTTCTTCCAAACATTTATTTCGCATAAGAAACCATTCAAAATTAGAATAATCCGTTCCCAGGTCCCCATAAAACATAATTTTCTACTAAATAAGCCTTAAAGCTACACACAATATTCCTTATTTTTATCTATAATAAATGTTCTATTGTATTGTAATTAAAGAAATGCTGTATAATAAAGTCATTTTATTTACCTTTGTGATGGCCGTTGTTGTACAGTAGTTGCCTCTTTATGCTATCCGAGTGAAGTTGTCGTGCTCTCTCGCCGATAATACCCTCCCTCACTCACACTGTCCCCTGCTTGCTGCTTTTTGTTAATCCAAATCAACAGAAGTTTTTCAACCTCTTCTATTGCCTGAGACCGTTGCTTAGACAACACAGAAACACCCTTCGCCACACGTAGCAATGGTCGACTTAGCATCCTTGACCATAACTTGATGAAAAATGGATGCTATTTGATACAGCCAATTTCTTATACCTATGCATCCTGCAACTCATGTGTTATAAGCTGTGAAATATCTAAATAACATATTAATCATCAAATTGGCATTAAAATACTACATGTATTATTACTATTAAATTTCTTCAACTTTTGAAATTCCCGAAAGTCTTTTTACAAAATTCCCATGTGATCAGTAGGTTTATGTATATGGTTGTGAAGCTCCTCAAATGTCAAAATAAAATGAACATTGCTTTCAAAATAATTCCACTAAAGTGGCTACAAATAGCGATAGGAGGGACCACTAAAACATGGATCGGACCTTTTTTTGGGACTGTTATCTGTGAAATCCAACCACCAAGACGATCTAAATGTGGCTCTTATGTGCTTTTCATGAAATATTCGTCCATATTTTGGTTCCAAGAATCATATTGCGATCGAGCTGAGCGATGTGGTGGGACGCTTTAGGGAATAAGAAGAGAGAGGGTCAAGAAGAAAAGACACACTTAACATGTTGTGTTGATGGAAATGCAACTTCAACATTTTCTCTAGCACCTCACATCACATTAACCCGAGCAAGTTAATTGATTATGTAACTCACTCGATGTGAGTTAATCAGAATATTCCACATCACCACTGATTGATCTGCCGTTAATTAGCCCTGCTCTAGAGATGTCGGATTACAGTATGGAACACTTGAATGATTTTTCACTCTCAACGAACTGACCCAAGTGTTCTGTGTAAAGTCTTTAAATAATTCATGTCTCCACCTCCTAGCTTCATCGTGAGATATTTTTTGAGGAATCATTCCCCACTGATTCTCATAGCGATCGTTAATAGCGATAATGTTGTTATTTCCTAAATTGACTCGTTGGTTAAACGCAAGATGATACGTTCACCGTCCACTTATCAGCGGCAGCATCCATCCATCCATCCATCCATTTTCCGTACCGCTTATTCCTCATTAGGGTCGCGGTGTACTTTGTCACAGAGTGAGAGTTGTTTCCCATATTTTGCCCTTCTCACACACATTTACTGTGTTCTCTTTTTAATAAATTTGTTTCTTAATGTCTTAAATTGTAACCAACGGAGGGTGCAGTAAACGTACGGGTTCGGTACCTCCAATTTTAAGCCCAAACCATTGGAGTAGCTGGTGTTTCTTGATAAAAAAACGCACCAAAACTTGAGATACAACTCTTACATTTGATTGCTTTATATATTAGGGATTATTTTTGGGGGCGGGCCACATTTTAGTTACCATTTCCATACCTGTCAACCTTGGCTGATAATTGGCCTTATAAATGAATACAATTCCCGTATAAAAGTTGCAGTATGTCGTATATTATTTGAAAGGATAAAAATCACTACCCCAAGCGGAAATGCAGACAGCTCACCGCACATGTGCGTGTTATGCTTACATACGATTGAAGATTACTTTACTTGAGGATTACTTTTGCTGGTTTGTCGTGACAATAGTAGCGATGATCGGCGGCAGCATTGTTGTTGGCTACCAGCAGTTGAGACGAATTGGATTTGAGACAGAATGGTCTTTGGAAGATTAGTTCACAATTTAAAAAATCATGTATAAAAGTTGTAGTACGCCGTACATCACAGGTGTCAAAGTCAAGGCCCGCGGGCCAAACCCGGCCCACCACATCATTTTTTTCGGCCCGCAAAAGCAAATCAAATTTGTTAAATTCCATGATGATTGCTAAAATCTGAGCCAAAATTTCATATTTTTGGATGTCAACCACAATAAATTATTGTTGATTATTCTTGACTTCAGATTTGAAAACGAGTTATTCATTAATTTGCTGTGTGCTCTATATGTAATATTTGAAGGGATTTAAACATTCTAATGGGTTCCCCAAATTCATAACGGCCCTCGAGAGGAAACCATAACTACAATGTGGCCCGCGGCAAAAAATGACTTTGACACCCCTGCCGTACATTATTTGAAATGCAAAAAAAAAAACATAAAATACGGGGAAAACGTATACATTGACAATTATGCGTTTCACTTGGAAGGCTTTTATGAGCGGAACCACATAAAGAAGTGAGGAATAACCTTTGATACAACAAGTATTTCAGTTACTATCATGAAGGTTTTGATGCTATTAAAATATTTAGAATATATCCCCTATTACATATGAGAATTGAAAATGTTTTTCCAAAAATTTTCCAAAAAAAAAAATAAAATTTTTTTTTTCAAAAGGATCATGGAGTTTGAGATCTTTCAGATGCTCTTGCCGGCCATATATAATGCTGTGGCGGGCCATATCTAGCCCCTTAGCCTTGGGTTTGACACCTGTTATATATTGTTCAGGTGTTCCTAAAGAAATAAGAGCTAATCTTAAATCGCTTTCTCTGCTTCTCCATCTGACCCACACATGCATTCAACACACCGTAGTAAGCTCATGAAAAATGTATCAAGTGGCTTTCCTCTGTGCCGCAGGCAATAATTAATAGCACCATCAGTCCCAATATGACCTTCACAAAGACCTCGCAGAAGTTTGGCCAGTGGGCGGACAGTCGAGCCAACACGGTCTACGGCCTGGGATTCTCCACCGAACATCATCTGTCCAAGGTAGCTTTACCAACTAATACACACACACACACACACACACGCGCACACTGTCTTTCTGCTCTCTTTATGATTCTCTCTCTCTCTCTCCCTCGTTCTCTCTCTCTCTCTCTCTCTCTCTCTCTCTCTCTCTCTCTCTCTCTCTCTCTCTCTCTCTCTCTCTCTCTCTCTCTCTCTGGCTTTCTGGCTCTCTCTGACTCTCTCTGTCTGTCTTTCTGTCACTCTCTCTCTGTCTCTCTCTTTCTGTCTCTCTCTCTCTCTCTCGCTCTCTTTCTGCCTCTCTCTCTCTCTCTCTCTCTCTCTCTCTCTCTCTCTCTCTCTCTCTCTACCCGTCTCTCTCTGTCACTCTCTATCTCCCTCTCTTTCTGCTTTTCTGTCTCTTTCTCTGTCTCTCTGTCTCTCTGTCTCTCTTTGTCTCTCCCCCCTCTCTCCCTTCTCTCTGTCTGTCTCTCTCTCGCTCTCCCCCCCCCTCTCTCTGTCTCTCTCTCTGCCTTTTTTCCTGAGCCTGTTTGGCAGTTACAGTATATTAACCCTTTCAGTGACAGTGGCTACAACAGTGGACAGCTTATCACGTTATGCAGGTTACATAGGATGCATGAAATGGTTAATGAGGATTTTCTCCACATGGAATTTATGTATGGTATCTGATGATGTGTTTTCATGTGTGTCGGTACCCGGTTCTCTCCTCTGCAGTATGATTAAGCTTTGACACACTTAGACCATAAACACACTCAACAGTCTGGCCACATGCTATGTATCAGACAAAGGTACTTGTAACCAAAGCTGGACATTTTCTGCCTCATATTATATATTGTGTATTAGTAGCAGGTACGACGGTGGCCTCTCCCCCCTTCCCTCAATAGTTACTCTAAATCATTCCATAAATCCCTTCACCTTTTTTTCTTTAAATTATTTATAGCCAATGGCTCACTTGTAAATACGAGTGCATGATTTTATACACGTTGATGTGATTTGGTCAGCTGCCAGATGCTCAATTTTAATGTATGGTCGACATTTACAGCAGGATAGTATTTACGTTCGGCTTTCTTCCTCGGTAAAGTAGTAATTGATAATTCTCCCTGTATCTGAGTATTATTTTCAAATAGAATCAGTGTGGCGTGTGATCTACCCTTACACCTGACACACAACCGGATTGCAATAAAATGGAGGATAAAGCCATTGATATTCGCAATAAATTACTACTTCTACGTTAATGGGGCTTCTATTAATGATCAGCCTCTGGAGGATGATCACTTCACATACCAATCATGGGTTTCAAAATGTTTTTTTCGACACTGAATTATCCAGATGTGACTTCTCCGTGTTCACCTTTCCTGATACAATACAATCAAAATACACCCGGCTGTATTTGTTACTTCTAAGGGGGCAAGGGCATTCGGGGAGCAGGTTTGGGCACACCTGCTTTCAAAGTTACTTGGAATGGAAAGCTAATTTATGGCATTGTTATTGTGTATTAATGTGTCGCATTACTGATTGTGTGACTACTATCCAAATGCCTGCTTTGAAAAAGATAAATACAGCTGCTGGTGGACTACAACGTGGTGTACACCTCTTGGTACAGCTCATCCAACGTCTCTACGTTGCCCACTGACAACTCTAGCAATCACTTGAAAGAAAACGGAGCTATCATGTTACGCCAAAGTGGAATCCTATTGGGTTACTAGCAGCCTTTCTACCAATGGCAGACATGAGAGTAGCTCCAGCAGAGGTGTCGGTTACAGTTCTAAACCAGACTGTCCTTCACATGACTGTAGACGTCCAACAGGATGGTTGAAATATTTTCCCTAATGTCCTATGTAAAAGTCGCTCTTGTTCATTAGGAACTGATTTTTTTTCAGCTGGATTCTTTATAGCCTTGCCCGATTCTTTTGCTTCGGACTAAAATAGGCTTGTAGATCAAGCCAGCGACAAGCTGTGATTATAAAAAAATGGACGCAACACTGAATGCCACTCATCAGAACAGCTCCCAGTTGATACTGTATATTGTATGTCTAAATTTTTTTTCATTAGGGTGCATTCATTATTCACAACGAGATTGAAGAAATGGTGGACCGGTGCCATGTCTTCTTTATATTTATAGTATATTTATCTGAAATGCTTCCTCTCCCTCATACTACACCCTTTCAAAACATTGCACTGAAAAATAACCTCCTTAATGTTATATGCCGTCAAATTCATGGCCCAGGTGACCAATCTGGCCCGCCACATCATTTTCTGTGGCCCGCAAATGACACTCAGACATTGGATTGGATTGGATTGGATATGCCTTTATTAGTCTCACAGTGGAGAAATTTACATTTCACAGCAGCAAAGTGATGAAAGTCAACTTCCATGATTGATGCTTGTGAAAATCTTGCAACATTTGAAATTTTCATATGTAATAAATAACATATTGTAGTCGCCGTCATCATCATCATCATTATCATAGAATCGCAATCTTCTTTATTGGCCAAATTTGTAGAACACAAAAGGATTTTTTTCTCCGGTAGACACCCGGCACTCATATCATCATCGAAAAGACATGACAAAGAAGTATGAAGGACACTCATTACGGCTAATCTAATCTAATCTAATCTAATCTAATCTAATCTAATCTAATTCCTTTAAGTAAATTGTACTTCTCAGGAACAACTGTGAGATAATACAGTAATATTGATTTATATAGCGCTTCATCAACAGCTGAAGCTGGAACAAAGGGCTTCACATGGACAACTATCCTATACAGGAAACAAAGCAGTCACAAAGATAGTAGAAAGCACCAGGAAGTGAAACCAAGATCAAGTCGGAATCATGCTGAGTCGAATGCCAAAGAGTACAAATGAGTTTTGAGAGGGTTTTTAAAGGTGGGCAGCAAAGGGGCTTGCTGAATAACTGCACATACTGTCATGATCTGGTTGGCGACCAACGGGGGGCGCTGTCGGCCCCGCCTGCACCTGCACAGGTGCTGGTCGTCCCGATCAGATTGGCGACCAACGGGTAGCGACGTCAGCCCTGCCTGCAGCCTCGCAGGTGCTGGTCGTTTTAATCACTGACACTTAAAAGGACACCCGGCACGACCATCCGGGGTCGGTTCATTGTTTGCTGCTTGTTTGTTGCATGCATTGTGTATGTGTTTGTTTAACCTTGGCGGACTTTTACTTTTGGTCTTCTTTTGTTACTTTGTATTTTTTCTATTCAGATGATTTTGATGTTTTACATTTTGTTCCTGCTGACTTAATTTTAATAGAATTTGTCAAACAACCTCCTGCTCCCTCCTGCCTGCTTTTTGGGATCCGCACCCGCCATCACCACCTCGCAAACCGTGACACTTACAGTATGTTGTTTTAAATTTGATAGGCCTATTTTCTGTGTGTGTCTAGTTTGCAGAGAAGTTTGCAGAGTATAAAGAAGCAGCACGGCTTGCTAAAGAGAAAAGTCAAGAGAAGATGGAAATGGCCACCTCGCCCTCTCAGGTAGGTTCGATCTGTACGCAGTCATAAGAATCACAAAACAGAGATGCGTGGCTCTTGTGCCTTCTCATGAAGTGTGTTGCATCCATTTAGACGGTTGCTGGCCTTTTACAGTGCATCCGCAACACTATTATCCCCTGGGAGTGTTTAGCTCTTCTTAACTCAGTATAATGGGCGCCTTTATATTCATGAACTGAAATAAACAAAGCTCTTCCGGATGACAAGTAGCGTTCATGTGAGGTTTTTCTGCTGACTATTGCATAACAGAAGTTTGTGGGTGGAAATGAGAGAGTTTTAATGGAGAAATTGTCATTAACAGGCCTTTGTGAAGGAAGCTCGAGAAGGACAATCATTGCCGGCACCAGCATCACAATCTTGTGGAGAAATTAAAAAAAAACTCCCTCTCTGAAATGTTCCAATTTTCATAATAAAGCCTCAATTTGAAGGATTTACGCCTTTCAAAAATAAATAAATAAAACCGAGTGTGATAAAGACAATCTGAATGTGAAATCCCAATCGGTATGAAGAGTGGGAAGTGTAGCATTAGACATAATCTCTTATCTCTGACTTCCTTCTTGTCCATTACGGATGCACAAGCGAGGCCATTGTGTTCTTGCCATAAGTCCCTAATAGCTTTGTTTCATGTATGTGTAACATTTAAATGATTTGTCTACGCTTGCGTGGGACATAAAGATAAGCTGCGCCTGTTCAATTTTCCCAGCGTTATAGTTAATGACCTATCAGCATGTACAAGTGCTCATAAAGAGTTCATCAGTGTTTGAAGCAGGCGAGAAAGCACATACAAACACACCTCCATCATTTCCCCGGTGAACTATTTATGTATATGCGAAAGATTATTCATTTATGAGGTTCTCTCCTTGTCATCTCCTATAATAAAAGACCCTGGAGATTGAGTTTGTTGTTCTAGATTTTTCTGTTGTTGCACAAAGCCTTGATGAAATCCATGAATTGTGAATGTGTTCCCTTTCAAAAGTTTTGTGAACAGCGGGGCGTTTTTTTTTCCAGAGTGAAAATATTTGGTTTTGACTTCCAAAGAAGAACATGTGAGATGGAAAAATATCACAAGTTCAGCTTTTATTGTAAGATTCTTACATATGGATCTGGTACACAACTGATTGCACCTTTAGTTTGAACCCACCCATTTTCTAATGGAGCAAAATTACCGGAACACATGACAGGTATTTAAATACTCATACAGATACATGTTTTATGAATTATACAAAAAAAACAAAGCAAAAGAATCTGAGAAACACTTTGGTAACTGTAGACAATGCCACGAGTCGCGTTGCGTACCTCATTATTTAAATCTCTCAACCATTGGGCTTTTGTGAGGGGGTGGTCCTGTCTCATGAATAGGTGAGGTGAGCATGGTTTGCGTTACCGTGATGTCAGTGAGTAGGCGGATGAATGACCCAAGCCGCTTCTACTTTTTGATATAAATCCCATAAAATAGTTTTCACTTGATAAGGCAGTACTTCATACACAATAGTTCAAAGTATTGGTCAGTTAGTGGGCAGACAGGCAATCAGTAATGTAGGCTAATATTTAGCATTTCAGATCTTTATCCAAATTCGATGCTCTGCCACGGGCAAAGAAATAATTTTAATTTTAATTTTAATTTTAATTTTAATTGTTCTGTTACTGTTACTGTTACTGTTATTTTACCTTCAACACTGACCTGCAGCGTGAAGAAAAAAAATGGCTCATGCTGGAAACTTTTCTTTCAAGGAGTCTCCAGCTGGGGATCTGTCATCACCGTTGACTCCTGTGACTCCTCCCATGGAAAACATCAACGGGACAGATGAACTCTGTGACACGACCCCCAACTCAGACTCCAGACCTGAACCATCACTAAATGCGCTGGCCTTCGCTCATAGGTACGTCTCCCAAGCTGGTGTCCGCCATGCTGCACCAGACACAGGCGCCCTACTTCCCCTCTTGTCACGTTGAAACACACAATATGCATTCTTCTTTGTTGTTGTTGGGTTTTTTTTTTTGCTTGTCCGAGCCAATAAATGTTGTTTTTTAAGTTGTTGCCTTGTCAGCAAGGTGTTGCTGATTTTCCTCTATTCATCAATGCTTTCTCATGTGTTTCCCCTCAAGGGAGCAGTTTAAGACTTGTCGGGTGTGCTCTTTCTGATAGGGCAGTCATTACATGGCTGACTACTGCTGTACAGAAATACAATAAATATTCAGGTTAAAAAAGAGAGATGAGGCTAAACACTTATAAATATGCATGCCATGACTTTTGGATATGGTGATATTTGGATGCATTGATTGAACTTGTCGCTCATGGACCAATATGACTCTAAAGTGGGTCTCAAGAAATTTGGGGTGGGTCAAATATTAGATGTATACTTGTTGAGAAACTTGTATTTCTTATCATATTAGCCAACTTCAATGCGTTGTTTTTGACATCCAACTCTAATGATGTGTGTATTTATGACAGTGCATGCTGTTTTATTGTTCTTCTCTGTAGTGGTTTATGTGATTTGTGACAGTGCTAATCTGATCCAGTTCCAATGTTGTGAGATCAGATATCAAATATTTGAGTGGGATGCACTCATGAGGTTTCTGTCCAAAAAGGTGGATTGTTTTATAAGACTTATACAACATAATGTGGGCAGTGGGTGGATGGAAAAAGGCAGATCTTTCTCTCTTCTCTCTCTCTCTCTCTCTCTCTCTCTCTCTCTCTCTCTCTCGCCTCTCTCTCTCTCTCTCTCTCCCTCTCTCTCTCTCTCGCCTCTCTCTCTCTCTCTCTCTCTCTCTCTCTCTCTCTCTCTCTCTCTCTCTCTCTCTCGCTCTCGCCCTCTCTCTCTTTCTCACCCTCTCTCTCATGACAAAATTGAGCTGCTCTCTTTGTGAGGAATGTATCATTTTCTGTCACCTCACTGTAATCTTGTACCAATCTTTTCAATTTCCCTCAGTCATCTGAATTAAAGGTGTCAATCTTGTAATGTATTATCATTCAATAGTTCCAAATGAAAGTACAGGTCGGAAGGCTTTGGTGGGGATTTAATCATATGCTTCCAAATGGGTTTAAAATCTTAAAGTGTGAATGCTTTGGAATTCCCAGTATTCCATCATGAATTCTTTATAGCTCCAGAGAAGCTGTGTGCCGAGAGGGAGGCTTGTAGTGAGGTGTATGTGTGTGTGCGTGTGCGTGTGTGCGCACGTGTATGCGCATGTGTATGCGCATGTGTGTGCGCATGTGTGTACGCATGTGTGTGTGCGTGCGACCTCACTCTGGAACTCGCCATTGCAGGCTTGATGGACGTAACAAGCTAACCTCATTTTAAAGACATACAAGATGCAAAAGGTGTTGCTGCAGTATTCTACGCTTGTCTCTTTACATTACGTGCTGCACTGAAATAATTTGTTGAATTGACATGTTAAAATTCTGTAGCGACATTGGTTGCATCCATTCAAATAAGGTTTCATCAGCATGAATACGATTTTATTTTGTGAAATATTCACATTTGTCAAATGTGATTTTAATATCTATAAATAGTTTCTATACATTTTTAATGTAAATGCCTTTTTGGGATGGTCTCAGTAATATTTTAGATCAGTCAACCTTGTTTGCGCCACGGACCGGTTTAATGTCAGACAATATTTTCACGCACCGGTGGATAAATACGTTTGATTTTTACTCATTTTGCTAGCTTACGGTGGGCTAATTTTAGCGGTATGTATCACGTGATCTAGACAAGCGTTTTGAGATGCGTCAAGAGTCATAACGGATGTAAGCTGGTAATTTTTCATGTTTCAAAATAAAACATAGTTCGGTCTCAGATAATAAATAAAACGGAAATTATGTAAATTATGTATTCTTTCTGCGCGGCCCGGTACCAAATGACCCACGGACCGGTAGTGGTCCACTGCCCGGGGGTTGGGGACCTCTGTTTTAGATGATAGTTCAGCAGGGTATATGACATACTGTATTTTCTCATGTATAAGACGCACCCAGAAGCCTTCATTTTCTTCAAATCGCAATCAGATGATGATCCTGCGCCTTATACACAGGTGTGCCTTATATGTGAAGAAATATTGAGCCACAACAGGTCTCGCAACTACTGTCGGCAGCCACCGACTCTATTTTCCCCTGTAGAAGAAGTAGTGCGTCACCCCACCCTCTCCTGCAGCGTCTTATACTGTGGTGTCCCTTATATTTGGAAACATTTTATATCATTGCACATTATATTTGGAAAACCTTTCTTATCTATCTATCTATCTATCTATCTATCTATCTATCTATCTATCTATCTATCTATCTATCTATCTATCTATCTATCTATCTATCTATCTATCTATCTGCATTTCATTTCTAAACGCCATTCAAAACTCTCAAGGTCACTTTACAATCACATAATCAGTTTTTCTGTGGGTGAGCAGCGGCAGCCACACGCGCCAGCATTCACTCAACCCGAAAGTAAATACATAGAATGCTAGCTAATAGATAACTAGCTAGATAGTTAGCTAGATAGCTATATAGCTAATCGATAGCCAGCTAGATTGCAAATACATAACAAATAGACAGCTAGGTCGCTAATAGATGACAAATAGATAGCTAGGTATATATGGAAACATTTTGAAAATATACCATTCATTGGGGTGCGCCTTCTACTCTAGTGCGCCTTATATACCGGGAAATACATCCGTGTAAGCTCTCAGTCGTACAAGAGTGGTCCATCGATGAGAAGGTTTCGTCAGCCGTCATCTGTACTTCTGTACTTTAAAAAGTACAGATGACGGCTGACGAAACCTTCTCATCGACCGGGAAATACAGTCCTTCATTACAGTGTGGTGTGCTATAATGTAGACTGCAGAGGAAAAACAACTTTCATTTTGTTAAGACCAACTTTCATCTAGTTAAGACAGAAAACTGGTGAAAAAAAGCTTGTTTAAATTGGTTTATTTTGACAGAAAGAAGGAAGCCTGAAATATATATTAAAAGGCAAAATTAAATATACAGATGTCATGATTTTAAGTTATGGCGAGGAGGTTAATTGAAAATTAGAAATTTTATGTATGTATGAATGTGAGTGTGAATGTTATTTTTTGTTATTTTCTTGTTGATTGGATTTTGGATTGGATTCATATACCGTCTAATTTTTTTCCTGGTGTCTGTCAAAGGGCATTCTTCATTAATCCGCACTGATAAATAATTCATGATACAGATTCATCAAATAAAAATTTAGTTTACCCTAACTCTAAATTTTGTTTTGGATTTTATTTTTTCATTATCACAGACACTTTTTGCTAGGCAATGGTTATCGGGTTTAGTCAAAAGTCAAAGTCAAAGTCAGCTTTATTGTCAAATATGCTAATATGCATGACATACAGCACAGATTAAATTAATGTCCTCTCGGACCCAGCGTGCAAGACATGCAAGGCACTTATAACGTGGCTAAAAAGACATACAATTGACAACAGACAATACATGTAATTTCTGTATATAAAGTGAGGTAGTGTCGTATGGAAAGTGAGGCAGTGACGTATGTAAAGTGAGGAAGTGACGTATATAAAGTGACGTCATGTAGTAATGCAAAAACGAACAACAAGAAAGGGTTGAAGTGAGGTCTTGCAGAAAAAAATGAGAAAGAAGAAAAAAATAGAGTTCAGGGTGATCGTACAGCATGTAGCGTGTACTCAGAGTTCGGTGAGTGTGGCAGTGGGAAGGGGCAGGCTGGGCAGGGCTGAGAGGGAGTTGAGTCTCCGGACTGCCTGGTGGCAGAAACTGTCCTTGAGCCTGCTGGTCTTGGCTCGGAGACTCCGCAGTCTCCGACCCGATGGCAGCAGGCTGAAGAGGCTGTGGGAGGGGTGGGTGGGATCGCCAGCGATCCGGATGGCTCTGCGGGTGAGGCGGGTGTTGTAGATGTCCTGAAGGGGGGGGGAGAGAGACACCGATGATCTTCTCAGCTGTCCTTTAGGTATAAGGCCTTACACAAAACTGCAATATGTTGCAAAAACTCTGGGCTGTCCCACTGGACAGAGAAATAACACACACAAAGAAAACAATTGTAAAACAACGCACAAAATGACACCGGAAGAATATTTTATTTCGACACACTTGAACCACTGCTCTGTATTAAATATAATACAAACAAACAGAAAGACAACTGCCCCTTTTGTGTATAATCAGCATTGTATATACAATATAATACAATACATATTGATTTATATAGCTCTCTAACAACAGCTGAAGTTGCAGGGTTTTACGAATGTACTTTTTCAACTTTCATATCGAAATGGCACTCGTTTTGTGTTTGCGTGTGGAATCAGATGATTTTTTTTTAATCCAGCGTAGGCCCTTGTGTGTGAGTTCTAGGGGCAGAAGCAGCTAGTGGAGCATGTCAGACATCTTTTATACCGCTTGATGTGTTGTAGGGCTCCGAGGAGTTTCATTTCATTTTTTTTCCCCTGCCGTGGTCTTGAGTGAACGGGGGCGTTGCGTATGCCAAACGTCACGGCGCCTTGAGCGCCTTCCTCCGCTGCTGCCATGGCAACTGCTTCTTGAAAGGTGCGCAGCGAGGGGGAAGAAGTAACCTGACGATGCAGCCACGTCAGGGCACGGGTGACGCAGAAAAGAACTCCGGAATCACACACATTGAGTTGATCCTTTGAGGGTATGCCTATATAGGAGATTTAAAACACAAGACAACAATAATTGGTTGGATCAAGAATTATGGAATCACAGCAGTGTGTACAAACCATGCACGTGGTTAAAAGTGATGAATTAAAAATAAACAAATAAATAAATACCCACACAAATAACTACATAAATAAATAAATATAAACAAATAAATACCCACACTAATAAATAAATAAATATGTGAATATGTCGATAAATAAATATAAACCATACTAATAAATAAATGAATGAATAAATACATACATAATAAATAGACAAAAATAAATAGATACATAATAAATGAATATACAAACACATAAATACCCACACCAATAAATAAATAAATAAATAAATATGTAATTAAACAAATAAACAACCATACTAATAAACAAACAAACAAATGAATTAATAAATAAATATGTAAATACATAAACAATCATCCATATGAATGAATGAATGAATAGATAAATAAATAAATAAATAACCTTTTCCTTTCGGCTTTTCCCTTCAAGGGGTCGCCACAGGGAATCAATATCCTCCATCTTCAGAGAGAGGTTCATAGCTGCTCGCCCACAGAAAAACTGATCCTGTGACTGTAAAGTGACCTTGAGAGTTTTGAAAGGCGCTTAGAAATGAAATGTATTATTATTATAAATCAATCAATCAATCAATCGAGGGAGAGAGAGAGAGATACAAATAATTAAACTTTTCAAACTTTTGCATCAAGCCTGGTCCGTTGAAAATAACTCTATAACAGACAAACAAACACAACAACAACAATACAATTGAGTCAAAGTAAAACAACATCACCAATGTTATTAAACAATTCCCAAACAATAAAGAACTTACCCCCCATTTGCCCTACACGCTTCCGACATTGTTCAGAGCTCAAATTCAGCCTCCAGTCACAGTCAATTAATGGTGATAACCGTCATATTTTGCCATTTATTTCTCCATCGCTTGCTTTTTGCCTTGTCCGTCTGACTCCGTCTTTACTTCTTGACGTCCCGCCTAGCTCTCCTGTTCTCCGAGTGCCTGTGTGGGGTTTATACGTTGACTTGCCTCGGTGACAGCATGTGTGTGCGTGTGTTTCTGTCTGTCGGTTCAAATGTGTAGGACGGCGTGTCGTCTCCCTCCTATGCGTCACACAGACGCGCTCGCGCTCTGAGAGGGGGCGGCTGTTGTGTAAGAAGTGAAGGTGCCGTAGGAGTGTTGAGTGAATTAGATCAGGGATTTTTCTCCTTTACTGTTGACAGACTGGGTGCTGATGGAAATACAGTAGTGGCATTCTCCACATACACACAAAGTTATTGGACTGGATTGGATTAGCCTTTATTAGTCTCGCAGTGGAGAAATGTACATTTAATTGCTAAAAAAAAAGTTGTGAAAGGAAGAGGAAGCGAAAGGAAGAAGTAGAAAAACAAAATACTGGAGCTGCTATAAAGGCAGCCTCTCTCCCGGCGCCATCTTGAAGTCAAAACAACAACAAAAAATAAAAATAATGTGGCACAACACAAAAGACACAGACAGTCATTCAATTTTAAGCACTTTCTGCATCATTTTTGTTACATAACACAGTTCTAGATGAAAGAGGGGAGGATCAAAGCATCCTTTTCACCAGTAGATCAGGGACGTCATGGTGAAATGAGCATGTCTACTACAAGCTAAATGTTGAAAGAAAATGTGAAGCTGTAGCATCAATTGTAAAAAAAAAAAAAGTTTCACATCTCCTGTCACATGTAAATCTGCTTCAATTTTAAGCTGCGACCATTCCACATATGCCTTGGCGCTCTGCGCTGACGCTCCTTTCGTCTCATCGCAGGCTCCTCAAGCCATGCATCCAACCAGCCGCAGAGTGTCTGCTGAACAAAGTGGGGCTGTGAAAATGCTGCCCATTACAGGCGCAAAAAAAGTCCAATCACCCCAGAGCTGTCCAGCGATGGCATAGAGACATTCCTCCCAATCAAAAACGGTGCTGGCATATTCGTTCTGCCTAAAAGGCACAACCGCTCAGTAGAGTCTTCTTCTTGATGAATGTTGTGGCCAAAAATGCTGAAAAACAATCCGTATCCGTTCCACACGACGCACAACAACTCAAAGTGACAAAAAAAAAACACACACAAAAAAAACACAAAAACAACAAAACAAGCGGGGCTTGTGAGAGCACTTGCTGACAGCTGCCTACTCGGGCGCCATCTTGGACTTCTTTTAAGTGCTTTTTTTGTGCTGAGGAGAGGGTAGAACAGAAAAACTCTATTCTGAATTTGCAATTTTGTCACCCAAAACTGTTTTTCCTTCTCCCACGAGCAGGTCATTTGCATGAAAAGCTGATTCACATTTCTTCACTTTCTCCCCTTAGTTGTTTTTTTACTCTCCTAATGGATCTGGACCAGATTAGGCCTCAGACTGTCTGGGGATATAATCTCAGATTATAGTAGATTTGTCAGATGGCTACTATATGGTAGGGTTGCTTCCGGTCGTGGGGGCTACTGAAGTCTTTGTTCGCATGGATAGAGCATTAGATGTGTATTTGAATGGATGAATGAATGGTTATGGTGAGCGGATTGGATGGTTGGTTGGGCGTGGGTGGATGTATTGGTGCTATGAATGTCAGTGTCCAACTCTATCTTAATATATAAACATAGAAGGGCTGGATGACGGATGGTGGGTTAATAATGGACGGATGTAAAAATCTGTAGGTTGAGTAGATAGATGGATCATCGGCACAAGGATGTACTTATAATGAATGGATGCATTGATGGTAAATGGAATGGCTTAATGTGTACAGATGATTAGTGGATTGATAGATTGGTCTGTAGCTTGCTCAGTGGATGTATGGGAAGCTGTTGGATGGATTAAGAGAGACAGCAGATGGACAATAGAATGAAATCAAATTGGTGGATGGATAAGTGGATTGATGCAAGGAAGTCTGATAGATTACATGCACCCCCTGCGATGTTTGACTGTGCCATGTGAAATTGTAACGCTTGCTATTGACTGCCAGACTTTGTTTGAGTCAATTTGTGATTGCCGTGTATGATTTTGTCCCGCAGCCCAGCCATGACAAAACACTGGGAAGCCGAGTTGGAGGCACTGAAGGGGAATAATGCTAAGCTAACGGCAGCGCTGCTGGAGTCGACTGCAAACGTCAAACAGTGGAAGCAACAACTGGCTGCCTACCAGGAGGAGGCAGAGAGGCTACATAAACGAGTAAGCAAGGCAAGGGGGTTGGGGGGGGGGGGGGCAAGGTGACTTGTTCTTTTTTATAGGCAAAATATATTTGGTACAAGATAAAACTCTCATCGTGTGAGGCTTTGGAGAGGGAACTAAAGAAGTGTTTTGGCGTTCAGATGAAGAGCAGCTAGTCATGATAATTTTCATTAAGTTTCATTAAACCCGTGTCTCTCTATGGAGCTGAATTATCAAGTTGGTTCTTTTAGATGAAAAGGTTTCTTCAGTCGTCATCTGTACTTCTTTGAAGGTGCCGGACATTTTGTTCCTCATCCAAAGAGCTTCGTCAACGAAATAAAGTGGTGCTGGTAACTCTGGCCTTAAATATATCACTAATGGACAGAGGTGACTGTGCCAGACCTCTGCTCTGATAGGTCCCTGCTCGAAGGCTGGCAAAGCAGTAGACTACTCCCTGATGCTAATCAGATTACTCCTTGTGTTCTATCTGATGACCTCTAATGTTCTATGGCTCTGATTGCCCCATTAGCTCTAGTATCACCTCATCAGCATGACTAAGCCTACGTGGTAATGCCCTAAGAAGTTTGTTGTAAGAACCTTCTAAATTAAATGTCACCATTGTGGGACTATTAAAGGTTTTCTGATTTTAATTAAACCTCAAACCACCTGTCGTGGCGACAGTGAGGTTGCAATCTTTGAAAGGGGAGTAAAAGATGCAATTTTTGTAAAACAGCAAAACCCTTCACTACATTGCCATGGCGGTTTAAGGTTTAATTTAGACCGTGCTTACAACAGACTTCTTAGGTCATTACCACCTAGGCTTAGAACAAGGTGAAACCAGAGCCAGGGTCTGGCACCGTCACCTCTGTCCATTAGGGATATATTTAAGTCCAGAGTTACTATGACAACTTTAGTTCCCTGACGAAGCTGTTCGGATGAGGAGCAAAAAGACCGACACCTTCAAAGATGACAGCTGAAGAAAGCTTTTCATCGATGCACCACTCCTGTACGACTGAGAGCCTACACAGACATTTTGTCCTTTTAGGTGACAGAACTCGAATGCCAGAGCAACCAAAGCCCAGCCATCAAATCCCAGAAGACAGAACTCAACCAAACCATCGAGGAACTGGAGGCGACACTGAGAGACAAAGAGGAGGCGAGTTTGTGTCCAAAACCCACACGTTACTGTCTTGTTTTCCCACCGTTTTAATGTCTCTTGTCATTTTCCAGGAAATGGAAAAATTAAAAGAGGAATTGGAAAACATGAATGACCTCATGGAGCAGAAAGACACCCTCTCTCAGAAACTGGAGGTGACCCCTCGTCCTTTTGAATTATAGATGCTCATAATGTCCCAAATGTGCCCATTTGCTTTTGCTTCAAAAGGAGACGGAGCTCCGCAGTCGCGTCCTGGAGCAGCAACTGGCCGGGGCCGAGCAGCGACTGGAGGAGACACAAGAGGAGCAGGAGAATTTCAGGAAGGGTCTCCGAACGATGCTGGAGTTGCTGGATGGCAAAATCTTTGAGCTGACGGAGCTCAGAGACACCCTGGCCCGACTCATAGAGGAAGCCAGTTAAGAACAGGAGCTGCCACACATCTCCATTACAGAGCCATACAACCATTCACACGACCTTCCTCATGCACCGTGACCACGATGACGCTTGAGAGCCACTGACCAGCTGAATGAGGTCCTGCCCCTCACAGATTGGATCAAGAGAGTCATTGAAACTGAGTATCATTCCCTCTTTCCATTTTCAATTGGACATATCAAAACATCCTATATTATTCTATATTCTTATATATATTCTAGATTATTAACTGTACCGTATTGTCCGGTGTATAAAGCACACTGGAGTATAAAGCGCACCGCCAATGAATGGTGAATTTTCAAACCTTTTCCATATGTAAGGCCCACCGGGGTATAAGGCGCACCCCTAATTAATGGTGTATTTTCATTTTTTCCATATATAAGGCGCACCGGACTATAAGGCACACATTCAATGCAGTACGTAGGGGTTACGCAAGACTTCTTCTACAGGGGGAAATGGAGTCTGGCTGCTGACAGTAGTTGAGAGACCTGTTGTGGCTCAATATGACTTCATATGTAAGGCACACCTGCGGAAAAGGCACATCTTTTGAAAAACAATCAAGGCTTTTGGATGCGCTTTACACACCAGAAAATACAGTAATTTGTTATGAGTAGGTCCACTCTGTCGCCATCCACTGGTCAGTATGAGGAATATTGGCGCGACAATATCCGATAATTTAAATCAGATAAAATGTTTGGATTTGAGTCTTATGCGTCGTTCTATTTTTATTTTATTTTATTTATTTATTTATTTACATATTTAGTTATTCGTTTGTTTGTTTATTTATTTATTTGTAGGGATTTTCGATGTGCAAAATAATACAAATTCTTCTTCTTCTTCTTTATTATTATTATTATTATTATTATTATTATTATTGTTGTTGTTGTTATTTATCAGTCACGTTTTAATTTCTTTTCTTTTTTTATTGCCAATCGATAATGGAAAGAAGAGACGGTACTTGCGTTTTAAAGGGCATCTCGTTGAATTACATTTTTGTGAAGCAAACTCCAAGGCACTCTCACACACCCACACGCCCTCTCCCACACTCCCACTTACTGTGCCTCAGCGCCATCTGTTTTTTGACTGCAAGAACTACACAACATCGCAGCTTGCAGCAGCCGCATCGTGATTTTTCACTCGGCCCTGACAAACGTGGGAAGTCATGAGGAACAAAAAAACGTTGCCAAAGTTGCCAGATCTTCTCAAACAGGGACTCAGCGACACTGATTCAAAGTGACTCGACTGTACAAAGAAGCAACAGTCACCAGAGAGTGAAAGGACAACGTTCCACAAAAATGCATAGGAACATCACAGAATGCTTTCAAGTGTGGACACAAGAGCTGTCAGCCTGTCACCAAACTCCATTACGATAAGTTGATGCGCCACCAGCAGTTCTTGGTCATACTTGGATAGCCGTGGCCTTTCATATGAAAAACAAACAAAAAATATCAGTGGGGCATTGATTGACCTTTTACAGTAGATGGACACCTCGGCGATCAGAGGGGTTGATTAAAACTTCTCCATTAAAATGTAATGCAAAATTAATCATTAAAAATATTTAAATACAACACACACCACATTTTAGTGAACATTTTGGGTTCTGTCGTTGTCAATTAATTGTAAAATCTGTTTTGTTCAGCTACACAACCACTTTCTTCTTTGTCTGATCACAGACCCCCTTGCAAAATATGATACAGAGGGAGAGTACAGATTTGTGTTTTTTTTTAATCACTCCTCCATTAATCCCTGATAAACTCACTTATTCCATTTTGTTTGTTTGTTTATTTTATTTTGTTTTTGCACAAGTCACAGCCCCAAATAATATATATTCTAAGTCACGGGTGTCAAAGTCATCATTTTATTCGGCCCGTGAAAGCAAATCAAACTTCAAATTTCATGATCCTTGCTGAAGTCCAAACACACATTTCAAATTTTTAAACCACTACAACAGTCATTATTCTTCACCTCATATTTGAACACTAGTTATTTGTCAATTAGTTGTGCATTCTGTTTGTAATACGTGGAGGAGATTAAACATTCTAGTGGTTTCCCCAAATTAATAACGGCCCCAGAGAGGAAACTGTAACTACAAAGTTGGCCCAAAGCAAAAAATGAGTTGGACACCCCTCTACTAAGTATTGCTTTGGCACCATCCTGTGGAAATCAACTATGTTGAAGTGGGTTGAGGGGCTTCATGTAATGTTTTTTTTTGCCATCTTGTGACATCGATGAGAAGGTTGGATGGACCACTCCTGTACGACTGAGAGCTTACACAGACATCTTGTGACATCTATAAGTATTTTTTAACTTTTTGAGCGGGTGTCAATTACTTACACTGCTGAGCTATTGTGTGATGGACAGTACTTTTACTTCCAATTCCTCTTTTGACAATTCAGAAGGAAAAATAACACATACAAGTCCGAGAACAACCAAATTGTAACCTTAACAAAGGCTGAAATCATATGTCATCAAGCACAGCAATGAACGTGGATTAAGTAGATAGCTGGGATTCTGGGATTGTGTAACGACTCGTTGCCAAGAAGAATTCATGAAAAAAAAAAACAATCACGTACAGTGGCACTTTGGGCTAGGGGGGCTCTAATGCCCCACACAGCAAAAAAGGATGGCAGCAACATAAGATTTTAAGAAGTTAGGCTTTAAGTTATATTTTTATTTAAAGGACAACCGACACCATTTTTTTGTTTCCTGACATCAGAAAAACGTTTTATAGCATCTAAAATACCCAAAACACGCAGGCTGATATTTTTAGTCAAATGCAAATGCAAGTGTCCAAAAACTACTTCAAAATGACCTCACAGAGTTTCAGTTTCAGAAAGTCCCGCTCCCTTGTTCGTGACGTCACGTCAGGACATCTTGCCTTGCTCTAGAATCAAAACAATGGCTTCAGATTCGGAGAAGACGCTTTCTTGTTACTCATCCAGTTATGAATATGATTCAAATAGTTCTGAAGAGGAAAGCATAAATGTTTGCAATCGATTAAAGAAGTCCTTCCGTATCATTTTGAGGCATCTGGACTCCAATGTAGTGTCCCAGAAAATGCACAAGATGGTCATTTGAAGCGATTTTACAAATTATGGACAGAACTTGTCCAGAGGCGTCGGTTGTCCTTTAAAGCAGTGGTCCCCAACCTTTTTTTGCACCATGGACCGGTTTAATGTCAGACAATATTTTCACGGACCGGCGGATAAAGAAACTTTCCAAAGATGTCTGTTTTTTACTCATTTTGCTAGTTTACGGTGGGCTAATCTTAGCGGTATGTATCACGTGACCTAGACAAGCGTTTTTGCACGCGTCAAGAATAAGTCATAGACGGATGTAATCTGGTAATTTTTCATTTTTCATTTTGTGTAAATTATGTATTCTTTCTGCGCGGCCCGGTACCAAATGACCCATGGACCGGTACCGGTCCGCGGCCCGGGGGTTGGGGAACTCTGCTTTAAAGTATAAAGAGGTACCTTGACTTCAAAGTTGTGTTTGTTTCACTCGTAAATCAAGGTACCTTTGTATACATAAATTACATTCTGGAATCATTACTACGTGTCTTAGTTTTTTTTCCACCACAGTGCCATCTGCTGTTTCTGGTGGTCATTGCCCCCAATTGCCACTTGCTTGATCAAAGATGTAAACCACAGGTGTCAAAGCTAAGGCCCGGGGGCCAAATCTGGCCCACCACATCATTTTATTCGGCTTGCGAAAACAAATCAAACGTGTCCAAATATTCCCATGTAAACCACAATAACAGACATTATTTTTAACTTCAAATCTTAAAACTCGTTATTCATTAATTTGTTGTGCACTCTATTTGTATAATGTGGAGGGGATGGAACATTCGAATGGCTTCCCCAAATTCATAACGGCTCCTGAGAGGAAACTGTAACTACAATGTGCCCTACAGCAAAAAGAATGAGTTTAACACGCTCAATGTAAACCTTCCATCGCTGTTATTGTGCCACAAGGACATTTCGGAAAGCTGGATGGGGCTTCGCATCCAGACTGCTTCCGCCATCACAGGCAACTGAGCTAGCTGTCTTCCTGCCAAACTCAGTGTGTGTGTGTGTGCGTGTGTATGTGTGGAGCTTTTAACTTTGAGTCCTTCAGTTGAAAAGTGTGCCTTCCAAGCACACGCCACCTAATATACCGCATCTTTTTACATACAATGTGTTTATTTGTGCTATGAGAGTGCATATTTTTAGGGGACACCCCCCCCCCCCCCCCCCCCAAACACACACACGCGCGCATACACACTGAGCAATACCAGACTGGCTCTGCTCTATAGAACAAGTATATGTCATTCTATCAGGTACTTTTATTTCTCAAATGGACTGCACACATCATTGCAGCTAATCCACACCCGACCAACAGGAAGTGAAACCGCTGTTGACCGCTAATCTGTGTGGCAGCCTTGCTGGTCAAAGCGGTGCATCTCGAAGGGCTTTTCGAGTGTTCAATCCACTTGTTGTATCAAGTGACTTTACACCTTCGGTGAAACTGGCCACATCTGTGGGAGAACACAGAACTTTTTCCCTCTTTTTTTTACACTGGAAATACAGTAGTCGTGATGACATTAGAGATCCATATACGACAACTTTGTACTGGTGTAAATGAATGGACGGTGACTTATTGTTGTGTATTAACCCATGGAAAAGTGTTACTGTAAATTTGACTTTTTAAGCAACCCTCTTGTCTATATCGAAACTGAAAAAGCTTAACAGTGCAATACTCTTATATTTACTGGGTTAATTATGATGATTATTATCTTCTGAAAATCTTTGCCTTTTGACGTTCTCCATTTTTTTTTAAACTACACACAAAATGCTGCAACTTCTACAGTCACATCATGTGTAACCACACACTTTTTAACCACATGATGTAACTTTCACATGAGAATTCTCTATTTAAAGTAGTTAGTTGCACAGGTTAATACACTGGAATAAGGCCCATGTATCAAAATGTTCTTTTGTACTAGAACACCTAAATATAACATGCTTAAATTGCTGACGAATGCCTTTGTACAGTAGTGGATATAAGAAGCTTTTTGTTTTGTAATGTATGGTATTTAATGTAGGTGACATTATTGTATTTAGAGGTGTGAGAAGACTGGCAATATTTTTGACTATTTAAAGTAATTTTGAACTCATGATATTAAAAACATACCTCAGGATAATGGTGTTTGTACACTGGTCAGGACTTAATGAAAATGAAGAACTTTTTGGAACAAACTCAGTGGACAAACATGGAATTTGGATTCAGAGACACACCGATCAAATCGAAGAATGTATTTTGCATTGCAAGGTTTTATTTAAATGCAGGACAAAAACAAACCATCAAAATGATTTGTAAGTTTAACAGCAGAAGGAGAGCATTTGGGGCAATATGTCAAAGCATTTAAATCTTGCCGTGTGAGATGATTATCCACGTTTGAGTGCTTTTCTTTGTACTAGTATAACAAATCTCAAATGGGGGACAAATAGTCAGGCCGCACGAGTCAACGTAGAAGACGCTCACGTTTGGCTGAAGAGGAAGAGAAAGGATAATGTAGGCAATGACATGCAAAGCAAAGACATTAGCGACGTTACATTAAAAAAGTTTGTTGATAAGGAAAAGTGCTTTATAAGCCAAACCGCAAAGAATGGTTTCTGTTCCTTGACGAGTACATTTGGTGATCCTGGTCAGTTTTATGTGAGAAGAAGTTATGGAATACTTCTTGCACATCAGGTATAAGATTCAAAAAGCAGGTTGACCTCATGCATTAGATAGTGTGCTGGCTGGGACAGACAAGCCTCTTTCTGCCATTCTCGAATGCCTCAACATGTTTGGACTTTAAACGGCTTTATAATGAGAAAACTGAACTCCAGAATGGGCAACAAGCAAGAGAGGGCATGAAATGCACTCGGTTAACAGTCACATTTGTCGCAAAAGGTCATGATGAACTGTTTCAACATTGGAGATTGAAATGGATTTAACCCACTATGTCTGTGTTGTACAAGAGTGGTTCATCGGTGGAAAGGTTTCTTCAGCCGTCATCTGTACTTTTTTGAAGGTGTCGGACGTTTCGGTGCTTACAACAGAATCATTAGAGTGTTACCATGTAGGCTCAGTCCTACTAATGAGGTGATACCAGGGCTAATGGGGCAATCAGACCCAGGCACGAACATTAGAGGTAATCAGACAGTGCAAAAAGAAGTAATCAGATTAGTTTCATGGAGGAGTCTACTGCTCCCCCAACCTCAGAGCAGCGACCTATCAGAGCAGAGGTCTGGCACCGCCAACCTCTGTCCATTAGGGATATATATATAGGGACATATTTTACCAGCACAACTTCAGTTAATTGATGAAGCTCTTTAGATGAGGAGCGAAACATCCGACACCTTCAAAGAAGGAAAGATGACGGCTGAAGAAACCTTTTCATCCTTAACCCACTATACGCATAAATTAAGTCAGCATACTAAAGTGCTGAAAAGAAGCAGTGAAACTACATAAGCCCCGACCACCTTAATTTGGAGATACACGATCCTTTGACAATTGATCTGTCCATGCCATCTTGCTCTAAGCCAGTCCTTTACATACAGTCCTGCTCAAGAACATATTTTGTCGGTACGCACAGAAACATGTCCCAATAATTTTGCCCATTTCATATAGTTTCAGTCTTAGTACAATACGCGACGGAGATGCCTCTTTTAAGTAATATACAGTAAAGTCTCGTTATATCGATATCGGATATATCGATAGTCCCGGTTATATCGATACTATTTCTATGCACGCACGGAGAAAATTACATGCAAACAGGGTCGGATATATCGATAGTCCCGGTTATATCGATATTTTTTCGGACTCCCTTGAATATCGATATAACGAGACTTTACTGTAGTTACACCACATAGCCACAAATATTTTTTTGCGCACATTGGCTAACAATTCAGCGTGTGGGTAGCGTGTGAGTAACCGACTTCCAACTGAGCGTGCCTGCCTACTCAAGTGTGAGTGTGTGTGGAGAAAGAAACGAGGATTTACGTGGAAAGCCTCCCACATTCTATACAAAGATCGAGAATCTCCGACTGCTTTTCATGAAACACGTTTTGGTCCGTGAAATGACACGCCGTGTTTCTATCATGTAGCATGCAGCAGTTAAGCGGATGGTCATCCTCGCTGCTTGAGGAACATGCGGGTGATGAATCCAGAAGGCGACAGGAGAGGGGGAGGGGGGTGAATTTAGTGAGACATACTAAAGGATTTACTGCTTATGTGCAATGTCACATTCGACAAGTGGCGCGGCTCCACTACAGTGTCTGCACTACATCACTAACGTGTGACACCCACGTGCAACACCCGCTTATGAAATGCAGGGAGGAAGAGGCGACAATGATATTGTTTCATGGTCATGGTTGATCATGTGATCCTATTTTAAACCTCAGAGGGATTTGTATTCTTATAATCCATATGACCCCAATTTACAAATTGTGTCCATGGACATTTTGTTATAATGGCAAGCATTCTGTAAGAGGTTTTCATTTCATATTAACTCATTCACTGCCAGACGTGCAAAAATGTATCCACTCAAGTGCCAGGGTTTTTGTCATTGTCACTCGAATTCGAGGACCCACAGATATTTGAGTTTTAGGACTACATAAACATTCAAAGCAGCATAAGAAACCTTCTTTCATCAGAAAAAATAGTTAATTCCTAAATTATATGGGTCTGGAATTATAGGAGTTTGAAATGACGGCAGCTGTCCAAAACACAATGCAAAACATACATGTTGGTTTATATAGCGCGTGAACAACAGCTGAAGCAGGAACAAAACGCAAACATAGAAAGAAGTGAAAAACTGCCCCCCCCCCTGTGGAAAAGAAAAAAACATTGGAAGAGGCCATGCTCACCGCTTTATCGGCATCCAAGCATGAAAAAACAAAACCTGAACAAATTCGGGAATGGCGCTCTACGCCATATTTTCTATTCTCAAATAAATTCATGAATGTAAGTGAATGAGTTAAGGTTCAGTGCAGTGGGTTCATAAAACGACTGAATAACCACAAAAAAATACAGCTAAATTCCAGTTTGAAAGAATAGTATACAATAATTTGAAGCGAAATGGACGATTATGATAAAAAATAAACAGGGTGATCTATATTTGGTGACTCTTCATACAACCCCCCCTGTGATCCCCCATATTTGTGGTGTCATTATTGCTGCTTTCCCATTGGAAAGGTTCTGCCAATTCATTTCACAAGTGGTAAGTCTTAAACATTGTCTTTTACAGTTATTAAAAATGTGAATTCCGGTTACGTAATGTGGTGATGTGGCAAAGTCAAGCCCATCAAGGCACAAAAGAAATCAATTCTCAGGTTTAAGTCACCGGTCGATCTACGTCTGAACCCTCATCTATGGTCAAGAGTTATGGGTCATTACCAAAAGAACAAACGAGATTCTGGATACAAGTGGCCGAAATCAGCTTTCTCCGTAGGGCGTCCGGGCTCTACCTTCAAGATAAGGTGAGAGGTTCGGTTATCCGGGACGGGCTCAGAGTCGAGTCGCTTCTCCTCCACATAGAGAGGAGCCAGATGAGGTGGCTAGTCTGGGCTTCCCTATTGAAGCTGCTGCCTGCGTGAAGATAATGGATGAATGGCTGGTTTAAGTCACCAACGCTCAACTAGCCTGCCGTTGGGCCACCATAAAGACAACAATATATCTTGTACACACCGCTTTACATCACCAATGAACCATATTTCCAATTTCATATGTCCCATGGATGCAATATATGAGAATGATTTCGCAAGTGAGACACAAAGCTCACCGTCAACACGCATTCATTCTGAATGTCGAGCTCAATTTCATTCATTTGGCTGCCTTCATCATGTACGAAGCCATCAAATGACCATCAGTTTCTGGAGAACTCCATTTGAAATGAATGGGAACTAGTGAGCGGTGCATGCTTACAATTAATCATCAAATAAAAGAATCCGTTAGTCCATAAAAAAGTGTAAATAAGGCTCCGCGTGATTGTAAAACACTATTTACTCGAGATACTACTGTCAGGGAATCAGATGATAGGGCTTCCATTGGGACCGCTACACCACAAAAACATCGAATGGCAAAGCTACCACTTCTGGTCCAAAGCCATGCAAGCCATCTTGAAGTGGAACCGAGCCAGTGGTGCACCGTCAAGGCTTGCAAAGCCTTCCCTGTTGGCCTAAAAAAATATCTGAATCACGGACTGATGTGAATTCTATTTTGTCCATGAAGTTTTATTATTAAATAATTCCAGATTGTCTTTCTGTTTCCTTTCATTACTTTTCCCCTGTTGCGCTGTTTCCAGATGTGTGTTTTCGTATTTAAGCGTATTTAACCAATCATATTTCAGCCATCAATTGTTACCAAGGTCAGAAATCTTCCTGGACGCCTTCACAATCATTTCTGGAGGCTTTGGACCTTAAAAATCAATGGCGGTGAAGCTGTTGCTTTAACCAATCACAGTTTGAGTTGGCAACCCAAGGCCTGCTCAAAGGCGCTGACAACGTCAGTTTTCGCAAATTATGATTGGCTAGTCACATGATTGGCTAGTCACTAGCCAATCATAGGATCACTAGCTGCTAGTAATAAGCGCAGAATCTGTAGTCAGCTGCATAAGAAAATACATTTTTGTGTTGATTTAATAGCGGTTTTCTCAACCCACTATGGCTTAAGGAGGAGAAAAAATTGATTTGGTTGCAGATTTACTGTTAAAGCCATTTTCAAGACGGACTTTTCAAGAAAAAAATGGCCATCATTAAGAAAGGTTGGTCAGTTATTTCCTCCCTCTAGTGGACTTGTAGTAAATCACACTACACTTTTTTCAGTTTGGATTGATTCAGACTTAGGACACTGATTTGCTGTGGCGACCCCGAAAGGAAAAGAAGAAGAAGATTGATTCAGACTTAGCACTACAGAAGACCTAGCGATGAAATCCACGGCCCGCCACTGAACCAAGCTAATGGAAAAAGCGCCATTGGTGTATCGTGCTATCAGGTACAGAGTCAAATATGATCCCAATAGGGTGCAGCGGTGTAAGAATGTACCTTGAGGGACAGAAATCCACTCCTATTTGTGATTTGCATTTTGAGTGTCGAACATTAGCTTTCCCAGTCCGGCCCGCTCGGGCAATCCTCATCGGAGTCCGACTCCGGTGATGCCTCCTTTATTCGTCGAAGTGCTTCATAGATACTCCTGGTCAGAGGGTCTCTAGAGGATGCGATCTCCTCCTGGCCTTTCCTTTCTTGAGGGGGGACTTGTCGCAGTTTGACACCTTTGCGGATCTGGGCTAAGATGCTGTTGGAGTCGTCGTCACTCCCGGTAGCGGGAGGGACGGCACGCTGGTCGACCTTCTTCAGGTGGAAACTGCCTCTCTTTAGGGAGGCCAGCACTTCGTCCATAGGGGAACTCCCTGCGTAGAGGAAGACAGGAAACAAAGGTCTGAATCAGTCCTGACCGACGTCCAAAATGTACCAACTGAACACCAAATATGGTGGCAGTACCTCGTCTGCTGTGGGCCTCAAAGCCTGGAGTCTTCCTCAGTTTTTTCCGAGCGCTCACCAGCTGGCTACTGTCAAGGAAGCGAGGATGGAAGGGCCCGAGTGGGGAGTGAGGACGTTCCTCTGACAAACTCTGCTCCTCAGCCTTCTGTGCTTGCCTGCCCGGGCTCTCTGAGGGGGACACCTGTTCTCGTATTGGCAGGAGAGGCAGAGGAGGGGGTGGAGGTGGAGGCGAGGCCGGGGATGCCAGCAATGACGACAGGGAGCAAGGCGAGCAGAAGGAATCTGCGGGACTCGGCGCGGGCAAAAGAGGAAGCGAATGTGTTGCCAGGCCCGTGACGGGCTGGGCGGTGAGCGTGGAGCTGGGATCCGTCTGCACGCTGGTGCTGAGGCGCAGGGGCCGCTGAGACGGATCTTGTATAGCGGTGGGGTTGGAACGCTGCGCCCTTTCACCATCGCCGTCCGTTTGCATAATCCTGCCCCGGTCTCTCCTTCTGCCGTGGGCCGCACGCAAACGCGCGGACTTGAGAATCACCTGACCCGGGTAGCGCTGGACACATGGGCATGAATCTCAGATGGGAAAAGGAAGGAGAATTCCGGCTAAGGTCGTCAAATGTACCTGCTTGAAGGTGCGAAGTCTGTCAAGAGTCCTTTGTCTCTCTTGGCGCACTCTGCTACTTTTGATCTCATCTTCCTCTTCATTATATTTCAACTTTGAAAAAAAAAACATATACATACATGTTAATTCATTTACACTCAGACAATATGCAAAAATGTATTCACTCTAGCCAGGGTTTTTGTCATTTTTCACTCAAATTCCAGGGCCCACAGAATATTGAGTTTCATGACGACATAAACATTCAATGCAACGTAAGAAACCTTAGACTCTCTTCTTTCATCAGAAAAAAACAGCTATTTTCTTAGTTATATGGATCTGGAGTTATCTGAAATGAGGGCGGCCGCACAGAAGGCAAATGCTTCCCCCTCATCGGAGCGGCAAAAATTGCCTGAGGTCTGATTAGCTCTTTATAGGCAACCCAGGCAAGAAAAACAAAAACCCGAACAAATTCGAGAATGGCGCTCCATGTCATGCTTTTCAATTCCCGAATAAATTCGGGAATGGCGTTGAATGAGATAAGCAAGCGGTCGAAAGGGAAAGAAATGTCTACCTGTAAGATCTGATGAGAGTCTTTCTGTGTGCTTTGACGCATCTGCTGTTTCTTAAAGTGGTTTGCTACGCAGATCTCCTGCACAAGGACAAGTTTATTTGCACCTCTAAAAAAATTAGTAACCCTTTCAGGGCCAGCGGCCACTACAGTCGACAATTTATGATTATTGGTGCATGAAAGGGTAAAACCAGGAAAGGCTACACTTGGGATGTTGTTAGTATGTGCGTAGCACAGGTGTACACACCCTTTTGGTCTTCAGATAGGAACGCTTGGCAGTGATGCGTCCCCTTCGTACTTCCAGTTGGCGCACGCTGCCCTGAAGCCGGTGCACTTCTTCGATCTCAGCAGTGTCCTCCTCTGTTATGTCATCGGCGGTTTCAAAAGTGTCGTAGTATACCACCTCATTCTGGTGTTCTGCAAACACATACATATTGTTATGTATTGTTTTGATTCAGATTTTATTTGTTTAATTTCTTTCAGAATCACAATCGGAATGAGAAAGCCTTTAATAGTTCCACAATGGGGAAATTTGCAATCTATAGCAACAAAATTAATTGAAAGGGGTCGGTCAGGGTGTTGGGGACTGCATATTCATTCTATGTACAAAAGAAAATGTCAGGAGACTGAAATGTACCACTGCACAAAAAAGAAGATAAAATATGGAACTTTAGACCCCTTTAAATAAAGAAGATAAAATATTGAATTTTTGACCCCTTTTAACAAGAAAATTTCACTCCGATACTTATTTTCACTGCTTTAATTCAAAATTGCGGTATTTTGTGTGCACTGTACTGCTACCATTTTTTTTGTTTTTTGTTTTTTTCATTTTTTTGTTTAATATTCATCGGTAAGATAGCTTATTGTTTGACATATTATATGATCATCTAAATCATGTAAATGTAAAATCTTGTATTTAATTTTTTTAAAGCGTTAGAGCGAGGCAAAGTATAGTCCGGTGGCCACATCTGTCAGTCTCTGACCGGCCCTGACAATATCCATAAAGTCAAAGTAATTTTGAAGGTAATGTTTTTATTTTAACTCATTCACTGCCAGATGATGTGCAAACATGTGTCCAATCGAGCACCAGGGTTTTTTGTCATTTTCCCTCAAAATGCAGAATATTGAGTTATTACTACATACACATTTAATTCAGCGTAAGAACCCTTAGACTCTTTTCTTTGATCAGAAAAAAATAGTTAATTCTTGAATTATATGGGTCTGGGTTAATTCCTAAATTATATGTGTCCAGGGTTATCTGAGCTTGAAATGGGGGCGGCTGTACAACATACAATACAATATATACATAGTGATTTATATAGTGCTTTAACTACAGCTGAAGCTGTAACCAAAGCGGACATGGACAAAAGGCAAATTACACCATCTCGTGGAAGGGAAAAACATTGCCAGAGGTCTGACCAGCACTTTATTGTCACGAAGACCCGAACAAATTCTGGAATGGCGCTCCACGTCACACTTTTCAATTCCCGAATAAATTCAGGAATGGCAGCAAATGAGTAAAGGGCGTCCCAGTAGTCAAATTCCTAGTGGGGAGGTCTTGGGTTCAATCCCTGCTCCAGCTACCCTGTGTTCAATTTGCATGTTCTGCCTGGGCATGCGTGGGTTTTCTCTGAGTACTCCGGTTTCTTCCCATGCACGGTTGTCTCCAACATTCCAGAAACGTGTATGGCAGGCTGGTTGAACACTCCAAATAGGCCCTCGGTGTAAGTGTGAGCGTGGATGGTTTGTGATTGGTTAGCAACCGAATGAGGGTGCCTGTGGCAATTTACTGAAACAAGGTTTTTCATGTGGCCCCTTTGCAGAATCACAAACCAGATGAGAACAGCTTTTGCAGCAAAGGAAACCACCCGTACCTTTTGGAATGAGGACATACCTGTCATTTGCCTTCGTACGCTGTCGAGCTGAGCAGTGAGAAGCAGCTCCTCACACTGAAGGATCTCAGCTTGGATATCATAAAGTTGAAGCTGTAGCTCATAATACTGTGACTCCATCTGGTCTAATAGGGTCATCGCATCGTCACCGCTACACAGGCTCTGCATCTGAAGGAAAGCGCTTGTATTCGTGCGCGGCGAAATATTCTGGACATTTTTGCACCTTCATATACCTCCTCTCGAAGGGTGTGTTTCCTTTGCTCCAGGCTGATTTCACGGGCTCTTTGCAGCTGCAGGGTTTCCTTGGCGACAGAGTAGCGGATTCTCTCCATGCGCTCCACTGCTGCTGTCCACGAAGCTTTCCCAAACTTGCGCTGGTCCACCTTCATACGCTCATAAACACCTGCAAAAAAAACAAAGAGATCAAATAAGTAAACAGTGATTACAAGCAAACATTATTATCAAATAACAAGATCACGTTTATCGGACATATTTCACAGTGGTTTAAGGATGGTACTTGAGACATCTAGTGGTCATTTTAGGAAAATTATTTCAATTGGTGGTTGAAAGTGGTTAAAATGCAGAGGATTCAGAGCTCCACTCAAGTCTAACATCGGTATGTAACATTTTGGTTGGGCATCTTGCATCTAAGTAGGTTTTGGTAAGTAGGTCAAATTCTGCTTTTTGTCAAAGTCTCTGCCTATCCACACACACACACACAAACGATGCTGACAAATGCCGCCCAATCCGAGGGGGAGGGTGACATTGTGACGTTAACCCTGGACAATCTGCTTTGTGATCAATTGGGTGCCCTTGTTCTCAGATGCCCCTGTCAAAACATCGCTGCTGTCTGCACTGCCTCATTAAAACGCATTTGTCGTTGAAACCAGGCAGGGGTCAACCAAAGTGTAAGGTTGGCATCCCATGTGAGTGCGCACGCGTGGTATTTGCGATGTTCAACTGAGTTAATTTGATTTAATTTTAAGTATTATTTTTTTAAGTTAAATTTTTAGTAGTTATCAGAGTGGGGTTGGTCAAAAATGTAGATAATCATTTATTTATTTTTACACTTCCTGTATTTCTTAAAAAAAATAAACATGGCAAAAACTATGGGAATATTATTTTCTAAATATTTCATGTACATTCTTCCACAAATGCAGCACAAATATGCCAGCACAATTTTAGATTTAGGAGGAACCATGTGACTGTCATCACTGGACAGCTCTGAGCCGATTGTGCTTTTTTTCGCCTATAATGGGCAGCATTTTCACGGGTCCGCTATGTTCAGCGGAAAGGTCGGTGCTATTGGACAGACTGCAGCTGGATGGATGCAAGGCTTGATGAGCCCGTGATGAGAAGAAAGGAGTGTCAGTGCAGAGCCCCGATGCGTATGTGGAACTGTTGTGGCTTGGAATTGAAGCGGATTTACGTGGGACAGGAGAGGTGAGGCAATGTGTTTTCGTCAATGGATGCTGTTTTCAACAATTAGCGTGTAGTAGACATGCACATTTCAACAGGACGTCCGTGATCCACTGGTGAAACGGACGTTTTGATTTGCTCCTCTTTCATCTAGAACTGCTTCTTACAACAAAGAGGCCGCAGAAAGTTTTTGAGATTGAATGACTGTCTGTGTCTTTGTGTTGTCATATTTCTTATTTTGTTCTTTTGACTGCAAGATGGTGCTGTGAGAGTGGGTGCCTTTACAGCAGCTCCTGTATTTTGTTTTTCTACTTCTTTCTTTTCTTTCTGCTTCCTTTCATGACTTTGCTACTTCTTCTTTTCCTTTCGGCTTTTCCCTTCAAGGGGTCGCCACAGCAAATCAGTGTCATCCATCTTTGTTATATGTAAATTTCTCCACTGCCAAACTAATAAAGACTAAGCCAATCCAAATCAAATACAGGTCTTGTATGAACTGTCCACAGACTTTGAAGTACATTAACTTATTCATTGACAGATGTACAAAAATATGTCCACTCCAGTGCAAGGGTTTTTTTTGTCATTGTCACTCGAATTCCAACTTTGAATGTGCCTATGTGACTTGAATTCCAGTTGCAGCACTAACACTACTTCGGTCACCTTGTAACGTCATTCGTTGGCACTTTTTGATTGTCTGCCACCCGATAACATTGCTTCTTCGCAACCCACTGTTAATAAACCACAACCCGCAGACTATAGTTAAACCTTCCTTATTTTGCTCATTTCATGCTCATACAGACTTAAATACATTTAAAATAAACCACAAAGGCTCATTTATTCCTGTGACTGTAAAGTGCGTTTTGAAAGGCGCTTATAAATGAAATATATTATTATTATTATTATTATTAACTTCTTTTTCTGACGAAGAAGGTCAAACGTTTCTAACGCTGTATTGAATGTTTATGTAGTATAAAACTTTATAATAATAATACATAGAAATAATAATAATAATAATAATAATTATTATTATTATAAAGTTTTATACTAAATAAACATAAACATATATTTTTATTTTATTTGGTAAACTATTTTTTTTCTCAGTTTTATTCTTTTCCTCGCCAAGTCTTCATATGTTAATCTGCTTCTATAATTTTAATGTTGTGTGTATTTCAATTTCCTGTATATGATAGTCATCCATGTTAAGCGCTTTGTTAGAGCTTAAGCCGTTGATAAAGCGCATTGTATTGTATTGTATTGTATTGTATTGTATTGTACACGCGAGTTGTTCCAATGCCTTAATGATTTCGCAGTGACTTTAGCAGTGGTGCTACATTACCTTTCTGCGCTTTAGCTGTTGTCTCAAAGTATTTTACAGTGAATTCCTGGATAATAAGCACAGCTTCTTGAGCTTTCCTCTGCCAATCCGAGTCCTCCTGTTGGAGGGCATAAATTCGCCTTGGGCCCAGGTAGTCATTTTCCATGGAGATCTGAAGAGAGAAGGATAAGATTAAAATGTTATCTATTCAGCAATCAAACACATTTTATTAGGTGAAAGCAGTAGTCCATCAAAGATAAATATATTAATTTTGGATTAACTGCACGGAATAAAAATTGTTCATGCTGAAAGATAGTATGATGTCCCTTGCTGATACTACTTATCTCAGTGGCTGTGACACAGGGAAAGCATTAGACAGGGAAGTGTTGTTTGACTGAACGAGAAATAGACAGCAACAACCCCCGTATGTATCCCAATTCCTGATGGCCACCACGCACTTGCCAATAGCGTAACTGTGTCCCGTTGCTTGTACTCAGGCTGACTGCACTCATTTCCCCGAACAGTTTTCTCCTGTGTCAGTGTCACCAGAAAGTTTATCATCATAAGGGCGCGGAAAATCCTACTGGACCCTCCGCACCCTGCCCACCACCTTTTCCAGCTACTCCCCTCAGGCAGGCGCTACCGATCCATGCGCACCAAATCCAGCAGACATTTAAACAGCTTCTTCCCCCAAGCCATTAACTCTTTGAACTCTTCAACAGTAGCCAAAATGGAACTGTATAGTGCCACTTAGCAGTTTTTTTGACGACGATACTAGTGCAGTGTGTTCTACCGGAGACAAATTCCTTGTGTGTTCTACATACTTGGCAATAAAGATGATTCAGATTCTGATTCTGATTCTGATAATGTAAATAATAGCCATAAATGTGTATAATTTTGCAAGGAGCGTTTAGAAATTGAATGTAAAGCAGTGAGTTGTGTTTTAGGATCTAACACTTCTGGACAATTAAAGTATGTTAGAAAATTACACACTTCAATACAAAGCAGTTTTTGTGCTTTTAGTTTTGCATATTTTAGACTGACATTAATGATACGAAGTAACACATGCAAGTGCGTCGGTTCATGTTCCATTCCACCGTGACATATACTGCTGAGCGCAACGACTGAACAGATGGTTCCATGGTGTAATGGTTAGCACTCTGGACTCTGAATCCAGCGATCCGAGTTCAAATCTCGGTGGAACCTTGGTATTTTAAATGTGGTCGTTTTTAAGGTATGATTTTGTCATTGAAATGAAATGAATGTGCATGGTTCAATGTTTCTTTGTCTACGACTGGTTGTCAACCAGTTCAGGGTGTAGTCCGCCAATTGCCTGAAGTCAGCTGAGATAAGTTCTAGCACACCCGCCACTCTCATGAGAATAAGGAGCTCAGATAATGGATGAATGGCTCTTGAATCAAAATGGAATGGCATTACTGCAACCTGCACAGGCCTTGCTTGCTTGAATGTGAATAGCCTCTTATATACTTTGAGTACATTGATTAAGTAGAAACACTTATCAGGCTCCAGTCGTTACCTTGATCTGTTGTCTGCGCAGCATGGCTAGTTCCCTCATGTCTCGGAATGGCTGCAGCAGGTACTGATATAGTTGCGTGGAGGCTTCCAGCAAGCATCCATAGGCCTGGTCCTCCTCCTCATAAAGCTCCAACAAGTCAACCATGCTTTCCATGCTCCTATGTTTATCCAGAAGCTACACACAGACACATACACACACACACACACACACACACACGCACGCGCACGCGCACACACACACACACACACACACACACACACACACACACACACACACACACACACACACACACACACACAAGTGAAAGAAAATGTATCAAGTCATTCACTGCCAGAAGATGTGCAAAAATGTGTCCACTTCAGTGCCAGGGTTTTTGTCATTGTCACTTGAATTCCAGGACCCACAGAATATTGAGTTTTTGGACTACATAAACATTTAATGCAGCGTAGGAAACCTTAGATTCTCTTCTTTCATCAGAAAAAAAGAGTCAATTCCTAAATTATATGGGTCTGGAGTTATATGAGCTTGAAATGAGGGCACCTGTCCAAAATACAATGCAATAGATACACATTGGTTTATATAGCGATTTAAAAACAGCTGAAGCTGTAATAAAGCGATAACATGGAAAAAAGGGAATGCTGCCCCCTTGTGGGAAAAAAAACTTTGCCAGAGGCCATGGACAGCGCTTTATCGGCACCCAAATAGGAAAAACAAAACCAGAGCAAATTCCGGAATGGCGCTATACGCCATATTTTCAATTCCTGAATAAATTTGTGAATGGCAGTGAATGGGTTAAAAATGTAAGAAAACATTTATGAACTGGTCTTCTTATTCCAGCTATATTTGATCTTATGACAAGTGTGACTTTTAAATATGAAAGTCACAATCCATTCACAAGCTACCATCACATGGCTGCCTTTCCAGCAGCTCATGTATTTTGTTTTTCTACTTTCATTCCTTTCATCACTTTGCTGCTGTGAAATGTAAATTTCTCCACTGTGAGACTAATAAAGGCATATCCAATCCAATCCAATCCAATCCAATGATAGCCTACAAAAGCCATTGTGAAAAAGAATAATGTATTATTTGTCCATTATTGGAAACACACATTCCACTGGCTAAACGAAGGATCCTTTGTGTAACTGTAAATACTGACAGCACAATAAAGAGCACTCACTGCTGAATGTGATCTACTGCTGGGAATAAGATCAATAGCCACACATTTTGTTGCCAGGCTGAACAGGCTAAATGAATCCTTCAAATAAATCAACTCTCATACAGCATCGATAGGACAGCGCATGTGTGTGTGTATGCATTGTAAATTTTGTGGCCTAAATTACACTGCCACAAGTTGTACAGAAAGCAGGTATGAACAATTAATATTTGTAAAAATGTGTCTACTCCAGACATAAATCAAGCATGCCAAGTGCCAAGATGCTTGCTAAAGTCCAAACCAAAATTTCAAATTGTCGCATGTAAACCACAATAACAGTCATTATTCTTGACTTCAGATTTGAAAATTACTTCTTCGTTAATTTGTTGTGTGTTCTGTATGCAATGTGGAGGAGATGAAAGATTCTAATATTCTTTTCCTTTCGGGTTTTCCCTCCAAGGGCACACAGGGAAAGATTCTAATGTTTTCCCCAACTTCATAACGGCACTCGAGAGGAAACGGTCACTACAACGTGGCCCACAGCAAGAAAATGAGTTTGACATCTCTTGTCTAAAGCATCATGACCAATTGAATCAAGCATGTTGGATGAGGGGGAGCTCTAAAAGAGCTGGCCATGGCTCTGGAGGAACCAGGGTTCTCTGTGCCCAGCTCGCTCATCCTATTTCATCTGATATAGACTGCAGCTCCCCAGTGACACTAATGAGGATAACCAGTATAGAAAATGGATGGATGTGGGGAGTTAGACTGTGGGAAGACAGCAGCAGGCAAATCCCATTATGGAAACAATTAGAGTGAGAACAGACCTCTGCAAATGCCCAACAATCAATGTAGATCAAATACCCACTTCCTACATATACCAGAATGTTTAAATATGATTCATGTATACATCAAAGTGAAAAAAAAAAAACATTTAAAAAAAGAATTCCAACTGTTGCTCAGCCCAACGCTTAATCAATAAAAATAAATACATATCAATACACTGCATATGGTTAACTTATTCACTGGCAGACGTGCAAAAATGTGTCCACTCCAGTGCCAGGGTTTTTGTCATTTTCACTCAAATTGCAGGACGCACAGAATATTGAGTTTTACACTAAATAAACATTCAATACAGCGTTAGAAACCTTTGGCCTATCTTCTTCGTCAGAAAAAAAGTTAATAATAATAATAATAATAATAATAATAATAATAATAATAATAATAATAATAATAATAATAATAATAATAATACATTTTAAGCGCCTTTCAAAGCTCTCAAGGACACTTTACAGTCACAGACAAGCATAGGTGCTATAATAAATAAAATACAATCACAAATAGAATGCAATAAATAAAATACAATTATAAATAGAAACAAGTTAATTCCTAAGTCTTATGGGCCTGGAGTAAAATGCGGTGCAATTGGGCGCGGCTGTACAAAAGGCAAATGGTGCCCCCTCGTGGGAGGCAAAAAAATTGCCAGGGTTTGACCAGCGCTTTATCAATCCCAACCCCCAAGAAAAACCAAAATCGGAAAAAAATTCGGGAATGACGCTCCATGTCATAGCTTAAATTTCTGAATGGCAGTGGATGAGTTAAATAACTTAAAAAATATGATTATTAATTTTATTATTATTGTGAAAGCCAGTGGCCCAGTGCATTGTTATGTAAAATGATCTACAATTTTGGACAATGTTTTTTTACACACTCTTTCCATTTGGTCTTTGGCACGTACGGACGGTCTACATTGTTGCAGGTGGATGGATGGTTGGTGGAGCTGATGATGAGGAGAGAAGAGTGTCGCTGTGAATGTGTATTTGGATGTTAAAGTTGTTGGTTGCACTTGAATGCTGGAACAGCTGTTATGATTGTATTATTGTCATTGTTTCATGTAATGTGTTCCGTTGTATCATTGTTATTTAATGTTAAATGTTGTGTAAAGCGCTTTGCTACATCTGCAGCTGTTGTTAAAGAGCTATATAAACAAAAAAAGTATTTTATTTGTACAGGTTTGGATGCATGAGTGTAGAAAAAACATTCATCCATCAGGAAAAGTGGTCAAAATTTTCCACTTATTCATTTAAAGGACAACCAACACCGTTTTTTTTGTTTCCTAACTGACATCAGAAAAACGTTTTATAGCATCTAAAATACCCAAAACAAGCAGGCTGATATTTTTAGTCAAATGCAAAACACCAATAAAAATGAGTTAAAGTGTTCCAAAACTACTTCAAAATGACCTCAGAAAGTTTCAGTTTCAGAAGGTCCCGCCCCCTTGTTCGTGATGTCACGCCAAGACGGCTTGCCTTGCTCTAGAATCAAAACAATGGCTTCAAATTCGGAGAAGATGCTTTCTTGTTACTCATCCAGTTATGAATATGATTCAAATAGTTCTGAAGAGGAAAGCATAAATATTTGCATTCGATTAAAGAAGTTATTTTGTATCAATTCGAGCCGTCAGGACTGCAATGTAACGTCCCAGAAAATGCACAAGATGGTGCCCAAGCTTCGTTGGAAATGGGCTGATTTGTCTGCTGGGAATTTATGTCAACTAGAATCAAATAGTCTTGGTGAAACACAATGATTCAACGTCGCGTTATTTATGTGTTTTCCGTCTAATTTCGTCATCAACACGGATCAACACAAAGTTTTCAGATCAAACAAAGTACCCAAAAGGCGTTGTGTGTCGCTCTCTCGGTCAGGGGTGTTCCAGACGTGACGTCACGGTAGGCAACTCGAAAACAAGACTTCCTGAATATTCAGCGTGAGTCTTACAATGTAAAATATAGCTATATGCCGTGGAATATTTGTAAAATACGCCCAGTAGAAGTCATTTGAAGGGATGTTACAATTTCTGGACACAACTGGTCCGGGGGCGTCCGTTGTCCTTTAATCATTTTAGTCCAACTTTCTTAACTCGTTCACTGCCAGACGTGCAAAAATACACATTTACACAGTGCCAGAGTTTTTGTCATTGTCAGTCGAATTCCAGGACCCATAGGATATTGAGATGTAGGACTAAATAAACATCCAATGTAGCGTAAGAAACCTTAGATTATCTTCTTTCATCAGAAAAAAAGAGTTAATTCCTAAATTATATGGGTCTGGAGTTATATGAGCTTAAAATGAGGGTGGGTGCCCCAAATACAATAATATACATATTGGTTGATATAGGGCTTTGACAACAGCTGAAGGTGGAACAAAGCGCTAACATGGAAAAAAAGGGAAATGCTGCCCCTTGTGGAAAAGAAAAAAACATTGCCACAGGCGATGGCCAGCGCTTTATCGGCACCCAAACAAAACTTGAACAAATTCGGTAATGGCGCACTATGTCATACTTTCAATTCCCGAATAAATTTGTGAATGGCAGTGAATGAGTTAACATTGATATGACAGCATAAAACAATAATTATTCTTGGTTAGTCAGGTTGTCAAAGCCGTCCAGATTGGCAGCAATGGAAAAAACAAGAAAGAGTGAAAAGAAGCTCACTCTCACCTCCTGCAGGTGTTTACTTTCACGGAGAAGCACCTCTTCGTATCCACACTGCCTCAGTTCACTCAGGCTCTCATAGTACTCATCTGGGTCATCATTTTCCGTGAATAGAACCTGAGAGAGGATTTTCCAGCCGCATATATCAAGCGCATGTCCAAGGTAGAGCTGCAACTTAGAACACAGCTCATCCATCTCAGTCTCTGAGATCTCAGCCTGTCCAAACAGCACGGTCCACACCCCACTTGGCTCTTCTGGGAGGACGGGGAGGCAGAGCTCCAATGCCGAGTTGACAGAGCACAGATGCTGATGGACCGACCGGAGGTCTTGGAAGGAAAAGAGGCCTGCCCAGCTGCAGTCCTCTCTGCTTAAAGCATCCTCCAGGTCCATTGTGTCCACAGGGGGCAATTGCGGTTCTGCATCACACTTGACGTGAGATGATACATAATTGACTACTGTTTTAATCTTAACAGGGCTTAATTTGGAACCTGTGAGCTTGCTTTTAAGGCTTTTTAATGCAGCATCCCTGGCTACTGAGCCGGGGCTCCTAGACACTTTGTCCCCAGCGGGACTTCCGGGCCATTTTGTTTTGTCTCCATCCTCCGACGGGGGGTCTCTGCTGCTGGCGCCGAAGCTTTTCCTTTGCGCCGTCCTGTTGTGACATGTTATGGCAAATTTGCCTTCCACTTCGTTCCAGGCTACGATAAAGACAAATTTATTTTTCTCCTTCTCCTCGAAAGCATTTGGACGAACCGCGACCCAGCCCGACTCAAAATTATCTTCCATTGTGAATGACATATCTGCAAAGTGACGAAACTAAACCGCTATGCGTATGAAGGCATCGCCGCGGCTCTGGCGGAATCTTGACCATTTACCAAAAACTGAATGGTTTGTCCGACTATCCGTCGCTTTGGCGATTGTTTTGGGTCATTTTCATCCACTTGGATGTCAAGCAGCCGGTGTAGCTTCATCATTAGCGTAGCAGGGAGTCATCTCACGCAAGTGCGCGCAGTTTAATCACCGGGAACCGCATTAAAGACCGTGTTCCTGATCTTTCTCGCCGTAAATTTATGCTAAAGTGCTCACCACACAACCTTAAAAAGAAGAGGAATGACGCCGGTAAGAATATAAAAATAATCGCTCTCCCGTCCCGTAGACTTCTGTGCGGTTAACGTTGCATCCGAGCCAATAACGTCGACATGTTTACCTATCCAGTGCACACCAGCTGACCACCACACCACAGACCTGAAATGATGATGCTTTCAATGACGGTGGAAAACGTGGCAATTAACTTAAGTCAATAAATAAACGAGAAATTTTGACAGCGTGGAGTTGTTTTTTATTATCAATCTATAAGAATTGTAATAACAATTATTTTTGGACGCATTCTAAAAAAACACAATTTGGCTCACACTTAGTGTCTACTGGTCACATTTTTTAATCATTTGCATTTCTTTCAGATTTAAATGTATTCTTTTTTTTTCTAATACTGCTCTGGGAAACTGCAAAATGAACAAACTGCATTTATTAACTTATCTTAAAGGAAACTAACCAGTCCTTCTTAGACAGTGGGGCGGTGAGTGTCTGGCTGGTGCAATGAGACACCAGGCCCCCCAAGTGAGGATAAGAGCGCTTTGGTGAATGGATGGCTGGATGGATGAAATTAAATGCAATTGCGCATCTACTCAATAGGTGGCAGTGTCACACAGGGCAAATTAGCTTTAAGGTTTTGGCTTTTCTGCACAGCATCTTTTACCCATGCTTCCTTTTGGTGGTTCTTGAACTGGGTTCGATCTAACCCTCGGGGTTCGGTGAGTCGGTCTAAGGATCCTCCGTCGCAGAGGTCCACCGCTCAGTCCAGTCTGCAGTTAGTGAGCAAAGTCGTTGAAAGAAGGATTTGTTGAATGAGCATATAAAACTGGTGGGGTTCGGTACCTCCAACAAGATTAAGAACCACTAATTTAGATGTACTGTATTTTGATTGCAATTATGTATGTTTGTCTTTAGGTGTACATTTTATTTTGCATTTTAAGCTCTTGTCAAGTTTCTTTGAGTGTGATGAAAAGCGCTTTCAAATAAAATGTATTATTATTATTATTATTATTATTATTATTATTATTATTATTATTATTATTATTATTATTTTTTATTATCAAGCATGTGCACACAGCATAAAGCAATCTGTATGAGTGAACCTTGAATAAACGACATCAAACAGCTTTAACACGAATGAAAAGAAAAGCAGGGAGACTAAAATAACATAATTAATACAGTAAAGTCTCGTTATATCGATATCGGATATATCGATAGTCCCGGTTATATCGATACTATTTCTATGCACGCACGGAGAAAATTACATGCAAACAGGGTCGGATATATCGATAGTCCCGGTTATATCGATATTTTTTCGGACTCCCTTGAATATCGATATAACGAGACTTTACTGTAGTTATTGTTGTCAGTCGATTTATAGTTTTTTTTGTTCATAGGAATATAATGTTATCCAGAGGGCTACGTATAACAATTTATAGATAAAACAATACTATCTGCAATCATGTGGGAATGGGAAATGATAATAATAATAATAATAATAATAATAATAATAATAATAATAATAATAATAATAATAATAATAATAATAATAATAATAATAATAATAATAATAATACATTTAATTTACAAGCACCTTTAAGAGCACCCAAGGCACACTGCAAGAATCCAAACTAGGGCGCGGAAAATCCTACTGGACCCTCCGCACCCTGCCCACCACCTTTTCCAGCTACTCCCCTCAGGCAGGCGCCACCGATCCATGCGCACCAAATCTAGCAGACATTTAAACAGCTTCTTCCCCCAAGCCATTAACTCTTTGAACTGTTTCAACAGTAGCCCAAATGGAACTGTATAGTGCCACTTAGCAATTTTTTGATGATGATACTAGTGCAGCGTGTTCTACCGAAAACAAATTCCTTGTGTGTTCTACATACTTCGCAATAAAGATGATTCTGATTCTGATTTACAATTAAAAGAACAATTAACAACAGAACAAAAAACCGTAAATAAAATGATAAATAATAAAAGAGCTGATCAAACTAAACTGTGAATGCAATTTTAAACAGATGGGTTTTGAGGTGGGATTTGAAAGTTTGAAGAGAGTCAATATTACGGATGTTGTGTATCACTATGAGGGCGGAACAAAAAACAAGTTGAGACATTCCGTGTTGATATTTTTATAAACGCTAGGTGGCAGCAACTCAACTTTACGCCTGCAACGTGTTCTCGTTTGGTGGAAATTACGATATTTCATCATTTCCGGGCGGTTGAATTCAACCGAACTGGCCTATGCGGATGTTTGTAGTTGTGAAGTCGAGTTCGATGGTGTAGTGATTAAAAACAGAACGTAGTACAAAACGTTCAATAAATTGTTTACGTGAGTTGTTGCATCAGTAACACTTGGTGGCAAGTTTTTTTTTAGATTTGATCCGACTCCAAAAAGCAAAGGTAACTTTGATTCTATCTTCTTGATTCAACGATACACTTTGGTGATTTGTTTCCAGCCTGAATGTTTTGTAACGAAACAGTGATTCTCGATTCCCGCCGCAGTTATATCTTGCTTTTATTAAGAACAGCAAAATGCAAAAGATATGATCTGATAAAGCGCGCACTAACACAATGTATGATTAATTACAGTAAGTATAGTATTAAAATGAAAAACATACAGGCCATAACTATAAAACTACCGGTCGTCATTGAAAACACTGTACACATTGGTAAGATTTTATGCTGCATGACGATTTATTTGAGGCTTTCTTCACGTTAAAATGGTCGAAATATGAGATTTCTTTAAAAAAAATTAACCTTCAGTCCGTGTACTCACTTTTGGGCATCCACTAGTTGAAAATGACCGTGTTGTTCAAAGTTACTCAAAGAAAGACAATTTTCAAACTCAGTGGAAATGGTGAGTTATGGATAGAAATAACTTTGTATTTGTTTCTGTGAAGCTGTGGCACAATGGAGTCATCTGACGATATGGGAAATCAAAAGGAGGACATGCCCCTGAGCAATGGCTCCAGCAGCCAGTCAGGCACCTTACCGGATCTACTGGAGTATGCTATTGCTTCTGTTTTAATCATAACAGTATCATGCCTCATATTTTTATTATTGTTATTTACTGGAGTGTCTTTCAGAGTCAGAGAGCAGCTGTATAACCAGTGCTTTGAGATGGAAGTGCAACTTAGTAGAGGTACAGGTGTAATATTCAGCCCCTTTTGTCAAATTCCTGTTCTGAGGGGGGGAAAAGTGAATATCATCTCTTCTCTTTCAGACAAGAAGCTGAGATTGTGCTCTACGGCTGACGCGGATGCATTCTTGTGCGGGCTTGATTTCATATCTCGTCGTCCGATTGTCGAATTACAAATGCGTTTTAAGATATTTGTCTTGACAGGGCAGGCAATGTCAGCAAGCTGGAAAGAATCAAGGCACACCATTTTAACAGCACACTGGCATTGCACAGGTAAACAACTAGCTCATATTGAACTGCCAATTTGATATTCATCTCACAATAATTTTAACTATATGTAGTAAATTAGACAATCCAAGGCGGCTTGACTTTGCATTATCCATCCATTCGTCTGTCCGTTTATTTCTAGATCTATGATTTCCAAACTGTAGTGTGCAAAAGCATCATTGCCCATGTAATGTTCCGTTTTATTTTACTTTGTAAGTGACATACTTTTGCACTTGCGGCCTGGCAGTTGTGTGGTTACCACGCCGACTTCACAATGCAGAGGGTGCAAATCCTGTTCCGGCCTCCCTGTGTGGAGTTTGCATGTTCTCCTGGGCCCGCGTGGGTCCGGTAATTTGTACTGGATTCCATAAGATTGTGCAGCTGGAGCTAACAAACTGCCCTGATATTGTAAATGGCTGAAAAAAAGCACTGACCTGACATGTGTTTTAGAATGCAGATGTGGCATGCCATTGGAGAAAAGATGAAAGAAAGCAATTCAGAGACTGAGTAAGTTAACAGAAACAATAAAGTTCAATTGTGTAATGAGAAAAAAAATGCTCTGTCAGCTTCATAAACTGTTGTGCCATTTTCAGTGCATTGAAAGCCATCAGTGACCGTTGCATGATGCTTTGCTCGCATATTAAAAAGGTTCAGAAGGTAAACACATTACAGCATTTTTTAAATGGTAATATAAAGTGGAATAAGACAATGTATGAACAGGAATACTAAAAAGATAATATATACTAATAAAGGCATATCCAATATCCAATATCCAATATGTTTTCTTATTTTTCTTTCTTATTTTTAAAGGAATCAAGGTCTCTACAAGATGAAATCACAGAACTCCAGAAAAAAAGGCTTGGTTCGTCAATATGGTTGAGAACACATTTTATTCACAAAACGTGTTAGAGAAAATGTTTGTCTTGTGTTTAGAGCTGAAGCGTCTCACGCATGAGAAAATGAGGGAAATTGAAGACATGAAGCTGAAAAAAGTACACCCAAATGCAGAGAAATACAAATCTGTTTTGGAGAAGGGCTTCACTAACCTGGAAGAATTAAAAAAGATGGTCATCATTGGACAGAATGTATTCCGGGTAAAAAAAAAAACCGACTGAATTTCATGTAACTAATTTAAAATTTATCAATCGTGAAATATGCATTTTTTGTCATTTGCAGGGACTTCTGTTGGCATATAAAGTAAACTGGGTGGAGGATCCACAGCTGCGAGACATAGCCCTGACTCTGGAGGAATTCCCCATCTCTGACTAGACTAAAGGAACCCACTTGTTTATTGTGTATACGTGTATGTTTTATGTTTTTACGATTGAATAAACCACATTAAAATATACATACGGTCGTGTACATGTACTGCTGAATTGTTGTGATTGTCACATCGACTACGGCCACAAGGGGCCCCCCCCCCAAAGAATCTGAACACATCCAGCGAAGAAGAGCATCCGATGGTCACACGTGTTTACAAAATCACTTGGGAATATTTACTGTAGCATTTCTATCTACAAACGCAGCAAAATGCCGAAAGTTAAAGCGGAAAAGAAAAGCAGGAAGCATCAAGAGGTTAAAAATCAAGGTACGTTTACCCATGTTTGAAGTTAGCAGCAGCATGTTTCAACGCTAGAGATCATTCTAAAATGACGATCCTGCACTTAAAATTTGTTGACCATAACTGAGTACGATGCAGCATTAATCGTAGGCTTTATCCGAGTGATAAATTACACTATTTCAACCGTCATGTTGGAAAGATTCGCGTGTTGACATAAACGTTGAGTAATGTATCTATGGTATTGAAAAAAAAGCAGACGGCAAATGTATTGGTTTATGCGGTCTCAATGACACGACAGTACAAACTACAAGTAACTTTTGCTGTCTGATGCTGTTTAAATGTAATTCAAAGTTTCCATATCACTTTTTAAAGATGCAATTACATTTGCTAACTAGCGCCTTCGCAGCCAGAGGCTGTGCTCCACTGTTTGTCTGCAAAGTTGACATGGCAGTAGCCCATTTCCTACCCTTACAGAACACGCTCTGAGTGGGAAGACACAAGATGTACCAAATACGACTACAGTACACGTACTGTTACGATTTTAATGGTGTATCTACTTGCGGTCATGTTGGAAAAGGTAGTTTTTAACTTACCTGCGGTGACAAAAAAAACAAAACATCGGAGAGGTGTAATCGATAATCAAATGAATAAACTATTTTATGATCCAGGTTATTATTTCGGTACAGTGTTTATCTTTAACATTTCCAGATTCTGATTTCAATCTCAACAGTAATTATAATCCCATTCTAATGTAGGTCATAAAAGCAGACTGATTATGGTATCTTTTGTTTCATTAAAATGAGGCAATTGCTTCCATCAGCTTTTAGTCTAGGTTATTGCGTCCCACTGGTAACCTGAAATTGTGGCACCGTCTTGAAATAAGCTCCCCTTAAATATTTTACTACTGCTCCACGACCCACCGGCGGTGAATCACGATTGTAAAACTGAATTATGGCTCACAGCTAACCTCTGTGTTGCAGGTATTATGTTCAATACAGGAATCGGTCAGCACATTTTGAAGAATCCTCTGGTGGTCAACAGCATCATTGAGAAGGTTAGCTTGACCACATTTGTAAATGTGACAAGTTTGTTTGATTGAAATTATTATTTGACATTATTTTCAGGCTGCCCTCAGGCCAACCGATGTTGTTTTGGAGGTGGGACCTGGAACTGGTAACATGACAGTTAAACTACTAGAAAAGGCTAAGAAGGTAAGAATATTCATTTGACGTCTTCATAATATCATTCACTCCTGAAATTCGTTTTGGAAAACAATACACCGTGCAAGCTGGGATGAGGCTGACCTTGGTGCGTTGCAGGTGGTGGCGTGTGAGTTGGACAGCAGATTGGTGGCTGAACTGCAAAAACGAGTACAATGCACGTGAGTGACTGATTTTCTGGAAACACTTAAAAAGCCGATGTGTGTTTAGTAAGCATATCGTGTCTTCTGACAGACCCATGCAGATCAAACTTCAGATATTAGTTGGGGATGTTTTGAAAACCGACCTCCCCTTCTTTGACGTGTGTGTCGCCAATTTACCATACCAGGTAAACACTTTTGCATTGAGCTGAATTTTACATTTAAAAGTTGATATTTCATGTGTCATCCCAAAGATTTCATCGCCATTTGTCTTCAAACTGTTGCTTCACCGGCCATTTTTCAGGTAGAAAACTTTACTCTAAGATTGTCAAGTCACGTTTGGTAGTCGTCTGCAGCTCGTCTGTATGTGTATGTGCGTGTGTGCTTGTCCATTTCAGGTGTGCCGTTTTAATGTTCCAACGGGAGTTTGCAATGCGTCTGGTGGCTCCGCCTGGAGACAAACTCTACTGCCGGCTGTCCATCAACACTCAGCTTCTGGCTCGTGTGGACCACCTTATGAAAGTATGATGTGGACTTTGGTAACTTGATGTCTTACAGAGAAGAAACTGAAAATGTTTTTTTAATCAGGTAGGGAAGAATAATTTCCGCCCTCCTCCCAAAGTTGAGTCCAGTGTTGTGAGGATAGAGCCCAAAAATCCTCCTCCCCCAGTTAACTTCCAGGTTAAGAATTTTCTTTGTTGTATTTGGAATGCTCAAAAGTGGACATTTTATCATGAGGTCTGTTGTGTTCAGGAGTGGGATGGCCTGGTCAGAATCGCCTTCGTAAGAAAGAATAAAACTCTCAGTGCTGCATTTAAGTGAGTATGGTTGAGAAATGTTTCCAGTTCAACGTCATACTATGTTAAGGGCACAATTTACCTGTTTCCATTTTTGTGTTGACTAAAGCATTGCATATCCTTTGCTTTTCCTTTCTTCAAAACAGTTCTAAAATAGCCAAATGGAAATAGGAAATATGTTGTCTCTCTTTTCAAGTACCTTTATAACATCTCACAAACAGTTGTTGCTGATGTCACTTATTTGACTGTTTTGTGTGGATTTTTACATATTACATAAAATGACCCACAACGTAATCAACATGATTTTTTTAACATAATATGAGGTTTAAGGTACTGTTCAATTTGGTCTCGAGTTCAGCAGGAAAATCCACCTGGTTTTGTCCATCTCATGCAGCCATGCCTCCTCCTTTACTGTCGACTGAAAATGAAAATCACTGTTGCTTTGCGTTAAGGTAAAAAGTGGGCCTCAATTAGTCAATGTGACGTCGTAAATAAAGTTCTTCTCTTGGTTCAGTTCTTCATTTGTGTAGGTCTAAATATTCAATCAGCAGGAAGTAAGGTGATATACAAAAAATAATATTTATTTTTTGCTCTTCACGGGAGAGAAGGAAGCAAAAAAAAAGAGAGAGAGAGAGAGAGAGAGCGCGTCTCCAGCAGATATAGACAACAGGAGTGATGTCATTTTGAAAATGACCTATCATCTGCTAGATTCAATCATGAATATTATATTAGACTGAAACAAGATAGCTTAGAGGACAACCAACGTCACTTTTTTGTTTCTTAACTGACGTCAGAAAACCGTTTTATAGCATCTAAAATACCCAAAACACGCAGTATGATATTTTTATTAAAATTTAAAACACCAATAAAAATTACGTAAAGTGTCCAAAATCTGCAAAAAAATTGAGCTGCGAATTGGGCATTTTGAGAAAGTCCCGCCCCCTGTTCGTGACGTCACGCCAAGACGTCTTGCCTTGCTGGAGAATCAAAACAATGGCTTCAGATTCAGAGAATATGCGTTCTTGTTACACATCCAGTTATGAATATGATTCAAATAGTTCTGAAGAGGAAAGCATACATGTTTGCAATCGATTAAAGAATTTATTCCGTGCCATTATGAAGCAACATTGAGGGGAAATGTCTCACTGAAAAAGAGGCACAACATGGCGGCCTCCTGTGGCCACCTCCGTTTCCACAGGCTGATAAATTCCTTATATGGAGCTTGGACGCCCTCTTCTGGTGGCTTTTGGGTGCAACACGAGGTCCCCAGACCAAACAAGTACAGCAAAATACATTGACGTGATGGAAGGACTGCTACAATGTGTCTTTTTCGGTCAGGGGCGTTCCTTTAGTGACATCACGTACGGACTCGTCACCAACTCAAAAACAAGACTTCCTGAATATTCAGCGCGAGTCTTAAAACGTAAAATATAGCTATATGCGGTGGAATCTTATTAAAATACGCTCAGTAGAAGTCATTTGATGCCATTTTACAAGTTATGGACACAACTTGTCCGGAGACGTCGGTTGTCCTTTAAGGTTTTAACTGATCTACGTACATGTATACTAAACTAACAAACTAAACAAATAACTAAACTACATACATATGTAGAATAACTAACTGATAAGAATAAGTAGAAATGAAATCACATTGGATGTTTTTAGGGTGTGTATCTAACAGTCACTGTGGTGACATTTTGAGTTAGGAGAAAGTGGTAAAATGTCCACCCACTGAGTTAGCTAGTAAAAACAGATGGACTTTGCTGCTGAACTCATATTCACACAATATTCATCCGAATACTGTGTTTAGACTATTGGAAGCACATGCATCAGTGTAAATCCAAAACCTGCTGCACAATGGTCAACTATTAACTCATTCGCTGCCATTCCCGAATTGTTTTGGGAATTGAAGTGTGACGTAGGGCGCCATTCCCAAATTTGTTTGGGTTTTCTTGGGTGCTGACAAAGCGCTGGTCAGACCTCTGGCCATGTTTTTTTCCACGTCCATGAGGGGGTGACATTGGATAAAACCAGACAGAGGCGGCAGCTGTTGTTAAAGCGCTATACAAATCAATATGTATGTTTTGTAATGTATTTTGTACAGCCACCCCCATTTCAAGCTTAGCTAACTAGACCCATATAACTTAGGAATTAATTGTTATTTTCTGATGAAAGAGAGTCTGAGGTTTCCAACGCTGTATTGAATATTTGCGTAGTCCTAAAACTCAATATTCTGTGGGTCCTGCATTTTGAATGAAAATGACAAAAACCCTGGCACTGGAGTGCACACATTTTTGCACATGGTCTGGCAGTGAATGAGTTAAGCGGCTCAAGAGTAACACTGGATTCTTGGGTGTCCAGGTCGACCGCGGTGGAGCAGCTCCTGGAGAAGAACTACAGAATCCACTGCTCCGTGCACAATGTGGTGAGTGCACGGTGAACATTGTGCCTTTGTGATGCGCTGGTTGGAATGATAACACAGCTCATGCTTCACATCCCGACAGGAAGTGCCCGTTGACTTCAGTATCACCAAGAAAATTGAAAGCATCTTACAAGAGGCAAACTTTAGTGAAAAGAGAGCGAGGTCGATGGACATTGACGACTTCATGGTGTAAGTTGACTATTTCTCCCATTGAACTCCTTTTGGTCATCAGGTAAATGACATTCCTGCAAATCTGGACGACCTTCTTATTGTCAAAATATCACGGCTCAAAATAAGAGCTTCAATTGTAGGTCATTCCAATGGCTAAAATAGCATGTTAAAAACATTGTTGGCAATGTGTGTTTATGTCTCGAATGTGTTTCATTCATTGAATCCACTTCTATTCCTCAGATTGCTTCATGCGTTCAACTCAGCTGGGATCCACTTTTCTTAAAAGCAGACATACAAGGATTCATACCACAGGACTGCAGTATTTTTCCTGGAGCCCTGTCATGTTTTTTGTTTCATTGACAAGATATGTCAAGAACTCATATTGAGATTCTAATGCATCATCGACTGAGCATACAAGATTAATGTATTTGAGATTGCATCCATTCATTCATTTTCCAATCTGCTTATCTTCTTCACAAGGGTAGTGGGGGTTGTGGGAGCCAACCCCAGCTGTCAGGCAGTAGGTGAGGGACACCCTGAACCAATTAACTGCTAATAGCAGAGTACACAAAGATGGGCAACCATCCACTCTCACAATCGGACTTAGGGATTTTTTTTAGAGACATGTGTTTGGAATGTGGGAGTACCCGGTGAAAACCCATGCAGGCCCTGGGAGAACATGAAAACTCCACACAGGGAGGCCAGAGATGGAATTGAACCCGGTACCTCTGCACTTTTGAGTTCCACGCGACACTGGATCACTACATTGCATCTATTGGATTAATAGATATCAATACTCCTTTACAATGTTTAAATATTGTATCAGTTGTGTTTAACACACACCCCCAACACCTTTCAAAAATGAATGAATACTTAATATGCAGTATCCTATCCAGAGTTGAATATATTAAAAGTTAAAGCATAAGCAAGCTAGCTTTCTATCTATTTGAGTTACTTTCTGTTAGCGCCATCTATCTGTCTATGTATTGACTATTAGCTAGCTTTCTATCTATTTGTATCTATTTTAGTTACTTTCTGTTACCTATATAACTGTATAGCTAATCTATCTAGCTAGCTATCTATTGGCTATCTATTAGCTAGCTAGCTTTCTATCTATATGATGTACTTCTGGGTTAAGTGAACGCTGGCGCATATGGCTGCCGCTGCTCACCCACAGAAAAACTGATCCTGTGACTGTAAAGTGTCCTTGAGAGTTTTGAAAGTCGCTTATAAATGAAATGTATTATTATTTGTCTGTTCAGTCCCTCACCCAATGAGAATACTGTACTTAAGAGAACCAGTAAGGAATTTGATTGGCAAGCATTAGTAAAAATGGAGTCAGTAGTTTTTTTTTTCTTTCTTCGGGACACCCTTTGCTCTTTGCCACAACACATTACAACTTTAATGGTGTTCTTCACAATACATTTATTGTCATTTTCCCATTTCCAGTTTTTTATAACAAATTGTAACATCGGTGGAAAACGTTGGGACATTGACTTTGGAAACTATTGTCACGTAGCATGAAATGGCACATGGTGTTAGTGAACCCTGTCAAAATATTTTTTTCAGGGACACAAGCGTGAGAAACAGTTTGCTCTCGTGCATGTTCCTCATAAGTCAAAAGTGTTTGTGGGGGAAGCGGGTCAGACTGCATATTAGACATGACTATATAGGCCTATATGGCCTGTGGGACCACAGAGACGACTGACAGGTATCGATTAGCCAAGTGGAGTGGAGGCAATAACTCAGGCATGGCAGGAGTTCGGTGAGGCCATGAAAGCCGACTTCCGGATGGCTTAGAGGAAATTCTGGTCCACCATGCGGCGTCTCAGGAGGGGAAAGCAGTGCACCACTAACACTGTACAGCAGGAGTGTCAAACTGTTTTTTGTCACGATCCACATTGTAGTTACGGTTTCTCCTGGGGGGCCGTTATGAATTTGGGGAAATCATATACAGTAAATGTTCAATGCCGTTCACATATTACATACACAACACACAATAACTAGTTTTAAAATCAAGTCAAAAATATTGATTGTTATTGTTGACATGGGACAATTTAAAATTTTGGTTGGGACTTTAGCAAGCATCAAAATTTCACAAGTTGGATTTGCTTTCGCGGGCCATATTTGGCCCCAGGGCCTTGACTTTGACACCTTTAATGTAAGGGATTAGTCAATTAGCTGAATAGTGCTAGCTATCTCGCTCACTAGCTAGCTCGATAGATGAGCACAGAATTTCACAAGTTTGATTTGCCTTCGAGGGCCGAATAAAATGTGGAGGCCAGATTTGGCCCTTGGGACTTGACTTTGACACCTGTGATGTAAGGGATTAGCCAGCTAGCTGAATAGAAAAAGAGCTAGCGAGCTAGCCAGATTTTGCCCCCGGGCCTTGACTTTGACACCTATGGTGTACAGTGAGGATGGGGCGCTGCTGACCTCGACTTGGGACGTTGTGAGCCAGTGGCCAGAGTACTCCAAAGACCTCAACTCCACACATCTTGGAGGAATCAGAGTCTGGGGACCCTGAGGTGGGCTCTCCGATCTCTGTGGTTGAAGTCACCGATGCGGTTAAAAAGCTCCACGGTGGCAAGGCCCCAGAGGTGGATGAGATCCACCTGGAGTTCCTCAAGGCCATGGATGATGTGGGGCTGTCTTGGTTGACACGCCTCTCCAACATCACGTGGTCATCGGGGTGAGTGCCTCTGGATTGGCAGACCCCCTTTTTTAAAAAGGAACCGGAGGGTGTGTTCCAACTACAGAGGGATCATACTCCTCAACTTCCCAGGTAAGGTCTATTCAGGGGTTCTAGAGGGGAGTGTCCGTCAGGAAGTCGAGCCTCAGATTGAGGAGCAGTGTGGTTTTCGTCCCGTCTGTGGAAGTGGACCAGCTCTACACCCTGAGCAGGGTCCTCAAGGGTGCATGGGAAATCGCCCAACTAGTCGACGTGCTTTGTGGACTTTGTGGAGAAGACTGTGTTCCTCGGGGAGTTCTGTGGAACGTGCTTTGGGAGTATGGGGTACAGGAACGCCTACTACGGGCCGTTTGTTTCCTATACGACCGATGTCACAGTTTGGTTTGCATTGCTGGCAGTAAGTCGGAATCGTTTCCAGTGAGGGTTGGGCTCCGCCAAGGCTGCCCTTTGTCACCGAATCGTTCAAAACCTTTATGGACAGAATTTCTAGGTGCAGCCGAAGCGTTGAAGGGTTCTGTTTTGATGGCCTCAGTATAGCATCTCTGCTTTTTGCAGATGTGGTGCTGTTGGGCTGTGTGTGTCTGTGCGGCGTCAGCTGTGATGCAGACTTTGTACCGATCTGTCGTTGTGAAGGAACTGAGCCAAAAGGCAAAGCTCTCAATTTACCGGTCGATCTACGTCCCAATCATCATTTATTGTCTTGAGCTGTGGGTCGTGACTGAAAGAACGAGATCCTGGATAAAAGCGGTTAAAATGATCTTTCTCTGTAGGGTGTCCGGGATCTCCTTTAGAGATAAGGTGAGATACTCGGTCATTCGGGAGGGGCTCAGAGTTGAGCCGCCACTGCTCCACATAGATAGGAGCCAGATGGGCTGGCTCGGGCATCTGACTAGCATGCGTCCTGGACGCCTCCTTGGTAAGATGTTCCGGGCATGCCCTACTAGCAGAAGACCCGGGGGACGACCTAGGACACACTGGAGAGAATATGTCTCCCAGCTGGCCTGGAAACGCCTCGGGAACCGCCCGGATGAGCTGGAAGAAGTGGATGTGAAGAGGAAGTCTGGGGTTCCCTACTGAAGCTGCTGCCCCCGCGACTCGGCCTCGAATGAGCGGCAGAAGATGGATGGATGGATATATAGTGACACAAATCCTGACGTCATAACATCAGTGCACATGCAGACTGTACATAGTAGCCAACCGTGAATCGTAAACTGGTTTCCTGTGGCAAAAGTGGAAACCATGTCCAGAAAAAAAACAGTTCAAAAGTACAAAGAAAATAATTTAATGGGGAATGGTTAGACGACTCCTAAACATTCTCCATGAGAAAAAAAACCAAAATTAATCTATTCCTTTCCCAAAGTGTTCTTCCTAAATTTCCTAACAAGACTGTAGCGACAGGAGTCTTAACAGTTGCAATTGTTTGAGCCGGTAGGGAAGTCAGTCCTTCAATTTGGCCTTTAACAGACAAGTCGGTCTAGTGGTTCTCCTTCCACCTCCTCGGTCTTACTAAAGGGCACGTGGCCTCTTGGGGTTGATCTGCTTGCTGGCTTTCTCCTCCTCTTGGAGAGCACAGCGGAACGATTTCACTTTATCTGAAAACAAGCAAACAGGATATGAGATCAGTGATAAGTAGTCAGGGTTTCATGTGCGGTAGCTTCGGTCAAACCTCGAAGCTCGGTGAGGATGTCTATCTTCTGATCTAGGATCTTCTCCAACTGAGTGGCGTAAGATTCCACATCGTAGTCCACCTCCTCTTCTGTCATCTTCAGGAGCTCCTTCTCATCCTCCAACCACCGAATGGACTCCTGGAAATAGGAATAAAAGTGTGATGACTCATAAAGTACTTGACTTTCGTGGATGTTCTGACCTGGAAAACAGCCCGGTGGTCCTCCAGGACCTGCTCCTCCATTTCCACCAACTGAGAAACAGCCTCGTGGAAGGAGAAGAGCTGAGGAGACACTTCCTCTTCCTAGGTGACATCGCAAAAACATACCCAGATTGAGGAGATTGGGATTCACACAAAGTAACACGACAACAAAGATATGAAATGTTGCAAATACCTAGTTCAAGGAGGGTAGATAAAATCACAAGAACATGTACTATATGTCCTTCTTAGTTACATAAGTTGACTTCTCTCCACTGTTGCTTTTGTTACAGCAGATTTATAAGTCATGCATGCACTGCCAGATGTGCAAAAATGTGTCCACTCCAGTGCCAGGGTTTTTGTCATTTTCACTCAAATTTCAGAATACAGTGATGCCACGGCTTTAGCTCACAAACGTTTCGCCTCCCGAACATTAAAGTTGCGAGCATATAGTCTTGGCTAACAAAGTTGTTTTTGGCGCACGAACCAAAGCGCACAGCGCCACGGTGGCTAGCGAACAAATTTTCAGCGGATGAACATCAAACCAAAAAGTTGAACAGCGCCACGGTGGTTGGTGAATTAATTTTCATCACGCTCTTCGAGTGCGGACATGGTTTGTTATCGAGTGGAGTACTTTTGCTATGATGCGACCGAAAAAGACCCCACCACAAGATAGTGTTAAGCCTGAAAAGAAATGAAAGAAAATTACGATCGAGCAGAGGGAGATCATCGAAAACACAAACAATATCGGTCCTTATTTATTTATTCTCAGTTTTAATGGTTTCTTATGGGAAATAAATGTTTGTCAGACAAACCTTTCGCCTTACACACACTTTCTGGGAACCAATTAAATTCGTGAGCTGAGGTGTCACTATTGAGTTTTAGGACTACATAAACATTCAATGCAGCGGAAGAAACCTTGACTCTTCTTTCATCAGAAAATAAGAGTCAATTCCTAAGTTATATGGGTCTGGAGCTTGAACAAAAGGCAAATGCTGCCCCATTGTGCAAGGGGAAAAAACATTGCCAGAGGTCAAACCAGCGCTTTATCGGCACCTCCCGCAAGCAAAACCAAAACCCGAAAAAATTCGGGAATGGCGCTCCACATCATATTTTTAATTTCCGAATATATTGGGGAATGGGATCATTTTAAAATCCATAGTGCACTTTGTAACTGTTTTGGTTCAAATCTCATATTGCCTTCATTGTACGAGCAAACAAACTACAGTAAAGTCTCGTTATATCGATATCGGATATATCGATAGTCCCGGTTATATCGATACTATTTCTATGCACGCACGGAGAAAATTACATGCAAACAGGGTCGGATATATCGATAGTCCCGGTTATATCGATATTTTTTCGGACTCCCTTGAATATCGATATAACGAGACTTTACTGTACTTACATTCTGCTCACAGAGCAGTTTGAGGTCGTCTCTTTGTGGCGAACTGTTCTGCCAGTCCTCATCTAAAAAGTCCAGCTGGTTGACAGCATGGATGTTGGCACGGCCTCCTTCTATCACCTGGTTGTGGTCCACAGTAAGCTCCTTCACCCTAAAAACCAAAGCAACATTGATTTCACCGAGATTCATCATATTGACTGAGCAGGTGTTCCTCTTAAACAAGTTGGTGGCTTTTAGATGGAGGGGGTGGGGATGTTTTGGCCACATCACGTGAGCAGTGACACCATGCATGGGAAAAAACTGTTTGAAGATCTGTGATTTTGGTGAGCGTTGCTCTGTCCTACAAAGTTCATGCATACATTTTCACACCCTGTTTATTCGTGAGAGCAACAGATTCCCAACTTCCAGTTCCACTCTCATGTCATATGTGACCAGAGATGGTGACGTATGATAATCAAAAGAAAAGGAGAGGAAAAAGATGTCGCCATCATAGGCAGAAAAAAAGTGGGAGTCACAATTGGGGAAATAAAATTGTGAATCACATGCAGATGAAAGGAAAAAAAGCGGAAAGATGGATGTGATCAGAAGAAAGGGTTGGTTATTAAAATTAACCCACGTATAGAAATCTTAATGCCTATTCACTTCATTGGTTACACTTTCATAGAAAGATCGAATACAAGCACTGTGTCCGAGTAATAAGCAGAATGTCCATCAGTTATAAAATGATCATTTGACTTTTTTCTTTTATTACTGAACAACACAATTACTTAGACGCATCAATACAAAAAGGGCCACCAACAGAGACAAATGTGAGTAATTCATTTGAATCATTTTGCAAATTTCCCCATTGTGGGACGATTAAAGGTTTTCTGATTCTGATTAACTCATTCACTGCCATTCACAAATTTATTCGGGTATTGAAAATATGACGTAGAGCACCATTCCCGAATTAGTTCAGGTTTATTTTCTTCCTTGGGTTCTGATAAAGCGCTGGCCAGACCTCTGGCAATGTTTTTTGCCTTCCACAAGTGTGTAGCATTTCCCTTTTGTCCACATTAGCGCTTTGTTCCAGCTTCAGCTGTTGTGATAAACCAATATTTATGTACTGTATTGTATTTTATTTTGGAGAGCCGCCCTCATTTCAAGCTCATATAACTCCAGATCCATATAATTTAGGAATTCACTCTTTTTGATTAAAGAAGAGAGTTTAAGGTTTCTTACGCTGCAGTGAATGTTTATGTAATCCTAAAACTCAATACAGTATTCTCTGGGTCTTGGAATTTGAGTGACAATGACAAAAACCCTGGCACTGGAGTGGACACATTTTTGCACATGTCTGGCAGTGAACGAGTTAACTTTTTGTCTCGGACATCAGAGTTTCCTGATATTATTAGTGAATATATTTAGTATTTATAAATGAAGGGTATGGTTCCACTTTTTCCAGAAACATCACATTAACACATTACAATGTGTTGTTTAAAAAACAAAAAATGTCAATAAAAGCTGATGTGTTGTTGATCAGCATTATACAGCGACTGTGTGGTAGGTAAAAACCCAGTTATCCATTAATTTTGATGATAAAGGACAAAATTGAATGGCAAAAAAAAAAAACAAGAAAGGTGCAACGAAAGCACCATTATATTTTGTCCCATTTCCTCTTTTACTTAAAAAAATGCTGTTGCGATGGCATGCTATTTTTCTTGACTGTCAACGGAAAAGAGATCATTTTAACATGTATTTTTATACCGTCACATAACACCAGTGCAAACTACTGAACATATTTTTGATTTAACTGCTATATTTGATCTCATTATGCCAGTGTAACATGTATGATTAAAAGTGCATGCATTTATGTTTGTGTAGTGCAGTGCAAGCGCTTGACCTGCCGGGGGAAGTAGCAACAAAGTCATACTCAAAGGTATTGGTCGGAGAGTGCTCAGGGCGACTCCCCTGACCACCCTGAGAGAAGGGGATGTCGGACGGACTAATCCCAAACTCCTTCACTCTACGCCAGGGCGTAGAGGGGACACCGTGGGAGATGTGGGAAAAGGAGAGAGGCGAGAAGAACAAAGGGAGCAAGAGTCAGTAAAAAGCTCAGTCAGCGACTACCAAACTAGGTAAATAAAGGCAACAAGGGATAGGATCCCGCCTCCCCATGAAAATACATTAGTCGTTGGACATGAGCACCTGTTGGCGTAACGGAGCGTGTTGAGGGTATTCTCGCAGGATGTCATCCCGGGAGAAATTGTTGCAATCTGCCCATACAAAGAAAAAAAAAATCCGATGATGGCTGTGTGATGATACAGGAAGACATCACGATAGAGAGGTTACTAAATGAACTCACCATGCACGTTCGGGAATTTTCACCAATGAAAGAGTCTCGCAGGACCTGGGTGAGCTTACTAGCTCGGAATGGAGTGTGGGGCTTGTTGCGGCCGAGAGCCCTAATGCACTCCTGGAAGAGAAGGAGGGGACACATACATTTTCATTCATTCATTCTCACGAGGGTCATGGGGACGGAGCCTATCCCAGCTGTCTTGGGCACTAGGCGGGGGCCACCCTGAATTGGTTGCCAGCCAATCGCAGGGCACACAGAGACAAACAACCATCCACGCTCGCACTCACAACTTGAGACAATTTGGAGTTTTCAATCAGCCTGACACACGTTTTTTGGAATAAGGGAGGAAACCAGAGGGAAGAACATGCAAACTCCACACAGGGAGGACGCAGCGGGATATGAACTCACAACCTCTACACTGTGAAGTCAGCGTGCTAACCACTCGACTATCTGGCCTCCTATGTTGTAAAATACCACTTAAAAAAAAGAAAACAAAACAAAAAACAAGATTGCAAATTGAAGCACATTCAAAGCAAACACATCCTATGGAAATCTCCAGATACCAAGCAAGTCTGACCGCAAAAGTGAACAGCGTGCCACCGGTGTCTAATGAAAAAGAGGAATCTGTAATTGTTTTGAAGATTCCTCGATTTAGTAAGTTCAAGTATCCGGTCTCAACACTCCAATGAAAACCAAACGATTCCCATGTGACCCGGCAAACCTTGAGCGCCAGCAGACTTTTGTTGATCTCCGCACCCTCCAGGCGAGTCTGGCGGTCAGCACTTGAAGTATCAGCGCCCCTCTCGTTGCCGGCCAAGTCGATGAGGGAGAATTTGCCGTGCAGCTTGCCTTTCCTTCGAAGAATAATCTGGAAGACGGCGTGGCTCCGAGACGAGTGGGCATTGGCTGACGTCTGCCCTGATGTCCTACAGAATACAAAATCGGGATTGTTATTATGAACAAGGTCCCATATTTTGGAGTACATAAGGCGCACCCCCAATGAATTGTGTATTTTCAACCGTTTTCCATATATATGGCGCACCTTCAATGAAAGACATTTTCCAAATATAATATATAAATATATACAAGTTTTCCTAATATAAGCCGCACCACATTATAAGGCACTACAGTAGAGGCTGGAGTTACGCACTACTTCTATGGGCAGGAAATTGAGTCGTGGCTGCCGACAGTACTGTAATTTCCAGTGTATAAGGCGCACCCGCAATGAATGCTGTATTTTCAAACATTTTCCATATACATGGCGTACTAGACTGTAAGGCAAACCTTCAATGAATGAAAAAAGTTTTCCAAATATATTAATATCTAAAAGCTTTCCTAATATAAGGCGCTACAATATAGGCTGGAGTTACGCACTACTTCTACGGATGGGAAATGGAGTCGGTGGCTGCTGACAGTACCATATTTTCCGGTGTATAAGGCACACCCCCAATGAATGGTGTTTTTTCAAACTTTTTCCATATATAAGGCACACCAGACTACAAGGCACACCTTCAATGACTGAAAAAATGTTTTACAAATATAATATAGAAATATATCAGTTTTACAAATATAAGGTACACCACACTCTAAGGTGCGACAGTAGAGGCTGGACTTACACACTACTTCTTCTACGGGGGAAAACTACTTCACATATAAGGCGCACCAGCGTATAATGTGCAGGGTCATTTTTTGAAGAAAATCCAGGTTTTGGGTGTGCCTTATACACCGGAAAATATGGGGGAAACATCCGGATGGCTATTTGATATCATCGCCATAAACGGTTTCAACTTTGTGCACCTGCAGCTGTTGCCCACTTCTATGAGTTTCAGGACATCATCTGTGCATTTGACTTCTTTCTCTTGTAGCCCCACAACCTGTACTTGTTGTTTGCGGTCCTCCAAAACCCTCAGTTTAGTTTTGCGATTCAGCAGGTCAAACACCTAACACAAGATCCACAGTGGAAGGAAAAGAGTGATTAACTAGAAAAAAAAATCCAAGCGAAAAGACCAGAAAACAAATTTGTTCTCACCTTTCCACTGTAGATTTCAAAAAAGGTTGCGTACACTTGCAGCTCTAACTTTTTGTAATTGGGTTTCTTCAACATGAGAAATACATCCCGAGCTGGATATAAAGAAAGATGTTGAAAGCCAAAGTAGATATCTTTGAAGCATTGAGCCACAAACATTATGCATTCACGACTTGTGACTTACCAGCCAATGCATAAATTCCTTTTGAGCAGTCTTGGTTCTTCCCAGAAAAATCTCCTCCCATTGTCTAAAAGACAAAAGCTCTTTGAGAAATTGAAAAATGTCTTGAGATTTCAATATGTAGTCGACATTACAAGTTACTCACGTGAGTTTTACCACTTCCTGTTTGCCCATAAGCAAAACAAGTGGCCATGCCCCTTTCAAATATGGTTTCCACTAATGGTCTGGCGGTGAACCTTCGGAAAACATCATACGGACAATTTCATTATATCATTCACTGCCAGATGATGTGCAAAAATGTTTTCACTCCAGTGCCAGAATCTTGAGTTTTAAGACTACATAAACATTCAATGCAGCAGCGTAAAATTTCCGCATTGCGGGACGAATAAAGGTATTCTGATTCTGATTCTGATCTGAGCGCTTTAACAACAGCTGAAGCTGGAACAAAGCATGAACATAGAAAAAAACTGAAATGCTACCCCCTTGTGGAAAAGAAAAAACATTGCCACAGGGCATGGCCACCGCTTTATCGGCACCCAAGCATGAAAAAAGAAAACTCAAACAAATTCGAGAATGGCGCTCTGGGTCATATTTTCAATTTCCGAATAAATTCGCGAATTGCAGTGAATGAGTTAAGTACAGCTGCCATTTTCATGAAATTTTATCGATGTAGACGTTGATCATGAATGAATATCCATTAGCGGGACGAGCAAAGGAGGACGAAACCCAACCTGTAAACCATCTCATTGGTGGTGGCATCGTCAAAGGCATAATCGAAACGGAAGGTTTGGTTCTCCAGGAAGCGAGTCAGGTCCACCTTTTGTTTCGGTTCGTGTACCATCACCACATCCTTGCTGGGAATTGTGATCACATCCAAATCCTTCATGGTGAGTTCTGAAACCAAATGCAGGGAAAAATGAGTTGGCCCAGTCAACACGGTATCCACACATCGGATATGAGACAGTATACCTTTTTTATTCAGGGGACGTTTCCTCACACATACGCATATTCTATGTTCTTCGATCTGAGTGGCGCGACATGAAACATTATATTATTGAAGGGGGTGTCATTATAATCTACGTCCTTAAATCGAGCGCTTTCTTCTCACCAGATCTGCGGTGGTCAGAGGTCGGTAATCAAGACTTGCCCGGAAATCTCGAATCATGCACATGATCTCGTAATTAGGAATAGTCGTGTCCACCTCCTGCAAGAATATTTGGAGAACCAAAATGAGATCAAACCTTACATCACAAAACTGCAAAAATAAATGACAAGTTGGTCGGCATCAATTTACCTGAGCCCTCTTTTCTCTCAGCTCCTGCTGCTGAAGTCGACGCTTCTCTCTTTTCTCCTGCAGCTTCTCGACCTCCTTCACACAGTTTGACTTCCTCCTAGCTGCCACAAGAGCAACAGGAACATTTCCATTTCCCATGACGATACTTGTTTTGGTCAACCACTGCTATTTGTAAGACTCCTCTCAGACTATGTTGTCCATTTCAAGTATTTCTCTCTCTTTCATGCCCATTCTTAACACAACTCTCAGGAAACAATGAATACTATTCAGGGATCACAACAAATAATCCATCAAAATAAAATACTTTGGGGTTTTTGATCTCAAACACTGAGATCACCAGAACTCTGTCCACACCCATACATAAAAACACTGTACTGTATTTTCCGGAGTGTAAGGCCCCCCACGAATGGTGTATTTTCAAGCTTTTTCCACATATAAGGCACACTTGAGTATAAGGCACGCATTCAATGAATGACAAAAGTTTTCCAAATAAAATACTGTATGTACATATATAAGTTTTCCAAATATAAGGTACACAACTATAAGTAGAGGCTGGGGTTACACATGACTTCTACAGGAAGAAATGGAGTCGGTAGCGGCTGACAGTAGTTGTGAGACCTGTTGTGCCTCAACATGACTTCACATATAAGGTGCACCTGCGTATAAAGTGCAGGGTCATCTTTTGAAGAAAATCAAGGCTTTTGGGTGCGCCTTGTACACCGGAAAATACGGTAATGAATAAGAGGTATGTTCCAAAAGGTTTGTGTCCGTAGATAAAAAATGTTCACAGGTGTATTCGTATGAAATTTGCCTGAGATCCCCCCCCCGGCGAAAAATATCAATACATATACACAGTCAATCAGGCTTGCGTTAATAACTGTTCCCAAATTGTAATGGTTTGTGCCTGTATGAGTGTGTAAAGCAGAGGTGTCAAACTCATTTTTCATCTCCTCTACTTATTACATACAGCCTTGACTTTGACACCTATGGTCTACAGCAAGATCCACAACCATATTAACCTTGATATGAACAAGAAGTTCTTTCCTTGAATTAACTAAATCACTGCCATTCCCGAATGTATTCTGGAATTGAAAAGCAGTACGGGGCGCACCATTCCAGTATTTGTTTGGGTTTTGGTTTTTCTGGCGGGGGTGCTGATAAAGCACTGATCAGACCTCTGCCAATGGTTTTTCCTTTCAGGGGGGGGGGCAGCATTTGCCTTTTGTAGAGCTGTCCCCATTTCATGCTCAGATACCTCCAGACTCATAACTTAGGAATTAACTCTTTTTTGATGAAAGAAGAGTCTCAGGTTTCCTACGCTGCATTTAATGTTTATGTATATTATAAAACTCAATATTCTGTGAATCCTGCAATTTGAGTGAATGAGTTAATTTAGCAAAAAAAAAACAACTGCTTACTATGACTACCTGTGTTTGCCCGCACCGTTTGTTGACAGATGGCACTATTTGGTACTACTGCACTTGTGATATTCTTACGCCGCTTCACGACACTGTATTTATGGCGTCCCAATTTTTATTTTTGAATGACTTTCTCGTTGCTTTAACAGCACTGTGTCTCAAACTACTGGAAACAAACTCCTTGTGTGTTCATGCCAATAAAACAAGATTTCTGATTCTACTGCCTGCCCCTCACTCTAGCTGGCTACCTAGCTAGTTATCTATTAACTTTCGAGCTAGCTATAAGCTATCTGCTAGCTGGCTAGGTAGCTTTGTAAAGTGACATTGACAATAATAATAACACATTTGATTTCCAAGCCACTTTCAAAACTCTCAAGGTCACTTTAGTCACAGTATCAGTTTTTCTGTGGGTGAGCAGCGGCAGCCACAGGCGCCAGCGTTCCCTCAACCCGGAAGTAACTCAAATAGAATAGTAAGACAAATAAATAGAACGCTAGCTAGCAAGCCAATAGATAGGTAATAGCTAGCCAGCAAGATAGCCAACCAGACAGATAGCTAGTGTATGGTATTACAGAAAAGACAAAGAGAATTGACTTAACACAACTGAGTTGTGAAAGATGGTGATAAATGAAATGTATTCTTATTAAACTTCATTTGTGTGTGATACAAAAAAGTAGAAGAGTAATTTAAATGTGTGTGTAAAAAGGTGAGACAACATCCCGTTCTGATAACCGGAAGAGGTGAAATTAAAGCAATGGCCCTGCTTTCCTGCAAAGCACCACATTCCCGCTCCATAGAAAGCGCTGTAAAAGAGTCTTGGCCTCCTGATAGCTCCATTTCCCAAGAAGAACAGACTATCAAAGCAGAGGGATGAATAATCTCCACTATGAAATGAGCTAGGTCAGCAGCACCAAGACAAAGAAGTACAACAGCGAAGCAGCACCATCCCTTGTGTACTAATAAGATGCTGTTGGTGAAGCAGCACATGGCTAAAGGTCAACAGCAAAATAAATACAGAGGTTACTTATTTTATTATTTTTATTTCTTGCTATGCTATGCCCAAGACAATTCACCAAGTGCTTCAGAGACCCAAGAAGACCGCTCAGTGAACCAACACAACACATTCAAGTGTTTGACTGACACCCACAAATCCTCTCTGCGGGATGTGGTTTGTACAGTATCTGGGCTACATCACCAAACACCAATGACATCACATGTCTGAATAGTACCTAGCAGACATTTTGGGCATGTGTAAATAAATGTACTTTAAAGGCAAGAGGATTGTCAGATTCTATTGGGAACTATCATAGAACAACAACCAAAAATAAATACATCAATCACTGAGGGCAATGAATGGGTGATACATACAAAGTTGTCCAATTTCCTTTCTGGTTAGCAGGTGATGGTAAGACTCTGGAATAAATGTGGTCAACAAATATAACTTATTTAAATTGAAAAAAATGTAGGCAACAAACTTAACACATGAAAGCTGTATCAAGGACATCAGAAAAAAGTGATCTGAGTAAAACCGATTTTAACACCTGCAAGCCGAGCAAGGTAGCTGTAAGGTGAAAGAAAACTCCCACGTTACCATTCTGCAGCTGCTGCTGTGTGGGAGCCTGGGGGGGCTGAGGCTGCTGCGATGGAGGGGGCACGACTGATTCAGCATGTTGAGACTGATGCGGTCGCGCCTGATTCGGAATGACTGCAAAGTGAAACAAAATGACAATTAAAAACAAAGCCTAACTTTTTTTTTTGTTCGGTCTTTTCAAAAAAACTAAAATATTTTTTTTTTCTGTTTTTTTTGTTAATACTATACTCAAAATGAGAAGATTAGACATTCATCAAGGAGACGCTGCTGAGTGGTTGCGCCTTTTCGGCAGCACGAATATGCCAGCACTGTTTTTGATTGGGAGGAATGTTGATGCCATTTGACCGTCATCACTGGACAACTCTGGGGCCATTGTGCTTTTATGCGCCTGTAATGGGCAGCATTTTCACAGCCCCACTTTAGTCAGCGAAAAGGTCGGTGCTATTGGACAATCTGCGGCTGGATGGATGCATGGCTTGAGGAATCCGCAATGAGCAGAAAGGAGCGTTAGCGCAGATCGCCGATGCAACTGTTGCGGCTTGAAATTGAAGCAGATTTACGTGGGACAGGAGAAGTGAGAGTCTCTTTTCGTCAATGGATACTACAGCTTCATGTTTGCTTTCAGCATTTAGCTTGTAGCAGACGTGCACATTCCACCATGACGTCCGCGATCCATGGTAAAGAGGACACTTTGATCCTCTCCTCTATCATCTAGAACTGCTTCAAGCAACAAAGATGGTGCAGAAAGTGCGGAGATGTCTTTGTGTTGTCATATTATTTGTTATTTTGTTTTTTTGTTCTTTTGACTTCAAGATGGCGCCATGAGAGTGGCTGCCTTTAAAGCAGGTCCTGTATTTTGTTTTTCTACTTATTTTCCTTCCATCTTACTTTCATCATGTTGCTGCTGTGAAATGAACATTTCTCCAGTGTGAGACAATTAAAGGCTAATCTAATCTAATTTCATCTAATCTAATATTTGGCCTTGGCAGACAGATTATTTCTCATGACAAAAGTTGTTTCTAGTAAATGTATTCATCAGCAGACTGCAGGAGTTGGCTACTGATACCGTACGTTTGAATCCTGCATGATTTAGAGCAGACGAATACAACATCCAAGATGCTGGCTTTTGGAGGACCAGAATTGCCCACCCATGTTCTAGGAGGACACCCAACAGGTGTATATATTGTAACTTTCTCATAGATGTAATCATTTGGTTACTGTTTAAGAAGAGCAAAATAAGAAATTCACATTACAACTTAAACTATAAAATATCAGTTTTTGTCAGTCTAGGAAAAGCCAAGATGGGGGTTCTCTCAATGATTCTCAGAAACAAACCTCTGCTGTCCCTGGAAGGAGTGTCAATCTTGGAAGGTGCTATCGTCCCGCGGTTCTGCAAGCAGAAACCAAATCTTGTCAGTGAGCCATTGAGTTTTTAATGTCTGAGCCACATTCCGTTTTGATCATCTTCCGCGTTCCTCGTTCACTACCTTAATTACATACCCAGTTAAAGCCTGTGAGACAAGATTAGTGCTGATTAGAACACAGGCCTCTTTTAATCACGCCTCACCATTAGCGACTTTGTCAATGCAACAAACTGCTTTGTCATGTCGCGCCTACTTTTTTCAAACGAGTTAGAAACTCGATTACGCAAATGGAATCATGAAGAGAAAAAGGATGTTGGTTCTCACATTGGGCTCTCTCAAATGTTTTTTTTATTTGCAGGGTTTAGGAATAAGCACACACGACTCACCTTTGCTATTTTATTAACCTTCACCCCTGTGGTTGGGGGAGGGGTCTCTGGACTCCGGACAATTTCTTCGTCTGGACCCATGTCTGGGTTAAGTGTAAATATACTCTCCAAATCAATCTGACAAGAGAGGACAATTATGAGTGAAATATGAGCAAGCCAAAGCATCAAAAGCCAACCCTGGCTTTACAAGAAAGTGTCTTTATGATTTAGTTCATGCGGTTTGGTTGTATAATCATCATTAAAACTCTGACATCGTCTCCTGAATTATTCAGCTTTAGAAAACAAGGCCTGCGATGTGGCCGCTAGCAGTCACAAATGGCGGTTTACCTCTTTCCCTTTTGTGTCTCCATTCTCTATCCACTCCACCGTGACACTCTCGTTGTCATCGTTCAGGGACGTCACCATTGCCTCATGTATGCGTCCTGTACAAGAGTTAAATATAAAATTGTGACCAATTGTTGAGTATGTGACACTATAGTGGCTACTATGTTTGTTGCCGACGGGTTCTGTGAGCTCAAAATCGTGCCACATTTGTGAAGTCTGGTGTCGGTATTGGATTAATTTTGCCCTTCTGCCACCATTATACTGTATTCAGAAATTTCGAGACAATTGTGGCAGAAACAACTACTGCTGCTCCTGCTACTTCAATGACTTCTGGTATGGATTTTCAAAGTCTTTTCTTCTACTGACAGTGTTCTTTCAAAAGTCGGTCACCCAGAGATTACAATGGGGATAATGAAAGAATGGAAACTAGCTTTCCACAAAATTCCCCTGCAGGTGTTTATGTACATCGTGCAAATATAGGTCACACTCACTGCTATTGCTTCTTTACCGTGGACGGCAACCATACTCATACATGGCGCGAACTATGATTTTAAGATTGGTAGAGGCCTTACTCTGTGCTTTCATTCATCACCTTTGTGATGCATGAGGACATGGTATTCCCATTGGGCAATAAATCTTCTGCCTGAAAATTGCTATGAATCAGCTTGCTCCAGTTTTCACACATTTTCAACAGGGCTTGAGAGCTGAGTTAATTCTCATCCTATTTGAAATGATTCAGTCCTGTTCAATAATTTCAGCTCTGTATTCAACCCCATCATCCCTAAACTCCTCTTCTCCAAATTGTCCTAGCTCAGTGCCTCTCCTGTTGCTAGCCGGTAGATTATGGCTTCAAGACTGGCAGGACACAGTAGACGAGGTGGAGAAAAAACACCTCATCCACACACAATCAGCACCTCTGAGACTAAAGTTCCTGGGAATCACGGTCTCCCTGGACTTGAAGTGTGAACCCAACACGAAATGTAAATTTCTCCACTGCAAGACTAATAAAGGCAAATCCAATCCAATCCAATACAGCAAAATTCAACTGAGACGAATAATTAAGACTGCCGAGATGTTCATCGGTTCGCGGCCCTTATCTACTCATACTCATAAATCAACATAGTCGCAGGAACTAAGACAGTGACATTGTGCCAATTTTGATAATCTCTGCACCATTGTCACAACAAGTCGTTTTAAATGGTTTGGCAACGATCATCATCATAATCATTATTATAAAAAAACATAATCCTCAACAATCCATTACCCGAGCAAACAATTCTCATGACCGCCACTGAAAATGGTAAAACACTTAATAGAACTTCTTTCTGTTCACAGATGCAAATGTGTCCATGAGTTCTCGATAATAATCCGGCTCCGGCTAAGGTTAGCTTTTACCTGAATCATCTGTAATTTATAGGATCTAATTATTAATTTTACCGATACATTTTGAGCAATTTTGTTTCAACGTGCAAAATGAGACACAGCTATCCATGCTTTATTGAAATCTATTGATCAAAGCAGGCTCTCTGATCAGTTACCTGACCTCTCAAATGGTTTGAGTATTAAATATACATACACCACAAGTCTTCCCAGAAAAGTGGAAACTGCTGGAGGGAAGACAACAACAAAATATAGTCTAAGACATTATGAGAATCTTATAAAAACCATTACTGTACTTTTCTTAATTTATATTGCCATGAGCTACATCGCAAAGTCACACACTGGGCTCTGTCATAGCAGCTTATCTGAAAGGACCCCATTGTGACCACTGTGTCCCACTTTAATACTCAAACCAGGCTGATACTTGCCAGCGGTTGAAGGGGCTCAAACGAATGGGTGTATTTAACAATGATAAGACAGAGCAACAAACAAAAGGCTCGTCAGTGGCAGTTTAAGCGTCAATCGATGGCAGAAAGCCAAAATGTTGAATAAATGCCACCAACATGTTTCTTTTGTATACTATTTTAGGATATTTGTTGTTCTCAAGAATAAATATGTAACAAAAAAAGCACAGGGGGTGGTGTCAGAATTAAGGATACTGGCTACAACAGATGGGGTAGTGGCCTGAATCTGGCAAGAATCTGCCCGAGCCTCACCATCACCCCCTGCTGAGAGAGAAATCCCTGGTCAGGATGAAAAAACAGCTAACTGAGAAGTGTGCGGACGGAAACGCTTTGCTCCTTGTGCCTGCGCACCACTGCTGACACATTTTACACTTTTAAGGACTGACTGTGAGAACATGTCATTGTATTCTAAGAACAAAAAAAGATTTGAACCTGGACATTTGTGACACTAAAAGCGCAAAGATTATTGCGCTGACACCTTTTTAATTTTTCAAATATAACATTTAGATTTTCTTTTACTACGGGGTGCGGCGGGAAAAAATGCTCCTGTGCCAATTTGTACTTTGCCACTGCAATGTACGTCCCTAACCTCTTTTATTGAGGATTGCATTTGGTACAGCATGAAAGGTTTAGGAAAAAGACACGAACAAAAAAGCAAGGGATATGTACCGGTATTAGTATATTGCCTTTGACTTTAAGAATAGTCCGACTTTAATACAATTCCACGTTTTACCTCAATGTTCTGGTCATCACTAGGTTCCCATAGCAACTGCCATTTACAAGGTCGAGCTCCCTCAATTAAACAAGCAAACAGAGTACGAAAACTGCATTTCAAAGGGACGACTCGTACGGTTCAAAAATTGACACGTTGACAGATCAATGACATCCCGTTTCGGATCTCCGGTAAGAAGCCGGTCGCGTTAGCATTAGCCATTAAACTAATCCTCCGTTAATGCTGCGTAATGAAGCATTCCCCAGTTAGACTGAATGTGAGACTGTTTGAATAAAATGCGTTAAGAACACAAGTTTATGCCGGTTAATATTCTGATCGTGCTATATCCTTATCATGGCGTATTTGTTGTGATTTTGTTCAAAAGGAGGACTCCGTCTGACCGCCGTGCGGGATGAATCAAAATCACGAATGAATGAGTCTTGATGGGGAAACATAAAATATTCCATCGTGTTGTCATTTTCCCACGGCGAGCGTTAGATGTTGTTCATCAGCTGCACTCAGCAGCACCACAGCAACAAAGATCCCCAAACAACTTGGGCTAGACACTGCGTCGAAGACAAGAGCGCTCGCCTCAAACTTACCATCACTGCGCTTTATTTCCACATACGTGCCAACGGCGAGCTTCCCAAACGCCACGGCCATTCTACATTCCCCGTACAGATTCACAAGTAAATGGCTATGAAGCTGTTAGCAAGGTAGGAGAAGCCACCGCTGGGCAAATCGGGAGGGAGAGCAACAAGAGTGTTCGAAGAGACTCCAGCGCTAGGCAAGTTCCGGTGCTGCGTTAGTGCACTTCCTGTGACAACCGGAAGTAAACAAAAACAGCGCTGTCCGGTTTAGTTAGTTCCGACTTCTCACGGCACAACGTCGGTAAGTGGCTGTTCTGGTCTTTCTAAAGCACTTTATGAAATGACGCCAATGATACTGTTTAATCACTTTGATACGCTTATCAGAGGGAGTTACGAATTTTGGCAAGCGTCATGCGCCGTTTTATTATGGTGCGGTTAAAGCTAACCGTCATCATGAACTGGACCTCTATTTCTGAATTGACCTCATTTTAGAATGGGCGAGATAGAGCATTGGTCTGTATTTATTATTTGTTTAGCATGTGTACTTTTGTTGTTGATTATATTTTACAATGAACACGCTCGAAAACACATTTGTCATGTTACCCCCAAACAGTAAAAAAACCCAGGTGATTAAAAAACTTGATTGATCAAAGCTCAAATATTACATCTACATCATGTTGGACTTTTTTTTGCTTACTAATGCTGTCAAGCAGACATTAATTTTACAAGTGATCCAATTGCCACTGGTAGTTACATTCAGACTCCACAAAGATGTCAATAATAATAATAATAATAATAATAATAATAATAATTATTATTATTATTATTATTATTATTATTATTATTATTATTATTATTATTATTATTATTAATTTGCAGACTAAAGGGGGAATAAATGTAAGCAACATTTTGGACATATGTTAATCTGCTTCCAAGCTACTGTCGACTTTGCCAACTCCTCGTTGCCACACTCAATAATTGCTGCAATGTGTGCCCCCTTTCTGATCTCTCCTTCAATGGTTGAGTGTGATATAGTTCTGTATGTGATGTGACAGAAAACAAAGCCAGGGTAATTTTAACTTTATTTTGAGGCAATGCAATCAGTACAATAAATAAAAACAAAGTAAATTGAGATCAAGTTAGAAACACTGAACAACTTTATGTTGTGTGTTTAAACACCACTGCAAACTGCAACATGGTGAAAAAAGATTGTTAAATTACCATACTTGTGACAAATTATTCATCTGTAAATTAATATAATTGAACAAATCCATGTTTTATTTTCTACTCTTAATCTTTTGTGACTGTGCTTCATCTATTCAGATGCAATCTGAAATTCTTCAAGCAAGTGAAGAACATAAATTGAAGGATGGCAAAAAAAATCTGTCATCTCCCAAATCAGATATTGGATGTTCCAAATCTGTCCACTGGAAGTCATCTGTTTGTGAAAAGCACTACGGCTGCCATCCTTGTGAACAGGCTTGTATCTCATCTACCTCAGACTCATGAAGATTTTCTATATTTTGTGTTTGGTAGGCTGTCAGTTTAAAGATTTTGTCATTGATCTGTGGTCACATGTATTATTAGATTTAGCCAGTGGAGGGCTGTCTGGGCCTGCAAAGGCTTCTCTACTGGCCTAAAAATATCTGAATCACAGACAAATGTGAATAATATTTTGTCCATAAATTCTTTTTAAATAATTCTAAATTGTCTTCCACCTTTCTTTCATTGCTTTCCCCGTCTTGTGCCGCTTCAAGATGTGTGTTTTCATATTTAAGCATTTCACCAACCACATGTCAGCCATCATTTGTTACCAGGGTCAGAAATCTACCTGGATGCCTTCACAATGAGTTCTGCAGGCTCCGGAGCACAAAAATCAATGGCGATGAAGCTGGTGCTTTAACAATCAGAGTTTGAGTTAGCAACCCAAGGCCTGCTCGAAGGCGCTAGCAACGTCAGAGGGTTCGCAAATTATAATTGGCTAGCCACATGATTGGCTAGTTACTAACCAATCATATTATCACTAGCCGCTAGTGATAAGCGTATACTGGCCAGAGCTCGCACACTGTATCTGTAGCGAGCAGCATAAGCAAATATATTTTTGTGTTGATATAGTAATCATTACTACAGTAAAGTCTCGTTATATCGATATTCAAGGGAGTCCGAAAAAATATCGATATAACCGGGACTATCGATATATCCGATATCGATATAACGAGACTTTACTGTATATCAACACAAAAATGTATTGACAAAACCATTACCAAGTAATGGTTTTGTCAACCCACAATGGCTGAAAGAGGAGGAGAATAAATGGATTTGGTTGCAGATTTACTGTCAAAGCCATTTTCAAGACGGACTTTACAAGAATAGATGGGCATCATTAAAAACATTGGACAGCTCCTAAGCTAGCAAAAATAGCAAATAATATTGCAATTTTAGAATCAGAATCAAATTATTTTGTTTATGGGGCTATCATGAATCCTCATTTGCTTAGTAAAAATTCAAACAGTTTAATGACAGTATTTCTTAGGGTTCTTCAAGTCACAAGTTATTTCCTGGCCAACAACATCCTCCAGTGGACGTGTAGTAAATCACACCACACTTGCAGCTGTGGAGTGATTCAGACGTAGCACTACTGAAGGCCTTGGAGTGACATGCATGGCCCGCCATTGGATTTAACTATATTTTTCAATACACTTTGGCCAAATTTAATTTGCATGACTTTTACATCAAGCAGAATGCTGCTGTTTCTTCTTCTTTTCCTTTCGGCTTCTCCCTTCAAGGGGTCGCCACAGCAAATCAGTGTCCTCCATCTTTAGAGGTTTGATCCGCATATTTGTTTTGGCCAAGCTTTTACGTCGGATGTCCTTCCTGACACAACCCTCTGTATTTACCCGGGCTTGGGACCGGCACAAGAAGATTATGTCTCTTTGTGGCTACAGAACAAGCAACTTGCTCAGTAATCATCCCTTAATTGAAAATTTAAAACAGAATAAAAATAATTTAGTGATGAAAATCAATGATTCTCTTAGCCCTTGAGTGTAGTTGAGCTGGTTTAGTAGTTTTATGTTCCGTGGTCATGCATTTCATATGTTTTCCTGTTCCTGCTGGCATCCTAGCTTGATCTGATTGGACCTAATTTTCAAAGGACATTTTTAAACTTCCATATTGAGCATAAGGCTGAGGCATACCAAACAAAACCTGTTGCAGCCGAATTTTTGCCTGAATCTCACCTGATTTGTAATATGTTTACAATACAGTGAATCCACACCAAAATACCAACACTTCATGGTTCTTGAAGTTCTTGTAGGTCTTACGATGACCACCGTAATCGGCCACACTATGCTATAGGCCACAAACAAATTATCAACAGACACATATTTAACACTACTTATTACACTCACAACTGCCCCCCTCCCTCCACACTTGTCTTTCTAGAAGCTACTAGGTTACTCTGGTGGTCTTCCAGCTGTCAACCCCCACCCCAACACACACACACACACACACACACAAACACGCACACACGCGCGCGCACACACACACACACACACACACACACACACACACACACACACACACACACACACACACACACACACACACACACACACACACACACCCCTCCTACTTGCATCAGACTTCGCTTGGCAGTTCTCAGCTGTCTGTGCTCTAAATAAACCTTATCAGGAAGAGACCATCATTGAGAGTGGCGTTGCATTCGTCAGATATGCCTAAAATATTTGCTTTACTTCAAAGTTCCTGTGGTATTATTTTCTGTAACACAAGTACTTATAAAAGTTTGAGAAATCTTGATGTGGAGCATTTTTGTTTGGTTTTGTTTTCACAGGGAAACTTTCATCTTGGCACCTCCTGCCCCCCTGCGTTTGATATGAGTGGGCCACCGTGAGTTCGCCCACCTCATTGTGACACCAAACATAAATGGGTGTCCGAGTGGCGGCAGCGTCACATGGCACCAGCATCATTTGACTGAACTTCTACAAGAGGCGATTGGAAGAAACGCTGTCTTTAAAGAGGAGCATGGTAAAGGGTGTTGCCTATATTCCGTTTGTTTGCGTGGGGGGGGGGGGGGGTATATACTGTTAGAATGAGATCAGGAATGCAAGAGGTGTGTACATGTCCATTCGGTCAGCAGCATTTGTTTGACTGCTCCCGGCATCGTGCCCAAAAAAGGTATTGGGGTGGCCATTTAAAGTTACAGATAGCATGTGCATGTGCTGAGCCATTTGCTACTCAAGACCCAAGTCAGTAGGACACTGATTACAAGCAACGGTGAGACTCAATACATTAACCAAATCTATTGAAATAATATATTTGGTCAATTTGGATTCATATTATATTGTTTGCTGATTATTGCATTGAGTTTTGGAATGCTTGATGATCGCATGATTGTATGCGTTGTAACTAAAACTATTCTCACAGATGGGAGATCCAGTTCAGTTAAAAGATGAGGGGAACAAACATTTCCAAGCAGGCGATATTGACAAGGCGATCGAGTGTTACACCAAAGCAATCAGTCTCTGTCAGGACAAGAAAGTGCTGGCTGTTATTCACAGAAACAGATGTGCCTGCTATTTGAAAAAGGTAAGAAACTTTGTTACTACTGATATAACACTCTTTTCAAGTGTGTACTTGTTTGCAAATCAGTCTTACACATGTGATTATTTTAATATATTGCCAGGAAAAGTATTCCAGTGCAGCCTCAGATGCATCCAAAGGTATCAAGTAATAATAAATGAACATTAAAACATGCAAAAAAGCTCTACACAAATATCTTAAACCTTTGTCCTCTTCATTTTATGCAGCGATTGATGTTGATGCGGCTGACATTAAAGCCTTATACCGGCGCTGCCAAGCTCTGGAGAAGCTTGGAAAACTCGACATGGCGTTTAAAGATGTACAAAGATGTGCCACCATTGAACCCAAAAACAAAACTTTCCTGGAGACTCTCCGGAGGCTGGGGGCTGAAATCCAAAGCAAGGTCAGCATTGAATGAAGCACACTTACACGTATCTATCCTGCCACAATACATGCATTCTAAAAGTATATAAAAGTAAGCTAGATAAAAATATTTCATATTCTAATAGTGCCTTTTTGGAGTGAGATAGTTTGGTTGTGTGTACAAGATGGTGTATGCCTCAAATTGTCAATAACAAAATGAGATATGATCAAAGATTCATTTCAATCTGTGTTTCATTCACAGCTCAAAACAACATTCTCCACAGATTCAAGGGTACAAAACATGTTTGATATTCTCCTTGATAAAGAACTGGAAAAAGACAAGAAGGAAAAGGTGCATTATTTTTACTGTCAGCTTAAAATAAACCTTATCTTCACCTGTTCCTTCGATTGAATGAACACAAGATTCTCTGTTGATTTTTAGATCACAACACATACAGTACTGTTTTTCAAAATGAATAATATTTTTTTGTTGTGAAGGCTGCCAACAACCTGATCGTACTATCCAGAGAGGATGCAGGAGCAGAGAGAATCTTCCAGAATAATGGTGTGCCTTTGCTCCTCAACATGATTGAGACAGGAAAACCTGAGATGATCCTCGCTGCTATTCGTACTCTTTCGGGAATGTGCACAGGACACAAAGCTCGGGTGAGTATGAAATATGATCTACAGGATTGCTGACCATCTGAAAATAAAATTGTTTAAAGGTCCGTTCTTTTCACATTGTACTTTACAGACAATGGCCATTATTCACATGGTGGGTATTGATAAATTGTGCAGCATTATGGCGCTTGAGAATGAGGAGATTGCGTTGGCAGCTTGCAATCTTTTCCAATGCATCAATGACTCCCTCACGGGTGCTGATAAAAGAGAATACGGGAAAGAAGAGTCCTTGGTTTTAGGTGAGAGTTATAATAATAATAATACATTTTATTTCTAAGCGCCTTTTAAAACTCTCACGGTCACTTTACAGTCCTAGAATAAGTTTTCCTGTGGGTGAGCAGCGGCAGCCACACACGCTAGTGTTCACTCAACCCGGAATAACTCAAATAGATAGAAAGTTAGCTAGCTGGCTAATTGATAACTAATAGATAGTTATCTAGCTAGAGAGCTATCTAGCTAGCTAATAGATAGCTATCTAGGTAGCCAGCCACATAGCCGGCTAGATAGCCAGCTCGATAGCTAGATAGCGCAAGTGAGCAACATATCAACAAACTGGGAAGGAATTGTCTCAATGGGACATCATTTTATGCATTTTCTCATGATAGTAACTATTAATGTTTTTTTCCTGCTTGAAAAACATAAAATAAAGTTACCCGTAATTGTTATTTATCATCAATTGTAAAAGAGGATACATAGTCGTTAATGGTCTTGATGACTGCAAACACAATCCACTTGCCACTTGGAATAATAGCAAATCTTTTCAAGTTTGCAGATGAATGTTTGCATGAAATGTTGAATCTTTTTTTTTCGACACAGATGCCTCAAAAGATCTGAAGACTATTCTCCTGTCTTTGCTGGAGATGGTTGGCAGTAAAAAGGTGTCTGGCCATGGCAGAGACCAGGCACTAAACCTCTTGAGTAAAAATGTCCCTCGCAAAGGAAAGAAAGAGCAAGACAACTCAAGGACCCTCTTCACCATCGATCACGGTAAGCCAGAAGAGATTTGACTATCTACAGCACAGGTGTCAAAGTCAAGGCCCGCGGGCCAAATCCGGCCCGCCACATCATTTGTTTCGGTCCGCGAAAGCAAATCAAACTTGTTAAATTCCATGATGATTGCTAAAATCTGAGCCAAAATGTCATATTTTTGGATGTCAACCACAATAAAAGTCATTATTCTTGACTTCAGATTTGAAAACGAGTTATTCATTAATCTGCTGTGTGCTCTATATTGGATTGGATTGGATTGGATTGGATTTGCCTTTATTGGTCTCGCAGTGGAGAAATTTACATTTCACAGCAGCAAAGTTATGAAAGAAATGAAATATATATGTAATATTTGAAGGGATTTAAACATTCTAATGGGTTCCCCAAATTCATAACGGCCCTCGAGAGGAAACCATAACTACAATGTGGCCCGCGGCAAAAAATGACTTTGACACCCCTGATCTACAGGGATAAAGAAAACATGTACAGTGGGGCCTTGGCTTCTGAACTTAATTGGTTCCCAGACAGAGGTGTCAGGCGAAAAGTGTGGATCCCAAAAATTAATTTCCCATAAGAAACCATTAAAATGAGAATAATCCGTTCCCAGGTCTCCATAAAATATAATTTTCAACTAAATAAGCCTTAAAACTACACACAACATCCGTTATTCTATGTATAATAAATGTGCTATTGTATTCTAATGAAAAAAATCCACTGCACTGTATAATAAAGTCACTTTATTTACATTTGTGATGGTCGTTGATGGCTCTTAGTTGACACCTGTTGCTTTCTGACTTGTAAGGTCTTACGAAACTGAGGCATCACATTATCATTCATCATGTTGATGATTCTCATAGCCTTTTCTGGATGGAACTGTTCAATAAAAGCCTGCACATCATTCCACTTAGCCAACATTGCCTTGATGCTCTCACTTGATGCTGCAGCCATCTCTTCCTCCTCGCCCTCAGATGACAACTCCTGAATGGCTTGCTTCTGCTTGTCCTCTTGAAGGCAAATCAAATTCTCTGTGTTGAGGACCTCATTATGGCCAGCAACAAGCTCCTCGATGTCATCTGCATCCACTTCGAGTCCCATGTTCTGTCCAATGGAAACAATGTCGTCCAAAACAACAGAGTCATGAGAATCAAATCCTTCAAAGTCCCTCTCAAGGATTAATGCGGGCCACAAATTCTTCCATGCTGCTTTCAAGGATCGAAGGGTAACATCATGCCAAGCCTTGAGTCACCTGAAAGCATCGAGTAAAAAAAGCCTTTGTGTAAAGCTTTGTTGCAAAGGATGGTAGCAATGGTGGACTTCGCATATCGGTACTGGGCCGCTAAATCAGACAAACACACACCTCGTTCGTGTTTCTCAATGATCTCCTTCTTCTCCTCGACTGTAATTTTGTTTTGTGTCTTCTTCGTCTGAACACGAGCCTGTGGTGGGTTTTTTTTCGGTCCTATAACAGCAAAAGTATCTGTAAAAAAGTCCTTGGAGGCGATCGACGTGTGCATTCAGAGAAAGGGGGTGTGGAAAGGTAGGCCGGAAGGGGCGCTGTTCGGTCGTGTGCTTTGGTGTTCTTCCGCCGAAGATTACTCCTCCAGCCGTGGTGGGGCGGCGCTCGGTGTGTATCCCAAAAAGTAGTGCTTAATCCAAGGTTTAATTTTTACACAATTAATGTTCGTAAACCAAAAATTTCATAAGGGAAGGTCGTAAATCGAGGCCCCACTGTCCAGCCTAATTAACTCATTCACTGCCATTCACAAATTTATTCGGGATTTGAAATTATGACGTAGAGTACCATTTGCAAATTTGTTCTGGTTTTGTTGTTTCATGGTGCCGATAAAGCGCTGTCTCTAGCCATGTTTTTTTCTTTTCCTTTTGGCTTTTCCCTTCAAGGGTTCGCCACAGCGAATCAGTGTCCTTCATCTTTAGAGATTTGATTCGCATGTTTATTTTGGCCTAGCTTTTACGTCGGATGCACTTCCTGACACAACCCTCTGTATTTATTCGGGCTTGGGACTGGCACAAGAAGACACTGGCTTATGTCTCCATGTGGTGACAGAACATGCAACTAAAAATGCTCAGTAAAAGGCTCCCAAACACAAAATGGTAATCGGCACAGCATCATTCAAAAAAGCTAAACTATACTCACCGTTTAATGACAATTCTCTGATCTTACTGTTAAATGGGTTATGATGATAGCATGTTGGTTTAAAAAATATCAAGCAGCTAAAGCGCGATATCAACTAATATGTATATAAAGTGTTACATTGTATTTTGGATAGCCACCCTCATTTCAAGCTCATATAAGTTCAGACCCATATAATTCAGCAAATAACTTTTTTCTGATGACAGAAGAGAGCCTAACGTTTTTCATGCTGTATTGAATGTTTATGTAGTCCGAAAACTCAATATTCTATGGGTCCTGGAATCAAGCGTCAATGACAAAAACCCTGGCACTGGACACAAAAAGTGGACACATTTTTGCACGTCTTGTAGTGAATTAATTAAGCCCTCAATTTATTATCGCCGCCTCCCCAGGTCTTAAGAAGATCCTCAAGGTATGCGGTCAGGTTCCTGAACTACCCGACCAGTTGCCCTTGACCGAGAACACGCAATTGATTGCCAGTGTACTCCTCAATCGACTCTATGATGACCTCACGTGTGACCCAGAGAGAAACAACTTCAGGGACATTTGTGATGAGTACATAAAGTATGTTCATAAAATCTCTCATATCAATTCACACACCAGCTGGTTGATATATTCTGGCCTCGACTGACATCTTCCTCTATTCCACAGATCAAAAATTGACCCTAACGACATGGACAAAACCATTCATGCCATCAACGTGATCTCGGGGCTTCTGCAAGGTCCATTTGAGGTTGGGAACGCTTTGGTTGGAAGGCAAGGCATCATGGAGATGATGGTAGCGCTGTGTGGCTCTGAACGTGAAGTGGACCAGATGGTCGCAGTGGAGGCGCTCATCCATGCCTCGACAAAGATGAGCCGTGCCAGCTTCATCATCACCAATGGCGTGTCCTTGCTTAAGGACATCTATAAGAAGACCAAAAACGAAAAGATTAAGATACGATCTTTGGTGGTGAGTGGGCCTGGAACTGAAAGTAGAAAAATTACACTGTATCGAACACCTTTCACACGATTACAATGATGTGGAGTAACCCCTTGTTTTTCGCGGTTAATGCGGAGCGGGACCACACGTGATAGACGAAAAAACGCGATGTAACGAACCCTATATGCATTGGTAAATTTACATGTGTATGAGTACAAAAAAATATTTATAAGGCCATATTTAGTGGAACATAGTACAAGACATGCATAAAGAAGCACAGTAAATGTTTGTAGTACAGTACAAAACAGTAATGCAATAAAGTTAACAGTTCACTATCAACATACAATATAATATTTACAGGTACACTAGTTGTCTTTCTTGATGTAACGCAGCGTACATTCATTGAGGTTGTAATGGTGTGGTACAGCGGCATAACTTTCGCCTTCCCTCAGTTTGTCAAGTAATTTTACTTTTTCAGTCACTGTCATCCTTTTCCTCTTCTTTTTGGGTTCGCTGGATGATTTTGAACGCACAGAGCATTTAGGAGCCATTATCGGGGGTGGGAGGGCGTATTAAAGATGAATTGAAATACGAGAATATGTACACTACATAACTGTACTGTACTTTCGCGGTCTTTTTTTTTTTTGTTTGAAAAAAAATCTGCGAAGCATCAAGGTCCGCGACAATCGAACCGCGAAGTAGCAAGGGATTACTGTACTCTTTAGGCATTGAGAAAATATTTTTTCCCTTTGTGTTCGAGTAACTATTTCTCTTTTATACATAATTCCCCTTTCGTCTGCAGGGTCTCTGCAAACTGGGCTCAGCCGGAGGTGATGACTACAGTTTAAGACAATTTGCTGAGGGCTCCACTGAGAAGTTAGCCAAGCAGTGCAGAAAGTGAGATTTCACACACATCGAAGTAAAGAAAGTGAAGTCACTGGCTGTTAAAAATAATAATAATAATATATATTTGTGAAATTCATTTCATAATAACATGGACATACGATGTTGATTAAGACCTGGACAGAAGTATTAGGATACCTGACACATAAAGGAGGTAAAAATGGAAGCCATTGTGCGGCTAGTCTTCTCTACACATCACAAAAAGTTTGAAGTGTTGAGAATTTAAAGGATCCAATAGTGTCCCTGTTATTGGTCAGCAAATGTTTGCCAAAATGTTTGATAAAATCACATATCAGATAATTTAGACATAAAAACTAAGGGTCATTATTTTATTTTCCAGGTGGCTTTGCAATCCTATGATTGATGGCAAAACAAGAAAATGGGCTGTCGAGGGTTTGGCTTACCTGACTAACGATGCTGATGTCAAAGATGACTTTGTTGAGGACGAGCAAGCATTGAAAGCCATGTTTGAATTGGCCAAGGTTAAACATTGACCAATGAAACCTACGTAGATGCTAATGCTCATATGATTTGACATCTTTTGACGTCATTTGCTTCCTTGCCATGTCAGTCTCAAGATAAGACCATCATATACGCAGTTGCCTGCACCTTGGTTAATTGCACCAACACCTACGATAAGAAAGAGATCATTCCTGAACTGGTACAGTTGGCAAAGTTCTCCAAACAGCATGTGCCGGAGCAACATCCCAAGGTACCACAAACCATGACCCCTGATACACGCATTATCAACGCACACACTCTACATCCTGACTCCAAAATGATTTCAGGACAAGAAGGACTTCATCGAGAAAAGAGTGAAGCGCCTTCTCAAGGCTGGAGTCACATCTGCCCTTGCTGTCATGGTCAAAGCAGACAGTTCCATTCTGACCGACCAGACCAAGGAGATGCTTTCGAGGTATGAAAAGAATACTTTAATATTTTCTTGAGAACTTAGAAAAGAATCATCAGTCAAAAAAAAGGGTCATGGTTCCTTAACTGTAGCAGGGATGTATCTGGGCTGCGCCCTTGCGCCATTAGTGCGTTTTGACAGCCACTGGCGCAACTTTGGAACTCCACAGCGCCAGCACCGGCGCATATGTATTACGATTAGCGCATATTGCTACATGGTCTGCGCCACATATGACATACTGTATTTCTGTTACAATAGCTAAATAAACAAATGTAGTTATACAGCAATTGCAAACTGTTCGTTTTCCTTCAGAGGTTTTAAGTTTGGTCGTCTGCCATCTTGCTTTACCGATACCTAGCCATAATCACCTTGCATTTGTTTCAGTGCGTTCCAAAGTCGTGGTTGAGGACATTTCGGGCTTTTCCGTGATCCGACGGAAACTGTCGAAAGGGCTAATCAAATATTCATTTACCCATGGTGCATTGCATCATTTACATCGAACATGAGGATGGAGCATTAGAACAAGAACTCTAAAACACATTAAAAACAGCCAGCAAATGAACATGTTCTCGTTTTTTAAGAAACAATTTAATAAGTCTGCGGAGATTAGTGACAATTTGTCGCAGCAAACTGCTGTTAATTATAAATTTAGTGGATAATAGGAATTATTTCAGAGCTGTTTAAGCGCAATGGAAATCTTCAAAGCAAATACATTGGTTTAAGTAGACACTAGTAAGAAATATTGTGCTCAGTGTTTTCTCTTTGGCTTCTCTGTAATACCTCAGAATATCAAAATTGCACAGGATTGATTGTGCAGTAACTAAAGAAAACAAAAAAAGTTTGTTTAATGTATACAATCTTTCACTTGAATTAAAATTTGACATATTATTAGAAAAATAGATTTTAGTCAAATAATGGTTTTTCATTTGCAATTTAGAAATACAGTAAAGTCTCGTTATATCGATATTCAAGGGAGTCCGAAAAAATATCGATATAACCGGGACTATCGATATATCCGACCCCGTTTGCATGTAATTTTCTCTGTGCGTGCATCGAAATAGTATCGATATAACCGGGACTATCGATATATCCGATATCGATATAACGAGACTTTACTGTATCATGCTCCGATTTATGTATTTTGGTTTATTTGAATCTGTTTTTTATACTACGGCAATCTAGTTAAATCGGGCCCATTATCTTTAGAATTTGGCTCCTTTTTCAGACATAAGGGGGCCAACTGGCCCCCTTTTTTAATTTCTCAGATGCATCTCTGCTGTAGGAGTCCAGATGACAAAGAACAGACAATGAGAAATGTTGTAAAATGGATGTCATCCCAAGGTTCATTTTTATACAGCACATCAACCCACTTATAATTTTGGCCTGGATGATTCTATCCACAGGTTTCAAAATGTCTTCTTTTGTTGTCGTCTTTACTCTTAAGGGTTTTCTTGGCATTGTCAGAGGACCCCAAAGATCGTGGTATCATTGTTGCCCACGGTGGAGGAAAGGTGAGTTAAGATTTTTGGGTGGTCAACATATAAAAAGCGATTGAGATGCGCGCACACACACTTTTGGCTCTGCCCCCAGGCTTTGATCCCTTTGGCTCTAGAAGGCACCGAGGCTGGAAAAGTGAAGGCCTCTCACGCCCTTGCCAAAATTGCATGCATTTCAAACCCAGAGATCGCCTTTCCCGGTGAACGAGTAAGAAACATGCACACAATGATTATTGATACACTCTTGGGAAATGGACATCAACCATTTTTTGTATCAGGTGTATGAGGTGGTGAGGCCTTTAGTCAACCTTCTTCACACAGACAGAGATGGAATCCAAAATTTCGAAGCTCTTCGAGGCCTCACCAACTTTGCTGGCTTCAGTGAAAAACTAAGGTATTGCTACATCTTCTACCCCTTGTAATATTGTTGGATCTATTTCTTGATTACAGCTTTTATATAACGATGCCTTTTTCTTTGGGTCACTATACGGCTTTTGCAGGACAAAGATTGTGAAAGAAAATGCGCTACCCGATATTGAGAGCTATATGTTTGAGGAGCATGAGCAGATCAGACAAGCTGCCACTGAATGCATGTGCAATCTTGTGACATGTAAAGATGTAAGAGCAACAAGTAGATAATATCAACCCAGAGGGGGTTTGTTTTACATTTCGACATTTACACGACAAGATGTTTTTGAGTTTACCGACACGTAGCACGTCTTTCTCTTGTAGGTCCAAGAGCGCTACCTGGAGGACGGGAATGATAAACTGAAGCTACTGGTCCTACTTTGCGGGGAAGATGATGACAAGCTTCAAATCGCCGCAGCCGGAGCCGTGGCTATGTTAACTGCTGCGCAGAAGAAGCTTTGCACCAAGATGACTCTTGTAGTATGTTTCACAAGTGAAATGGCATGTCCTAATCAAACGCTATATATGTCTTGTGGACAACATGGCTCTGCTCACAAGTTTCTGTGCTCTTGCTGTTGTGTGGTGGATGTCATTGTACAGTAATCCCTCGCTACTTCGCGGTTCGATTATCGCGGCTCTTTTTAAACCGAAAAAATAGGGCTGCAAATGGCAGCTGAAGTCACCACAGTACAGTACTGTAAAACAACAGCGGGTCACAGAGAGCAGCCAACATAACTGTTTAATGACGTTTAATGTAAACAAAATGTTCATCACTTTGCTTACTGTACATTAATCGTCTTGACTTTGTTTACATTCATGCAATGCTGCACTGTCAACTTTTTATTTTTTCATTTGTTTTCGTGCTGACTCAGGCCGAAGCTGATTAGCCGAGAGACGACACTACTGGACTGCATTCAACCTCCCTGAATGCTTATCCCTCCTCCTGTTCTTGCATCGCGTTAGTTCAGGTTACATACTCTACACATTATCTTATATTCATACATCCTTAATACGCCCCCCGACTATGGATCCTAAATGCCCCGCGCCTTCAAATTCATCCAGCGAAGACTAATCAAGGCATATCCAATCCAATCCAATCCAATCCAAAGAAGAGGAAAATGATGACAGTGGGTGAAAAAGTAAAATTACTTGACAAATTGAGGGAAGGCGAAAAATATGCTGCTGAGGAACGCCATTAAAACGTCAATGAATCTACGGTGCGTTACATCAAGAAAGACGAGTAGTGTACCTGTAAATATTATACTTTATATACTGTATGTTGATAGTGGACTGTTTACTTTATTGCATTAGAGTTTTGTACTGTACTACAAACAAGAGTTTCTGTATATATGTCCTGTAATGTGTTCCACTAAATTTGGCCTTATATTTTTTGTACTCATACACATGTAAATTTATCAATACATGTAGGGTTTGCTACATCGCAGTTTTTCGTCTAACGCGGGTGGTCCCGGTCCGCATTAACCGCGATAAACGAAGGATTACTGTATTGCATTTGTAAAAAATTACAAGGTGCGCCAAACCCTCTGAATTGCTGCAATAACATTAAACAAGTCTCCCTCTCAACAGACCGTCCAGTGGCTCGAGATCCTACAGAGATTGTGTCTAAGCACCAACCCAATGATCCAACACCGTGGCCTCGTAACGGTGCACAACATGCTCAATTCGGACGATGGTGAGCTGGCCAAGAAACTCATAGAAAGTGAGCTGCTGGAAATCATGTCAGTGATCGGCAAGGAAGCAGACAATCCCAAGAGGCAGGAAGCCATTGATGTGGCACGGTCATGTCTGGTCAAAGCGATGGATCTGGGTCTCATTAAACCCTTCTCTACTCCTTAAACATTGACCATACACACAGCCGCGGAAGTAGATGTTGTTCTTTGTTTTGTTCGTTTGCAACTGATTTTTTCACATAGAGTTGATTAATGCGCTAAATATTGCATACATTTTTAAATTATGAACAAGAGTACACAAAGCACTGAGCTTTGCTAATGTTTAAACATTTATCATCTTCAAAATCACCTGGTTTTTATTCTTTTTGTATTTACTTTTTATTATTTTAGATTCAAGAGAAGTTCAGGATATGTATAGAATTCTAACTTGTTTACCTTGTGAGTGATTGGTTCACCTACATAGAATCTCAATACAGAATTACATAATCTATGTTGCAACGTGTTTAAATTGTGTTCAATCCATTAAACTTCTCTCATGTGACTGCTACATCTGATTATTTGAATTATCTAAAACAATTAAAGGTTTGTTCTAGTTTTCTTGTATCCTTGACCCCACACCCCTTGACCACACACACGTACGCACGCACGCGCGCACACGCACGCACACACACACGCAGCTTCCACAAAGCTTGCTGATTTTCACAATACGTAATACAAATTTTATGTATTATGAACTTGGCAATATTAACAACGTATTTGAATGTTTGCCATTACAGTGATACTTGTCGGTTGATGTTTTTTGAGATGACACTTGAAGGAAACAACAAATATTTTTTTTCATAATGTGAGAATGAATTTGCATTTCAACCCCACAGTTGAATTTTACCTTTTACGACCAGCAGGTAGCGTTTGTGAGTCTTTTTTCAAAGTTATGTCGCTTTGAATGGCACCGCGAGTGACATTCGGCGCGCGCGCACACACACTCTGTCACATGCACGCGCGCGTACGATTACATACCCACTGGTCAGACTGCCTGATGTTATCGTCAGATAGTTTGTGACAGTAATAGTTAAGTCTGTCTGATCGCGTTGGACGTACACTTGACTCAAATTTATTCATATTTTTTGGATTTGACTGAAGCGAAAGGTAGCACCAACGCCGAAGACGAAGAAAACATCCAGCCTTTTTTTTCCTGCTCTTCTGCTCTCGGGAAAAGTCGACTCGCAGGTAAGGTTTGTTTGGATCCAATAAACCAAGGAAATATTTTAACCAGAGTTGACAAAAGGTGCACGTACGTTTGTATATGACATTGTCATTGTCTCGTTTCTTCTTAATGTTTTTAGTATGGGGAACTGGGGGGAGTAGGTGAATTTACTGCTCATCAACTCTACGTATTCATATTCAATATTAATGCATCGTAAACAACATGTGATTGTTGGTGATAATCTAGAACAAACTATTCCACTTCATTATTTTTCACCTTGCTCTCGTTGAATTGAACCCATTTAGTCACTGTCCATTTCATTCAAGTCTGATTTAAAAACTCACGAGAATACTAAAGCTATCAATTTTCTCCCAAGTAGTCATTGACACTGTGACAGGGGTGTTCACAAAACAACGTTTCCTATTTATTCATTCAAACAACGGTAAACGTGTTTTATACTCACACAAAACACAAAAAAATGACTAAATACAATACGTCCCTCTCAATTTCTGTTCCAAATGTGTGTTTTTATTACTCTGCTGTTCTTGTGGATCTCCTTCGACTTTGAAGGTGTACCCAATGATGTGCTGGATGGGTGCGTTTTCTCTTATTGCAGCATCATGATTTATTCACTTAATAGTAATTGTGAAGTCTTCTCTTTTGCTTTATGTAAATGTAACGAACAGTCATGAAAACTAGTTATTTGAATTGCTTTCCCCATCAAATATAATGTCTTGCTACGGCTAATAGGATAGACAAGCTAATAATAGCAGATCGTCCAGTTCACTAGTATTTGTTGTTCACTCTCCTTGATTTCCATGTAATACATTTCGAAGTTAGATTTGTCAGAAACTGCAATTACACGGTGTCCACTGTGATGAGAAATAGTGATGAATGTTTTAGAGGAAGCCAAAGAGAAATTTCAAATTGTGCTGAAATAACACAAGGGGCTTTGGTTGCAGTCTTTACTTTCATGCATAACGACGATAATAACTTCAATTTGGGGCCAGGTAAGATGGCCTTGTGTGTTCATATCTTCTGACAATCAGAAATTATTTGTTTGCAAATGGATCGTGTAGCCCAGGAAAAGGTGTACATAATTTGAGAGGATATTTTTCTTTTACAAGCTTGTGATTCATTTGCTGCTGTGATCGTTCATATTTTCACAATGTAATGTATTCTGTATGTATATATTTATATGGTCTTGGATTCGTGTAGGACGGCATGTCTGTGGTTTCCTTTCGGAAGTTCCTGTGTTTCTGCTGAATTTGCCTGGGAGACAACAAAGTTATTCCACACTGGCTGAAACTATTTGAAATGGAAATTAGTCATGCAAATGCTCTGCTGTGTCTTGAGGGGTAAAATCTCACCTCCTGTGCCCAGCCTGTTACTCTTTAAACTCAAATGTAGTCCTTGTAAGCAGCATCTGTGGGTTATGCAATTCTTCACAGCGCAGAAAGATGTGCCACCGCATTGCGAGGCGACTTTTTTGATAGCACTAATCTTGTAAACAGGATTTCAACATTAATTTGTGTCTCAGACACATTAAATGACACTCCCATCCCTTTATTTAATTAGTTATTAGAAATTTGATAACCTTTATGAGTCTCACAATTGAGAAATTCACAGCAGCACTATTATGAGAGGAAGAGGAAACGAAAAAGAAGCAGAAGAACAAGTACAGACACTCTCCTACTTCTGGACATTCGAGTTATGAACAACGGTACATACAAGCATTTTTGCCGGTATGTTTGGGCAGATATGCTGTAAGTTAGATTTTGTATTGGGCACCTTTTTCTGAGTAATGCTTCTTTTCAACGTGAGGCACTGTGAGAGCTCTCTCTCAAACATATGTAGTATTCTCTCCAGTTGTACATGTCTTATTCTTTTCCTTTCGGCTTTTCCTTTCTGCTTTACCCATCAAGGGGTCGCCACAGCGAATCAGTGTCCTCCATCTTCATTCGCAGGTTTCATTCGCATGTTTGTTTTGGCCAATCTTGTACATCGAATGCCCTTCCTGACACAACCCTCTGTATTTATCCGGGCTTGGGACCGGCACAATAAGACACTGGCGTGTTTCCCGTTGTGGCTACAGAACAAGTAACTCATTTGTATAGAGCATTTATTTTATTAAATGTTTATTTTTCAGGACAAACCAATACAGGTTACTTATACAAGCCTTAAACATATATAAACCTTAAACATACATTCCATACAAAATATAACACAGAAGCAACTTACGAACAAATTCACCTTACGAACGACCATTCGGAACGTATCTCGTTCGTACGTTAGGGAGCATCTGTATAGGAGGTGTTGTAAAAGCCAGTCACATTCGCGGCACCATCCTGAAGTCAAAATAAATAATATTACATAACACAAAAGACACAAACAGTTATTCAATCTTAACCACTTTTCAGCAGCCTTTTTGTTGTAAGCAGTTATATATGAAAGAGGAGATGATCAAAGTGTGGATCAGGGACACCATACTAAAAATGTGCACACGCCAGCTAAGTTTTGAAAGCAAACCCGAAGCTGAAGCATCCATTGATAAAAAGAACAAGTATATTGTTAAGCCTATACAGTTAATAATAGGTGTATTTTATTTCAATTGCTGTACGTACACAATAAACATGACCAAATTTGGATTGGATTGGATGTATCTTTATTAGTCTTTCAGTGGAGAAATGTAAATTTCACAGCAGCAAAGTTATTAAAGGAAGAGGAAAGGAATGAAAGAAGTAGAAAAACAAAACCAATGTTCAAATTGAATCGTACTACATCATTTTCTCTTAAATTCACTAAAAATTCACTTGTAGCTTTGAGCTAAGTAGCTAATGTTGTATCTTGAGTTGCAAGTCACCAAACCTAAGAACCTTTTCTATTAATTAATTATAATAATACATTTTATTTATAAGCACCTTTCAAAACTCTCAAGGACACTTTACAGTTGCAGGATGAGAACACCAAATTTTTTGGGGGCAGGTGAGCAGCGGCAGCCATTCGCGCCAGAGGTCACTCAACCCGGAAGTAACACACACTCGCCACTAACTCTTTATTTATTTATTTATTTATTTATTTATTTATTTATTTATTTATTTATTTATTTGTGTGTTGATGTAGTTGTTTGTTTATTTATATGTTTGTTGATTTAGTTGTTTATTTATTTATTTGTTTGCTTATTTATTATTTGTGCACTTTTGGGTTGCTAGCCAAAATTAGCATGAAGACCAACTTTCTTTTCAGATATTACAGTAAAGTCTCGTTATATCGATATCGGTTATATCGATAGTACCGCTTATTACGATACTATTTCTATGAACGCAAGGAGAAAATTACATGCGCACAGGGTCGGATATATCGATAGTCCTGGTTATATCGATATTTTTTCGGACTCCCGAGAATATCGATATAACGAGACTTTACTATATATGAATTGGGGTGAGGGGAAGGAGATTCACAGTCCAACATCATACAAAAAATGTTGGTTGCTGAGGGATTGAGGAACTGGAATGGATTCATAAAATTGTAGTTTGTTTCGATGGTAAAACTGTTTTGGTTTGTCGTAGCATATCTTTGTCCACAGACTAAACGTCTTGCCAAGAGCCGGCACAACTATGACAAGCTGGAAGGATTTCAGTCTTGTGATTGTCGGTCAAAGAGCGCTCTGTGTGTGTACAGTGCTCCTTGGGATCTGCTGGTGATTGCAGCAAAATAACCAGATGAGAACCATTTAAGACAGTTACATACTAGTTCCCAGCGATGACCCTCATGCTTGATAATGGTGTCAGTGGCTGACCTGACTCGTGTCTCCACGCAGGGGTGTGCCCCCATGATGGGTTTTGCTTACACTGATAAAAGTGCCTCACTGTACCGTGATAGTGAAAATTTGTCATGTCATTCCATTTCTCTCACTCATCTCCATGTGTTTAGGACAAAAGGGAATGTCCATTTACTACCAGTACCTACACCAGCTCGCCATGTTCCTTGTCTTTTCTTTGTTATGCCGGCAAGTCCTTCAAAGCAGCTAAATTGGAGCCCGTCAATAAATTGGAGCTCCAAAAAAGTGACTGGATGAAGTGGATGAGCAGGCTTTGCCGTATTTCCTTCCCAAATAATTTTAGATTTCTTAGAGTACTTAATTAAAACCACGGAAGTCATTTGGCATTAGAAGCAGGACAAATTGGCTTCTAGTGCAAAATACAGTGTTTAGCTATAATTAACTATGCGCAGTGGTGGCTGTTGGAAGTGCTGTCAGCAGTTTGTGATTGGTTAATAAGTGTTGGATCTGCTCTTAAGATTGTGGCAACTCCTCAGGCTCTGCTTCCAATGATTACTCTCAAACTGGTTAATCTTGTACGGCTTTCGGTAAAGAGTACAGACACTTAAGTTGTCAGACTAAAATTATCCAAAAATGTATTTTGCTGGAACTTTGATAACAGACTTGTTTGGATGAGCTGACTAAATTTCATTTGTGAGCCCATAAATTACTACCACCCCACGAAATCATCCGCCCTCCAGCCTGCGGTGAATCTCCAAGAAGACACTTGGCAGGTCAAGTAGGGCTGCAAGAGCTTCATACATGAGTTGATAAATCGCTCCAGGCTAAGTTAGCACACATCTGTTCACTTCTGTTGTTCATCTGCAAGAATGGCAAGGTATGTTCCCTCTTATCAACTTTTATTGTCTTTATTTACTGTTGGCAACAATGGCCAAATCTTGTATAAGATATGGCACATCACAAACTACAGCAGGTGTTGAAAATGTGAAGTCACCAAAGGGACGATGAATTCCACCTTGTGACTTATTACCATTTTTTATTTACAAGTAAATGTTGAGAAAATATGCAACCTTGACTTTAGTGGAACGTTTAAAGGACAACCGACGCCTCTCGATAAGTTGTGTCCATAATTTGTAAAATCGCTTCAAATGACTTCTACTGAGCGTATTTTACAAAGATTTCACCGCATATAGCTACATTTTATATTTTAAGACTCGCGCTGAATATTCCGGAAGTCGTGTTTTTGAGTTGGTGACGAGTCCTCACGTCACGTCACGGAAGGAACGCCCCTGACCGAGAAAGGACACATTGTAGCAGTCCTTTCATCACGTCAATGCATTTTGCGGTACTTTGTTTGGTCTGAAAACTTCGTCTTGATCTGTGTTGATGGCGAAATTAGAAGGAAAACACAAATAACGCAATGGTGAGTCGTTGTGTGTTGCACCGAGCATCTATTTTGATATTCGCTGACAAAAATTCTCAGGAAAAAAATCAGCCCGTTTCCACGGACTTTGTCGCCATCTTCTGCCTCTTTTCGGTGCTACATTCAGTGCTACATTATATTCATAACTGGATGAGTAACAATCTGAAGCCATTGTTTTGATTGTCGAGCAAGGCAAGACGTCTGGCATGACATTACAAACAAGGGGGCGGGACCTTCTGAAACTGGCCACTTCCGGTTTCAAATTGAAGTAGTTTTTAGACACTTAGTCATTTTTATTTGTGTTTTGCATTTGACTAAAATATCATCCTGCGTGTTTTGGGTATTTTAGATGCGTTTAAAACGTTTTTCTGATGTCAGCTAGGAAACAAAAAAGTGATGTTGGTTGTCCTTTAATAGCAGAAGACACATTTTGGCTCTAGCATACATGTTTACAAACAAATCTATTCAAAGCACTGTCTAACATTATGCCTAATCTTATAATTTGTAGTGCAGTGGTACACTATTGCAAATATTGCAAAGTGTAAATAAAATTTTACATTTACAATTTGTCAAAACTGTGTCTCACTACAAAGTCAAGCTTTATTGTCAAATATGCTAATATGCATGACATACAGGACAGATGAAATTACTGTCCTCTCGAACCCAGCATGCAAGGTACTTATAATTACTTAACAAACATAAACATGAAAACGGCAATTTGCCGGGAGAGGGGAGCCGCTGCGTGTTCACGCGCCGCGGCTCCCCTCGTATTCTCTCGTATTGAATCTGATCAATCAATTTGCTTGCTCAGATGCGCCCATGTACTAACAATAATTTGTCCGTGGCTTGTCAGTGTGTATAAAAACATCACTGGCACCACATGACAAAACAGCACAATGGTCTCAGTTTTTTTATGCTTCAAACAACTCTCATTTGGATTTTCCCAATAGCTCGTGCTGTCATGTGGAAAGTGATTTGTGCAGTCAGGCGATTCAAGTGAATTCTACCGCCGCCAAGAACGACTCGCATTATGTAACTTGTCAAAGAGGGCTGATACACGTGAAGGAATTTTTTTCTGCTTCATGGAGCTCTGTTATGGTGCGACATGGGCATGAGAATTGTAGGACTGCTCCTTTGTCAACAGACCTGTGTCACAATTTGGAAGGAGCTGAATCTGGATGTAAAATTCGCCTTTATAATTCAACCATTTCATCATGCCTCCCTCCCTCCCGATTGTCGATTGGGTTCCTTATTAGAGCATTGATGGCTTGCTGGCATGGTGAACAGTTGGCAATGTCTCCCAATTATTCAACGGCAGTGATGTTTGTTGTCACTGTTGTCCTGTTGGTTGTTTTGGTCCTGCTGAGCCCACATGGCCAGCTTCCCTGCCATGACAGTGATAAGGCTCAGAGAGGCCCACCCAATGGGGGCCTGAGATATATGGATGACTAGTGAAAAGACAGAAAAGAAGACCCAATATAGGAACAAGCAGTAGGTAAACAATGTCAAATGTCAGCAGGGTGTTTGTATGGCATTTAAAAGAAAATCCTGGAGCTTGTGTTCTTTTCAGCAGTTACATTTGTAAGACAGGGACTTGAACACATTTTCAGGAAAATAAAACTTTCACAATTAATTGAATTTTGACATCATGTGACTTTGGGATGTCTTGTATATGTGTATATGTCAGTGGGGACCGACAATTTGGGGGGGCTTCTATGTGTTGCACTCCATCCATCCATCCATCCATCCATCCATCCATCCATCCATCCATCCATCCATCCATCCATCCATCCATCCATCCATTTATTCTCCAATCTCTTTATCCCCATGGGGGGAAGATGCTTCAGCCGATATTATTTGTTATTTAGTTTTTTTGTTCTCTTGACTTTAAGACGGTGCGGCAAGAGTGGCTGCCTTTCCAGCAGCTCATGTATTTTGTTTTTCTACTTTCATTCCTTTCATCACTTTTCTGCTGTGAAATGTAAATTTCTCCACTGCGAGACTAATAAAGGCAAATCCAATCCAATCCCAGCTGTCTTTAAGGTAGGAGGACACCCTGAACCGGTTGCCAGCCGATCACAGGGCCCAGGGGAATGAACAACCATCCATGCTCACACTCACTCCTAGGGACAATTTGGAGTGTTCAATCAGCCTGCCATGCATGTGGGAAGAAACCGGAGAACCCAGAGAAAATCCACATAGTCACGGGGAGAACATGCAAATCCCACACAGGAAGGCCAGTGCTTGAATTGAACATGGTTGCTCTGCACTGTGTGGTCGACGCACGAACCGCTGGTCCTCCTAGCTGTCCACGGAAAAGTGTATGTGATGGAGAAAAAAAAACACAAAAAAACGTAAGCATAAAGTGACACAAACATTTTTATGATGGTGACAGTTTGACCCTGATCTAGACTAATTCAATTTCTATCATTTTAAACAGAAACAAATTTGTTTACAAAATTTGTTTGCAAACGTGTTTAAAAATCAAATCAAAGGTAGACCCATGTTCCAAAACGGATTTTGTTTGACCCACTAATATGTGGCTGTAAAACAAAACAAAAAACACCTGTCTGTGATTAAAAGGTTTAGAGTAAGCTTGAACAGGGTGTTCTTTCATCCCCTTTCATATCATTGGTTAGTATATGATGTTTGACATGATGTTTTTCATGTCATGTTAGCAACTGAGACAAAGTTGTAAACGGCACATCACTGATGTCATTACTCAATATAGTTAGTCCACTCTGCAATCCATGGAATTTTCTTTTGTGTCACTTGTCTTTTTAGACAATCCTGTCTCTGTTTTCGCTCAAGTAAGCATCTGTAATTCCTCACCCTTATGCCCACGGCTTGGTTGAATTCATGTGACTTGCTGAACCTAACCCTTCCTCGTTGCTGGTCGAGCAGAATGGAACTGGAGAGGAGAACTCTGCATAGCGTATCCACTGCCCTCGCTTAGGGTTTGTTGCACTTTTTCTTATACCAACAGAATGAGTACAATCAATGGATCGAGTGTGCATGATTGTGCTTGTTAAAATAGGACCTCATTGTTTGGAGGGTAGACGACACAGCAGGGCTTGTTCTCCGCAGTGGCTTCGCTATGTATATCATCTGATGGTAGTGGTATGCAAGAAGCTAACCACAAATGAAAGACATTTTCTCCCATCTTACTCATTACTCCGAGCTCACCTATCTGTTCATATCCCTAGTGAAAGGTTAACTCTTAAGTCTTGTAAATGTCACACAAATAATGGTGGTTCAGCACATTCAGGTCTGATATGATGTTCACAAAGTCTTTTTGGTTGTTCTTGACTTGCACATTACTCACTTAGATGCCCCGTGATACATTCTGTGTAATATTGGATGGTAATTTTCAAGACAACGTGACAGCCAGTCTTCAATGTGAAAAGAACAAATAGGCTGACAGGAGCTGTTCTTGCTTAGTTTTAAGGACAGCCATGTCAATGGCATGCTTATTGCCTAAAATTGTTCTTCTTGCACTTCCTCCTGCTTTTATTTACTTTTTTTCATCTCCATAGTGTAGTCAATAAATACCAAAAACATAGAGTGCACCACGTAGAGGTCCAAAGTCCGCTAAGCCTGGATAAACCTATTGTGAACCTCCCCAAAATTTGACCACCAAACTGTTGATTGTGAATGCATTTAAAAACCGTATGTCACAGGTGTCAAAGTCAAGGCCAAGGGACCAAATCTGGCCCGCCACATCATTTTATTCGGCCCGCGAAAGCAACTGAAACGTGAAATTCCATGATGCTTGCTGAAGTCCGAACCAAAATTTAAAATTGGACCATGTACACCACAAAAACAGTCATTATTTTTTACTTCAAATTTGAAAACTACTTACTCATTAATTTCTTGTGCGCTCTATATGTAATGTGTGGAGGGGATGAAATTCCAATGGCTTCCCCAAATTCATAACGGCCCCTGAGAGGAAACCGTAACTACAATGTGTCCCGTGGCAAAAAATGAATTTGACACCCTTGCCATATGGAGATCCTCACCAATATAACGTGTTTCCTAATTGCTCCATATAAAGTAACTCTACTCCACAAAAACAATGAAGTGCCGTATTATTGTTGATTTTTTTCTGAATCTTGCTAGTCTAAACTCTGTTTAAAAGTTTAAACTGTCTCTCTCAGCATGTTTACAAGAATTGCATGAGATACAGTATTTTACTTCTGCTAATTGTATTTGTGACTAAAAATCTCTCAATTTTCAGATCTGTTTCGCCACACGCAAGGTTCGAAATTACAAAAAAAAAAAGATCAGTATGATGCAGTGCAATTCCTGTAATCAATAACTGCCAAAAAATGATTTTGTGAAATAATGATTTGGAACAACAGCACTCAGAACCAATTGTTGTTATCTCTTGGTAAGCAACGTTTTTCTCAATTCTGACTTTTTTCTCATCATACAACATTGTGCTCTTGGCCAGTGAGAGTTAATCCATCCATGTAATCCCCATGGCCACATATCATTTCATGTCAGTTTGGAATTTACTGTATTTCCAGCTAGTGTAGTAGGGCCACACACACACACGGCACCTTGTTGCTTGCTCTGTGAGCCCCAACAGAAGCACCTGTAGTATTTTCCACCGCAAGGGTAGTAACTAAGCTACTGACACACCAGACAGTGACAAGTGTTTACCCAAGTTGACAGTAATACAATGTACCGCTGCACTCAATGTATACACATTGCCTACATCGGGAGGGACGCATTGTTTGGATATATTGCACCTGCTTCATTTGCACATTTAATTTGGCCGTGGTGCTGTGGCCATGGAACTAGACCTTGATTATTTTTGGAAATAATATAGCCGGTGACCCTGAATGGGGGTTGAACACCAATGGACAGATGGAAGGAGGGAAAATTACTGTCAATTAAATTGATTTTGAAATGCTCCAAAGAACGCAAGACTCAAATCAAAGCAATTTCATTGGATTATCACACAAACGAGACACTTGTCATTACTGTGACATCTTTCAGTTTTCAGGCCACAGTGTATTTTATTTATCAATGTATTAGTTTCTTGAAATGTCAGGTGTGATGTGTGATAGAAGAGTTTCAGCTAGGATGAAAGGAAAAGTGTATAAAACGGTGGTGAGAGTAGCCATGATGTTTGGACTGGAGACAGTGCCACTGAAGAAAAGACAGGAAGCAGAGCTGGAGGTAGCAGACATGAAGACGTTGAGGTTTTCTTTGGGAGTGACCAGGTGGGATAGGATTAGGAATCAGTATACTCGATGCACAATTCATATTAGAGGCTTTGGAAAGAAAGTCAGAGAGGCCAGACTGAGATAGTTTGGATATGTCCAGAGGATAGAGAGTGACTATATCGGGAGAAGGATGCTGAGCCTTGAACTGCCAGGCAGGAGACAGAGAGGAAGACAAAAGAGGAGGTATATGGATGTTGTCAAAGAGGACATGAAGGGTGCTGGTTTGCACAAAACCGGGTTAGATGGAGGACAATGATTCGCTGTGGCGATCCCTGAAGTGAAAAGACAAAAGGAAAAGGAGAAGATTAGTTTCTTTGTTTGTTTTTGCACAATCCTATTAGCAAACAAAGAAATAACTTAAGTTAAGCAGAAACCCTGAAGTAGTTCTTGCGTAACTATGAAAAGTAAGTCAAGTTTTAAGGCGATACTCTTATCAGATTTGAATCGGGGGATTCATGTCAAAGCAAACCAATTCCTGCTTTTATTGTCATTCCCAATGATCAGCTGACCGCCAAAAGGTTATTACATTGACTTTCAGATTTCCGAAAACATTACATTTTTATCATACCAGAGAGTACATTTTTGCTCAGAGCGCATACTTTCCTTGGCAGGACGAGTTGAGCACAAAGTGGTTTTTGGACTTCAATTTAGACTGACTCAACGCAGTAGCTTTGTCTGGAAAAGCTCTGTGCAAATCTTACTTCATCTGCGTTTCAGTACATGTATTTATTTTGGAGGCTGGGCGATTTATATACAGTGGAACCTCGGTTCTCTACCAGAACCCTGTTCGAAAAGCGATTTGTTCGAACACCGAAATCATTTTTCCCATTACAAATAATGTAAATCGCGTTAATCCGTTCCAACACCCTGAATGTTTACCTTTTTAGTATTTCATACATTATTTTATGCATGAAATTGCACATTAAAATGCTCACCAACACATAAAAAGCAATGTATATCTCAGAAAATGTTAAGCAAAATGGCAAAGACACAAATAACATAAACATAAATGTAACCCAGGCTAATCGTACGTTCGCGTTATTGTAATATTCCGTACGAAGATTACGCTAACATGAACGTGTAAAAATAAAAAAAAAAGGATAAAGAAAAGAATTATGAATAGGATTTTTTACCTTTGTGGTAGTCAGCAGAAGGGGGGGTGGATGGTGGATCGTAGGTTTCGCCATGCTGTATTCCCTAGCCAGATCAGACACTCACACACCTCCTTCATATTTTGCTATTATTTCTTTCTTAAATGCAATAGTTGTACGCACTACTTTTCTTTTTTCACTTGTAGCAGCTTTGCTGCTTGCACTGACTTTTTGGAGGCATGATTAGGGGCTAAAACACTTCGTACACCTATATTAAACGCGAGAGCAAAACGCAGCACATCCGCACGCGACAACAGTTGGTCACGAAGAGAGCGATCTACACCAGTACGCCGCTCAGCATCTCACCCTCGCGCACGCACTCACGCGTCGTACCGGCGTTCGAACTCCGATATTTGTTCGAACTACGAAGCAAGAATTTCTAGAATTTTTTTGTTCAGACTCCGATTTTTTCGAACTGTGACTCGTTCGAAAACCGAGGTTCCACTGTATATTTATTTATTTTTTGTTTGTTTTGTCCAAAGCAGGTTGAATTCAACCTGGAGTGTGCATTGGGTTACATAATTACAATGAGAACTGTTGGGATGATGCGGCCACTGGTCTTTTCTTTTGTGTTGGCAAACAACAACAATGTGATGTTTGCTACAGCTTCGGGACTGTTCTGGAAAACTCTGTTTGTGGTTAGGTGAGGCTGACCCACTGAGCGAGGGTGAACAGCACTATAGAACCGCCTCTTCGCCCCGTCCAGAGAGCAGACCGTCAAACAGGCCTCTGGGCTTATTCACATTTCTCACAAATATACAATTCCAGTATGAAAGACTGGTTTAAATGTCTGTGTAAGCTCTCAGTCGTACAGGAGTGGTCCATCGATGAAAAGGTTTCTTCAGCCGTCATCTGTACTTCTTTGAAGGTGTCGGACGTTTCGCTTCTTATCCAAGAAACTTTGCTGACGAAGTTTCTTGGATAAGAAGCGAAACACCTTCAAAGAAGTACAGATGATGGCTGAAGAAATCTTTTCATCACTGGTTTAAATGTCAACCTCACCATTTTTAGAACTATCTTGATGCACTGAACGAGGTGTCATAGTGGAAAAGTGCTCTTAAGCTGCAGCTTTATGGAGCATTTCTATGCAGGTGGGGAGGTCGTTGCAGGCTCAGATTATCAGAGTTGGCTAAACCTTTCTATTTTTTATTTTTTTTACACACCTCACCTCATCCCTCTTCTACTGCAGTCCTTGCTCACTCGGATAACAGCGAGCCACATTTATCAAGCCCTTTATCAGCAAAAGTGTTCTACAACCTCTGAGCTCAAACACAATTGATACTGTTCAGACAATGGTTGCTCCAAAGTCAAATCCACATTTAAAACCATTATTGTTACCTGGATGTAAAAATCGTCTGCACGACCAGACGTAACTATCAAGTCATTTTAACTTATCAGACATGGTGTCCCTTTTTCGTAAATGACTCATAGGCTATATCAAACACCCACAAATGAAAATAATAAATAAAAAAAATCTGTCGTGTGTGTGTGTGTGTGTATACTTTATATGATGAAAAGATCCTGGCCATTCTTAGTTTGTGTTTACGCAAAAGATCAAAAATGTAGTTGTGCTTTTCAGCTTGTAAAACTGCTTCTAGTATGTCGCTCTGTAAACTGTTTAATGTGTAGTACATGTGGAGCCCATTTACAGCATTCACTGCTCCTTTATGAACTGTTAGCTTTTAATTAATGGAAACATTTCTCTTCGCCCTCGTGCTACCATTTCCAGTGGCTGTGAGCATGATCCCCCCAACAAGATCCCCCTCACCATATCCTAAGTCCACCTAACTACATCTCTGTTTTTGTACATCTCTGTTTTTATTCAGGTTTCTGACATACGTCACAACCAGTGGATCGACATTCAATTCAGCAATCCGGAGATGTTGCCTTAATAGCTTTCAAATGGCCGCATCTTTTCTTTAAGAAAGGTACTCTCAATATTTTGCATTATACTGTATGATCGTGCTACACAACTGATAGTGCACTGATAAAAAATGACCAAGATGTGATTGATTTCACAGTGGTTGGGATTGTACTGGGCGACATTCGTTCATCGACTCACTTATGAACTTTACGATGGATTCAGAACTATTGTCATTTTAATTAAACAGAAATAATTTGTAATCGCACAACCATTGATGATAAGGGGTACGTTGAAAGTAGAATGAAGACTACAAAACATAAACAACAAAACAAAACTAAAATAGGAAAAAAAAACATGTTCTTCCGTGGCCCGTGTAGCAACACTACATAAGAAGAATAGGCTCTTAAACCTCCTTAGTGGAAGTATTGGTTGTCAAAAATTCATCTGTAAAATGATCTGGTCTCAAATTGTTCGTTTCACGTCTTGTAGCAAGGCAATGAAGTAAGCGGTGCTTACCGACTTTGTCTATCTTGTGATTGAGATGTAGCCATGGCAACCTTGTCTTGTGTCACTCAGAGCCACTCTTTATTTATTTATTTATTTATTTATGTTTCTTTCCGGTTCTACCAGCTCATCCAAAGACAGTCCCACATATTAACCACAATGATGGTCCATACTCAAATAGTAATGGTCTACAACAAATGATTGAATTCATAAGTATTACTAGATATTAATATAAATATAACCTAATAGATTATTTTTATATTATAGTAACAGTTGCATTTGAATACCCTGATATGCCATAGCTAAAAGGAGAGCACATTCAGAATAAGTACCCCCCCCCCCCCAAAAAAAAAACAATTTAATAATCTAGAAAAGTTACCACAGTCTCTGATCTGAAATATTTAAAGATTTGCTGAGCAGTGTAATAAGATTCATGCTGAGTGATCCTTTCTTTCAGATGTCAACCACAATGGAAAATGGAATTGGGGCTGCTTGGAGTGCCAATAGAGAGAAAACATACAAGAAGGTAAGACCGTTTAGCTTCTAATTCATGAGCCTTTCTGTTTTGTTTTCTTTAACAAGATGTGAATTGACATCTTTATTTTTGACTAAAAACATCCAAAAGTATTCTCCCTATGCACCTGTGATTCACATCAATTTGTAGTAATGCTTTGACAACATATAATGTCCCCAACTTTGCACTGCTCTCACGCCAGAGGTCAGTCGGGCCATGTGCTGGTCACACTTTTGACGTCACCGCTGATATGAACCTTTTTTTCTCTCAAGATGCCACTCTTGCAAGGCTTCCCTCAGTGCCACTGCTTGCACACAACATATTGTAAAAAGTGGTCAAAGGTCATCTTGTTACCCGAGCAACAAAACTGCTTAATTGTTTGTGTACCATCCTCTAAAGCAGTTTGGCCTTTTAAGTGATAAATCCTCCATGCAAACAAATTCGCTAAATGTTTTTGCACAAGGTCATTTACGATGGACAACAAGTCTAAATAATAAATACGGAAATTAGAACCATAGTGTTCCAGGGTAAAAATGACATTATCGCAACACTTTTGAGGAACATTTTCACATTCTTCATGAAATAATCATCAACTTCACTGAAATTGTTGATTTGTTCATTGTGTCCACTATTATGCAAAATTCAATGTTGTTTACCAATTTTTGTCTCCATACGATTGTGGCAAAATGGAGTGCACCACTAGTTTCTAGTTTTGAAAAGAGATATCATGTTGATCTCTTCTTTTTAGCCAGAAGAAGTTGAGATACAGGACTCAATTTACTCAATCGGATTGTCATTCAAATGAAATGACCAGAGACCAAAAAACAAATCAACTGATGAATCAGAAACATGAAAAAATGATAATGCACTCCGAAGAACATTTGTGGCATTGATCGCGAACTAATTTCACTTCCAACTCCCCCACCCCCCACTTGATTATACGGTATATGGTTATGCGTTGTGCATGATGTATGTCCCACAGTTCCAGTCCACACTGTTTTTTTGATGTTTTGCAATTTCGTCTTTTCCTGTTTCACATTTTCGACAATTTTTCTTGGAGTGCAGTTTTGTAGTTCTGCTTGCAAGACGGGGGACACCAGTGCCAGGGTGCAATAACACACTTGTTTTCTCTTGCAAGACGACGTCATCTGCCTTAAAAGGCGCCATTCAGCTGGGCATCGGCTATACAGTTGGAAACCTCACCTCCAAACCTGACAGAGATGTGCTTATGCAAGACTTCTATGTAGTGGAGAGCGTCTTTCTACCCAGGTCAGCGTTTGCATATTACCAACACAGGAACTTACACCCGTAGAAGAGTGAAATTTTCTAACACAATCTTTCTATATTCTTCATGAAAAGGTTCTTGCGTAACAGCCAGACAATTGTATGAACCCAAGGTTATGTCTTTATAAGAGCCAATGAATCATACAGCTCCATTAAATTGTGAGTAGGTGGTAACTGGCTGCTCTCTGGCTGCATCAGTTTTCTATTGCAAAGTAAAAGAATGACTGCGAGAAAACCTCGATACTCCTCTCTGTGGGTTGATATTAATCAAATAAAATGTGACCTAATCATATTCAATTGAAGATCTACATAATTTGTTTGGTTTTTTTTTTTTTTTTTTTTTTTGGTGCCGACATTCTTTCACATTTTTGCACGTCTGATAGTGAGTTAAACAAAATAGACAAATTTGTGTGGAGAAAAATGGTGCCTGGAGGTTTTACTACCGGTGTGTGTGTGTGTGTGTGTGTGTGTGTGTGTGTGTGTGTGTGTGTGTGTGTGTGTGTGTATATATATATATATATATATATATATATATATATATATATATATATATATATATATATATATATATATTCACACACGTTTATATGTGCGTATATGTATATATGTATGTGTGTCTGTGTATACATGTATATGTATATATGTTTATGCCTTTATGTGTTTATATGTATATGTGAATGATGTGTAGCACCACGGTTTTACCTGGAAATGTTTTCCCTTTTTGTGGTTGCACCTGCATATGCAAACTCCATGCAAACATCCTGTCAGCTAATGTCCTTCTAAATATTGACCTTGATTTTTTGCCTCATCAAGACGCATACTTGGAACACGAAGACATTAGCTGCCGAACACAAATAGTTTGATGCGAACAATAAAGCTCTGCAGTTGAAAAGACAACTATGGGAGGCACGCGGGGGGGATGGTTTTATTTACTAATATGTGACCGTCTCAAGAGGGAGCGGACTGATGGATGTTTTTTTTCATTTCTTCTTTCCAGCTAACACTCTTTTGTGGGCCTTGTTGTTTCAGGCTCTGTCAATCTCGCTCTGGATCACTCTAAATGATACTTCACGACTAAAAAACACCCACCCACAGAAATACACAGACTCAATAATTAGACTGAAGGAAGTATTTCAATGTGTGTTGCTCAATTGTTTCCATGAGAGGCATTTGCTGACTTTTTGTCACTGCCAATTGTTCTTGTCATGACACACCAAACAGAGCAGCTACATAACACTTGGGAGTCAGGTGTAGTATTACACAGCCGTGCCTTATTTGTCCTCTTAGGGTATAGAACACCAGGACAAAACAGCCACTTACCAAGTAGTCGATTGAATTGAGTACAATATTTGAAACCACTGTGGAAGACAAATGCTGTACATTTTCCGATGCACTCATTTCAGCCTAAAGTACTCGAGAATAGTACATAAATGGTAGCATTTTTTTTCACGGTTGCATTTCCTTGTCATTCAGGTTAGGTTAGTTACAAAACAGGATTGAGCCACATTTCTGGGAAAGGTCAGCTCTAGTATTACATTTGAGACACGTTATCATGTTTTTGTGTTGTTTTGTCATCCCTGCGGGACACAAGACTCATATTAAACTGTGACAGTCGGTGAAATTGGAGAATACACTCAATCCAAATGAATGACGGTTCCTCATAATTGAGCTAACTTGCTTGTTGACTCGTGATCAAAAAGCAAAACAATGTCCACATGATGCGGTTGGAAACGCCTTGAATTCTCATCTGATTCTCTTTGTGTATCTCGCCTTATGAAAATGAATAAGACGTATTCTTGTGTTGTTGTTTTTTATTTTCTTGGTATCTCGGCTGTTTTGTTCGAATCCCAGTGAAGGAAGCAACTTGACCCCGGCACACCATTATCCCGATTTTCGCTTCAAGACGTACGCACCGCTGGCCTTCCGCTACTTTCGGGACCTGTTTGGCATCAAACCTGATGACTACCTGGTAAAGATTTGTTGTCATCCCACTAAATTCTAATTTACTACATTATTTTCCCGACTATAAGGCACACCGACTTATAAAACGCACCTTCAACGAATGACATTTTAAAACTTTTCCTTATACTGTGTAAGATGCAATGAATGACATATTTTAAAACCTTTTTCCATATATTGTATAAGGGGCTTTGGATTATAAATCACATGGTCAGCTTTCAAAAAAATTGAAGGCTTTTAGGTGTGTCGTATAATGCAGAAAATACGGTAATTTAATGACAAATTGCACCAGCTAATTCTACAGTAGAGCATTACAATGTTCATTCAAGCCTTCATGAAAACTTGTAGCATTAGTCCAAAGCTTGTATAAAGTTCCTATTTTCTGATCAAATGGACTTTTTTGTACTATGTTGTTATTTAAAAAGAAAGTTGAGATATTTAAGGTATAACAAATGCCCAAAAAAACATCCATTACATCAAAGTTCTGCTTGAAATGGATTCTCACAAAAAAAGCTCGTTTTCTAAGAATTGTTCAAATACGTATTTCACAACAAACTTACCAATGGACAGCTGCTGTTTACTGTTTAATACTCGACTGTAACCACTGTCACTATCCAATTTTGATACTTTGGCTTCACATATTTTATTTTGACTGTCGTAAATATTCCAAGACCTTGGATTTGTTTTTCAGATTTTGCAACCACCAAAATGACAACTCTTAGTTTGGCCTGCTCGCAAATCCACAAACAACTCATTTTGTTGATGTTTTGTTTTCCTTTTCAGTACTCATTAGTCAATGAGCCTCTAATTGAGCTGACCAACCCCGGAGCCAGTGGATCTCTCTTCTACTTAACCAGCGATGATGAGTTCATTATTAAAACAGTTCAGCACAAAGAGGCTAAATTCCTCCAAAGGTTACTTCCTGGTTATTACATGGTAAGTCATACACAGATTTAGTTAGTGTTACAATTGAATTACAATGTAAAGATTAAAAAGTAAAATAACTCAAAAATGTAATGTACAATCTTATTTGCATTTAAAAAAAGTTCTTATTGAGCTTTTTACTCAGTTTCATGCAGAATGTATCACGATATGCTTCCTATACTGTCATTAAAAGTACATTTAAAAACAGTTCCGAAACGAGATTTAACTCATTCACTGCCGGACACTTGCAAAAATGTGTCCACTCCAATGCCAGGGTTTTTGTCATTGTCACTCGAATTCCAGGACCCACAGAATATTGAGTTTTAGGACTATGGTACATAAACATTCAATACATCGTAAGAAACCTCGTCTTTCATCAGAAAATAAGAGTTAATTCCTAAATTATATGTGTCTGGAGTTGTATGATCTTGAAATGAGGGTGGCTGTTGAAAATACAATGCAATGCATATATATTGGTATATATAGCGCTTTAACAACAGCTGAAATTGGAACACAGCGCTAACATGGAACAAAGGGAAATGCTGCCCCCGTGTGGAAGGGAAAAACAATGCCAGAGGTCTGGCCAGCGCTTTTATAGCACGCCAGCAAGAAAAAACAAAAACCCGAACAAATTCGGGAATGGTGCTCCACGTCATATTTTCAATTCCCGAATAAATTTGTGAATGACTTAAAAGCAAAGAAAATAATGCTGACTAAAATGAAAGCGTGTGCAGTGCAATTACAAGCATGCTTTTAAAAACATTTGAATGAACCTAATGATAGTTATGGGAACGCAACATTAGATTTTAAACTGTGTTTAAAACGTGATAAATGTAGATATGTCGATGAATACTGTCCTAACCCATAGCTGTCACTTAATTTATGGATGTCTGTCACTTCTCAGAACCTGAACCAGAATCCACGCACCTTACTCCCCAAATTTTACGGACTGTACTGTATCCAGTCGGGAGGCATCAATATCCGCCTGGTGGTTATGAACAATGTGCTGCCTCGCTCAGTTAAAATGCACTACAAGTATGATCTGAAAGGATCGACGTACAAAAGACGAGCGTCTAGGAAGGAGAGAGAAAAAGCCTGTCCCACCTTCAAAGATCTCGACTTCCAGGACATGCATGAAGAAGGGCTTTACTTTGATGCAGAAACCTATACCAATCTGATGAAGACTCTGCAGAGAGACTGCCGGGTAAGTGGAATTCCTTCCACATGCCAAAGCTTTTCCTCAGTGAAAGGAATGCTGATTCGGATATCAGGTGATTTTTTTTTTTTACCAGCAGCATAATCAGAATTTCTTCTTAAGTGAAGTAATTTCTGTTGAAATAACTAAAAAACATTTCACCACATCAGACTTCTACCAATATCAGGCTGGACCCAGCTTAAGGGGGCTATCCCATTTCAATAAGTCACACTAAAAAACATATATCCTGAATGTTTGTGAGCCAAATAGTTATAGCATTGGAATACGAAAGAATCAATTAGTTTGAACAATATATCTTACCACGACAACACCATACCTACAGTGAAGCAAGCTGGGGGCACTGTCATGCTTTGGTACTGGATCTGGACGTGGGGCCTTAAAATATCAAGAAAAGCCCACTAGAACAACTGGAGTTTATTTAGGGTTAGATCAAGACGCATACAATTATAAGCCGTGTGTGCTGACTACCATTCAACCGTAGTGAACACGTTTGGTTAATTTTGAACACACCCACATCCATTATTCACAGCTTCTGTGCATACAGGATGTACAACCACGTGATTTCTGTCGTTTATTTTTATTTCCCCTCCCGAAAAGAAAAACTAATTAATTCACTTTACATTTACAGGTTGCGGGCGACATTGATTGCGGAAAAAGTTTGAAATAATTTATCTTGGTCACATATGTATCTAATCTGGTATTTGAAACGGGTCGTGTAGACTTTTTAGACCCACTTTGTTCATCCGTTCGTTTGTTCGTTCATTTTCATGTTTGTGTATTTAAAGTAGAGCATTATATGTCTTTGGTGGTTATTATTTATTTATTTATTTATTTTGTTGTTGGAGGAAAAGTACTCCACATGCTTGGGAAGTACTGTATGTGCTGATTTAAGATCCCAGTTTTCCCTCGACCTTGTGCTCTTGTCGTTTTGTGGTTGTGTTTCACCAAATGACATCTAGGCAAACATGGAATAAGATTAAGACATGAGCCTGGTAGCGTAAGGTAACTTGTGCAGTGGCAGGGAAAGTATTCATAGATATGCTACCAAGGTTTGAGTTGAATGTTATGAAAAAAAAATGTTATAGGGGTTAAAGGACAACCGACGTCTACGGACAAGTTGTGTCCATAATTTGTAAAATGGCTTCAAATGACTTCTACTGGGCGTATTTTAATAAGATTCCACCGCATATAGCTATAGTTTATGTTTTAAGACTCGCTCTGAATATTCAGGAAGTCTTGTTTTTGAGTTGGTGATGAGTCCGTATGTGATGTCACTAAAGGAACGCCCCTAACCGGAAAAAAGACACATTGTAGCAGTCCTTCCATCGCGTCAATGTATTTTGCTGTACATGTTTGGTCTGAAAACCGTGTTGCACCCAAAAGCCGCCAGAAGGCCAGAAGAGGGCGTCCAAGCGCCATATAAGGAATTTATCAGCCTATGTAAACAGAGGTGGCCACAGGATGTCGCCACTTTGTGCCTCTTTTTTTGGGAGAGAGATTTTCCCCCAATGTTGCCTCAAAATGGCACAAATAAATTCTTTAATCGATTGCAAACATGTATGCTTTCCTCTTCAGAACTATTTGAATCATATTCATAACTGGATGTGTAACAAGAAAGCATATTCTCCAAATCTGAAGCCATTGTTTTGATTCACTAGCAATGCAAGACGTCTTGGCATGACGTCACGAACTGGGGGCGGGACTTTCTGAAAATGCCCAATTCGCATCTTAATTTTTTTGCAGATTTTGGACACTTCAAGTCATTTTTATTGGTGTTTTGCATTTGACTAAAAATATACTGCGTGTTGTGGGTATTTTCGATGCTATAAAACGTTTGTCAGTTAAAAAACGTAAAAAAAAAGTGATGTCGGTTGTCCTTTAAGTAATCAATCTTTTTTTTCAATGAATTGGATTTCAACATTGTACGTTACAACTGATTTCAGGCCATATCGGGGCAAGTTGTTCCATAACTTAACATTTTCATTTTGTGTGCAAGTTTGAGAACTGTCACATTTATTATCAACTAACGTGAATAAACTCCACAGTCAATGTTTAGTCGTTCATAAACAGAGTGACACTGCTGTTATGTTGAGTGGAGGTTAAGCACAAGTGTCTTCGGGCTTCGGTCTTTGCGAGGAAACAAATATTCAGGTGACGAATGTGAGACAGCTTCTTATCTCATGAAGCTTTCCGTGGATCATTAACAGCATCACGCTGATTTTGTCCACACACTTTATTTCTCTTTTCAATGTTTTTGAGCCAGAATGACATTCTCCCCATCTTGCATAGTCAACGTTTTCTGAAAGTTCAACTTGACATGTACAGTGTACATGTCAAGTTGAACTTTGTACACGCATGCGCACATACACAGTGAGGCTTATGGTGCCCCAAATTAACAGCACTGACAAGTGTTTTTTTTTTCCTATCATGATCAATGACTTTTCCAATTTGCTATTTTACAAAACAAAAAGAAAAAAGGCTTCATTTGAAATTGTACCGTATTTTCCGGAGTACAAGATGTACCGGAGTATAAGGCACACACCCAACGAATGGTGTATTTGCAAACGTTTTCCATATCTAAGGCGCACCGGAGTATAAGGTGCACCTTCAATGACTGAAAAAGATTTTCCAAATATATATAAATAAACAAAATGTTCCAAATATTAGGCACACCACATTATCTTGTGACTGTAAAGTGTCCTTGAGAGTTTTGAAAGGCGCTTATAAATAAAATTTATTATTATTATTATTATTATTATTATTATTATTATTATTATTATTATTATAGGGCGCTACAGTAGAGGCTGGGGTTACGCACTACTTCTTCTATAGGCTGAAATGGAGTCGCTGCTGAAATTAGTTGCAAGACCTGTTGAGGCTCAATATTACTTCACATGTAAGGCACATCTTTTGAAGAAAATTAAGGCTTTTGGGTGCACCTTATACACTGGAAAATACAATAACTTGTATTTCCTCATTCGGCCTGAACAGCAAAAAAGTCACAGTTAAAAAATAATTTGGAAATGGTTTTATCCATTTATTTTATATTTATATCTGTGTGGGCATGCATCAATGTGCATACATACCACTTGTCAGGGGCCACACTCCTGGATGCAATCTATCCATACAAACAAATATAAGGCCACAGGCTCTTCGAGGCGAACCACTTTTTGTTATGTTCACCTCTTCCTGTTCTCGCCTCCTGAGCGGGAAACAAAATGCGATCTAAGCAGAATGTGTGTGTCCATTTCCATGAGTAAGCAGCTCAGCCCCTCAGCCCAGGAGAGTCTAGTCGACCAAAACACAGAGGGGAGGTCAGCGGGCACCTAGCAACAAGAGGGACGGGGAGGGCGGGGGTTATCGGGGGGGGGGGGGGGGGGGTGCAAGGAACCAGGAGGAAAGGCAGACTCTGTTTTCCTTTAAAGTGAATTACTGATAACACGTGAGGTCTTTGTGCAGAACTAGAATGAACTCTGGAGTCACATGTCCAGATATAAAATTGTAATACGTATATTGAATTACTGTATAACCCCCAGATACGCCTGTCATGCCAAGAGAATTAATATAATTCATGTTAAATGTGAATGTAAAGGTCATGTGACTATTTAAAGGCACATTTTGTGCTATTGGCAGCGATTCATTGATGGCGGCTGTGTAAACTCTCTCAACAGCGCTAACACCCATTACTTAGTTATCCCGTCTACCAAAATGCCCAAAAGACGTCATTTTCCGCTAGATTTCAAGAGGGCATGAAACAAAGGCCCAATATCTCAATCTCAATTGTTATTTTATATAGTTATTGATTTCTTTGCGAAATCCATCCATTTACAGTAAAGTCTCGTGATATCGATATCGGATATATCGATAGTCCCGGTTATATTGATATTTTTTTGGACTCCCTTGAATATCGATATAACGAGACTTTACTGTATTTCCTAAACCACTGATCTTCACTAGGGTTAGCGGGCATCCTGGAGCCTATACCAGCTGTCTTTTGGCAGTAGACAAGGAACACCCTGAACTGGATCACAATTTTATGTTCCATTAACCTGCTGTGCATGTTTTTGGAATGTGAGAGGAAACCAGAGTACACGGAAAAAACCTACACAGGGATCAGGAAAGCATGCCAACTCCACACAGGAGGGCCTTCTGGGAGCCAGAATCGAACCCTGTATCTCTGCAGTCAACCACGCCACCCTTACAAAACCCAATTCAGTAATTTATCGCTTATGTAGCATTTTACGGAATCCTTTTACCAGGTGAAAAATTGCACCTGATCCAGTTTCATTTATTATTTGAAACCCCCCAGTCAAGAGGATATTAAATTCAGTGCTTCCCTGAACAAGAGGCAGATCGAATTCTAATGAATAATGAATATCTATATTTTTCGAACACTTTCCTGGGATTGCATCTGCAGACCGTGTTAGCACATCCTCATTTTTGTGGCTTCAGACAGCCACATTTGCCCCAGACGCAAGGCAAATTTAAGAATGTGAGCAATGACAGAGGGTTGTGTCAGGAAGGGCATCCGACGTAAAAGCTTAGCCAAAACAAACATGCGGATCAAACCTCTAAAGATGGAGGACACTGATTTGCTGTGGCGACCCCTTGAAGGGAAAAGCCGAAAGGAAAAGAAGAAGAGCAATGTATTCATGCCCATGCGAAGCTTGCAGAGGCCACACCAACCGGCATAACTTCTTAATGGATCATCCTTCCTCCTTTAGACGTTGAAAACTTCTTTTAGAATTCTCTCTGCCACGCTGAATGTATTGGAAGTGACAGAGACACCGTCCGAAGCGCAAAAACATTGATATGTCAAACACAGGTACACTCTCTTTGTGTTATCGAATCATGTCTTCAAAACTAATGCTGTCTGATGATTAACTCATTCACTGCCAGATGTGCAAAAATTTGTCCATTCCAGTGCCGGGTTTTTTGTCACTCTAATTCCAGGACCCACAGAATATTGGGTTTTAGGACTACATAAACATTCAATGCAGCGTAAGAAACCTTAGAAAAGAGTTAATTCCTAAATTATATGTGTATGGAGTTATATAAGCTTGAAATGATGGTGGCTGTCCAAAATACACTGCAATACATACATATTGGTGTATATAGCACTTTAACAACAGCTGAAGCTGGAACAAAGTGCGAACATGGAAAAAGGGAAATGCTGCCACCTTGTAGAGGGGAAAAAACATTGCCGCTCTACGTCATATTTTCAATTCTCGAATAAATTGGTGAATAGCAGTAAATAAGTAAAACGAGGCCTTTCGAAGTACCGTGCACAAAAAATAGGAAGGTTAGCATTGACAAAAGTTGTCTTAACTTCATATTATTATAAAGCTCGAAAGATTTTCAGCTGGTGTTTCTGGGACAGGGACAAAAAGTTTATAGATGAAAAAAAATCACAAAAAGAAATGATCGCGGTTTACTCACAAATTACTTCTTTCTCAAGAACCATTTACCTTTTCTCTTTTATAAATGTCAACAGATGCATACACCACTTTATTTCATCTTCCGCCCATTCATGTAAGAGTATTGAATTGCTTCGCTCCTTTATATATATACTGTATAAATGTTGCTGGCATAGATCAAAGAACAGAGAACTATTTCTCATTAATAAATAATTCCCATGGCACTCGGGATAATCTCTCACAGCACACTAGTGTGCAACAGCAAAAAACAAAATGCTGACTTAAAGGACAACCGACGTCTCCGGACAAGTTGTGTCCATAATTTGTAAAATGGCTTCAAATGACTTCTACTGAGCGTATTTTAATAAGATTCCACCGCATATAGCTATATTTTACGTTTTAAGACTCGCGCTGAATATTCAGGAAGTCTTGTTTTTGAGTTGGTGATGAGTCCGTATGTGATGTCACTAAAGGAACGCCCCTAACCGGAAAAAAGACACATTGTAGCAGTCCTTCCATCACGTCAATGTATTTTGCTGTACATGTTTGGTCTGAAAACCATGTTCACCCAAAAGCCTCCAGAAGAGGACGTGGACAGTTAAGAAACAAAAAAAGTGACGTCGGTTGTCCTTTAAGTCAAATCTTATTTCCAGAATCGATGAGAAGGTTTCTTCAGCCGTCATCTGTACAATTTTGAAGGTTTCGGACGTTTCGCCTCCTATCCAAGAGGCTCCGTCAGCGAACTAAAGTCTGACTGGTCGTATCGGCCCTATTTATATACAACCAGTCAGACTTTAGTTCGCTGACGAAGCCTCTTGGATAGGAGGCGAAACGTCCGAAACCTTCAAAATTGTACACATGACGGCTGAAGAAACCTTCTCATCGATGGACCACTCCTGTACGATTGAGAGCTTACACAGACTTATTTCCAGAATGTAAAATTGTTGCTGTAGTTTTTTTCATCCTTCATACATCAACATTATTTATTAAAATCTTGGCAATAACTACTAGACAAACAGAGTTCTGCCATTCCTTCTTGATTGTGGGCCTGGCATGTGGAACATGGCCTTTCGTAGGCAAACTCGTGTGGATTAGTGTGTGTATGTTTCAGTGTGTTTCCAGCACAGCTGCAATTTGAATGAGACGGGGGTGAAGGGATGCAAATCCTTGATATTGAAAAGTTCAAAGCTTAGATAAAAGCCTGACCATTTGTTTTTCACTCATTTGACCTATTTTGTAATTGTACATGCGGGCAGGTGCATGTGCGCGTGGACGTGCGTGACCTACAAATCCACAAAATAAGTTTGCATTCGCATGCATGTGTCATGGTCTTAAAACGAAATAGGTGCTCACGGGAAAATTAAAACAGTGGCGGACCGTCAGAGCCTGCAAGGCCTTCTCTGCTGGCCTAAAAATATATGAATCAGAGACTGATGTTAATTATATATTGTCCATAAATTCTTATTAAAAAATTCCAAATTGTCTTTCAGCTTCCTTTCATTACTTTTACCTTGTTGCGCTGCTTCCAGATGTGTGTTTTCGTATTTCAGCATTTGACCAATCTCATTTCAGCCATCATTTGTTACCGTCAAATGTGTTGATCAAACTGTTGCTATAACCAATCAGATTTCGTGTTGGCAACCCAAACGGGGTGCCAATGCCTTCTTGTAGGCGTTGGTCAATGTCAGAGTTTTTGCAAACTGTGATTAGCTAGTCACATTATTGGCTAGTCACTAGCCAATCATGGTATCACAAGCCACTAGTGACAAGAGCATACTGGCCAGAGCTAGCTTACAGTATCATTCACGAGCTGCATAAGCAAATATATTGTGTTAATTTAATAGCAGTTTTGTCAACCCTCAATGGCTGAAAGAGAAAAAATGGATTTGTTTGGAAATTTGCCGTTAAAGCCATTTTCAAGACGGACGTTTCAAGAAAAAATGGGCATCATTAAGAAAGGTTACTTCCACGCAGGTACCCTCTAGTGGACTTGTAGTGAATCACAACACACTTCTTTCAATCTGGATTGATTCAGATGGAGCACTACTGAAGGCCTAGCGATGAAATCCACGGCCCACCACTGGGGAAGTTGACTTAAAAACACAGAAGTGAAAATCTGCGACATGAGTGTGTCACTTTCTTTTGTTTCTTCCAATCCGAGTGAGTAAAAGGATGTGGTCTCTTCACAGAAAGTGACAAAAGCAGTGTTGTTTTTCTTCCAACTTCCTCATTTGGATTTACAAGGGAAAAAAATATACAAAAGGAAAAGACCCTCCAAACGACCTCTTCACTAGTTTGGTCAATCATTATTAACCCCAACAGTATCTTAAAGTGGGTCAGCCACCTGATTGTGATGGTATGGATTTACCTGGTCGTTCTTATCGCGGTTTCACGGTGTAGCTCCCACCTCTTACCTCCCTCACTCACGGTTGGCTCAATGCGCGCTCTATTTTAGCCTCTCCAAGCCAAGCCTGAAGGAGACGAGATGTCGGGAGACTTTGGGAACTGGGTGAAAGGCTCCTCACAAGGGTCGCTGTGTAACACTTTGTGGAGAAACACCTTGTTTATTTGGCCCCAATCCGGTTTGAACAGAAATTTCCTCAGAGCGGTCTCGCCGCCCTTTGAGGTGATGACGCATGTAGCTGATGTTGATTTATGTGTGACATGATATGCTGTGGTCATAAATTTGTCCCATTTTGAGAATCTTTATAATAAGAATCTCTCTCTCTCTCTCTCTCTCTCTCTCTCTCTCTCTCTCTCTCTCTCTCTCTCTCTCTCTCTCTCTCTCTCTCTCTCTCTCTCTCTCTCTCTCTTACTTTATTTTAATGTATTTTACTTTGTTTAACTTCATTGTATTTTATTATATTTTGTTATATTTAATTTTAATGTTAATTTTTGACGTTATATTTTTTTATTTTTTTATTTATATTTCTTTATATTTATGTCTACTTTTTTCTCATTTTAGGTGCTGGAGAGTTTTAAGATCATGGACTACAGTCTGCTGTTGGGTGTCCACGTCCTGCACCAGAACCAGAGAGAAGGGCTCGAGCATGGCCAAGCGGGGGGTGACCGATCCAGGCCTGTGGGCCAGAGAGTTCTCTACTCCACCGCCTTGGAGTCCATCCAAGGGGACGGAAAGGCGGCTGAAGCCCTTACCACAGACGACACGTGAGTGGGCTCAAATGCAGAACGCACACATTCATACTATGTAGCCCCACGTCTGTGTAAGCTCTCAGTCGTACAGGAGTGGTCCATCGATGAGAAGGTTTCTTCAGCCGTCATCTGTACAAAAGTGAAGGTTTCGGACGTTTCGCCTCCTATCCAAGAGGCTTCGTCAGCGAACTAAAGTCTGACTGGTCGTATCGGCCCCATTTATATATCCCTAATGTCCAGACCTGGTGGCGCCGGACACAGCTATGATAGGTCCCTACTCTCAGGTTGGGGGGGGGGGGGGACCCCCCCCCTGTGGCCCCACTGATTGTCCCTACATTCCTCAGGAATGTAGGGACGAAACCTTCACTTTTGTACAGATGACGGCTGAAGAAACCTTCTCATCGATATGTAGCCCCACCCTTAATTGCCACCACTGTCCTTATATTTACACTTTTTTGTTTGATTAGTACCCAAAAAAGAAATGCCAAGTCTTTTATCACAATGTTCTATGTCTCCAGCATGGGTGGCATCCCGGCCAAAACGCACAAAGAAGAGAAACTGCTCATCTTCCTTGGCATCATAGATATTCTGCAGTCATATAGGTACGGTGGTTAGACATTAGATAATTACAATGTCTTCTATATGTATATATCTATTTTTTTTCAAATGTCATATTTTCTATTGTGTATTTTTTCATGCTGTTTTCTGGGGTTTCAAGGTGTGGAAAATGTTGTTTATGATTTAGTTATAAAGCAGATGATTCAAACCAAGCCCTTTGGCAAGAGTAATAATGCTCCATTTTGATTAAAACTACCATTGAGCAGTATGTTTATTATTCTAGTTTCTAGTTTAGTCTAGCTAGCGAAAATATTAAAATTTTGCACCACTACAAAGGACATAAATAAACAAAAAAAAGTTTCTGATAGTCAATGAAGACTGAACAATGAGTATCCAAAAGGTTAACCCTTTTGAGCAACTTTTCCCCTTTTTTCTACTACACACTGGTTTGTTTTAATTGGGGAGGGGAGTGCGGTAATGGAGAGTGACGCCTTTTAGCTCATAGGACGTCTGTGAATATAAAAGTGGCACTTGTAGTATTGGTTGCTTGCTGAGGTGAGATCAGCTCCAGTGGGATAAATACTCAAGACCCAATTATTTTTGAAAACAGACCCTTAAATGTAAAAACGTTACATAATCCCAAACAAGGTTGCACTTTAGCTAGTGGTGCCAAAAGGGGGTTGGGGGGTTTATGATTTCATGAAATGTCAAAGATTTTTTTTTAATTTTTTTTTACAATAAACTGTATTGTTGGGTCTCTGCAGATTCATTAAGAAGTTGGAGCATTCATGGAAAGCTCTGGTGTATGATGGCGTAAGTCTATGACCTCATCATACTGCCTGAAAGAGCAGCTTTTTCCCCTGTTTTGTTTAGTTTTTTATTTGAAACAAGCCTTCTACTGTATACGATCATAAAATCAACTCTGACACATTTTTTTTCTACCCCAGGATTCCGTGTCGGTGCACCGGCCAGGTTTCTATGCCAGCCGCTTTCTCAAGTTCATGAGCACTCGGGTCTTCAGGAAGACTCAGCGTAAGTTTGCCTTTCCTGTCACAAAATAGAGGAAGATGCTTTTTTTCGTAAACGCAGTCATCCAATTGACCAATGTGGCGGAACGCTATTGTGAAATTAAGCAGAGGAATAGTTCCTTGTATTGTCTTCCTGATCATGTGACTTGCTTGTGCTTAGGAAAAAATGTGAAGCATTTGGCCAACGGCATGCTGAACCCTCCCATCATAAAAATAATGTCATTTTTAGTCAAATGAATGGCTATAATTTACCATGTATGGCCAATGGACACCTGTTCAGGAACTGTTCGGGAGATATTTATGATAGTAGTTATCGCGGTTGTAGTCTGCAAAGATTCTTGTCATATTTTGGTTCCCTCATTTGATGAAATTAGAATAGTGGCAAAATTGTCAATATTTGGCAAGTACAGTGATACCTCAGCTCACGAACTTAATTGGTTCAGAGAAAGTTTGTGTAAGCCGAAAAGTGTGTCTTCCAAACATTAATTTCCCATAGGAGACCATTAAAAATTAGAATAAAAAACTACACAAAAGATACCTTATTTTATGTATAGGACAACCGACGTCTCCGGACAAGTTGTGTCCATAATTTGTTAAATGGCTTCAAATGACTTCTACTGAGCGTATTTTACAAAGATTCCACCGCATATAGCTATATTTTATGTTTTAAGACTCGTGCTGAATATTCCGGAAGTCTTGTTTTTGAGTTGGTGACGTCACTGAGGGAACGCCCCTGACCGAAAAAAAGGACACATTGTAGCAGTCCTTCCATCACGTCAATGCTTGTTTGTTCTGAAAACCTCGTGTTGCACCAGAAAGAGCCAGAAGAGGGCGTCCAAGCTCCATGTAAGGAATTTATCAGCCTGTGGAAACGGGCTGATTAATTCCTCACAGGAGCTTAGTGGCCATTTTATGCCTCTTTTTGGGTGAGACATTTCCCCCCAATGTTGCCTCAGAATGGCACGGAATAAATTCTTTAATCGATTGCAAACATGTATGCTTTCCTCTTCAGAACTATTTGAATCATATTCATAACTGGATGTGTAACAAGAAAGCATATTAACCGAATCTGAAGCCATTGTTTTGATTCTCCAGCAATGCAAGACGTCTTGGTGTGACGTCACGAACTGGGGGCGGGACTTTCTGAAAATGCCCAATTCGCAGCTCAATTTTTTGCAGATTTTGGACACTTTAAGTCATTTTTATTGGTGTTTTGCATTTGAATAAAAATATGACACTGTGTGTTTTGGGTATATTAGATGCTATAAAACGTTTTTCTGATGTCAGTTAGGAAACAAAAAAGTGACGTCGGTTGTCCTTTAAAACTACACAAAAATATACCTTATTTTCTGCATGATAAATGTGCTATTGTTTTGTAATTAAAGAAATAAACTGTACTGTATAATAAAGTCGCGATGATACCCTTACACACTGTCCCCTGCTAGCTGCTTTTGGTTAATCCAAATTAACAGACGTTTTTTAACCTCTTGTATTGCCTGAGACCGTTGCTGAGACGAGGTATCACTGTAAGTGGATTTCGTCTAAATGCATATTGCAGAAATATAAAACCAAAAATATTGACAATATCTCTGCAGATCTTATCATGTTTTTGCATCACTTCACAAAACTGTGTTTCACCCACCTTCCTTCAAAAGTACAATCATCAATCCAATGATTGATTGCCCAGCAAGTAAAAATAGTGTTTCTAATTTCAACCCCGATGAGAGCTTTTGAAGTCGATTTAGATTGAGCCACTCTCATGTGAAGATTACACCGGCTATAGACATATTTGAGATTATAAAACCACCCATCCGGGCCCCCCTGCGGGAACGAACGTGGTCGAAGTGATGATGTGAGAACTTAGCAAAGGTATTAGTCTGCACTTCAGTCTGATTCCCCCCTGACCCCCTTTTTTTTGCATTCATGTGCAGAGATTCGATTTTCCCCTTCAAAGAAGACTCGCACATCAATCCATGCTCTGAAGTCGTCCTCTCAGGAGATCCTTTCATCGCAGGTGGATGAGAGGGATGAGGGCATGAGCAGGGGGGATCGGCGGTGGGGGGCTCGCAGTCTGGCAAGTCTGGATGGAAAAGGTACATTAAAAAAGCCTAACGTTTTGTCGTTTCATCATCTGCGCACCCTGTGGTCAACTTTTATGGACCATGACAAGCACTTTGATGACACATCAGCCGTCGCTTAAAGGACAACCGGACAAGTAGTGTCCATAATTTGTAAAATCGCTTCAAATGACTTCTACTGAACGTATTTTACAAAGAATCCACCACATCTCGCTATATTTTACGTTTTAAGACTCGCGCTGAATATTCCGGAAGTCTTATTTTTGAGTTGGTGACGAGTCCTCACCCTACGTCACTGAAGGAACGCCCCTAACCGAGAAAAGACATACCTTGCATCACCTCAATGCATTTTGCGGTACTTTGTTTGGTCAGAAAACTTCGTGTTGATCCATGTTGATGACGAAATTAGAAAGAAAACACATAAATAACGCGATGGTGAATTGTTGTGTGTTGCGCCAAGATTTCTACAGTCTATTTGATGTTCGCTTACAAAAAAACGTCCCAGGAGACAATTTCGACGGAGCTTTGTCGCCATCTTCTGCCTTTTTTGGGTACTATGAGTACTAAAGAGTTTGTCACCACATTTGGATTGGATTGGATTGGATTTGCCTTTATTAGTCTCACAGTGGAGAAATTTACATTTCACAGCAGCAAAGTGATGAAAGGAATGAAAGTAGAAAAACAAAATACATGAGCTGCTCTCGGGGCGCCGTCTTGAAGTCAAAAGAACAAAAAAACTAAATAACAAATAATATGACAGCATAGAGACAATATGACAAAACAAAGACACAGAGAGACATTCATTCTTCAGGACTTGCTGTACCCTCTTTGTGATGACATGCAGCAGTTCTAGATGAAAGAGGAGAGGATCAAAGCGTCTTTCCACCAGTGGATCAGGGACATTTCTCTCCAGACGCATCTAAATGACCGGAATAAATTCTTTAATCAATTGCAAACCTGTATGCTTTCCTCTTCAGAACTATTTGAATCATATTCATAACTGGATGTGTAACAAGAAAGCATCTTCTCTGAATCTGAAGCCATTGTTTTGATTCTCGAGCAAGGCAAGACGTCTTGTCGTGACACCACAAACAAGGGGGTGGGACCTTCTGAAACTGGCCACTTCTGGGTTCAATTTGAAGTAGTTTTTGGACACTTTAAGTCATTTTTATTGGTGTTTTGCATTTGACTAAAAATATCATACTGTGTGTTTTGGGTATTTTAGATGCTATAAAAGTTTTTCTGATGTCGGTTAGGAAACAAAAAAGTGATGTCGGTTGTCCTTTAATTGGCCTGTAAAAACATTGAGAAGCTTGCATAAGAAGTGACTATTTAGTTGAATAACCTCCCCGAGTCATTTGAAGACCACTTTTCAAGGGGAGCAGTTTAGGAACATTAAACACCTCACGGCCAACTTTAGGCAAACAAGCATTCGCTTTTCACATTCAAACCTATGGAAAGCATTGAGTCTACGATGAACGAAACGTTCCTGCTATTGGAATAGAAAAAAAGGTGAAATGACAATGTATTCTTATTTATTTTAAATTAAACCTCTACTAAATATATTACACAAACACGACTTCACGTTCCAGCAATTATCCTTGCGGAATTAATGGAGCGCTCCATTGTGGTCCGCTAATAGGGCTATTTAGCTGGATGACCGGATAGATAGCTGACTATCTATTAGCTAGCTAGCTAGCTTTCCATCTATTTGAGTTATTCCGGGTTGAGTGAAAGCTGGCGCGTGTGGCTGCCGCTGCTCACCCACAGAAAAACGTATGTGACCTTGAGAGTTTTGAAAGGCGCTGTATTATTATTATTATTATATGCTATTATTATTATTCTATTATTATTATATGCTAGCGCTCCACAATAGAGCGCTAACACGCTAGCGTTACAAAAGGGGGCGCTAGCGTGGTGTCGGTCAATACTGAGCACTACAGAAATAGCACAGTCAAATAATTTATCCTGGTTTATTCATGGTTAGAATAATTTCTTGACACAATGTAAGATTTTCTACACTCTATCCTGTGATTCAATGCAACCTTTTATGTGAATACTTCTCCTTCCTGTGATCATTTCCATTGTGTGACTTTTGTGTTTCCAGCCGTGTTGGGTTCATATCATCATAGTGAGCTGGTCCCCACCAACTCTTCTTACTTCAATGACTCCTCCATGGGCACGCTGTCCTCCTCCTCCGTCTTGGTGGGCATGGACAACCAAACAGATGAAAGGTAAGGCGCCGTGAGGTTGGATCAATTTTGCTTTTGGCCAATGATGTCACTCACGTCAGCCATTCATTTTCTATTGGGCGCATCGTCATTAGGCAATGCAGCGAGGTATTCTCTAGACAACCGATGGTGCGGCACACATGCTGATAGACAACCATCCACAACTTCATCTACTCCAAAATGCAATTTAGAGTCTTCAACTAATCTAACAATAACGCCCAACATTGAATCTAATTTATAAAATAGATTAATATAGATATACAGTGCTACCTTGGCTTAGGAACTGAATTGGTTTCCAGACAGAGTGTGTCAGGCGAAAAGTGTGTATCTCAAAAATTATTATCCCATAGAAAACCATTAAAATGAGAATAATCCGTTCCCAGGTACCCATAAAACATAATTTTCCACTTTCTAATTTTCTAAACCTTAAAACTACAGAAAATATAACTATTTTATGTATAATAAATGTGCTATAGTATTATAATTAAATAAATAAACTGTACTTAATAATAAAGTGGTTGTATTTACCTTTGTGATGGTCGTTGATGGCTTGATGGAATGGAGTGGCCGGTTTCATCAGCATTAAACACTTGATGAGGAACATAGCCATCTTCTTTCACTATCTTGAGAAATTATCCCTTGGAGGTGCTTTCTCTGCGATAATTTTACCTTTTTCCTCATCAATTGTGTTCTGTTTAGCTGGGTTGATAGCTTTTTGCATCAAGTGTACAGATGGTTTGTGCGGGTTATTTGTGGAGCCTGATTGATAGGATATTTTAACCTTCCAGTCTACACTCTGCTTTTCAACTATCAAAGATGAAACGAGTCCAAATTTCACTGTTTTCTATCCATTTTCTCACCATTTCACTTTTTTTTCAGTTTTGTTTTTTTGTTTTAACCTTTGTCATCTCACTTTCGTGTGTGTGTGTGTTTTCTCACTCTCTCTGTCGTCTGCCTGTCTGTTTAATGTTCAACCCCCTCCCCTCCCCTGCTGCGTTCTTGACCAATCACGTGGCTTTAACCGAAAACTGGGGGCAGGGAATATAGTACAAAACAGTCGGCCACCATTTTCTTGTTAGGAGAACGGGCTCGTTCGCGAATAACACATCACTCATTGTGGCTGCCCCGTGTGTATCCCGAAAAATAGTTTGTATGCCAAAGTAAAGTTTTCATAAATGTAACGATCGCAAAACGAAGTTTGTAAGCCACGGGGTTCGTAAACCGAGGTATCACTGTACATTAATTAATTCATACATGAATTCATCATACCTTCAAAAACGTTCTGTTTGCCTGCGACTGCACACACCTTTCACGACATTTGTCAATTGTGACTGCATAAACAAGTTGCCACGTAGCGGTAGATGAGTCCAAATGTAATAATCATGATTCACCTCTAAATAACTGACATAGCTTAATTGCATTTGCTCCTGGTTTTATTCTGCTCTAAATTACCACACCTAATAATTATTTTGTGGATTTGGAATGACATGCAAGACATCCTGAATAATATTAGTATAGTATTTTTATGGTTTCAATCCTTTTTTGTTGAAGGCTACATTGCTTCTACATATATTGAGCATAAAGTGTGTGACACAGGCACCGCCTCTTCTAAATACTATACAGGTGTCAAAGTCAAGGCCCAGGGCCCAAATCTGGCCCGTCACATCATTTTATTCGGTCTGCGAAAGGTAATCCAACTTTTGAATTTCCATCATGCTTGCTAAAGCCCAAACCAAAATGTCAAATTGTCAGATGTAAACCACAAATTTGAAAACTAGTTATTCATTAATTTGTTTTGCGCCCTATATGTAATATGTGATGTGGACTAAACATTCTAATGCCCAAATCCATAACGGCCCCCCTAGTGGAAACCATAACTACAATGTGGCCCGCGGCAAAAAAAACAAGAATTTTACACCCTTGCCACAGTGGATAAGTGGTTCTTATTGTCATGGCGAGCAAGATTAGAACACCAGCCAGGACACCTCTCACTTTAGTTTGTAGAGAATATCATCTTAGCTTCTTTGGCTCGTCTCTATCTCTCCACTGATGCATGTTGACCACATTTGCAAAGAGTGAGTGAAAAAAACAACACGCTTCCTCCTCTCTGTTGCTTTAATTCTGTCACGGCTGACTGGCCCGCATAAGTGTAGTCTAGTACCGGTATTTGAAAACATAACACCGCCAGGCCCTGGCCTTGAGGACCAGAAGGAGGTCATGCACATGTGTGCGCAGGGGGTGCGGGTGTTTTAATAGGCGCGGCCGCACATCGACATGTCTCGTTCCCACGCCACGGTCGCTTTTGCCTTTAAGTTACACGCTTCTTATTGGCAATAAATACGTCATAGAAGAGATGACTCAGTGCCTCCACAATACGTGAGCAGTGCATGGCACTCGGTTATACGTTTCCTCCCTGCGAGCATCCGTGAAGGTGTCGTCGCTCTATTACAGGGTTTGGATTACCTCACTGGGTTTTAGTGTACATCATGAAATATTCAGGCTCGTGTTACATCAGTGGCTTCAAACTTCCCAGTGGATGGCTTCACCTCTGGCCTTTGAGAGGCGATAATGCACATTGATCCAGCAAGCCTCTTTTTTGAAAAGAAGTAGAAGCTTTTTGAGAGCCGTGCATAGAAATAAAGGATGGCACATTTTAAAGTGTAACACTTGCATATGTGAATATTGTTACCCTTGGTAGTTTTACTTTTGTAGGCAAAATTATTCGCAGAGCAAAATACAATACTGGAGTGTTCAGCTTGAGCTCTTGAAAGCAAAACAACTCATCTGCTTTCCCCGAGTGGAGAAAAGTAAAATTCATATGTTGCAGTTGAATAATAATAATAATAATACAGTGATACCTCAGTTTACAAACTCAATTGGTTCCCAGAAAGTGTGTGTAAGGCGAAAGGTTCATCTGCTGAACATTTATTTACCATAAGAAACCATTAAAAATTAGAATAATCCGTTCCCAGGTCCCCATAAAATATACTTTTCTACTAAATAAGCCATAAAACTACACAAAAGATACCTTATTTTATGTATAATAAATGTGCTATTGTATTGTAATTAAAGAAATAAACTGTACTGTATAATAAAGTCGTTTTATTTACCTTTGTGATGGTCGTTGATGTAGTTGATGATATCCAAGTGAAGTTGCCGTGCTTTCTCGGTGATAATACCCTTACTCACAATGTCCCCTGCTAGCTGCTTTTCGTTAATCCAAATCAACATACCTTTTTCAACCTCTTCTATTGGCTGAGACTGTTGGTTAGACGACACAGAAACACCCTTAGCCACATGTAGCGTACTGGGACACTAAGTCATACAAACGCACACCTTGTTCGTGTTTTTCAATGATCTCCTTCTTCTTCTCGACTGTAATTTTCTTTTGTGTCCTCTTCGGCTTAACACTAGCCTGTGGTGGGGTCTTTTCCGTTCCCATAATAGCAAAAGTACTCCACTCGCTAGCAAACCACGTCTGCATTCAAAGCGGGTGTGGAAAACTAGTCCGCCAGCCACCGTAGCGCTGTTCGACCGTGTGGTTTGGTGTGCATCCGCCAAAAACTAGTCCGCCAGCCACCAGTGCTGTGTGGTTTGGTTCATCCGCCGAAAACTAGTTTGTATGCCCAGATTATCTTCTCACAAATTTAATGTTCGGAAAGCAAAAAGTTTGTGAGCTAAAATGCTCGTAAGCCAAGGTATCACTGTACATTTTATTTCTAAGTGCCTTTCATAACTCTCAAGGACACTTTACAGCCACAGGATACATTTTTTTTTTTTCTGAGTAGAAATTAAGGGTAGCAAATATGACAAAGGGTGGCGGGTGGCGCGGTGAGGCAGTGGTGGCGCATCAACCTCACAACGCACTGAGTGCAGAGGTCGTGGGTTAGATCCCAGCTCTGGACCTACTGTATGGGGTTTGTTCTCCCTGGGCCTGTGTGTGTTTTCTACGGGTACTCCAGTCTCCCGCATGACAAAAACATGCACGGCAGGCTGATTGAACTCTCTGAATTGATCCTCGTGTGAGCGCGGATGGCTTTTTTTGTATGTGTGTGCCCTGCAATTGGGTGGCAACCGGTTCAGGGTGTCCCCCGACTACTGCTGGAAGACAGCTGGGATTGGATCCAGCACCCTGTGGCGACGCTTGTAAGGTTGAAGCGGATAGGAAGTGAAAGTGTGGTGTGGATGGATGGATGGATGGATGGATGGATGGATGGATGGATGGATAGGTGTTTTGGATGGGTGGCTGGATGGATCGATGGGTGGGTGGAAGGATGGATGGGTGGGTTGTGTGGGTTTTGGGTGGATGGATGAATGGATGGATGGGTGGGTGGGTGGGTTTTTGAATGGGTGGATGGATGTTTTTTTGGATGGGTGGGTGGGTTTGGGTGGAAGGATGGATGAATGGGTTGGGTGGGTGTGTGGGTTTTGGGTGGATGGAAGGATGAATGGGTGGATGGATGGGTTTTTTGGATGGATGGGTGGGTGGGTTTGGGTGGATGAATGGGTGGCTGCAAGAATGGATGAATGGGTTGATGGATGGAAAGTTATGTGCATGTATTCAGGTTGCACAATTTAATCCAGGTCTGCATCACATTGTAAATTGGAATCTGGAATATTAATAAACGGCGGCAAAAGCCCAAGTTACATAAGAAAACCATACAAAGTTATTACATTTTATTTTTATCAACGGTCCAACTAATTTCTTTGGCCCCTAATTAATAGTACTTGTCAATGTGTGAAACCTTCCAAAGCTGACCTCGCTGCCCTGAGTCTTGTAGATGTTCATCCAAAAGTGTTGACACAGCCGCCTGCTGGCATGCGTGCTCTGCACTTGTGGATGTGACAGGCGAGCGTTTCTTGTGTTTTAGAGAGGACGCTGGCTCAAGTTCCACATTCACGCTGGAGGACAGCGCCATCTGCCTGACGTCCGAGCAAAGCACCATGGACGTGGACCTGGACCGCGATGACGGATCGGTTCTCGACGTCTACTTGGTCAGTTGGGCCACACATAAATTGATGCGACCGCATCGAAAGTGGCCGTACAAGCTAACGTTGCCCTCGAGCTAAATTTTGTTTGGTAATAGAGCCCAAACAAAATGGCCGATTTCCATTTCTCTCAAAGACGCTTTCGATTTGAGAAGCAGAAACGTTGCTTTTGACTTTAAAATTCTATTTTGACGTTTTGAAGTTAAACAAGTTCAGTTTGTACAAACAATTGTACATTGTATAAATATTTAACATTTTTCATCTATATATATTGACAAAATACATTAAGATTCGATGACAGATGTTAACGTTTTGGTAAAATCGCTCATTTGATATTTATTTTTCTACATAAACTAAATTAAACAATCATTCAATTTGATAAAAAGGATAATTATGATAATAAACTAGTTATTTTATTATTTGATTTACATCAAACATTTTTAATATTAATATTACAATTCACATTTTTACACGTGCGTGTCCATATGAACACATAAAAAAATCTATTTCAAATGCATTGTTTCTTGCCACATTAATTATTGTCAATTATATATAATCATATTATTGTTCATTATATACTCTGAACTGATTTGATAATCTGTTTTTATTTTATTTTATTTAATACATTTATCTGCGTTCATATGAACACGCTTGGCGTAAATGGGTTAACATTCAACCAATTGTAAAAAAAAAACAAGTAAAATCATTTGTATATACATTTCACACATTAATGATGATATAAACTTAGTTTACTATAATATAGATATCTTATTTAATTGATCATATACATTGATGAAAAGGTTTCTTCAGCCGTCATCTGTACTTCTTTGAAGGTGTCGGACGTTTTGCTTCTTATCCAAGAAACTTAGTCAGCAAACTAAAGTCTTACTGGTAGTTTAGGCCCTATATATCATATATATGAGATATATATGATCATATATATTGAGAACATTTTGGAAAACATTTATTTCCATCTGGACATAATAAGCGAGTTAAGTGAGAGTGCAAGTTTAAAGTTTGTTATTTTGTGGTTCCAATATTCATTCTTTTTTTCTTCTTGTGTGTTGCAGTGAACTGAGGCTCTTCAAACCCTCCACAAGCTTCATTCACAGCCTCCTCCTCCATTTGTTATGCTGCTCCGGCAGTCATGTTGCCACTTTGATTGCCACCGCGAGGTTGACAATGAAGAGACGTCACCCGAATTGACATCTTGTGACATCACACCGTGTGAAGGCACTTTTAAGACGTTGCGTTTCATATATTTTATCATGATCTCCACAGGAACCTGCTCAATAGTATATTTATCGACTATATATTTTAGTCTGCCGAATACTTTTTTCAGCTCCGTTAGTTGCTGATCTGATGAAATGTTTACAGTAGAGCCACAGTAACAGGTCAGATCGTCACATAGTCGAAGGTGACAGAATCCCAACCACCTGAATGCCAGGGGGAGGAAAAACAGAGGAAGACTACACCATCTCCGATGAAAGAAAACAATAGTTTGGAAAACAGTTTGGACTTGAGCAAGAAGTGATGCATAGCAAGGTGGAATGGTTCACATTAGGAAAAACATTATTTTCCTTCTGGACTCTTGACTGTGCTCAGTGACCTCAGATTATTTTGATAGTTTTATTTGTATCATAGAAGGTCTTTTCATACAGAATAATGCCTCCTCTTACTAATCAGTAAGATGCAGTCCGATAACTCATCATCAGCGCTTTCCAAATGTAAATGTTGAATCACTGGATTTTGTGAGTCAATGCTATTAATTTATTATATAAATCAACATTTTATCATTTACTGAAAATCATAAATCACATGAAGACAATGCATATTTATAGACAACCCTCTGAATAAAGTGACATCAACAATCAGCATTGAGCTTTTTCTTTTCCTTAGCCAATTTTTTAAAGACCTCATGAATAAATTGAGCTTTTATTGAGTATCAAACTTGTAGAACATTGCATTTCTAGAAATCCAAAATCACTACAATGATCACGACAATGTTGCTAGACGATCACAATTTCCCATCACTGGTAAACTATTTTCAGAATGGGCCTACAGGCTACTCATGTAGTCCTGAAGGGGCGACTGGTAACCCCTGCTAAAGAGTTTTGGTCAACTTTCCTTCCACCATGGAAAAAAATGGGACATGCTGCAGCAAAATTCTGTTGTGTAGCAATTTTAATTTACATGACATTGGCAACTTGCGTTACATTTAGTGCAAATAATAACACTTCTGATGTACAACTTACACACATACAAAGTGTGTGGATTAGTGACACATTATCAAAATTAAAAACAAGCTATATTCTTCGGTGGACATGGTGCGTAGATCTTATAAATTAGTCATCCAAAATCCTTCTTAACATCTGCCAACTAGAGGGCAATTGCCCTCACAAGATGACAACATTAACAAATGCAAAACAACCCAGAGCTGTTTTGAATGTTGAGGTATGATCATGATGTGAAATGCTGAACCTCCCATCCGCACCTTCAACCACACAAAAACTCACTCACTTGCCGTCACTGATGACAAATGCACATGTGGTGGTCGTATAGTAACAATGACCAGAATCTTGCTGGTGTCTAAGGCATCCCCAGGTGTAGTTAATCATTATCAGTCACTGTGCGCTGTAGTATGCCACACAAAATTAAATAGTAGCTATGGAATGCTAAGTGTGAGGTGATATACTCAAATGTGCACTGAGACAAACTGATAAGAGACATTTCTTAGGCTGACTAAAGGTCACTGGGGATGCATTAAAAATCAAGAAACCGGCTTAACTCTTGATGAGAGAGGATTCTAAACTGGCCACCAGGTGCGAGCTGGTAAGCTGCGACAGCATCTGTTGTCAACAAGACATCTAATTCAAGCGTTTTAACAGTCAATTCACATTTGTCACTTTGGTAAACTACGTGTGTGGTTTGTCCGTACAATACGTCGTGTCCCACGAGTTGCTCTCTGGAGAAGCCATACAAATATATAGATTTCGGAGAGGAACACACAGTAAAAAAAAAAAAAAACAACAAAAGCTTGGTGGTGCTCACCCTCCAACGGACCGGCGAGCTGGGTTGACAATAGAAGGGTGGGAAGCGAAAAACACTCACTCACTCGCTCACCTCTCTTTAGCAGCAGCAAACAAGTCACGTGGATGCTATTGGTTAACCCCAAAAGACAACAAGTATGGAATCATAAGAAATGTACAAAAAAACAATGAATAACGATCATTTGAAAACCACAGAGAATGGAAACCTTACGTATAAAAGGACCCACGGATGTTAAGCTAAAAGGACAAATACTGATGGACTCAAGCCACACAAGCAGTCTCTCGTGTTCAAAGGGGGTCCTTGGTTGTCCTAGTCGGGACACATGTCTCACGCTGTCGTCTTTCAGGGCATCTGATCCAGGCTTTACCACCTGAAGGAAGTCAACACAACAAAGAACAAAATTGATGATTGAAACTGTCCAAATCGGGATGGTCAGCCCTAAGCAGTTGTGGAACTGTCGCAGCTTGGAATTGAAGCGGATTTACGTGGGACAGCAGATGTGAGACAATGGATGCTACAGCTTCGTGTTTGTTTTCAACATTTAGCTTGTAGCAGACATGCATCATTCCCTACATTACATCACAAAAGGTTGAGTAAAGGCCTAGCTAGCTATCTGTTAGCGATCTATTAGCGAGCGAGCTTTCTAACAGAGTGACTTTGCTAAATGTTAGCTGCCTATTAGCTAGCTAGCTTTCTATCTGAGTTACTTCCGGGTTGAGTGAAGACCTAGCTAGCTAATGATTAGCTGTCTATTAGCTAGCTAGCTTTCTAGCTGAGTTACTTCCGGGTTGAGTGAAGGCCTAGCAAGCTATTTGTTAGCTAGATATCTTTCTACCCGAGTTATTTAGCCAACTATTAGCTGTCTATTAGCTAGCTAGCATTCTATCTGAGTTACTTCCGGGTTAAGTGAAGGCATAGATAGCTATATGTTAGCTATCTATCAGCTAGCTAGCTTTCTACCCGAATTATTTAGCGATCTATTAGCTGTCTATTAGCTAGCTAGCTTTCTATCTTACTTCCGGGTTGAGTGAAGGCCTAGCTAGCTGTCTATTAGCTAGCTAGCTTTCTCTCGGAGTTACTTAGCTATCAAATTAGCTGTCTATTACCTACCTAGCTTTCTATCTGAGTTACTTCGGGGTTGAGTGAAGTCCGAGCTAGCTATCTGTTAGCTATCTATTAGCTAGCTAGCTTTCTCACCGAGTTACTTCCGGGTTGAGTGAACGCTGGTGCATGTGCCTGCCGCTGCTCACCCACAAAAAAAACGTATCCTGTGACTGTAAAGTGACCTTGAGAGTTTTGAAAGAAGCTTAGAAATGAAATGTATTTATTATTATTATTATTATTATTATAAATCTTCCCCAATACTGAAGATTTGTCAATTTGAGGTTAGCGTGGTCACGTGGCTCTGTAGGAGCAAATACAGAGGATACAGTACGTAGTTGAGTTTAATGAGCATAGGGAACACGTGCCATAAATGCAGCCAGGAAGTGCACATTGTAATGCAGTTTTGTACGGACGTAGCGGCGTTACCTCTCAAAACAAAATGGTCTTCCCTAAAGTCTTCTCCTGGACGTAGGAGGTGAAACGTTTGAGGAATTTCGGATATTCTCTCTTCGCGACTGCTCTGAGCACAGAGGCTGGCGCCCAACCACCGGGATTTACTGTGCGCAAGCAGAGAAACATCAGCATCAATAAATACCCAAAATGACAAAAATATTTAGGAGAGAGAATTCTGCATGTAGAGATGGGGGGGGGGGGGGGCTCTTACCATTGGCCACATAGGTGATTTTACACAAGATGTTGTCCCTGCTGATCTCTTTATCGCCCTCTGGTGGACTGACTAGAGTTTGACAGATCATGGCAACGTTGATTTTGGCTCTTACGCACCTATTGGAAGGCTGAAAAGATGCACAAATATTGAACATTAAATAAGACACGGGTACTGTTATTCAACTAGTTTATTTGATACTTTCTATCCCCGATGATATCGAAAATCACAGAGTCATTGTATTTGCAGATGGATTACCGGTAAGTCAAACCAAACGGCGATTAGGCTTTTACTTGATTAGCATTTTTCACCGATGAGGCTCGCAAAGTGCTCCACATCAAATGCTCATTTATCCACTGATGCTGCAATATCTGAGGGAACTGAGCGTTTGGAATCATGCTCAAGAAAATTTATTTGGTCTGCAGAAAGAATATTCTGTGACTGTGTCCTTAAGAGTTTTGAAAGGTGCTTATAAATGAAATGTATTATTATTATTATATAACTTTGGATATGACAACACAACCACATGAAACATGTCTCTCAAGGTAATGAAAATTAAACAGACATTTCAAAAAATTGTGCATACGTTTTAAATTTGAGTTGAAAAAAATATCTCTCTACATATTTTTTTTAATTTTCAACCGAAATTTAAAATGTTTGTGTAACTGTTTTACAACTTTTTGAGCCAAGCTTTGACAATGCAGTGATATCCAGTGATACCTAGGTGGCTGGCGGACTAGTTTTCCCCACTTACTTTCTTTGAGTGCAGACGTGGTTTGTTATTGAGCGGAGTACTTTTGCCATTATGGGAACGGAAAAGACCCCACCAAAGGCTAATGTTAAGCCAAAGAGGACACAAAAGAAAATTACTGTCGAGTAGAAGAAGGGGATCATCGAAAAACACGAAGGTGTGCGTTTGTGTGACTTGGCGTCCCACTACCAGTATGCTACGTCGACCATTGCTATGTGTGGCTAAGGGTGTTTTTCTGTTGCCTAAGCAACGGTCTCAGGCAATAGAAGAGTTTGAAAAACGTCTGTTGATTTGGATTAACGAAAATCAGCTAGCAGGGGACTGTGTGAGTGAGGGTATTATTGCAGAGAAAGCATCAGAGAAACATCAACGACCATCACAAAGGTAAATAAAAGGACATTATTATACAGTACAGTTTATTTCTTTAATTACAATATAATAACATTTATTATACATAAAATCGGGTATATTTTGTGTAGTTTTAAGGCTTATTTAGTAGAAAATTATGTTTTATGGGGACCCGGGAACGGATTACTCTCATGTTTAATGGTTTCTTATGGGAAATAAATGTTCCGCAGACGACATTTTCGCCTTACAAAGACTTTCTGGGAATCGATTACGTTCGCAAGCTGAGGTATCACTGTATAAATATCTTTTTTTCAACTGAAAGTTAAAATGTTTGTTTTAGAACTTCTTGAGCAAAGCTTTTAACGGAGTTTATGATGGGATCAGTTGCACTAGTGTGCAGTCAACTTACGGCTGCATTTTCATGGTCCACTGAGAAGTTACACACCAACCATGTGTCAGGATCGTTTTCATTGGTTGCCAGAATCTTCCTGATGGCCGACAGGTAGAGCACATCTCTCTGAGAGGCCGGCCACACCCTCTACGGCGCCAACACAAGCAGTCAATGTCAGGATGCGTGTGAATTGCGGGCAATATAAGGCCAGAGAGGAATAAACAGGATGGCTCGAAAGTGGTCAGGTTTACCTTGTGTGTCTGATAAACGATGATGGCGTTGTCGGAGAGCGTTTCCACCACATTGAAGTTCTCAATGGTAGCTAATGAAAAAACACGCAGTTGAGAATCGTGCATGGGTTGACTTGAACAGAATAGATAGTGGTGATTTGAACTTACTCTCCCAGTCCAAGCGCACTGCAGTGTCCCAGAAGTAGTGACACACCTCATGTCCCGTCACCCCCTTGACAGCATGCGTTGCTTTGAGGGGATCCAACACTATCCCGTTTTCTTCCACTTCTCTTCTGTACACCTGGAAAATATATCAACGCATAAGCTAAGTACCATTTACACAGGATGGGGTGAAATTTGGTACAGCATATGGGCACTAAGCCCAAAAATGTCCTTCCATCCACTTTTTAGAATGCTTACACTCAGTTCTGGCACAGCTGATAGGCAGGTTACGCCAATCATGGTGTCAGAGTCAATATAAACGGTTTAAAGGACAACCGACATCACATTTTTGTTTCCTAACTGACATCAGAAAAACGTTTTATAGCATCTAAAATACCCAAAACACGCAGTATGATATGTTTATTCAAATGCAAAACACCAATAAAAATGACTTTAAGTGTCCAAAATCTGAAAAAAATTGAGCCGCGAATTAGGCATTTTCAGAAAGTCCCGCCCCCAGTTCGTGACGTCACGCCAAGACGTCTTGCATTGCTGGAGAATCAAAACAATGGCTTCAGATTCTGAGAATATGCTTTCTTGTCACACATCCAGTTATGAATATTCATTTCAATTTCAAATAGTTCTGAAGAGGAAAGCATACATGTTTGCAATTGATTATAAAGAATTTATTCCGTGCCATTTTGAGGCAACATTGGGGGGAAATGGATCACCAAAAAAGGGGCAGAAAATGGCGACCGAGCTCCTGTGTGGAATTAATCAGCCCGTTTCCACAGGCTGATAAATTCCTTATATGGGGCTTGGTCGCACTCTTCTGGCTCTTTTTGGTGCAACACAACGTTTTCAGACCAAACAAGCACAGCAAAATACATTGACGTGATGGAAGGACTGCTACAATGTGTCTTTTTTCGGTCAGGGGCGTTCCTTCGGTGACGTCACGTACGGACTCGTCACCAACTCAAAAACAAGACTTTCGGAATATTCAGTGCGAGTCTTAAAACGTAAAATATAGCTATATGCGGTGTAATCTTTGTGAAATACGCTCAGTAGAAGTCACTTGAAGCCATTTTACAAATTATGGACACAACTTGTCCGGAGACGTCGGTTGTCCTTTAAATATAACCATATACCACATGCTTCTTTTTGCGCCTGTCATGGGCAGCATTGTCACAGCCCCGCTTTGTTCAACGCAAACGTCGGTGCTGTTGGACAGTGTGCGGCTGGATGGATGCATGGCTTGAGGAGTCCGCGACAAGAAAGAAGCGTCAGCGCAGAGCGCTGATGCGTAAGTGCCGCGGCTTGGAATTGGATTTACGTGGGACAGGAGATGTGAGACAATCTCTTTTCGTCAATGGATGCTAAAGCTTTGTGGTTGCTTTCAACATTTAGCCTGTAGCAGACGTGCACATTACACGATGATGTCCCTGATCCATGAGCGAAAAGGACGCTTTTGATCCATTCCTCTTTCATCAAGAATTGCTTCATGCAAGAAAGAGGGTGCAGAAAGTGCTTATGATCGAATGACTGGCTGTGTGTTTTATGTTGTGTCACATTATTTGTTATTTAGTTTTTTTTATTGTTTTCACTTCAATACGTCATCCTTTCATTTCCTTTTACTTTCATCACTTGGCTGCTGCGAAATGTAAATTTCTCCACTGTGAGACTAATAAAGGCATATCCAATCCAATCCAAAATATGCAAAGTGTGATCCTTCACGATATCTTGAGAGCTTTGATGGCTGGTCGAGCGCAGAATAAGGCAAGCGGTGGGTCTGTGTGGAACCGCGAATGTGTGTTTGGCACTGACAGTCGCCGATTGAAAGACAGGAGGAATGATACAATCTCTGCATTCAGCAGCAATTCAGGAAGCAATACAGCTTCCTGTTTACTCTCAGTCAAAATACAACCTTATTTTTTTATTATTATGTTTATAAAACCCTTTTATAAAAGCGCACGTTTAGACATTGTTGTGTGCATTAGCTAGCTGGCTGTGCGTGACTTCTCAGGTAAAGAGAACGACTCCACGGAACTTCTCACCTTCATCTCTCCTTCCTCGATGACCAGCTGCCAGTTGGCATCTCCGCCCACATCCTGAAGCGAGTACGTCATATGATTCTGCACCATCTCCTCCACCTGGGAGACAAGATTCATAATTGCATCCATTTTGATCCATATTTCTTGTTGTACAAAAACTAATAGTAGTGGTGGGATCACAAACAATAAAATAATGTTCTCATTGCATATACACTTAAAGCAGTATTTTATGCTCACTTGGGGTTTCTTTTGCTAGTTTTGGGTTTGAAGCAGTGTACAATAAACACGGTAGCTGACACCCAGTAGCTGGAATGTTATCGCAGAGGTGTTAGGAATTTGTTAAGCAAACAGTCAGTGAGCAGGAACCAAATATCACAATATTATGCACATTGAGTTTTTTTGGGGGGGTGGGGGCTGAACACTTGAACGTGTTGAAGGTTCAACAATTCATCAACTCCGCAATGAGACCCGTTTGCCAATGCAGTTGCACACAAATTAAGCAGTAACAGCATGGGAACGACTTTTTATTAGGTCAGACGATCAGTCTCGATTGTTCGACGGATTGGAATGAGGTCATGTTGTGAACATAGATTTATCATTCCTGGAAAGGGAGGTTGAGTAAAGAGAGTGATGTTTTTGTTTTCCGCTCATGCTCCTTTGGGATTATTAAGTGTACGAGCCCTTGGAAAATACAAGGACCCTCCAAATTACCTGAGTGCTGAATCTGTGAATGTCATCTGAGGCACTGACAAGCTCGACAGAGGAAAGGGAAGAGCAATGACTACGTGCCTGTGCAGCATGGAGATATTAGAAAGAGAAAAGGAATAACAAAGAGAGTGAAGCACCAAAAGCAGAAAGCCAAGAGAATCAATCATTTGCTGCTCGCGTAGGAAAAAAAGTTATAGATGATTTAAGCTCAATTGTATCCACACCAAGATAAGATGGATGTAAGTGATAGAGGCGCTTTAAAGGCGTGAGACAAGATGAGGATGAGTGGGTGTAGAACCTTGGCAGCGAATCTGTGTGTGCTGATGCTTGAGTAGATGTCGCCGGCAGGAACGGGAGTCAGTCGTGGGAGCCGGACCTTTTCAGCCTGGCACTGAAGAGCAAAAGTTTCGTCAGCGACAAAAGCAAGACATTTCGGTTGAAAAATATTCTGATTTGAAATATCGACGAGGTGGACATAGCAAGTCAATGACAGCGGGCACACGTTGGAGCAGGTCAATAAACAAAGGAAATGATGTATTGTTTAAGTCTTAAACTTTAAGAAATGCACAAGTGTACATTACTCCATCCTACAATTATAAATACCATATTTTCCAGTGTATAGGGTGCACTGGAGTATAAGGCGCACCCCCAATGAATGGTGTATTTTGAAACTTTTTCCATATACGAGATGCACCTTCAATGAATGAAAAACGTTTTCCAAATATAATCTATAAATATATAAAAGTTTTCCAAATACAGTACTGTATAAGGCACAACACACTATAAGTCGCTACAGTAGAGGCTGGGGTTGCACACTACCTCTTCTCCAAAGGGAAATGGAGTCAGTGGCCGCTGACAGTACAGACGCTTCCCAACTTACGAACGAGATACGTTCCGAGTGGTCGTTTGTAAGGTGAATTTGTTCGCAAGTTGCTTTAGTGCTATATTTTGTATAGAATGTATGTTTAAGGTTTATATAAGTATATTTAAGGCTTGTATAAGTAACCTGTATTGGTTTGTACTGAAAAATAAACATTTAAGAAAATATATGCTCGGGCACTGGACCGAACTGGGCTGGGGTGGATGCTGGGCAAGCTCTCACAGCGCCTCACGTCGGTATTAGCGGCGGAAAGAAGCAATACTCAGAAAAAAGCGCGCAATACATCATCTAACTTACAGCATCGCTATCTGAACATTTTTCGACATACCCACAAAAATGTTCGTATGTACCGTTGATCGCAACTCGGATGTTTGTAAGTAGGGGAGCATCTGTAGTTGCGAGACCTGTTGTGGCTCAATGATACTTAACATATAAGATACACCTGCATATACAGCGCAGGGACATATTTTGAAGAAAATGAAGGGTTTTGGGTGCGCCTTATACATCGGAAAATACGGTATTTAAACAATAGTCAATATGTGTTGATTCAAGGAGGAGCCTGATGTCTTCGGTCCACCTTTACAGTAGAGAAGGAGAATGCAGTGGGGGGAAACATTCCCTTCTCTTGCCTATACAACATTTGTACCCGCTGTTCAATCGCACACTAAATTTGACATATGTATAAAATACACAGATTGCAGCAAAGACAGAAACGTGAGTACAACATGAACTAAGATTGTCTCAAAGGTGATGTCACTTATGTTATCGAAAAGGGTGACATGGACCAAAACATCACACCTGCTCTTCTATCTTGTCTTGTCTGTCAAGCGCAGCTTCAACCGCATCAAAGAACTCATCCTCGTTGATCAAACTGTTGGGCCCCTCCTGAAATCAGTCAGTCCGCCAACAATCAGTAGTGCGGCAAGTATATAAGAAACATCCACCGCCAGGCACAAAAAAAATGTTTAGCATCAATATAATTCTATCTCGCCTCATAGTCCGGGCCTCCATAGTGGGACTTTTTCTTCAGTTCGTGCACAGCAGATTTATAGGCATCTTCTACCCTCCTCCTTTTCTCCAGCTCCTGACAACAAAACAAAACAAAGTATTTGTATAGGGTTGAGCAATACATGGACAAAAAATGTGGATGAATCATCTAGACATGATACATCTTTTGACTTGGTAATCGGAGCATGTTTGGGGGTGGCCCTGTCTGACACCCCTCAACAGAGAAGAGAGCTTTTGTCACCATGACAACTAGGAGAAGAGGTGGGGGTGGCTGCCCTTTGAGCCGTTGATTCCGGGAACATGATTGCTAATCACAAAGTACACATGAACCCATTTTAGAGACAGGATTTCATTGCCAATTGCTCGCCAATTGCTAAATTAAACTATCGACCTCTGTTTGTGATACGCAAACAAATATGTCCCCGTACTCACTGCATTGACAATGTCACAGAGTATTCAAGGACTTGCCGCTGATCAGAAACAAACACTGATGTAAAACAATAATAATAACAATAACAAAAATAATAATAATACATTTCATTTACAAGCGCCTTTCAAGGACACTTTAGAATCACTGGTTTATTTGCACATCCAACAAATTCAATTCAGATCTACTTAATTTCTACCTGTAGACAGACATGCTAGCGTTTCAAACAGTGTCACCAAGCACTGAACTTTGGCTGTATGGCTTTATTTTGAATGTTTTCCTAGCTTAGCCAACAAGTATGGGAATGCATTTCCATTTCTAAACAAAGGTACATGTAAAAACATAATTACATGTAAAATTGGGAAAAATATGTAGGTATCTCAAATTGTGGTCGATGAGGACAGGTAAAATTTCATTGTTAATGAAACCTGGAGACCTTTTTTAAAGTATAAGAACAATGGCACAAAAGCATGAATGAACAATTGAACATAAAAGTCAAGGCACTACCTAACTACACACCGAAGCCGTAAAGCTCTTTTTTAAGTTCATGTTGTATTTGTTTGGGGGGTAGCGGGGGGGAGTTTCTTCATTGCGTAACCAAAAAAGTTTTTTTTCTTTTCCTTATCTTATGTCAGAGGCTAACTCGTAGACTTTGGGCAAACATGTGAAAATGTCACCACGCTACAATGACCCACGTCAGACATCACAATACTGTCTGAGTTGGCGCTCTGAGAACATGAGAGGAACCTGACAAACGAGTCACATTATTTATTCTTCTTAACAGATAAATCAAACAGTTAAAGAGGCTCATACACTTACTGTTACCCCAGCATGGCTAAACAACTAATTTAAAAAGCAGTTTACCTTTTAGATTTAAAAAAAATGCATATTGTGCATTAAAAATGCAGCTAGTGCCATCAAGCACTCCGCAACTAAGCCGCCATAAAAACAGTGTGTTTGTTAGAAGGTGTCACAACTCGCCACAAATAAAATATGCACGCTTTGCTGTTCACTCGTTAGTCTCAGCCATGAGGCGACCTACTTTGAAGAAGAGGCTGCAGGTTTGTAAAGGTATCCAGTGTTGCGTCTGGTACTTGAGCACCTCTGACCGCCGTTGCGCTTTCCACAAATTTAACCAAGATGTCCGAGAAGTCATTTTTCCAAGTCGGTTTCTCTTATGGCCGCCCTTAGCTAATTTATTATTTTCCCTTAACACCCAATGGAATCTAAATCTCACAATTAAAACAACATTTGGATAAAATGTTGGTTAGTTTCACTTGAGCAGTCGAAGGTACTCCGATCTCTTCTCGGCTCTAGTACTCTTTAGGGTTGGGCAGCAAGCCATTGCACAGGAACTGGTTCGACAACATGAGCTGAGTCGATCAAGAGCAAAGAGCATTCCTTACTAAAATACACACACACACAAAAGCAACAAATGTGTGTCTTATCGGCACACAGCTCACGCTGCTGGCTTGATGGTAACTAAGGGCTTGAATTGCACTTGCATTTTTGGGTAAATGTGGGAGTTTTTTTTAATCAAAGTCCCGTTAGCAAAACATTGACATGTTCCAGCTTCATGTCATCGAATCATGTCAAAGCCCAAAGGCGTTACATCAGTTTTATCGGCTCAACACAAAGGCCAATGACGGACGGGTGAGAGGTGTTTCACACCTTTCACTTAGCAATGGCGGCTGAAACGCCCATTCAGGAAATGGTGCGCCAATGCACTCTTACAATTTGTGCACAAAAACATTGGGACACCTTATTCCCATCTGCAGAATGTGGAAAATCAAGTAAAAGAGTATAAATAGCTCGTACCTGGTCACCTATAGTTTTTACAGGACTTTGGAAAGTGGGAAATGACGCGAAATCAGCAGTCGCTGCTGTTGGCACTCGAATGTGAACTTCTGTTCCTGTTGTAATGGACCTCACAGAAAAGGAACTTCCTCAAAGCATTACTAAAAGTAAACAGCAGCTCAACATGCTTTAATAAACTTAGCATCCATCCATTATACCAACCACCTTATTGTCCTCACGAGAGTCGCAACACTTTTCAATGGAATTGAATGATAAAGTGTTTTGACTGGAGACTTCTGTGCAGTGCATCAGTACCTTGTCCAACCTTTTCTGCCAGCTGTCCTCACGTTTGACCATCAGCTCAATGCAATGTGACAAAGTAGACAGGATGCCCGCTGTGGTGGCCTTGAAGGTGATGGCCTCTCCCTTGAAGTCTATGCCATTGATGCCTTTGGGACTAGACGGGGTGAACACTGAAACAGGAAATACCAAAAACAAACAAACAAACAACAACAAGAAATGATGAAATGTGACAGATCTCTCACAATTTGATTGGATGACATTTTATGATTAACTCATTCGCTGCCATTCCCGAATTTATTCGGATTGAAAAGTGTGACGTGGAGCCCCATTCCAGAATTTGGTCGGGTTTTGGTTCAGATGCTGTTAAAACGCTATATAAATCAATATGTAAGCATTATATTGTATTGTATTTTGTACAGCCGCCCCCATTTCAAGCTCAGATACCTCCAGACGCATATAACGTTAACGGAATTAACTTTTTATGAATTATTTTTTTTTATGAAAGAAAAGAGTCTAAGGTTTCTAACACTGTATTGAATGTTTATGTAGTCCTAAAACCCAATAAATATTCAGTGGGTCCTGCAAATTAAGTTAAAATTAAAAAAAAAAAACCTGGCACTGGAGTGGACACATTTTTGCACATCGTCTAGCAGTGAATGAGTTAAATTCAGAGTCGGTTAACTTGAAGAGCACTAACGTTTTTCTTTGCTTCCGTTATTGTAACAACATTCACCGTCTGCCCTTGAGGCCGCAGGGAAGTCATCTTCATCCTCCTCCACTATTGGGACCAACAAGGTTATTAGTAGAAAATTCCAGTATTGAGTTGCCAAAATGTGCAGTGTTAGACAAGATTCAGAGAGCAACGCAACAAACTGCATGGGCATGTTGGTATTGATTTTAGTCTTATTTTTCTTCTTGCCAGAAACTCCTTTGTTGTATGTCCCATTGCAATATGAAGTCACAGTGTCATTTTTGCAAACATCGTGAAAATGAGATCAATTAAAACTGAAATAATCCCCAAATGCCACATCTTACCTCTGTCCCTGTGAAACTCATCTTTGGAGACAGCATCAGCGCAGGAGTCAAAATATTTTTGCAATGTGTCCACTTGTCTGCAAAGAATGTCCCGGAAGGTCTCCATTTCTGCCAATTTCTCACACAACCGGTGGCCCTTCTGAACAAGACGACACCATTTTAAGTTTCAGAGTAATGTGTGATTTTGAACAACCTGATGGAGCATGCAAGTGCCTACCTTGAAAGAGGATGTGGAGGTGGCAGACAAGGCACTGGCTGCTGAGGTGAGAGACAACATGGAGCCATGACGCCTCAGACTAGATTCTGAGCCATACCCAGACTCCGCCTATGGAAAGGGAAAGACAGAAACAAAGAGGCGGGGGAAAATACAATTACAAATTGAGAAAAAAAATGTCAGACCACTGGGGAAGGCAGAGGAAAAGAGATTGGACACTTTAGGTGATGTGTTTCCAAAGTCTGCAGCTTACAGAAAGACAGAGAGTGAGGGTGGAAGAGTTTTAGCAGTCAGCAGGACTGAGCAATGCTGAGTTGGACAAGAGCAGAACCTCCACCTACACAGCTAAACACTAGAGAAACAATGGGAATGACAAATATGCACAATTTGAGCCGCACCAGTGTTACCATGTGAAAATAATACCCACTCTGTCCTTTCACAAAACATCTCATCTTCAGTTACCAATGAGAAGGGGGGGCGGGGGGAAGACGACATTGGGGAGTCGGTCTGAAAACAAAATGTGTTAAAAAGGACAAAATATAGTAAATTGGCCATTTTATTGTGTTTACCAATACGTGTGCTTTTGGAGTGCCTACTTGCCGACCAATTAGAAACTTAACAAAGCAAGTCGTTTATCTGCTCCGTTTTCTAAAAGTGTCTGGAAACTCAGTTCTGCATTTTCAGTTTAAATGTAAATTAAACCACGTACATGTATGTAGAACACACACGGTAAGATCAGAGCATTGTCATCAAATGGTGTGTCTAGTTTTGCTTTTTTGAATGTTGCTGTGCCGATGACCATTTTGTGTTTGGGAGCCTTTTACTGAGTATCTTCATCTTTATTAAGTTCATAGTTGCTTGTTCTGTAGCCACAAGGGGACATAAACCAGTGTCTTCTTGTGCTTGTGCGGTCCCAAGCCCAGATAAATACAGCGGGTTATGTCAGGAAGGGCATCCAACGTAAAAGCTTGGCGAAAACAAACATGCAAATCAAAACTCTGAAGATGGAGGACACTGATTCGCTGTGGTGACCCCTTGAAGTCAAAGACGAAAAGTAGATGTAAATTAAACCTACTCATACATAATATCGATCGCGACACGAATTTCGACAAGATTAGCTCAGCACACTTTCAAGTCACGTCCTAACTACAATCTACAATGCTATGCTACTGTTGTAAAATAAGCAGCGCTGCACCGAGGTTTGCTGGACGCACAGATTAGCATTAGCTGAGAGTTAGCATGTGGTTGTGTTTGTCAAACTATATGCTGCATGATAAATTAAGAAAACCCTTAATTTGTTTCTCAATGAAGAAATGGTGCCAAATATGCAAATCTGAGTGCTAATTTCACTAGCAGAGTGTTAATCCAGTAGATTGCCGATAAAAAACAGGAGAATATGCAATCCTCACTGTCTTCCTATATGCACGTAGTCTACAGAATTCTGATTTACTTTCAACTTTTAGTTTTACACGAGACCGAACTGGCCCTTTGAAAAATAGGCTGCGTTGAGAAAAATTAAGGTGTATTAAGTAGATGTAATTTTTGGTCCTGAAGTAAGACTGACAAGAGGCATGCCACTAAAATGTTATTAGGACACAGAGAACCATTTTAAACCGCGAACAGAATATCTAAAGTCTCTTTTAAATCTGAAATCAGCTATCCCAGATGGGATGCCAATACCTTCATCCCACATGCTGCCACTGGCTGCAATATGCAAATAGAAAAGTCGTGACACATTTTGCACACGCATGCATTGAGTGAGGAGCAATTGACACTAAGTAGAAAACACACCACAGCGTTGCCATAGTGATCCTCTGGATTATTTACACGAAAAAGAGCTTTCTAAATTGTTGATGACATTTTTCACATTTGGCTGTTATGCACAGAGAAAAAAAGACAATAGATAAATTTGACTTGTGATCTAAAATCTGATAAGCAGAAAGTTTTGAGGTTTGTACTTGGAAGTGTTGGAACTGCTGTAAATGTATTAATTACGTTTTAAGGGCGGAAAGCCTGCATTTGTTTAAATCAGAATATTCAGCCTTTTTTTGTTACAGCCTGATGAGTTATTTGAGATTTAAGAAAAATCATGCAACGTAGTACGTCTGTGTAGGGTCTGGTCAATCGATAAAAATGTTTCTTCAGCCCTCATCTGTACTTCTTGGAAGGTGTCGGACGTTTCGCTCCTTAGCCAAAGAGCGTTGTCAGTGAACTGAAGTTGTGCTGGTAACTCTGGCCTTATATATATATATATATATCCCTAATGGACAGTGGTGGCGGTGCCAGACCACTGCTCTGATAGGTCCCTGTTCTAAGTCTGGGGAAGTAGTGGACTACTCCCTGAAGCTAATTTGATTAGTTCGTTTATTCTGTCTGATTACCTCAAATGTACTATGCCTGGCTCTGATTGCCCCATTAGCGCTGGTATCACCCTATCAGCATGACTAAGCCTACGTGGTAATGACCTAAAAAGTCTGTTGTAAGCACAATCTAAATTATGTTGTAAGCACGAACTACATTAAACCTCAGAAGCACCGCCACCTCTGTCCATTAAGGATCTATATAAGGCTAGAGTTACCAGCACAACTTTAGTTCGCTGACGAAGCTCTTCGGATGAGGAGCGAAACGCCCGACACCTTCAAAGAAGTACAGATGACGGCTGAAGAAACCGTATCCATGCAAAGTAGAGGCTACAGGAAGAATATCCTCAAAAGAGAAGTAACTAATACCTGCACAGCAATATTACCTTTGAGGGTAACATGCCAAATTACACACAAAACATTTGGAATTACTAGACAGGGACTGAGGAAACTGCTCAAAGCTACTTCCTAAAGGGATTACAGGGACAACAACAACATCGATGCATTTCCAAAGATAATTGAGTTCATAACTCTAAGGATGAAGACATGCAGAATGCACACAATTCAAGAGTACTGTCAAGAGAAGAGGATTCAGCATGAAACGAGCCCACCATTCGACTATTCCAACAGCCAAAGCAGAGCAGGACACTGCTGCAGTCGTGACAGCTGGCTGACCCCAACATGGCCCAAGACAGTTAGTCCACCCACACCCCAGTTTGTTCTGACAGTTTAGATGCTCCGGTCCAGTACTCCAGTTACCAAGGACACACCTCAAGAAGCAAGAGGAAGCGGTGGCGACCAAGAAGGCAAGCAATAGAATCAGCCGAGCTTATTAAATTGAGACAGCATCAACACAGCAAGCAGCAAAAAAAAGGGGGGGTGGGTTGCTTTTTCTCAGCAGAGACGTATAGGAGGCTGAAATGATGGATTCCTCAGGAGATGAAGCAGACCAGCTTTTTTTTGTCAGTTCGAATGGAGCCACACTCGCATGCACGCAGTCCACTCAGAGAAGACCACACACCCTGATGTGGGAAGGCTTTTCATCCTGCCCAGCTGTGTGTTGCAGCATCTAGTGCTGGCCCAGCGAGTGTGTGACTGCATGAGCGCAAGCCAGGGAGGAACTCCATTTGCAAGAGGAAGATGAGAGCCGTCCGGCGTTGTTTGAGTAGTAAAACCTGTCATGGGTGGGCGCTGGATGCAGCCTGCACGGTTTGTGCAGAAAGAGGGAGAGGCAGGCAATATTCTTCTTTTGCTTTACTTGTTTCACTCTTTTCGTCTGTGTTTGTTCTGATTAGCTCAAATCCAATCTCAACATGGAATGCGTGATAGCCGGCCGGCATCCTGAAGCAATGGTGGTTTAAAATGAAAAATGTTAATAATAATAACATAACAAAGGGTATTGACCAATCTTTGAGCCACACTAAAATGTAATGGTCGGATGAGTTTTATGTGTCCCTTTCGATTTGGATCGCTAGAAGAACAATAACTTAGAATGTATTATTCAACAAGAGGAGCACAGTCGTTTAGCACCACCGTTCATACGACCAAGACAAATTCTTGCCCGATTTTGACAAGTGAACAATCACTTCAAAGAAAAAAACATTGTGAAATTAGACTGATATGAAATGGAATGTCAAATAAGACATTAATATTCGCTGGTATTGCATATTTAAGATGAAACGATGAGAACAGTCCTCGGAAGTATGATGCAAATCTTGTTTTGTCCAGCGCGCGGCAGTGCAGACAAGCTTCACCTATCTCAACCTGCAAGTAATGACTAACTGAGGTTATTGCAGGGCACAGTTCAAACACAACCCAGGACTACTCGCACACTCCCACTAATAGACCAGAAACCTGCCGGCAGTCGCACTCAGCTGAAATACCAAAAGTCAGCAGCAATATCAGCCACCCGCACAACGTTTTTTTTTTTTTTTTCTTTTTTGAAAATAACTAGTAAGTGAAGCTGACCTGAGGTGAATTCACAAAATAAGCATCGCTTTTGTATATGATACTTGGCTTTTTTTTCAGACGTTATCTTAGGTGTACAAAAGAGATCCAACACATGTTGTCATGCCAAATGCAAAACACCAATAAAAATGACTTAAAGTGTCCAAAATCTGCAAAAAAAATTGCTGCAAATTGGCATTTCCAGAAAGTCCCGCCCCCAGTTCGTGACATCACGCCAAGACGTCTTGCCTTTCTTGAGAATCAAAACAATGGCTTCAGATTCGGAGAATATGCTTTCTTGTTACACATCCAGTTATGAATATGATTCAACTAGTCCAGTTATGAATATGATTCAAATAGTTCTGAAGAGGAAAGTATAAATGTTTGCAATCGATTAAAGATCAATCTTCCGGGTCATTTTGAGTGATCAAGACTGATGTGTAGTGTCACAGAAAATGCAGAAGATGGCGGCAGAGCTCAGTTGGAAATAGGTTTATTATTCAGCTTGGAATTTTTGTCAACGAATATCAAAGAGTTGTCTCGGTGTAACATACGATTCACCATTGTGTTATTTCTGCGTTTTTTTTCTAATTTCGCCATCAAAACGGATCAACATGAAGTTTTCAGACCAAACAAAGTACCGCAAAATGCATTGGGGTGATGCAAGGTATGTCCTTTCTCGGTGAGGGGCGTTCCTTCAGTGACGTAGGGTGAGGACTCGTCACCAACTCAAAAACAAGACTTCCGGAATATTCTGTGCGAGTCTTAAAACGTAAAATATAGATATATGCGGTGGAATCTTTGTCAAATACGCTCAGTAGAAGTCATTTGAAGCCATTTTACAAATTATGGACACAACTTGTCCGGAGACGTCGGTTGTCCTTTAACTTATGCATTCATTTCTTGCCTTTTCTCAAATCCTTCAATGAGTACATACACGTTAAAAGATAAAAGGTATACTGCAGATGATTACTGTATTTTAATGAGGTTCCAGGCACACAATGTGAAAACGCAATGTTATCTGAGAGTACAGTTTCAGAAAGAGATCTCAGCCTGAGTGAATGAAATTTAATTACCAATTAAAAATAACCTTTGACACACCCACAACAACAGCAACACACCACATATTTAGGTGATTCATTTTGTATCTCTTAAGGGATCCAAGTTCAGGACACAGTTAGCTATTGCAACATACTTTACAACAGCGATGTTGGCAAACTAACTGTTAGGGAGCAGCTGCGGAGACTCCAAAAATGGGGGGATACCCCTGTCTAGCACACATTTGCATTGCTTGCATTCCAATGGAAAGGAAAAGAGAGAAACGCAGAGTCTCAATGCAAGCAGGCATCTGTTTGCCACACCCTTCTCAGTGATTAATTGGACAGCCAGTGCTTGGGTAGAGTATGAGGAATAAAAGAGTATGACTCATGCAGAGAAGAGAACCACTATATATTCTATACATGTGTGATGTGAATATGGCTGGGAGACGACTCCTCTGCTTTCTGTCAACGCCCCTCCTGAAGTGTTGATGCAAAGTCTCCAAAAGTGCTATGAGGATCTGAACCATGAATCATTTTCGCAGGGCGTGACAATTCTGAGGCTTTAAACGCAGCCAATGAGCAGATAACATATTAGCGTAAAGGATTTGGAAGATCAAGAAATACAAGGAGAAAGAACATGCCAAAATCAAAGCCAACAAAGATCCATCAGTCACAGCCATGCATTTTCAAGGCGGAAAATCCAATATTGTCTGCTGTTTTTGAGAATGTTGACTGATCTATTCGCAAATATTTTCTTCTGTGACATTATATTCACAAAATTCCCCCCCCCCACAAAAAAAAAAGAAAATAAAAGACACTTTGGGACTCTTACTAGGAACAAAAAATATTGTTTCATTCTTTAATATTGGTAACCAAGTGTAGAATATGGGTTGGTTTTTGACCAAAGAGCAGAGAAAATTTGATTTTTGTGAAAAGAAACATAGCAAGAACAGTACCGTATTTTCTGGTGTATAATGTGCACCAGAGTATAAGGCGCACCCCTACTGAATCATGTAAAAATATATACAAAATTATAAAAATATATACACAATTTCCAAATATAAGGCACACCACATTATAAGGGACTACAACAGAGGCTGGGGTTACACATTACTTCTTCCACAGGGGGAAATGGAGTCAGTGGCTGCTGACAGTAGTTGGGAGACCTGTTCTGGATCAATTATTACTTCACATACAAGGAGCACCTGCGTACAAGGCGCAGGGCGATCTTTTGAAGAAAATGAAGGCTTTTGGGTGCACCTTATACAGCGGAAAGTATGTTAACTTTTGACTCAAATTGTCTGTTTTTGTTTTCGTCACAAATTTTCAAAACAAGAACAAGAAGAAAAGCCTAAAGTGGGCTTCTAAAAAAATATTTGCAAATGTAAAACTACAAAATATACTAAATAAAATATATATGCTGGTGGCAGTCCATGGTCAGATTCATTTTTTTTAATGCAGCATTGTAAGAGTCAATATAAAAAAAGCCTTAACCCGTTAATTTATTATTCATATGCCTTATGGTGAGTCTAACAAACGAGCAATTTCAAGATAGCAAAATACAGCTGTCGAGATATCTTGGGGCAGAAGAAAATTGGAGAAAATGCGAGAAGGGTAGGTCGACTCACACTAACCTTGTGCAACTCAATGGACTCGATCCACTGGAGTCTGTGCTCGGGATCTTCAGCTCGGAGGTACCACACACTGTCATTAACACTGATGTCAAATCGACACTCGTCAAACTCATGGGGCTGCAGGGACAGATCCAAAACAGAGATGTGAGAAAGTCATAAACCACATATTTAGAGGCATCAAAGACCATATATGTAAAGTGTCTGTTCATGCTGGCAGTTGCGGAATGATCGCATAAAGGCCTGCTATGATGTATTCAAAGTGGTCTGTTATGATAATGGATGCCTAGCAATGACATGTGGATTCAATTTTTCCCCCCTTTCACTGCACAATAAACAAGAATGTTAATGAGAACCTGATGTCTTATTCAGTGAACACAACTTTAAATAATAACAGAGAAACTTAGAGCTTCCTTTTGCCTGACCACGGGGTCGTCACAACCTTACCTCCTACATTCAGCCCAAATCCTGCAACTATTTCACTCCCCATTCCTTCAGTGTGCCCCACCCACCTCCAGACACCAAGCAGACAAGGCACCGAACCAAACACATGGACAGACTTCCACCGTTTCATCTGTGATTGGAATTTGACCGTTGCACTCGCCGGGCGAGAGATGCGCTCCGTGGAGGCTCCTGGTGTGAAATCAGACGCAGAAGACTAGATTCTCCTCGGCTGACATGGCCGTCAGCTGACACGACCTCACGCTGTCCACGTTTAAGTAGATTTGCTCAATAGGCACACACTGTGCTTTTTTTTCACCAACAGTTGCGCACACATAAACAGAAACTCTGAACCTGAGTATTTCTTAATCTAATCCTGCTGTAACAGGAACCCATAGATATCCATTAGCAGCAGGTCGAAATATATGATCTGTCCGCAGGCGAGGGGCACGGTAGTCACATCGAGTGTATCCAGCCGTAAAGCCATTTCAAGTTCAAAAGATCTAACTTGAGTTTTATCCGACACGGCCCATAAAGCCCTGCTTTTATAGTGCACTTTATACATCTAGCTGGGTATTCACATTCCTCTTGAGAGAACTCTACTAAACTCCACTTGTGTCTTGTGTACATTACTAGATTGCTGCATTGGATTTGCCTTTATTAGTCTCGCAGTGAAGAAATTTATATTTCACAGCAGCAAAGTTATGAAAGGAAGTTACAATTAGTAGCGCTAGGATTAGCCACGTGGGGTCAAGAAAAGCGGAAACTACACTTGATAAGAACATATAAAAATATGCACAAATATTTGTATTGTAGGTAGAGAAAAATCATTAAAATATTTTCATCTGTTGTAGACACCTGTCAACATCAATGTTACTGAGTGTACTGACTCATAGTACCTTACTGTCAATATTACCGGTATTATAATTGTAGTGAAAATGGTAAACAAAAATGTATCACATAATAGTTTCATTTGAGCAATAAAAGCGGAGCCATTTAATTGTGCAGGGTGGCGGCATGTTCATTAAAAAACACCATACTTTTTTCACCAGGGTGTGGAATTGTACCTAATCTGACAACAAAAAAATGTAAGGGTATTGGGAAACAATATGGACAGGGTGTTTGTACATTACAATAAGGAGCATGTGATTGACAGCTAACTAGTCTGTTTGTCAAATCTGAAGAAGTTGATCTTTACCTTTCCGTCTTAAGAAATTGATTAAGCAATAAATAACTTCATAGCATACTTACTGTAATGACAGCCTTACTGAGGCATAAAGAGCCCCTGCAGCCATATTCCCGTTCATCCTCTGACTTGTAGTAGCTCAAAGTGTTGTTCTTCAACACGACCCATCGGTCTTGCCATCCGTGTATGTAATTGGTCCACTACAATCAAACAATCCTCGTTAAAACGTTTAGAGTCTGCAACCACGACGAACGTACATGTAAAATTGTACTAATTAAAAAAAAATATCTGACCTTGCTCAACACGCCTCCGAACTCCACAGGTTGTGAGGATTCTGGTTCCACATCTTCGTCTGAACCGGACGCTGAGCTCTTTTCGGACATTTAAAATCCAATATTCAGAAGAATGTGTGTCTTCTTTTATAAACAGCTGAGCACTCTAGCTCAACGCCAACTTAATATAAGTCCCGAAACAGCACAACTCAAACCGAAACTGCTTTCTGTCAGATATAAACACAAACCGAGCCTCCAGCCAATAGTATGGCGTTATTTGCCTGTTAAGATTGAGGGAAAATAGGCAAAAACAGTACTTGTTGAGAATGGTGACAATCCCACCTCGACCACAACGATTTGCGAGATATGTTTTGAGAATGACGTCGACGAGCACTGTCACAAGCTAGTTAGCGTCAACGGTTAGCTGTCAAATGTTAACTTGACTTGTAACTTGTGACTGTTCCCACGCGCGCCCTCCGCAACCGACTTGCTACCAAGAGAAAGGTCGATTAAAGCCTCCGCATTACCGCCGTTGCGTGACCTCCACTAAGAAGCTACAAATGACGATGAAAGAGGCCGCATTGCTGCTTTATATCCGTGGTTTTGTTAGCAACAGCGGTACAACTCTACTAGCTTGCTAGGGGGGAGGAGCCGCAACCACGCTTGACTGTGTACCTGAAAAAGACAAGTGGCAAGCTAGCCTGGATATGTAGCGAAAGCAGATGCAGTGTCTTTCAAAATAATATTTTGCAATTTCCGTACATGAAAATATTTCGTATGCAGTTTTACAATAAAATGTGTTTTAATATGGTTTAAATCAAGTCATATTAAGGGGGAAAAGTGTGGCTAAATCCCTTAGCAGTAAAACAAATGCAATAAATAACACATAAAAGTTGCTAATGTATCAATCGCAGGCACATTTTAATCGCCCTACTCTGACCGTTACTAAGTAACAAACTACTATTTGAAACACAAATTACCGTTCATCAATATTCGACTTTATCTTGTTGCCAATGGTAGAGACTTCTGAAATGTTATTCTTGTACTTGTGTTTCAGTTTTTAATGCATCCACGAAAACGTTAAGCTATTTTACACTCAAAAATATTAATTTTGATGTCCAGCATTTCCACCGGAAAAGGAATCCTCCTATTTCCGATTACGTTTAACGTTCACGGAAGTGCTATAAACTGCGAACTGCGCCTCTGTTGTTTACACAATGTTGCATATTTTGACAGTTACCCTGTTGGTGTACTGTAAGTCCGTGATCTTGTATAATTGCTGATTAACATGAATCATATATACAAATAAGACTGGCTTTATAATGGTCCATGTACCTAGCTATACCACTGAAATGTATTATTTTTGTTAGAGTAAACAAAATACTATTTCCACTTGACGGATCAGATCATCGGGATGGAAAATGAAACCGCAGCTACTAAGGGAGAGGGTTACCTCTCCAGAATGGCCCTCAATGACAACAAAGCTGGAATGGAGGGTCTTGACAGAGATAAAATCAACAAGATCATCATGGAATCCTCAAAGGTAGTGTCACTAATCCCTGTTTGTGGTGACGCTCTTAATAGACCATCCACTAATTTCCATATTCAAAATTCGGAGTAGAAAAGTAAAAGTGTAGTGAAGTGTAAATGTTTTACAATGGTGGCTTTTTTTCAAGTGAGAGTTCTCCTTTTCAAGACTGTGTCCAATCTTGTGTAACCATGTCTTATCTCCAAGACAGTGATATATCTAGCCCCGAAAAGATTATAATTCTGTTCTTGCCGTTCACTTGAAGGGATCCAAGTTTTATGAGAATGAGCTGAAGAAAGAGCACCAGTTGAACCAGCGCATCGAGAAAATGATGCTGCATAAAGCAGATATCACAGAACAGCAGTTAAAGGCAGCCCGAGCTCAGGTAACATAATGGAAGCACTGTAAAGATTTGAATACATCACGACACAAGGCATCACTGCCCTCCTGTTAGGTGGAGATGACGGCCTCTGAGCTGGAGAAGAGTCGTGATCTGAGCCGAGTCATTGTGCATGTGGACATGGATGCTTTCTACGCCGCCGTGGAGATGAGAGACTGTCCTGACCTCAAGGACAAGCCCGTGGCTGTTGGATCTATGAGCATGCTGGTCAGTGAAAAGATTGTTATTTATGTCTTCATTCCTACCATTGGCAACTTTGTTTGCCTTTCCTGCACAATGAGATCAAAAACTAAATCATTCATTATAGAAATAATTGATTGACTGACAGCGACAATAATTTAACAGAATGCATATAATTGGGACTATTTTGTGATATCTTATAGTTAAAAGATATAGACAAAAATATATGCATTACAGTTTTGCATCCCAAAAAATTCAACCGCAATAATAATAATACTACATTTCATTTATAAGTGACATTCATAGTTTTAAAGTGCCATTCATAGTTTAAATATTGTTAAATTGTTGTATCAATCACAACAAAACCTGATTGTCTTTACTTTGGCACGTTTTTGATGCAGTTTGACTGCACCACACAAAATATGCAGATGTATATCATATTGTGGCTGCTACTTGTTATCTAATACACATGTGCATTAGTTCCATATTTTAAATATGAAATGTACTGAAAAGTAAAATATGACCATTCTACAACACAATGAGATTGAATACCATAACTGTTTGAAATTTGATGCCCCATTCAAAGCACAGCTTTTTAGATGCAGTCGTCACAATTTATTTGTTTATTTGGTAAATTTATTTCACACTTGTGTTTTTTCAGTCCACATCCAATTACCATGCCAGGAAATATGGCGTTCGGGCCGCTATGCCAGGATTCATAGCCAAAAAACTTTGCCCTCATTTAATCATTGTTCCATGCAACTTTGATAAATACAAATCAGTGAGTAATGAGGTGAGGGCGACACACTCACAAACCGTCATAAACACAACTCCCCTGCCTAAACCACTGCCTCATCAGTTTTGTGTCTCTATGTTAGATCAGAGAGATATTTGCAGACTACGATCCTCAATTCCAGCCAGTGAGCCTGGATGAAGCCTATCTGGATTTTACAGAGCACCTGGAACTGAGGAAGAGTTGGCCAGAGGCCTGTCGGACACATCGCTACAGCTCCTGGAGCATTGACATAGGCATGGATAACTATGTACTGGATATGCGATGACAAAATATGACATCTGAAATGTATACTGTTCTTTCAATGTATAGAGCAACCAGAACACCAACAGGAATCAGTGGCGAAAGGCTTCTCTCCTGTGCTGTTTGAGGAAAGCCCAAATTCCTCTCAATCCACGTCAAATTTCCAAACTGCTGATGCAACGGATAAATCCACAGAGATTTTTGGTACGTCTGTTGAAGAGGCTGTGAGAGAAATGCGCTTCCGCATTGAGCAGAAAACCATGCTGACTGCCAGTGCAGGTGAGAAGACACTAACCCTTAGATATAGTCCAGTGGAGCCTGCAAAAACTGCTTGATGTAGAACTTTGAAGGTGACCAATGAAAAATAACGACATTTAGCTCCTCATCCAAAAAGCTTCGTCAGCGAACTTTGGAGGATGTAATCATCCCAAATGGCATTGCTCATAGTGTACTGATCCTTTCCTCTGTCACATAATATTCAATTACTGGTTCTTGGTCATCTGTAAACATGATTAATTTGCCATCAAAATGTTACCCTTGTATGGCAGAACCTCGAAAAAAATCAACACAGAGTTGAATGGTGATATTTTTCCTCAAATTTCAATTTTCTTTGGATGTTAGGATTTATTAGCTGTTCATTTACTAATCTGCCATTTATTTGTGTCCCTCTCCAGGCATCGCTCCAAATATGATGCTGGCCAAGGTATGCAGCGACAAAAACAAGCCTAACGGACAGTACAGACTGGCCTCCAACAGAGAGACCATCATGGCCTTCATCCAAAACCTTCCAGTTCGCAAAGTAATAATAATAATAATATGAATAATTACACATTTCATTTATAAGCGCCTTACAAAACTCTCGAGGTCACTTTACAGTCACAGGATAAGTTTTTCTGTGAAAAACTTTTTCAGAATAAAAATCGATATAACCGGACTATCGATATATCCGATCCTGCGGCGTGTAAATTTTCTCATTCATAGAAATAGTATCGTAATAAGCAGTACTATCGATATAATCGATATAACGAGACTTTACTGTGTGTGTGTGTGTGTGTGTGTGTGTGTGTGTATATATATATATATATATATATATATATATATATATATATATATATATATATATATATATATATATATATATATGTATATGTATATATATATATATATATATATATATATATATATATATATATATATATATATACACAGTAAAGTCTCGTTATATCGATATTCAAGGGAGTCTGAAAAAATATCGATATAACCGGGACTATCGATATATCCGACCCTGTTTGCATGTAATTTTCTCCGTGCGTGCATAGAAATAGTATCGATATAACCGGGACTATCAATATATCCGATATCGATATAACGAGACTTTACTGTATATATATATATATATATATATATATATATATATATATATATATATATATATATATATATATATATATATATATATATATATATATATATATATATATATATATATATATATTGATAGATATATTGATAGATATATTGATCAGATAGAAATTATCCTGCGACTGTTATTATTAATTTATTTACTTATTTATTTATTTGTGTGTTTATTTATTAATTAATTTATTTATGTATTTATTTATTTTGAGCGCAGGTTTCAGGGATAGGGAAGGTGAGCGAAAAGATGCTGAATGCTCTCGACATCAGTACCTGTGCTCATCTTGGTCAGCAGATGGCGCTGTTGTCATTGTTGTTTTCCGAGACAGCCTGGCGTCAGTTCATTCGGGTTTATCTGGGTCTGGGCTCCACATACATAGTGAGGTAAATTTATCACTCCATTTCCTGCCCACTGAAAGTCATCATACCGTAATAGGCTTGGAGAGGAAATAACCCGCTTTTCTTTCATGTAGGAACGAAGAAAGAAAAAGCATGAGCACAGAGAGGTATATTTTGCATGATGAGTGAGTCATTTCAATCCACTTATCTCCTTGTCACTCTGTCTCCATCCTGTGTCACTATGAACAGAACATTTAAAGAACTAAACAGGCCTGATGAGCAGATATCTTTATGCAGAGAGCTGTGTGAAGACTTAGCAAAAGACCTGAGGAAAGAAGATCTTAAGGTATTGCTTGTCTGATGAGCTCATTTGATCCCCTTCGTTGCTCTGGGATTTTATTTGGAGAACACCGTGGCGCCAACATTGCTGGAAGTAACACAATAGGCATGGAAGATTAAGTGTTTTAAAGTTTTAACATTAGCTTTTGTTTCTCATTAGAAATAGTATTTGAGGGAATCCAATTGATTCTTGGGGGTGTCTCCCCATTTGTAATTCAGCATTGTATTTCTTACTACCTATTAAATTGATAAAGGAAGAGTTGGATGTTAGGCATGGTCATCACCCCCCTGCCAGGGCCCTGATGTAGTCTTGATAGCTTCAGCAAATGGATGGCCATTAAGGAGACAGCAGGAGCCACTGTCAGTGCTTGAAAATGTCTCCTAGGGAGCGACATGTTGCTGTAAAAGTGTGTGTGTGTGTAACTCACTTCCCTTTCAACTGTGTTCTCACTCTCCCAAAGGGTAAAACTGTCACACTAAAGCTGAAGAATGTGAACTTTGAGGTGAAAACCAGGGCTGTGACGCTACCGTGTGCCATCGCCACTGCAGATGAGATCTTTGCTTTGGCTAAAGATCTTCTTAAAACAGAAACAGAGAATGAAAGTCCACAGCCACTCAGACTGAGGCTTATGGGTAATTACACATTGCAATACAATAGCACTCTGACAGCAAATATCTTCGCTACGGCTTAAACATTTCAATGATTGGCTTTCTTGGATTATAAAAACTCAACACACGGGAAAATTATAGTCGGAATGTTTTTCCTGGATCCATGGGAAGAAAATGAGGAGACCTTACACAAGCACAACAACTGACAAGTTAATCCTCAAATATAAGACTTTAAACAAGTTACATTGATTTTGTTTGGGATTGATTTAATGGAAGCGTACTACCACATGTGAAAATTGTATTAATTGTTGATGTAGTGTCATATCACATGATAAAGTCGTATTTTCAGTTTATATTGCTGTCACCTTTGCCATCTCGATCACACTCTAGTTTTAAAGGACAACCGATGCCACTGGACAAGTTCTACCCATAATTTGTAAAATCACTTCAAATGTCTTCTACTGAGCGTATTTTACAAAGATTCCACCGCATATAGCTATATTTTACATTTTAAGAGTCGCGCTGAGTATTTAGGAAGTCTTGTTTTTGAGTTGGTGACGATTCCTGACGTGACATCACGTCAGGAATGGCCCTGACTGAGAAAGCGACACACAATGCATTTTGGGTACTTTGTTTGGTCTGAAAACTTCGTGTTGATCCGTGTTGATGGCGAAATTAGAAGGAAAACACATAAATAATGCGATGGTGAATCGTTGTGTGTTGCACCAAGACTACTATTTGATACGAGTTGACACAAATTCCCAGCAGACAAATCAGCCCATTTCCAACGAAGCTTGGGCGCCATCTTGTGCATTTTCTGGGACGCTACATTGGTGTCACTACCGGCTCTAATTGATATGGGAGGACTCCTTTAATTGATTGCAAACATTTATGCTTTTCTCTTCAGAACTATTTAAATCATATTCATAACTGGATGAGTAATGAGTATGTTATGTGCTTTGTTTTATTGTTTTTATTGTGAAGTGTCCTTGGGTGTTTTGAAAGGCGCTTGAAATTAAATGTATTATTATAACAAGAAAGCATCTTCTCCGAATCTGAACTCCGTGAGCCCATTGTTTTGTTTCTTGAGCAAGGCAAGACGACCGGGGCGTGACGTCACGAACTGGGGGCGGGACTTTCTGAAAATCCCCAGTTTCGAGCTGATTTGTGGCAGTTTTTGGACACTTTAAGTCATTTTTATTGGTGTTTTGCATTTGACTAATTATATCAGCCTGCGTGTTTTGGGTATTTTAGATGCTATAAAACGTTTTTCTGATGTCTGTTAAAAAACAAAAAAGTGACGTCGGTTGTCCTTTAAAAAATAGCTTTTAGTCACACATGCATACACACGGTCTTAATGTGCAATCTGAATCAAATGTGCTTTGACAATACAGCATCTGGTGAATTAACTCATTCACTGCCAAAGTGACTCCATTCCCGAATTTGTTCGGGTTTTGGTTTTACATGGGGGTCGGGGGGATGCCGATAAAGCGATGGTCAGACCTCTGGCAGTGTTTTTGCCATTTGCCTTTTGAACAGCTACCCCCATTTCAAGTTCAGATAACCTCAGACCCATATAATTTAGAAATTAACTTTTTTTTCTGATGAGAGAATATAGTCAAAGTAATTTTTCGCCGCGGGCCACATTGTAGTTATGGTTTCCTCTCGAGGGCCGTTATGAATTTGGGGAACCCATTAGAATGTTTAAATCCCTTCAAATATTACATATAGAGCACACAGCAAATTAATGAATAACTCGTTTTCAAATCTGAAGTCAAGAATAATGACTTTTATTGTGGTTGACATCCAAAAATATGAAATTTTGGCTCAGATTTTAGCAACCATCATGGAATTTAACAAGTTTGATTTGCTTTCGCGGGCCGAAAAAAATGATGTGGCGGGCCGGATTTGGCCCGCGGGCCTTGACTTTGACACCTGTGGTCTAAGGTTTCTTATGGTGCATTGAATGATTATGTAGCCCTAAGAGATGAAACGGTTTCTTCAGCCGTCATCTGTACTTCTTTGAAGGTGTCGGACGTTTAGCTCCTCATCCAATAAGCTTCGTCAGCGAACTGTGGAGGAGGAGCGAAACGTCCGACACCTTCAATGAAGTACAGACGACAACTGAAGAAACCTTTTCATCGATGGACCACTCCTGTACGACTGAGTTTACACAGATGCAGTCCGAATACTCAATATTCTGTGGGTCCTGGAAGTTGTGTGAACATGACAAAAACCCTGCCACTGGAGTAGACACATTTTTGCACGTCTGGCAGTGAATGACTTAAGCATGTTGTATGTTGTCTTATTTTCTACATCTTTTTGACCAAGTACCCAATCTCGATCAGACCATATCAGATATGATTGATGAAATGTCAAATATCCCTGGTGGAAGGTAATAAATGGCATTTTAATGTCAAAAAGAAAAAAATCATGTAGAATTAACTGTGCACAGGTGAGTAACACATTGCTATTCACTCATCCAACTCCTTCTCGTGTAGGTGTTCGTATCTCTGCCTTTGTCAGCCGGGATGATAAAAAGCCTCTGCAGAAGAGCATCATTGGTTTCCTCCAATCGGGAAAGGGAGACATCCGAGGATCCACCCAGGAATTACGTCAACAGTTTGAAGGGGATGGTCTCCAATCTTGTAGTCCTACAACACAAACGTGTCAGATTAAAGGGGAGGTTACTTGGCAAATCAAGAAAAAGGGCTTACTGGAGGACCAGCCTGTTGACGGGCCTCGGTTGTCTTTCTTTCAAAGAGCGCATGCCAAGAGATTGCAGCTTCAGGTTTGCTCACAAGAACGACAAAATGAATCATCTGTTCTTACGTTCCGAGACGAGGGTGAACATGAAAGGCCGGAGACACCAAAAAAGGGAATGGGGCCAAAACATACGACCTCACATCTTTCAGAAACAGATCCCCTTTGCCCTTCTGAGGCTGGACCGTCTACATCAAGCTCAGCATTGAATTGCCTCACCTGTCCTGTGTGTTTCGGCCATGTGATCACAGACGATTTGAATGTCTTCAACAGTCATATAGATCAGTGTCTTAGTAAAGGAGAGATCTGTATATTGAACTCAAATGCAGATATAAAGGAGAACCAGCCAGAAATGAAAGAGCAGAGGACTAAGGTACATAGGGACCAAGTAAAATATAATCAACGACCGGACCAAGAGCACTTGACAAATGATTATGTTCACACCACCACATTAATCAACGACGACAGCGGAACAGTGACCTCACACAGGCCTCGGTCAGATCATGACAAAGGTCCCTTTCTCGTCTGCCCGGTGTGTCAGCTGACCCAGGACACAAATGACCTCACTATTTTCAATTGCCACGTTGACCTCTGCCTGAACCAGGAAGTGCTGCATGAGATGGCGACCACACCCTCAGTTGAAACTGCAAACAGCAATTTCAGCGGTGAGTTCTCGTTCATTCAAATTCATGACAAATTACGATGGAATCTTCAAAGTCAAACGCAAGGTTTTCAGGGGCACCAATTGGTGTTGCCTCCGTCATGTGACAATAAAGGTTCCCGTCATTTACATATTATACTGGGCAGACTGGCATTCCAATATCACATTAAGTTCAATTTGGTTCTGTGGTAACTATCACACTTTGACATCACTAGTCCCATATAGAAAAAGCACCATTAATTCAAAAGAATAACAACAGGGTTGTTGTCCCACAGGATTTGAAGAGATATCACATTTCAGTTGAAATCTAAATAATACACTACAATACACTACACTACACTACAATACAATACATATAGATTTATACAGTGCTTTAACAACAGCTGAAACTGTAACAAAACGCTTGACTATAGACAACTATGATATACAGGAAATAAAGCAGTCACAAAGATGGCAAAAAGCACCAGGGAGTAAAACTAAATTATACACCAGGTGTCCAAGTCAAGGCCCGTGGGCCAAATCTGGCCTGTCACACCATTTTATTCGGCCCACGAAAACAAATCAAACTTTTGAAATTTCATGACGCTTGCTGAAATTCGAACCAAAATTTTAATTTGACCCATGTAAACCACAATAACAGTCATTATTTTGTCCTTCAAATGTGAAAACTAGTTATTCATTCATTTGTTGTGTGCTGTATATGTAGTATGTGGAGGGGATGAAACATTCTAATGGCTTTCTCTAATTAATAACGGCTCCTGAGAGGAAACTGTAACAAAAATGTGTCCCACGGCAAAAAATGTATTTGACACCCTTCTCATACGCCATTAGGTATTTCAATCTTTTTTGTTGTTGTTGTGTTCTCGAATTAAATATATAGATATACATCCTGTTCATGTTGAAACTGCCAATATCACTTTGGAAGGGGACTGTGGCCAATGACCTTCTTACTTATAGCAAGCCACACTGATGTGAAGCTCTTGTATTGATTCCCATAGAGAAAAAACATCTTATTTCACCCTGTGGGGCTTCTTCTTGCCAGTCTTGGAATTGTCCAAATCGCTTTTTCGCCTTTGTCTTTTCTTGTTCAAAGAACCAATTCTGGGACCGCAATTTCCTCTTAAACAATACTATCTCACAGATTGGATGCTTTATGTTTGGAACGAGTTGCTGCATGTATGGCAGTCCTTAGGTCATTTTGAAAAGTTTTATTTTTATTTCCCCCAAAGAGGAGAAAATAAAATTTGGATTGTCTGTGTTCACAGATACATGCATCCCCCCACCAAGGCAGGCAGGTAGTGGTAAAAGCAAAAGGTAAGACAGTGTGTTGTGGATAATGTCATACATTAAACCAAATAAAACAAAATGGCACAAAAAGTAAGGATAATTGTTTTTAATATATAATTTATTTATTGCTTCTTGACAATAATCTTACACCATTGGAAATGTGTATTACCCTTTTAACTCATTCACTGTCATCTTCTTTTCCTTTCGGCTTTTCCCCTCAGGGGTCACCACAGCGAATCAATGTCCTCCATCTATCCCGGTTTTGTGCATCCTCTTCTCTCACACCAGCTCCCTTCATGTCCTCTTTGACCACATCCATAAACCTCCTCTTCGGTCTTCCTCTCGGTCGCCTGCCTGGCAGTTCAAGGCTCAGCGTCCTTCTCCCGATATAGTCACTCTCTCTGTCCAAACCATCTCAGTCTGGCCTCTCTGGCTTTCTCTCCAAAGCCTCTAATATGAATTGTGCATCTAGTATACTGATTCCTAATCATATCCCACCTGGTCACTCCCAAAGAAAACCTCAACGTCTACCTCCAGCTCTGCTTCCTGTCTTTTCTTCAGTGGCACTGTCTCCAGTCCAAACATCATGGCTGGTCTCACCACTGTTATATACACTTTTCCTTTCATCCTAGCTGAAACCCTTCTATCGCACATCACACCTGACATTTTTCTCACGCTTCTTCACCTCTTTTCCACACTCTCCATTGCTCTGGACAGTTGACCCCAAGTACTTAAAATCCTCCACCTTCTTTATCTCTTCTCCCTGTAGCATCACTCTTGCACTTGGATCCCTCTCATTCACACACATGTATTCCGTCTTGCTGCGACTGATCTTCATTCCTCTCATTCACTGTCATCCCTGACTTTATTTGGGAATTGAAAATATGACGTAGAGCGTCATAGCATCATTTGTTCGGGTTTTGTTTTTTCATGCTTGGCTGTCGATAAAGCGCTGGCCATGGCCTCTGGCAATGTTTTTTTTTTCTTTTCCACAAGGGGGTAGATTTCCTTTTTTTCCATGTTAGCGCTTTTTTCCAGCGTCAGCTGTTGTTAAAGCGCTATATAAACCATAATGGATGTATTGCATTGTATTTTGGACAGCTGCCCTCATTTCAAACTCATACAAATCCTGACCCATATAATTTAGGAATTAACTCTTTTTCTGATGAAAGAAGAGAGTGTAATGTTTCTACCACTGCATTGAATTTTTATGTAGTCCTAAAAGTCAATATTCTGTGGATCCTGGAATTCAAGAGACAATGACAAAAACCTTGGCACTGGAGTGGACACATTTTTGCACGTCTGGCAGTGAATGAGTTAAGAGGTCCCACATTTGGAAGAAACATGCAACACACATATTCTGGCATTCATCAAATGTATGTAGAATAACATGACATTTTTGTGCTTGCCTGTCACCTCCAGACGAGACTCACCCTCATATCTGCCCTCAAAAAAGGCCAGAGGTCAGAGCCCTCACAACACCATTGACAAGTTCTTCAGATGATAGCACATCATACACAGGAAGTTGGAAGTGTTGGGAAAAAAATATTGCACTTCAACCTCAACTGAGATACAGTTCTTGTTGGAACCTATTTTTATTCACCTGCTCTTTTACTGTACAGTAGTCATAAAATGAATTCAAAACAAGGAAAACAATTTGACTATGTAAATATTTACGAATCATGTTTTATTCTACACAAGTGAAAACCTTGTATCATGCTGAAGTGATCATATATATGCTGATATAGTAATATTTATAACTTTTGTTTTGAAAGTGTCCTATGTAATGTATAACAATAAATTAATGGTGTCCTTCTATAAATGTGCTTGCAATAACTCTTTTTATCATTTTGTTGATATCTTTGATTTGTAAAATGTGATTGTTTATTTATTTATTTATGCATTTATTTATCCATTTATGTATTTATTTATTTATGTATTTATTCATTTATGCATATATTCATTTATTCGTTCATTCATTCGTTTATTCATTTATTTGTCCGCCCGTATGTATGTATGTATGTATGTATGTATGTATGTATGTATGTATGTATGTATGTATGTATGTATGTATGTATGTATGTATGTATGTATGTATTTATTTATTTATTGGTATTTTCTGTGTTAGATGAAAAATACCGTGAGAAACAATGTGTAGCCAGAGCAGAGTCGACCTTTGGGCCCCATTAACAGAATAGTTGGTGTGCCATGCTTCATGGTGGATAGAAAGTGCAGTACTGTAGGTAGTATCATACATGTAACTTATAGCTTTGTCTGCATAATGGGCTGCACTTCTTTATCTTCAGAATAGATTCAAATGTTTTTTGTAGAGCAGGCAGAGGTCCCCAGACAGTTTCTTCCACAGTCACATTAAAAAAAAACAATACAAACCCACTTTATTATATAGTTTATAATCTGCGTTACCTGTAATTATTTAAACACACTCCAAAGTCATTCCATGGGTGTAAGTAGATATATGTAAAGGGATTATTTGGATTTACTTATTCTTTTTAGTAAAAAATAAAATAATAACAGATTGGTGAGAAAGCAAAAAGGTCTAAAGATTTCTAAAGAAGTTTGGGGTTGCTCCCAATAGAAATGTGATTCCTATTTGTTGTAAATAGCTTCTTTGCATTTCTGCTCAAAAAGCTCTATAAGTCCATATGATCTACTTCTTCTAATTTGCACTCATTGTACAGATTCAGTCGCCTTCTTTTCCTTTTCGGCTTTTCTCTTCAATGGATCAGCGAATCAGTGTCCTCCATCTTCAAAGGTTTGACCCGCATATTTGTTTTGGCCAAGCTTTTAGGTCGGATCCCCTTCCTGATACAACCCTCTGTATTTATCTGGGCTTGGGACCGGCACAAGAAGACTTATGTCCCTTTGTGGCTACATAACAAGCAACTTGCTCAGTAAAATGCTCCCAAACACAAAATGGTCATTGGCACAGCAACATTCAAAAACACGTAGTAGTAAAAGAATCTAACTGAATTTGTCAGTGAGAGTGGCAACGCAAGATTAATGCCCTCTGACTTCAACCGCAAGCGTCCAGGTTCATTGTAGATTCAGTCGCCTATTGTGGTGAAATACACAAACAAACAATCAAAAGAAACAGTATTTTCTGCTTATTTTTTCAGATAAAAGAATAGGCCTTGGCATTTGATTAGCGTCCCATAGTGATGTGGGGGCAAATTCAGCAAATAACTCACAGGAGGTGGACCAACTCTAAACAACAAATACCTCTCGCAAGCAAAACTTTCAAGGCATTATGGTTAATCTTACACTCTTCTTCTTCTTTTCCTTTCGGCTTTTCCCTTCAAGGGGTCGCCACAGCGAATCAGTAGCCTCCATCTTCAGAGGTATGCACTAACTGTGTTTAAATATAGAGCATGCACATTAAGGCTCCTCAGGGCTCGGAACGCTGCCTACAAAGCTGGCGATGAGCTGGGCCTGAGGACAGACAGGGCCAACCTGTCACGTGGCATCAGGATGGCCAATAGACAGCACTCCAGGAGGATCGCCAACCACTTCAAAGACAGCAGAGACACCAGGAACCTGTGGCGTGGGATACAGACCATCACAGACTACAAGCCTACTCCACAGACCTGCGAGAACTCCACCACTCTGCTGAACCAGCTGAACGACTTCTTCGCCCGCTTCGAGGCAGACAACAGCACTCCAGCACAGAAGACCCCACCACCTCCCAGCGAACAGGTGCTGACACTGTCCCAGGACAGCGTGGGGCGATCCCTCAGAGGGACCAACGCACGAAAAGCCCCGGGTCCCGACGGGATTCCTGGCCGTGTTCTGAGAGACTGCGCTGTGGAGCTCACAGATGTCTTCACGGACATCTTCAACACCTCTCTGAGCCAGGCTGTTGTGCCCACGTGCCTCAAAGCCACCACCATTATCCCGGTCCCGAAGAAGTCGACCCCCACCTGCCACAATGACTACCGCCCGGTCGCACTCACTCCCATCCTCATGAAGTGCTTCGAGCGGCTAGTTATGAACCACATCAAGGCTGCCCTCCCCCCCAACCATGACCCCTTCCAATTTGCATATCGGCCCAACCGCTCGACCGATGATGCCATCTCCACTGCTCTCCACACAGCGCTCACCCACCTGGAGACCAGAGACTCCTACGTCAGAATGCTGTTCATCGACTTCAGCTCAGCATTCAACACAATCTTCCCCCAACAACTCACCGATAAACTGAGCAAACTGGGTATCAGCACCTCCCTGTGCAACTGGCTGCTGGACTTCCTGACGGGGAGACCACAGGCAGTCAGAGTTGGCGACAACACTTCCAGCACCATCACGCTGAACACAGGGGCCCCCCCAGGGGTGTGTGCTGAGCCCCCTCCTCTTCACTCTGCTCACGCACGACTGCTCACCATCATCACCCAGCTCCAACCTCTTCATAAAGTTTGCGGATGACACGACTGTGGTGGGCCTCATCAACAACGACGAGGAGACAGCCTACGGGGACGAGGTCAGCCGCCTGGCCACGTGGTGCAAGGACAACAATCTCCGTCTGAATGTGGAGAAGACGAAGGAGATTGTTGTGGACTTCAGGAGAGTGCGCCCCCAGCATGCTCCACTAACCATCGACGGTGCTGCAGTGGAGAGAGTGAGCAGCACCAAGTTCCTGGGAGTGCACATATCCGAAGACCTGTCCTGGAGCCACAACACGGCATCAATGGCCAAGAGATCCCACCAGCGCCTGTACTTCCTCCGCAAGCTCAAAAGAGTTGGAGCCCCGACACCCATCACGACCTCCTTCTACCGCGGTACCATAGAGAGCATCCTGACCAGCTGTATCACCGTGTGGTACGGCGCCTGCACCGTGTCCTGCCGTAAGACTCTGCAGCGCATCGTGAGGACAGCTGAGAAGATCATCGGTGTCTCTCTCCCCCGCCTTCAGGACATCTACAACACCCGCCTCACCCGCAGAGCCATCCGGATCGCTGGCGATCCCACCCACCCCTCCCACAGCCTCTTCAGCCTGCTGTCATCGGGTCGGAGACTGCGGAGTCTCCGAGCCAAGACCAGCAGGCTCAAGGACAGTTTCTGCCACCAGGCAGTCCGGAGATTCAACTCCCTCCCAGCCCTGCCCAGCCTGCCCCTTCCCACTGCCACACTCACCGAATTCTGAGTACACGCTACATGCTGTACGATCACCCTGAACTCTATTTTTTTCTTCTTTCTCATTTTTTTCTGCAAGACCTCACTTCAACCCTTTCTTGTTGTTCGTTTTTGCATTACTACATTACGTCACTTTAGATACGTCACTTCCTCACTTTACATATGTCACTACCTCACTTTACATACGTCACTACCTCACTTTCCATACGACACTACCTCACTTTACATACAGAAATTACATGTATTGTCTGTTGTCAATTGTATGTCTTTTTTAGCCACGTTATAAGTGCCTTGCATGTCTTGCACGCTGGGTCCGAGAGGACATTAATTTCATCTGTGCTGTATGTCATGCATATTAGCATATTTGACAATAAGCTGACTTTGACTTTGACTTTGACTTTGACTTGACGTAAGAATACGTAAGTGTACATGTGCCATACATCTGCCAAGATGTGAAATATAGGTCAAATCAATTCAAGTCAGTTTTGTTGTCAAATATGCTTTATGTGCAACATACAGCACAGCGGACATTTTATCCTCTCAACCACAGTGCAAACATACATTCAATTGAAAACAGTTAAAACTAAGGCTAGTAAAACTGAATTGCATGAAAATACATAAATATAGCATGGAAAGACATAAATATAAACAAATAAAGCAATAAATAACAATCAAAAGACAACCAACTTGTGATTGTTGCAAGTTAAAGTGAGGTAGTTCATTGTTTGATAAGATGTTTTCAAGAAACATGTTACTTTGTGTTGACGTTGAAGGGTGTGGATTTGCTCAGCAAATATGGATCAGCCCTCCAGTGTTGTGCACCTTGTCTCAGGTTGATCGTCATATCAGGTGTGACCCGTTTCTTCTGGCATTTGTTGGGTTACTGATCCCGGGACACACACAATAGAATTCTTCATTGGCTACTTTATTACATGAAGTGGTTGAAAAAATGGAGAAGAAAGCTTTGGTTTTGAAGGAAATGTTGAAGGCGCATGTTCCCAAGAGAGAGAATTTGGACCCTCGAAAGTGGATGACACAGGGATCAGTTAAGACATTTGCTGATTTAGCTCTGAACAAGAAACCAGAAGACAAGATGGACAACAGCTTTGACAACAAAGAGATGTGTGAGTACACAAGAAATGCAAACAGTGTGAGCAGATGTCCGAGTTTTCCTCACTGTATGGTGGACCGAAAAATATTCGCTTTTCTCAAAAGCCGACAGTGTGCCTTATAATCAGACGCGCCTTACATGTGGATGAATCTTTGGATATTTTAGACACAGTATTTTAAATCTTGAGTAAAGCGCTTTGTATCAGCTGCATCTCCTGTGAAAGCTCTCCATATATAAAAAGCTGTATTGTATTGTATTGTATTGTATTGCATTGCATTGTATTGTATTGTATTGTATTGTATTGTATTGTATTGTATTGTATTACATACAGTACATACACGCACACATACATACATACATACATACATACATACATACATACATACATACATACATACATACATACATACATACATACATACATACATACATATTGATTTATATAGCATTGTATTGTATTGTATTGTATTGTATAGTATTCCCCTTAGCCTAGCTCTATCCAGCGGATATACAGTATATTGTAGTCTCTAGTTTCTTCATCTTATTGTGCAGTAAAACGGTTATAAAATCGGCCATTTGTTGAAGGTAAACCTTGTACTGCGAAACGGCTTATAGTGTGGAAAATGCCATTGTGGTACTAATACGGGTTGTAGACCCTACAATACAATACAATACAATACAATACAATACAATACAATACATATTTTATTTATTGGGCTCTATTTTGTGATTGTATTTTACTTATTATAGTACCTATGCTTGTTTGTGACTGTAAAGTGTCCTTGAGAGCTTTGAAAGGCGCTTAAAATATAATGTATTATTATTATATTGATTTATATACCTGTTGTGTTTATTATTTTGCTTTGTGTTGACTAATATGTGAAGCGCTTTGTTACAGCTGCATCTGTTGTGAAAGCTCTATAGAAATTATGATGTATTGTATATAGTGCTTTAACAACAGCTGAAACTGTCATATACAGGAAATAACGCAAACCCAAAGAGCCACTGCATTTGTGTAAACTAGTATTTGTGTGTTGTGCAGTACTGCAAACGGAGAAGCTGTTTATTGAAGCAGCTAAAAGCAATGATGTCGCTGCAATGAAGACACTTGGAAAGGGGTTAAATCCGAATGCAAAGAATGTGGTGAGCCCATCTCACAATAGAGTTGAAATAACATCGCGTAGAATTCCATTGTAATTTTACTCACGTGCCATCCAGCACAATAGGACTGCTCTTCACTATGCAGTCGCTGGCAAAAACAAAGAAGCGGTTGAGTTGCTTCTACGGCGCAGGGTGGAAGTGGATCAGAGAGACAAGGTGAGGTGATGTTGTGAAGTTAAGAGTAGGGATCTCAGAGTGCACAAATATAATTGTGTCATTTGAACACATTGTTTGTGTGTGGCAGTTTGGTGTGGCACCCATCCATTTAGCTGCTTGGTTTGGCAGCTTGGATATCCTGAAATTATTAGTACGGGCTGGAGCAGAACAGAAGATTGAGAATGAGGTGATTAGAAAAAGAAGATATTTTACACCCATATCCAACATTGGGGCCGATTGTTGTTTCCAAAGACAGAAGTATTTAATGGCCCCTGTCATTACGGAGATGTAGTTTCAAAACATGCCTTTTGATTTCTATTTGCAGGAAGGACTGAACATCATGCACTGTGCTGCTATCAACAATCATACTGACATTGTAGAATACATTGTCAATGACCTGCAAATGAAAGAACTGGATAAAGATGATCAGGTATTCCGTGCGATACAAGTTAGAGCTTTTTAATAGTGTAATGAATGCAAATTAAGGACAACTTCAACATTTTTCGACAATTTCGAAAATACGTATAGCTTAGTATCCAGTCCATAAGGGCAAAACACATACGCAGATGTGTAATTATTTTGTCACGTAAAATTAAGTGCGTGGTAAGAGTGTCTCAATCATTGCCTTTCAGTCAGGCCATTGCACATTTTCCATGGCAGCAGAACATGGCTGCGTGCTAATGCTACAAATGCTAATGGAGCCGGAGTACAACATGGCCACTATGAAGGCCAACAAGGTAGGTTTGCGCGTGCATGCGTGCGTGCGTGCGTTTGTTTGCGCGTGCGTGCGTTTGTTTGCGCGTGCGTGTGCTTGTTTGCGTGTGCGTGTGTTTGTTTGCGTGTGCGTGTGTGCGCTGATGTTTGTGTGTGTGCGTGTGCCCGCGCGATTGATGCTTTCATGTCTGGGTGGATCATTGCTGCACCACAGCTCAAAGTCAAAGCCACTTTGATGCAATCAGCTCTCCTCCCTCTCCCCCCTTCCCCCACCAGAATGGAGACACGCCCCTGCACTTAGCTGCCAGGAACGGCCACTTGGATGTTGTCCAACTACTGCTGCACAGTTTTGATACCCGGGATGAAATTAATATGGTACACCATCATACAAAACACCTTTTCTATCCCAGTTTGTAACTTTGTGGTCTCAGTTGATAATCCATTTGAGGTTGGCGGGCTATTGAAGGAAAATCCATTGACAAATCTGTGCTTTCGTTTTGAATCATCAGCCCGTTTGCAACTTTCAGAATTGCAATGACTAAACTGTACAACTGAAATAACCAAAAACTGGGATTTGCATTTACTGTAGTTTTTATCCAGCCCGGCCAAATTTGACCCATTCGCTCTTTCATGCCATTCACTAACGTACGTATTTGGGAATTGAAAATATGACGTAGAGCGCCATTCCGAAATTTGTTAGGGCTTTGTTGTTTCATGCTTGGGTGCCGATAAAGCGCTGGCCATGGCCTCTGACAATGTTTTTTTTTCTTTTCCACAAGGGGTCAGCATTTCCCTTCTTTCCATGTTAGCGGTTTGTTCCAGCTTCAGCTGTTGTTAGAGCGATATATAAACCAATATGTATGTATTACATTCTATATTGGACATCTGCCCTCATTTCAAGCTCAGATAACTCCAGACCCATATAATTTAGGAATTATTTTTTTACTGATGAATGACGAGAGTGTACGTTTTCTAACGCTGGACTGAATGTTTATGTATTCCGAAAACTCAATATTCTTTGGTTCCTGGAATTCAAGTGGAAATGACAAAAACCCTGGCACTGGAGCGGACACATTTTTGCACGTCTGGCAGTGAATGAGTTAATCGCTTTAAATACACATAAATGAAAAATAAATTGTAATTAAAATATCCACGTTACCAGAAAAAAAACAAAATCTGAAGTTCAGCCTCAGTTTGTCATTGTTGTACATTCTTTGTGTGTCAGGACGGCGAGACCGCTCTGTACCAAGCTGCCGAGAACGCTCAGGAACAGTGCGTCCTGGCTTTACTGGAAGCCGGCTGCAACCCCGACATCCAAACAGCAGTACAGTTACACACTCAAAACACTTAAATCACTGCACGGGTGACATGTTTTTCATGATGCCATATAGTAAGGGAGAGGCTAACTTTTTGCGCTACATATCATTTTGTCAAATGCTTTGAAAAAAAAATCCTCTCTTGTAGACCAAATGCAGTGCCCTTCATCCAGTTTCAGAGCAAGGAGACACATCTCTTGTCCAACTTCTCCTAGAATATAAAGCCCACACGGATTTTGAGAATGAGGTGAGTAAACGGATTATATGCATTCTCGCTTCTTTGCAAGTGAATGCCATTATCAACCGATAAGTCATACATGCTCAAGGACTTGGAGGTTCCTCTTCACCTGGCAGTGAAGAACAGCCACCTTCCTGTCATCCATTTTCTATTGGAGGCAGGATGCAACTTTAATGTCACTGATAAGGTAAAATGTAATGACTGACATAGAGGATTTGTTTTTAAAAAAATGCTTACAAGAACATTCTTTGTAAACTGTCTTGTGTTAGAGGTCTCAGACGGTCTTGCATCTTGCTGCTGAACTGGCAAGAATCGATGTGGTGGAAATGCTACTGAAGGTTGGAGTGGATTTGACACTCGAAGATCGGGTAAGAATTGAAATAATACGGCGTCCTAGGGCACACACCTTAGTGGCCTTCACCTCAAGTCTCTTTCCCAGAAATGCGTGGAAACGGCGCATGTATGTCATTTACTCACACGCATGGTGAGCTAATTTGATTTCTACGTCAACACGCTTTATTGACCAAACCAGGAGCAGCTATAACAGATATAACAGTCTTTCATGTAAATCAAAGTGTCTTACTCTCACTCTTATCGACGACGCAATATTAACTCATTCACTGCCATTCCTGAATTTATTTATTTAAAAATGACCCCAAAAAAACTTGCACTGGAGTGGACACAATTTTGCACATCGTCTGGCAGTGAATGAGTTAAAAAAGACAATGTCACCATATGTGAAGACAGACAACGATTTTTATGATTTCATTTAGTTTGAACCCTTTCAGGGATGGTGGTAACTACAGTGGACAGATGATCATGTTATCAGGTTATAGGGTACATGAAAGGGTTCCCACTCGTATCCTCCTCAACACATTGCATTACAATTTTTGTTTTAACTAAGCATCCTTAAGTATGCCAACAAATTGTTTTACAAGAATGTAATATTTATAATTACTTCATACGCATTAATGATATCATCCCAGTAATTGTCTGGCACTCAAATCAATTGAGTAAATAATCACCTGCTACAGCCACTGTAGAGTACAAATGTGGTACAATAGTAAAAATCTTCAGAGTGGAAGCTTATGGCAACAAATGAGGAACATCACATCTGGTGGGTGTGTTCCCCAAACTTTATTGTGTAAAGACACTCATTCTATCAAAAAAAAAACTTGCCATCTAATGGCTAATCATTTTGTTGTTCTCCCCGTTTCTGTATTTTGCTGGTATTGATTAACTCATTCACTGACATTCACAAATTTATTTGGGAATTGACAATATGACATAGAGCGCCATTCTCAAATCTATTCGGGTTTTGTTTTTTCATGCTTGGGTGCTGACAAAGCGCTGGCCGTGGCCTCTGGCAATGTTTTTTCTTTTCCAAAAAGGGACAGCAATTCCCTTTTATCCATTTTTGCGCTTTGTTCCAGCTTCAGCTGTTGTTAAAGCGCGATTTACTGTAAACCTATATGTATGTATTGCAGTGTATTTTGGGCAGCCCCCTCATTTCAAGCTCATATAAGTCCAGACCCATATAATTTGGGAATTAACTTTTTTTTCTAATGGAAATTTGAGTGACAATGACAGAAACCCTGGCACCGGAGTGGACACATTTTTTTTGCACGTCTAGCAGTGAATGAGTTCAGAAAGATATATTTGTAATGATTTAATTATTCATAATTTTCTGGAAAACAGTCCCCCTTATATCTCACGGCACATTTGTGCACCCTGGTTGGGAATTGCTGTCTTATACAGTAGTTTAATGGTCACATCCTCCAATCAATATAAAAACTACAAATTAACTTTAAGTCAGTGATCATTCTGACACTTTCCGATATTCATTAGTTGAGGAATATCCTCCAAGGTGGTGTTGATGTTTGGATGCATCTGATTTGGTGCTCGTTTTGGAGCAGCAGGGAAAGACAGCACTCGGCGTGGCGGCCAGAGCAGACGAAGTGATTATTGTGGACATGATCATCAAGGCAGAAAGATATAAAGCATGGAAGGAAGTAAGATTTTTTTTTGTCTCTGATTACATTTCAGGTGAATTGCACTTCTGAATGGAAAACTGGTTTCATTTAAAGGACAACCGACGCCTCTGGACAAGTTGTGTCCATAATTTGTAAAATCACTTTAAATGACTTCTACTGAGCGTATTTTACAAAGATTCCACAGCATATAGCTATATTTTACGTTTTAAGACTCACGCTGAATATTCAGGAAGTCTTGTTTTTGAGTTGATGACGATGCCTGACGTGACGTCACATCTGGAAGCCCCCTGAGCGAGAAAGCGACACACAATGCATTTTGGGTACTTTGTTTGGTCTGAAAACTTCGTGTTGATGGCGAAATTAGAAGGAAAACACATAAATAATGCGATGGTGAATCGTTGTGTGTTGCACCAAGACTACTATTTGATACTAGTTGACACAAATTCCCAGCAGACAAATCAGCCCATTTCCAACGGAGCTTGGGCGCCATCTTGTGCATTTGCTGGGACGCTACATTGGAGTCCTGACAGCTTGAATTGATACGCAAGTACTTCTTTAATCGATTGCAAACATTTATGCTTTCCTCTCCAAAACGATTTGAATCACATTCATAACTGGATGAGTAACAAGAAAGCATCTTCTCCAAATCTGAAGCCATTGTTTTGATTCTAGAGCAAGGCAAGACGTCCTGGCGTGACGTCACGAACAAGGGGGCGGGACCTTCTGAAACTCGCCATTTCAGAGGTCATTTTGAAGTAGTTTTTGGACACTTTAAGTCATTTTTATTGGTGTTTTGCATTTGACTAAAAATATCAGCCTGTGTGTTTTGGGTATTTTAGATGCTATAAAACCTTTTTCCGATGTCAGTTAGGAAACAAAAACATGGTGTCGCTTGCCCTTTAATATATCAATGATTTTCAAATGTAACATATTGCAAATGTTTTTTCCTTGTGTCTTCCAAAGCTGGTAAGTACTTCATCAACCCACTGACAGGATTTAATAACTCCCTCCAGGCCCATCCAGAGTGTCATGAGAGTGTTCATAGCAAGTATCCGCTATCATTCAAACTGGACCACCGCAATGAGACCAAGCAGCTTCGCTCGATGACCTGGCACCTGGCCTACGAGCTCCTAAAGCCAAGAGACTGGAAACGTCTTGCTGAACACTGGGGATTCACTGAAGAACAAGTGATGGCCATCGAAAGGCAGTGGACGGGTAGCCCTGATTTTATTCCAATTCAATTCTAAAATAGAGATGCCTCTGAGATTACAGTTACACCATTTTCTTCTGGAGGGGGAAAAAATATGCCTCTGACCTATTTATACTGCACATGACAAAGGATAAATGTCGTGGAGTCAATATTATTATTATTATTGTGGGAAGACAAAGAATACAATTTGTGCTTGTTCACAGGTCAACACAGCTATAAAGAACATGGCAACAGGATGCTGCTGATCTGGCTCCATGGAGAGGAACTGGCAGGCGCAAGTCCTTTGATAGAACTCCATCAAGCCCTTGTCCACACAGGAAATAGCAGAGCTGCAGGTATTTTATTTTGAAATATTTTAAGTGGATTTACAGCGAAAAATCCAAATAGTTTAAGTGTTGTCACATTTTTTTTACCTGTCTTATAGAAAAGATTCGGATGGAGTCAGATAATGTCCACAGTAAGAGCTGCCAAGTATCATGATTGAGGGTTTGACACGCAACATTGTTTAATCACTTTCAAGACACACTTATACAGACATGTAGCACTAAAATAATTTATTATGTTAAAAGAAAGCACCAGGTCATATACAAACAACAGAGCTTTGGTTTGATGTTCAATGACACAATAAAAAGAACAATATGTCTTTATACATGCACCTGTTTCTAAATATTCAAGTAAACATTAAGTTCAATAAAACTCCATTTTGAAAACTGTACCTTAAAAAAATGTGTGGATGCCACCATACTTGTCAGTGAGGTTCTCAAGAATGATTGTTCAATTTCCCTTCATCTCAAAATAAAAACGAGTAAAAGCGACATCCACAATAAGAATCACAGTTGTTGCATAGTAGGTAAAACTTCATCTATTCAATAAGGTGTGGGTGTTGTAATTAGTCGACTACTTTGATAGATTGTACATTACACGTGTTGGTGTTTGTTCTGGAGGAAGTCTTCACAACAGTGGGTGTGCGAGAACCCTGTTGGCAGGGGCGAACGGATTTGGTGTGCTGTGAGAAGAGAAAATCGTTTGGGAATGACACATGAGATTCCAACATGAATGGAGAAATGCTTCATATTGTTCAGCTTCCGTACCTGTGCAATTGGTTGATGGCGTTCTACCACAATGGAGGTCATGGGCGGAGTCATACCCATCACCTGGAGGTTGCTGCGTACGCTCTTACCAGCAATTGGTTTGGCCGTGATGCGAGCCGTGATAGTTTTTGCCGGTTTCTGTTGGCCAGCTGTGACTGTACGCCCAGATCCCTAAAGAGACAATTTGCATTTAGTGATGCCATGACTGCACCGAGGCGATGGTTCAAGTCTGTGCAATAAAACAATATTACTGACAAACCCAACAGTTTTTTCCATGGGACGTTTTTCATAATTTTTGCAAACAAAAGGAGCCAGCATGCACGGCAGAACGTGAAGCACTTTTAAGTACCTTATTTTCTGAAATATAAGGCGCACCTTCTACAAATGACATATTTACAAACCTTTTCCATACATAAGGTGCAACGCATTATAAAAGGCACCTTCAATTAAATACATTTTAAAACGTTTTGTAGACATAAAGCATTATTAAGTATTATGAGGTGCAAGGTCAGCTTTTGAAAAAAAAATAGTCTTAGGTGCGCCTTATAGTGCAGAAAATACTGTAATTAAATCATTCACTGCCAGACGTGCAAAATTGTGTCCACTCCAGTGCCAGGGTTTTTGTCATATTCACTCAAATTGCAGGACCCAAAATATATGCAGTGTAAGTTAATTTTGGCCTCAGGGTACACCCTTGAGTGGTTGCCAGCCTATCATAATTAGTTCAGAGAATAGGTTGCATTATGATGCTACTTTGGGAGAAAATTAAATCTCTGAAAAAAATCATCATTTTTTTATTAACTCATTCACTGCCAGACATGTGCAAAAATGTGTCCACTCCAGTGCCGGTTTTTTTGTCATTGTCACTCAAATTCCAGGACCCACATAATTTTGTGTTTTACGACCACATGAATATTCAATGCAGCAGAAGAAACAGTCTCTTCTTTCATCAGGAAAAAAATAGTTAATTCCTAAATTACATGGGTCTGGAGTTATCGGAGCATGAAATGGGGCGGCTGTACAAAATACAATACAAAACATTGATTTATATAGCACTTTAACAACCGCTGAAGCTGAAATCTGCCACAGGGTGAAAAGGCACACCTGTTTGTGGAAACCAGTGCTGCCCCCTTGTGGGATTGAACTGTGACCTGCTGAAGGGGTAGCGAGGACTTCACCGGTGTACCACACTCCCATCTGAAGAAAAGGAGTTCAAGGTGATGTTATAAGGTTGAGAAAAGATTGAACAAATACGACATTTCTGCCATACCCTGCTGTCGTCTTCGTGGGGCCCAGGAGACTCAGGATGGTCAAAGTGAACCGGGCTACCAATAGGACCTTGAGCCATTGTTGCCGAGCCAGGCTCATCCCAAGGTGGTGGGGAGTCTTCAGAGAATAAAATAGAGACTGAAAACTCAAAACGGCAAAATATCCATCTCCTACTCAATAACTACATTTCTACCAATCGTATTTTGCATGACACTCGAACGTATTCAAATAATGGAAAATTATTTTGAGCAAATATGACAAAATTTAGAATATTCTAAAAACACATCATTGCCTCCTCCTAACTGTATTTAAGTAAATGGAGAGCACTTTTAAGAAAACTGCAAACCCTCCCATATGTTTGTTTGTTTTTTTTTTCTCCAATAAAAAAAATCAATTGTCCGATGACAAATGATTCTTTAATACGACATTCAAATTTGAGTTTGCAATTGTCATTTGTCAACTATTTCAACAAAGTGTACTAGTATTACATGTGCTGGTGTGCATTCCGGACAGAGGCCAGCCTCCAGTGGTGCAGGGAGCCTGTTGAGAGGAGCGAGGGTATTTGGAGGCGGTTGCCTGACCAAGAGTTTGCTGGTAGGAAAGAAACAAAGTAAAAATTATTCAGATTTTATACACACCATCAATATTGTTAAAGATAAAGTGAGAAAAGCAAATGAATGAAAATGAACTCATGACAATGATACATTTCACCAACTAAATGACAAGTAATTCATAGGAACCTTTGGGACTATCATAACACAGTTCTGCTGAGAGAGTTAGTGATCACTGCGGGTTTGTTTTCATTGAACAAAAGGGTCCCAACTGCCGTTTCCACTCTCAACTTACCTGTGTGAGAGGATGGTGGTAGTCTACAGAAGTGGAGCTCATAGGTGCAGCCACACTCATAGAGTCTAAATTGCTGCGTATACTCTTGCCAACATGCTGCGTGGAGCTGCGAGCTGTCAAACTTTTTGGAGGTTTTTGTTGGCTGGCTATCACCACACCACCACTGGCCTGTTAAAACGATGGAAGTATTTAGATGGAGGGGGAATGTGCAAAGCCTTTCTTTGAGACAAATGTACTCGATGTTATAATGTTGAAAATCATTTTATTACTACTTTTGGTTCTAAAATTGGGTTTCAGAAGAGTAACTGAGAAAAACGATGACTCTGTGTTACCCACCTGTTTGTGGAAGCCAGGGCCTGCCTCGTGTGGGAATAAGCTGTGCCCAGATCCAGCATACCCGGGTGCAGTGTGCCCAGGTGCGGTGTGCCCGTATCCAGCATGCCCGTTTCCAGCCTTCCCCGTTGTGGCATGCCCATATCCGGCATGCCCGTATCCAGCGTGCCCGTATCCGGCGTGCCCGGATCCAACGTGCCCAGTTGCGGCATGCCCGTATCCGCCGTGCCCGGATGTGGGATGCCCTAATCCAGTGTGCCCGGGTGCAGCAGGCCCAGTTGCGGCGTGCATGGATGCGGCATGCCCGGATCCAGCGTGCCCGTATCCGGTGTGGCCGGATCCAGCATGCCCCGGTGCTGCATGCCCAGGTGCTGTATGCCCGGTAGGGGCGAGGCCAACTGAAGCAAGCCGTGATGCAGGATGCCTTCCTGCTGCCCCTTTGGCTGCAGAGTGCCCACCTGCAGTGTGTGCAGTTGAAGTCGATGGAGAGAATTCTGTTTGTGGCCTTGGTGCTCCCAAACCCATCTGAGGAAAAGGAATGGAAGTGATGGCATATCGATCAATCCTAAACATTTTCAGAAGTCAGTAGAATAAACATTTAACATGTCTGACCAATGCAAACTATGGTACAGATAAAAGTCTTAAAGTCCTAATTCACATGAATTTAATCTAAAAATCAAAGCAAAACACGATGACATTTACAATTGGGTTACTGTATGTTAATTCAAATTGCTTTAAACAATGTCGTTGTTCCCTTCAAAACCTCAGGTGCCTTACCCTGTTGTTGCTGTCAGCATGGTGGGGAGGAGATCTTGGACGGTCAAAATGCGAGGGGCTACGGGCAGGACGTGGCTGGACCTGCGCCGATGCAGAACCATCAGGATGATGATCATTATCATCATCATCATCATTATTATTAGGAGGTAAGTTGAGATCTGTTAGTGAGCAAAAGTAGACATTTAGACAGTTAACTCATACACTGCCAGACGTGGAAAAATATGTCCACTCCAGTGGCAGGGTTTTTGTCATTGACACTCGAATTCCAGGACCCACAGAATATTGAGTTTTAGGACTACATAAACATTCAGTATTGCGTTAGAAACCTTAGACTATCTTCTTTCATCAGAAAAAAAGATGTATTTCCTAAATTATATAGGTCTGGAGTTATATGAGCTTGAAATGGGGGCGGCTGTCCAAAATTCAATGCCATACATATTGGTTTATACTACAGTATATAGCGCTAACATGGAAAGAAGAGAAATTTCCTTGTGGAAAACAAAAAACATTGCCAGAGTTCATGGCCAGCGCTTTATCGGCACCCAAGCATGAAAAAAACAAAACCCGAACAAATTCGGGAATGGCGCCCTATTGTCATATTTTCAATTCCTGAGTACAGTTGTGAATGAGTGAATATATAATGCAGTACAGTATTGCTGTGTGGGAATTAGACTGAAACATATTTTATTCATAAAACATTTAAACATCTTTAACCAAAACCAAGCAAAAATGCACCACAATACATCCTACTCGCCATCTGTGACATTTTCTTATTCTTTGCAATGTGCATCAAATACTGTCAGAATCAGAAAACCTTTAATCGTCCCACAATGGGGACATTTGCAGTCCACAGCAGAAATTTGAAAAGGGATGGGTTGGGGTGAAAGGATAGAAAAACAAGATATTCTAAACATAGTAAAAATGTCAGCAGACTGAGATATATACTGTAAATGTGCAAAACCGTTTCATAAAAAAACCGCACATAGTGCAAGTATCAAGAAAAGGTATATTGGCATACCATATTCACCCGGGTCCGCGGGTGCTCCGTCTGTGGGATTAAATAAGTGGAGTGTCTCCATGTTGAGAGCGCAAACCCCCCTCATGAGCGCTTTCCTCATACACACTTCTCTGCGTTCTCGCTCAACTTGCAGTCTCTGGATCTCGGCCTGTGCCTTATCAAGAGCCTCGTTGTGTTCTGAGGTCAACTAAATAAAGGGAGAATGGTTTCAGTTATCTGGTTCGACCAACATGAAGTAGCGTTAAGATCCTTAACATAATGATCTACCTCGACATTCGTCAAGTGCAATTAATTAATCTACAGTACTTAAGAAATGTCACCATGACCAAAGTACTACTATCCATAGCCCATACTTACCGTCCGAATCTGTGCCTCGTAATTTTCCGAAAGCTGGGTGCACACTTCCTCTGCCTTTGCGCGACATGCCTGCTCTATCCTGATCTTCCACTCTTTTTGAGTGAAGCAGTGCCATGCTAACAACATCTTCCTTTTCAAACGCATATTGTAGTGCTGCCGTGCCGTCTTGAAAGCTTGGGCCTGAAAAGGAATCCACAGGACAGCAAACAAACGATTCAAAATTTTCATCACAACCATATTTCATTTTTAGTTTTATCGAACAACGTGAATGAGGTCACCAAAACAAATACTCCCAACATTATTCAGATTGGTCTGTGTAAGCTCTCAGTCTTACAGGAGTGATCCATCGATGAAAAGGTTTCTTCAGCCATCATGTATGTAAAAAGCTAAATCCTTCATTAAACCGATATGGTGGGATGAGGTTCAATTTGGATCGTTCGTATAGCCTGCTTAGGCAACATAGGTTGGGCAACATTAGTAATGCTGATGAGGTGATACCAGAGGGAGTGGGGCAATCAGGCCAGTCGTTAGTCAGGAAGGTAGGAACAATCGGTGGGGCTTCAGGGAGTGGTCCTCTGCTCCCCCCACCCTGAGAGTAGGGACCTATCATAGCAGTGTCCGGTGCCGCCATGTCTGGACATTAGGGATATATATATTTAGGGCCGATACTACCACTAAGACTTAGTTCGCTGAAGAAGCATCTTGGATAAGAAGTGAAACGTCCGACACCTTCAAAAAGTACAGATGACCGCTGAAGAAACCTTTTCATCGATTATTCAGATTGATTTTTCTGTACAGTATTTAAATCTGCTCAGTATTAAATATGGATAAAGTAAGAAAAGGAAGACAATTGTGAATATTTCCTGTTTTGGCCCTGCGTGGACATGGATTAAAAGTCATCTTGAATGTATTCATGCAAAATTAATTTTCAACTCATCAATATACATCATGAACATGGATGAGATTGAAGGAGAGGAAACCAGTTTTGACCCCATTTCTATTCAGTGAAATGTTCCATTTGAAAATGACTTGTACACAAAAAAGTGTGAATGCTGTGGACAAAAAAAATACATTGAAAAGAAATTTATAGTAATGGTGACATAGAGTAAGTCTGTTTACCTCCTCTTTGGCGTCGATGTGCTGAAGTCTCCATTGGGTGAAGGCTTTCATCTTTTCAAGCTTCTGTTTTTGTCTGCTCAACACCACACCCAAATTTCTAATCATCTAGAAGAAGAGACAGTATGGAACAATAAGACCAAACAAAGCTGTTGCTCTTCATCTTTATCATACAAACAAGGAAAAGGATGCAGGTTTGCAAAAAAGAAGCCATTATGGTAGAATGTTATCATATGCAATGCTCAGTGTAGTCACCTCGTCCTTTCTCTTGTTGGAAGTATCATACGTGTGTATCATTTCCTTTAGGCTGTCCATCTCACCCTTCAAGTTGTCTTTTTGGCCTAAATGAATCTCCCTCTCCCTCTGCAACTCTCGCTTGTGTTGATCTACAAAGGCCACCCTCCACTTCCTCAGCTCCCTCAGCACATTGGTCTGATTGACACAGAACAGGAGGAAAGAGTATATGTCAGTTGTAAGGAAATTCTGTCAATGGCGACGCTAGAGTGTCTTTAGTAGTCTTGCAGTGAATCGGGTATGCTTCAAGTCTTGCCTGATAGATTATTTATTTTTGATAAACACAATTTTTCTTCCATTTTTTTTAAAAAACAGGTATTTTTGGGTAATGGATCTCTCTTAACTATCCACGGATGTGATATTGAGTGTGTATAGTGGTTTATCGATACAGTATGTACACTAATGCCACTGATTGACTGTCGACCAGTACAGGGTTTACCCTCTATAAATGGAATGGCCAAGCTATTTACTAGAAGGATCTATCTATCTATATATATATATATATATATATATATATATATATATATATATATATATATATATATATATATATATATATATATATATATCCTGTAACTAATTTACATTTACTTTACATAACTTTGTATGGGGGGTGGTGTGTAAACATCTTGGTTGTTGAAAAGAAATGTTGACTTTGAAGGGTCCACTGGATTAAAAAAAACAATCACTTCTGAAATGACCTTCACAAATTGTATGAATGCATCGCAACAATGCATTCTGAGACCCATTTGGAAGGAAGAAAAGGAGCAAGCTGTGTCTCAAAACTGACCTTCAGTTTTTGGGTCCAAGTGTCAAGAATGTTTTCCATTTTGCTAATTTTCTCGTCTGAAATGAAAAGCTCCACTTCGGTGCACCCAGTGTACCCTTGGTTGTTTGGCTGCGCACTCTCAAAAGCATCCTGTAGCCTGTCTGGGCTTTCGAAACCTCTGGTAGTACTGATCCTGGTCTTCTCTATCAGCCAAATCAAACAAAAACAGAACAGTCAAATGCTAATATCCCGTCGCAATAGGTAAAAGTCCAATGAGTGAAACTCGTGCTAGTGGGTGAAAGACGACAGTGCAATACCTGCTACTTGTAAATTCATCTGTGAATTGAGATCCTCTGAAGACAAACGTGAGACATCTCTCCCCACCAGGCCAGCAACAGCCGCAGCCTGAAATCTTGGCGAAGCCACTGCACTTTGTAGCAGCTCCTCATATTCATCCTGTTGAAGCACAGAACAGAGAATCGACTGATTGCTATTTCCGTGTTTAATTTGTTTTCATGCCTACTGAAATGTGAATTCTCATTAATAAAAAAAAATATTAGAATACATAGCTGTTTTACATGAAGCTCAGGGGAGGCAGAGTTGCTACGGTATGTTGATTCCGTAGGCAACACTGGGACGCTGGCCTCTTCATCTGAAGACATCTAAACGGAAAAGTAAGCCGCAGGAGGAGGATAACTTCATCATTCTGGTAAACCTGTGCCGTAAATAGCAGTCAAATATGACTGCTATTTAGTAGCTTTAGTAGCTTATTTCAGAGTGAGGATCAAAATGACTATGATCTATTCAATCATCAAGAAAGGGGAAGAAGAAAATAAGATGACTAACAGTACAAAAACTTAACACAAAGTGAAATGAACGCTCATTAATTACTTGTATTCAAAGTGCCACAAATCTTGTGGTTTATTGTTTCCCGGACTCGCTGTTCAGTCTTGACAACGCAACGTACCCGAAGAGAGGGAAATAAATGAATATTTGCGCTTTCATTATGGCGAACCAATATGTATAAAGGATAAGAGAATATTTCCGAGTTTTACCTCCTGGTTCTCCCGTCCGTTGATACACGCTTGCTAAGTCGTTTGAAATCGAGCGACTCCTCAATAACAGAATATGTGATTGGGCTGTCTTGGATCAAAGCTCAATACGCGTACCTCTGATTGGTTGCATTGTTTCCTGGTAACGATAAGCGGAAATACGCTTGCGGAGCTCAAATCCGTCAGACGTGTCCTGTTTGGGGCAGGCGCTCCTTCGTGCATTGTACAACAGTATGTACTATAATTGTAAAACAAAACAAAAACAGATAGGAGCGTTTATTGTCCCCGCAGCCACTAAATGAATTACACTCAAAGGAAATATTTGACCTCGAATTTTTATATATACTTCACTAGTGCGCCTATTAACAAATATCGCCCACAAGATTGGGAAATAGGCATAATTGGATCTGAAATTGGGAAAGGGGAGAACACGTATACTGAATACTTGACGATTTACACTTGAGAATAGGGGGAAACCAAAACACGCCTTGGCTCCTTTTGTAAAAACAAAAACACACACAAACTACACAGGAACGGAGGGACCCAGATTCAAAGACACGACCTCTGAACTGTGAAGCACTATGAGACATGCTCATAAGTCGATCACACTGTTTCACAACTGGCGAGTCGTGGATTTCATCGCTGGACCTTCAGTAGTGCGACGTCTTAATCAATCCACAGCTGTGAGTGTGATGTGATTTACTACACGTCCACTAGAGGGTACCGTTGGCCAGGAAATAAATTGTGACTTGAAGAAACTTAAGAAATACTGCCATAAAACTGTTCGGATTTTTACGATGAACGTGTGGATTCATAATAACCTCATAGAATTGCAACATTATTTGCTATTTTTGCTAGCTTAGAATCTGTCCAACCTTTCTTAATATTATATTGTTGAAAAGTCCATCTTGAAAGTGGCTTTAACAGTAATGTGCAACCAAATCAATTTCTTTTCCTTCAGCCATTGTAGGTTGACAAAACCAATATTAAATCAACACAACAATATGTTATCTTATGCAACTCTCTACAGATACAGTGTGCTCGCGCTGGACAGTCTGCGCTTATCACTAGCGGCTAGTGATACGATGGTTGGCTAGTGACCTGCCATTCATGTTACTAGCCAATCATAATTTGTGAAAACGCTGATGTTTCCAGTGCCTGCACGGAGGCCTTCGGTTGCCAACTTGAAATCTGATTGGTGGAAGCAACAGTTTCATTGATATTGATTTGTATGCTTCAATGCCCACAGAACTGATTGTGAAGGCCTCCAGATTTCTGGCATCAGATTTCTGACCCTGGTAACAAATGATACATGAAATGTGATTGGTTAAATGCTTAAATACAAAAATACACATCTTGAAGCAAAACAATGAAAGGGAGCTAAAAGACAGTTTGGAATGATTTAATAAGAATCCATGGACAAAATATAATTAACATTAGTCTGTGATTCAAGTATTTTTAGACCACCAGAAATGTTTATTTCGAAAATTATAACTGCTTTCAAGGCCTTGACGGCTCACCACTGCGCTTCACCATATTGCTGCTGGCATTAATTAGTGCAATTTGGATCTGGTTAACACGCAGTGGAACAAAGATGCTCAGTATCAAGTCCATTCCAATCTGTGTTCAAAAGCTTTTAGTATATGAACCAAATTTCTACAGTTTAGCTGGTGTATATAATGTACAGTCACTGTATATTATAAACACTGTACTACAGTGTTTATTTTATTTTATTTTCATCAAAACTGTGTGCATAGGTGAGGCACACAGTTCTCCTGCCTCATGACAGGGGGCGCTGGTGATTACAGATTCTTCTTGCGACTCCTCGGCTGCAGAATAATAGAATTAGTGACAGCAAGCAACAGTAAACAGTTAGCAAGTTAAGTGCAACCATCCAGTCATTTTTTCGTGTTGCTCGGCCTTATTTTCAGAATGGTGGATTACATATCTAAATTGAAAGAATTTTCTAAACTGGACTTTCAATCGAAGCAGGAGATAATAATCAAAGGAAGACCAACACCGGACTGTATAGCTCACAAACGGTGAGGGATGAATGTAAATCTCCTGGACAGCTTCTCAACTTTTTGGCCAAGAAGGATCTCATTGAAACTATTCCTGAAGCGACAAAGTTACTCCAGCTCATGCTCACTGTTCCAGCTACTACAGTATCAGTGGAGCGGTCATTCTCAGCACTGAAAAGACTGAAAACATACAGTCGGAAGAGTGATCTCCATTGAAACAGAGAGACTTGGACTTCATTTATAAGTAAAGGTAACACGATAATAACGTTTTTTTTAATTCTTTTTTTCTATGCTACAGTTTGTATACAGTATATGAAGAATGCTGACATGAAATTTTAAACAAAATGCGTTAACTGTTGCCAATCAAATGGTGAATAAGCTACTCTGTGGAGTTCATATGTTTGTAAATCTGACTGTGATGACGTCAGTGCCTCACCAGCCATGAACCACACGTCACTGAATGTCGGTGTGTTCCAAATGGAGCATACTCCACTTCTCAGAGTTGTATTATCATGCAAAACTCTGAGGTCACCTTTAGCTTTGTTTTAATTAAGTAAATGGGACTTAAAATATTAAAAGCAGCCACAGTTCAGCATACTTATTTTTAAATCCCCTGTTGTGATGATCTGGACACAGTTGTATTTCTTTCCACCATGTGAATCAAAATGGTACTCTTTAACTTCCAGAGTCGTATTGGAATCCCCAGTGTTTCTTCATCCACCATTAACGAGGAAGTCTGCTGCTATGTAACAAAATGTATAAACAAGCCCAAATGCAATGTTCTTGGAATAGCTTTTATTTTAAGGTCATAGGTCAGCGTTTATGGTAGTGTATGTTCTCTAGTTCAGTGTTTCACAACCAGGTGGTGCGTGGAAGTATACAAATGTTTATTTCCAAAATTATAACGAAAATATCCTAGTCAGCCAGTCAATAAAGCTTTATTAGTATCGTGACATCTTTATTATTTCTTTTGATTTCCTATTTTTAATTTTATATTATTCATATATTTTCAAGGCACCATATTTACTTTTTATTTAAAGTTTTATTTAAAGTTAAAAAGGTATTGCCCGAGAGGTAAATATTGAATTAAGGTGATAAATTCTAGTTATTTTCACATAATGATCTGGTATTTAACATTTTCCTTTTGGGGAATCATCAAAATGTCTGAGTGATGGGGGAGGACAAAAAGGTTCAGGGGTACGCCGGACAAAAAAAAAAAGGGAAAATTGATCTTCTTAGTGTCCTTCTGTAGTTATTTTTGATTCCTGTTGCACTGCTAAAATAACAACTTTGATGGGGGGCCTTTGTACAGATCCATATTTCATCTGTCAGTATGATATGATTTATGGACGTTGGATTTGTTTAAAAACAAAAATAAGATTTCTGAATCACCAAGTCAGGATCTTCATCCCAGAACACGTTAAGGCAATATCTTAATTAAATCCTGCGGGGGGTGGGATTACGTGAGAAGGAGGGGCGGGGGGTATCGGTTCTCTAAAAAGCAATATGGGAAACGAGCCAGGGAGATCATTACCAATCAGCCCGTGTGGTTTTTACATCCCTGTGCATTGTTCCATGACAGTTAAAGCGCTCAAACTCAAATGAGAGCTGCAGATGAAGTCAGGGGCCTTGGGGTTCTGGTTTAAAAAAAATGACTTGCAATTTTTTTTTCGTGTTTTAAAGCTAAATCCATTTTGACAACAGACCCAGTGATGAGGTCAGAGTTTGGAAGGGCACGTGCCATGTTTCTGACAGAAAGGCTTTGTGAAATGGGCAGCATATTAGAGAAACCCGACAATACCTGCTGCCTGCTATAAATTTGATTTACCATCTCTCTGAGTTGCTAGCAGCCGAAAGGGATATCGGCTCGAGTGTTCAAGATTGCCACACACTTGTGTTGTCTCTTGTGAAGGATCTCGACAAACATACTGTGTCTCAAAAAGTGAATACTCCCCATCCATCCATCCATCCATCCATCCATCCATCCATCCATCCATCCATCCATCCATCCATCCATCCATGCATCCATCCATCCATCCATCCATCCATCCATCCATCCATCCATCCATCCATCCATCCATCCATCCATCAATCTTCAACACCTCTTATCACGATTTACAGTGCTGGAGCTGACTTCGGGTGAAAGGTCGACTACAACCTGAACCGGTTGTCAGTCAGTCGGGCAAATATGGAGTCGCACAACCATTCAGACCCACACTGGTGGTGAGTGGTAATCTGACCTGTGCTCGCGCACAGGTCAGGTTGGTATAGCACACTGGTTCTTAACCTGGGTTCGATCGAACCCTTGGGGTTCGGTGTGACGATCTCAGGGCTTCGGCGGAGCTTCCGCTGACACACTTCCGTTAATTACGGAAACGCAACATTTCGTCCGGCCTCAGAGGTCGTTTCGTCCATTTTTATGTCCGTTTAGCAATCGGTAGAGCTCCGGGAAAAACAGAGAAATACCACAGGAAATCGTGGGAGCAGTATAGAGTCAGAAGCGTACCAAATCGGAAAAATGAATACAGAGCGAGAAGAAGAGAGGCCAGAGAGAGAGAGAGATGGAGAGACAGAGAGAGATACAGAGTGAAAAATAGAGACAGAGAGAGAGATAGGGAGAGAGACAGAGACACAGCAGAGAGAGAGAGAGAGAGAAGGAGGGAGAGAGTGGGTTAAAGGGAGGGTGAGAGAGAGACAGAGAGAGGACGGTGAAGAGAAGCAGAGTGAGAGGGCGGTAGAGAGAGGGTGAGAGAGGGGAGAGAAAGAGACTGAGATAGACACAGAGAGAGAGAGAGAGAGAGAGAGAGAGAGAGAGAGAGAGAGAGAGAGAGAGAGAGAGAGAGAGAGAGAGAGATTTTTTACGTTCTTAAAATCATGCCCAGGTGCTCACAAATTGGGAATATCTCCATTGTGAGACAAATAAAGGTTTTATTACCTTCAAAAAAGAGGCCAACTGGTCATGTGCATCCTCGTTGAGCCATGCCCCTCAAAATATATTAGATCCAGATATAAATTCCAAACAATAAAATCAGAAAATTTAATCTGCTATGTCATATTTATAAATATTTTCAGTATGCAGCAAAAATTGAGTAGTTGTAGGGGATTGTACTCACTTGAGTTCATGAGAAGATGCAATGTTTTCATATTTTAATCCTGCATAATCTCATACCAAACCATTTTTGCTTCACGTGCAACTCCAAACACGATAGACATTCTCTCACTTACTCATGACATTATATGACATCAACATCAACAGTTTTTCATGCCTATCACATCCAATGTAGAACTCTGGAAATCAGAAATGGAGTGTCTTTTCACAAATCAAAAGACAACTCATCATTGCATTATGCCTGTATTATTATATGACAAAAGATAACACAAAGATTTATGCGAAAGGACGGGAAATTGCCTGCATTCACATTACATTGTACAAAGTGTGTGTGTGTGTGTGTGTGTGTGTGTGTGTGTGTGTGTGTGTGTGTGTGTGTGTGTGTGTGTGTGTGTGTGTGTGTGAGGGTCATTCTGCTGTCCTGTACATTAAGCTAAGTGCCTCTCTGCTCTCCAGCAGTACTAAATGGAGCCTTATGGCTTGGGGGCTTGGAGGAGTGGGGGGTGCCCCAATCTCAGGTCACTGCATCTGGCAAAGGGAAAAAAGGAGGAGGGGAAAAAAAGATCCTTTTTGTATTTTTGTATTGGGTGAATCTTTTTGTTTATTCTATGTGATGTTTATAATCCTCCCCAGCATGCCTAATATGATGGAAGCCAGAGCAGAGAAGCATTTAAATAGCCCATCCAAATTCTTACATACTTTGAATTATTCACTGCTGTGAACAATTGACTTTTTTTTATGGATAACTTGTATGATTTTTATGAATAATGTGTATGATTGTACAAGTCAGGCAAGAGTTGGGATATCCTGAGTTATTTATTGCAGGGAACATAGACAAACATTCACGTTTTCATCCAAGGACAATTTAGTTTTATTATGTGTAAAAACAGTACCAGTAATTTTATAAAGATAACAAATCAATCAGATTACCAATTAAAAAAAAAAACTTGAAGCAAATGAATGAGCTATGGTTGTCATGATCTGGTTGGCGACCAACAGGTGGCGCTGTCGGCCCCGCCTGCACCTGCACAGGTGCCGGTCGTTTCCAATCAGTCACACTCAAAAAAAAGGACACCTGGCACGAACATTCGGTGTCGGGTAATTGTTAAATGTCATTGAATGCTGTTGAACACATTGTATGCTGTTGGAAGCAATTGTATGCACTGTGTGCAGTGTATGTGTTTGTTTAATCTTGGCGGACTTTTAATCTTGGTTTTCTTTTGATATTTTTTATTTTTTCCATTCAGATGATTTTGATGTTTTACATTTTGTTCCTGCGGACTTTATTTTAATACAATTTCTCAAATACAACCTCCTGCTCCCTCCTGCCTGCCTTTTGGGATCCGCACCCGCCATCACCACCTTGCAAAACCGTGACAATGGTAACTGAAATCAAAAGCTCAAGCTGATGGGGTCTGTTGCTAGAGGTGCTGCGAATGGCTCAGGGTTATTTAACTCTGGTAAGAGACCACCACGAGCTCTATTGGTAGGCTTCTAATGATAACGTTAAATCGTGTCAATAGAATGAAGAGACTCACAACATTAAGTGATCAATGATCTTTTCTCTTTTAACTATCGGCCGGACGTGCTGTCTCAAAGGGCTGCGCTGGCCGGCTTACATCCCCCAAGTGTCACATCAGGAAATTGTCACATGGGGACTGGTTTAATGAGGAGAAATTCTCCCCTGAGGTATGACACTTCTGTTGTTCGACCACTTAATGGCCAAGATTTGATCAAATGTGTTAGTTTTGCACATTAGGCATTACGGATTATTCAAAATTGTTAGAATAATCCCATTTACATAAATTCTGCATACTAGGATAAATGCATACTATAGGATAAATCCCCCAACCCCTTTGTTGTTATTATTTAATGGCATATTCAAGATGTGTACGCTGTGTATCTATTCTTTCCTCCTTCATTTCACACCCTATCGTGCTCATGGCACGCCCAAGGATGAAACTATTGAACACAAAACTTGAACTCACCAATTTTTAAATCATTCACTTCCATTCCCAAATTTATTCCGGAATTTTTGAAGCATGACAGAGCGCCCGAATATGTTCGGGTTTTGGTTTTTCTTGCGGCGGGGTGCAGATTAAGCTACGGTCAGACATTTGGTAATGTTTTTCCCTCCCACAGGGGGCAACATTTGCCTTTTGTACAGCAGCCCCCACTTCAAGCTCAGATAACTCCAGAGGCAAATAATTTATGAATGAAGTCATTTTTTCTGATGAAAGAAGAGAGTGAAAGATTTCTTACGCTGCATTGAATATTGATGTAGTCCAAAAACGTAATATTGGATTGGATTGGATTGGATTTGCCTTTATTAGTCTCGCAGTGGAGAAATTTACATTTCACAGCAGCAAAGTTATGAAAGAAATGAAACTATTCTCAACTCAATACAGTTACATATATCACATATGCTTTTTATACTTGCACTATTTACAGTTCTTTTTAGGAAACATTTTTTGCACCATTGTACATCAAAGTGTATAAAACAGTGGTGAGACCAGCCATGATGTTTGGACTAGAGACAGCGCCACTGAAGAAAAGACAGGAAGCAGAGCTGGAGGTAGCAGAGCTGAAGATGTTGAGATTTTCTTTGGGAGTGACCAAGTTGGATAGGATCAGGAATGAGTACATTAGAGGGACAACTCATATAAGAGGCTTTGGAGAGAAAGTCAGAGAAGCCAGACTGAGATGGTTTGGACATGTCCAGAGAAGAGACAGTGACTATATCGACAGAAGGATGCTGAGCCTTGAACTGCCAGGCAGGAGACCAAGAGGAAGACCGAAGAGGAGTTTTATGGATGCGGTCAAAGAGGACATGAAGGTTGTGAGAGAAGAGGATGCACAAAACCGGGTTAAATGATTGATTCGCTGTGGCGACCCCTGAAGGGAAAAGCCGAAAGGAAAAGAAGAAGTACATCAAAGTGAAAAAGTCAGTCAGCTTTATTGTCAAATATACTAATATACATATACATATATATATATAATATACATATCTTCCCCCCCTCCCAACCCCATCACCCTTTCAATTTTGCTGCTGTAGATAGAACATTTCCCCATTGTGGGACTATTAAAGGCTTTCTGATTCAGTAAATCCTGCAATTTGAGTGAAAATGACAAAAACCCTGGCACTGGAGTGGATACGTTTTTGCATGTCATCTGGCAGTGAATGAGTTAATGTGCGTATATTTTTACTTTCTATTTTATATTTATACTTATATTTAATGATATACTTTTTGTCTTAGAATGGCTCACTAGCTCCTGTAAATTGGGAATTTCTCAATTGTGAGACAAAAATAAGGTTTTATTTTATCTTATCTTATATCACGTATTTTCATTCAAATGTCGACATTTTTAAAGCAGTCCTCAACATTCATATTTAGGGGCATTACTGAGTAATTTTTTTTCAGTGGACCACTTCCAGAGATCCAGATTGCCATCTCTCTTGGATCTACCATCCATCCATCCATCCATCCATCCATCCATCCATCCATCCATCCATCCATCCATCCATCCATCCATTCAAACCTCCATTCCAAAAATATTTTGGATGTTTTCAAATCCAAAGTGTAGTTTTGATTCGAACGCAATATTATGCCAGTTCCAACCAGTTTAAATGAAACCTATTTTTATGTGCTTCGCGTTTGCCCACGTCATCTCGTCACCTAACTAGATTGTTCCATCAAATGGAATTACCAGCATCACTCAATGAAATGCAATTATTGATTACGTTGCTCTCTTCCCTGCATCCATCCCTGTATCCCACCCTCTGCCTCCCTCCTCCATCCCTCTGCTTCTGTCTCCTCTTACTGAAGTACTGCAGCGAGAGAGCACTGCGTCGGGGAGGGAGGGAAGGGGGAATCACGTTGTTCACTTCATTTACGTCGGATCCACTTCTTTGTTGAAGAAATACCCAGGAGATTTAGTCAAGATGTATCAAACAACGGCTTTTAGGAAGCTCTTGCTACTTTTGTTACCATAAATGAAGGTAAGTCTTTTTTTTCATCATCTTCAAGTTGATAATCCCACTCGTCTTATGTTTTATCCTATGCAGCCAAATAGTTAAAAGAATAGCAAGTATTTCTTTCTCCCCCTATCAGTGTGATAGGGGGAGATTTAATCCGTAATAGAGGGGATTTTTTGTTTGTTTAAATAAGAGAAATTGTTTAAGATTTCGTGAATCATTTGTTAAAAGTTGCATGCAACTGTCATCATTTGTGAAAGTGAGCTACGGTTTATTTAATTTGACACCTGAAAATTTGAGTTTATTTACGCTTTTCATTCCGGGTTAAAAGGATCATTATGACTCAGTCTCGGAATTGCTCGTGTCTGCCATCGTGTAAAGTTTAAGACTGTCTTTAATTGGAAAGATTGTTGATGGGTTTCGCTGTGTATCGGTCCATTCTCTGATTTCGGTGAGATTACGATACTTCCCGCTTGATCGGCGCAGAGTTTTTCGGTTGTAGACCAAAGCAATGCAGTCGCCTGCCCTGGGGCAGTTGGAGCACTCTGCCAAAGGAGGATAGGATCCGCGTGCGGGGAACTGACTCATCCATGAATTGCACCTTGTGAGGCAACAATTGACATCCTTGCGATCGCTGAACTGGAAAACCTGTGGCAAAGTGCATTGTGAGCAATGGGAACATTGTGCTCCGGTTGTATTTATAGTTACAATGTTTCTTCGACAAGTGTCATTGTATAAAATCTCACACTGGATTTGGAGTTTTAACATTGTGTACAATGTGTGCAAACAAAACCAAAAGCATTACAATTTTATACAAATCTAGAAGAGAATACCGATTGCATTTGAGTCACAGCGGAACCGTTCCTCCCCATAACACAAATGTTGTATCCCATCCATTTGCTTTTTGCATTTTACATTGTCTCCATGAATCAGACTCCAGCCTACCAACTACCAAACACAAATACAGCACTCGACATTTTGTCCCGGTTTGCGGTGGATTGATTTTCTACATTTTGTATTTCAAGTCGTGTCCCCGATCCAAAATGGCCGCCCCCCAACCCCCTGGACCCATTATTTCATAGAGGAAGATTACTAATATTCTTCCCAGTTTGTTACTGGTTCATATCAGAGACATTTTTCCACTTGCACAATCAACATGGCTAACTGGAATTCAGTTGATCATACCTGACCTGTCCCTTTTTTGTCTTCTTGAACTATAAGCATCATAAAAAAAAACTCACAAGCGACTCACTTCTCATTTCACTCATGTTGATAGCACACTGCCGGTAATGCGATGAAGCAGAAACAAAAGCACCAGGAAAATAAAAGATTGTTTGACAGAATAATGGAGAGAAAAAAATCTCGAGATTCAGCAGATGTTTCATTATTTTGTTTAGATCCTGCTTAATGACCCCCTTCACCAAATGGCTTGAAGAGTTCTTGCATTTATTCTGAAAATGCGCCATGCCTTAAACCTAAAATGGAAAGAAAAAGACAATGGTTCACCAATGCGGTCCACATGGACACCAGGCAGCCCAACCCACCAAGGACCTCATGAATAGCTGACAAGTGACGGGCCATTGGGATTTCTGATTAAAACTACAGAAGTGATCGTTTGACAACATGAACGCAGACAGCCATCCATTTTTTTTTCAGATTGTGTTGCGTAATAATTTTTTACCTGTTTTGTAATTGTCAGACGAATCAAGTGACTTTGTGGAAATGACAATCATCAAATAATAAAAATAGCATATAACAAGAATGATTTTAGAGATCATTTATGTTGAAGTGTGCATCAAATTGGCATGAGTCAGTACCCAAGATGTACGCTAATCAAGAAGGTCCTTTTTTTGTTTCAAAATGTACCAACATTATAAATACAGATTTTGCACATTTGTACTTGCGTAATCAGCAAAACACATCTCATGGCAGGCACACGGTCTTCATTTCTCAGCTCATTCACTCATTCATGACTTTTTAATTCATCTACATGATGGATTGGCATGTCATGTGAGATATATGTGTATGACTATTTATTTAAGCACTCAATTTTCTCATGGGCGGTTACTGATTTAACAGATTTTTTTCAGCGATTTTAGTGAAACATATTTTTACATGTCACTGTTTAGATGTACATGTATCTCTTTTGTTTGTGCCAAAACCCCTCCAAGGCCCCTTTGAACACACAAACACGAACATGCTCATGCAGTAATGCCATCACCGTTTGATGAAATCTCAAAATGGAAGACGTTCTATTCTCGAAGCGCCTTCTCAGATGTGGCCACCGCTTTTCTCCATTGATGAGATTACTTGCTGCATTGCCCACTTAGAGATTGGAACTGCTCCTAGCTGATACTAATAGAGCAAACCAGCTGTCAGGTGTTCGCGCTGGTTGGTGAGTGTTTTTCAAAGGTCAGGAGTTGTACGAAAAAAGATGCATTTGAAATTCCCCAATGAGTTATCTGTAAGATTGGTGAAATACTGTAGATCATGATAGATGTACTCTGTCTATCGTCAATTTAACTAATTCACTGCCATTCATGAATGTATTCGGGAATTTAAAATATGACGTTGAGCGCCATTCCCGAATTTAGGTACCGATAAAGCGCTGGCCATGGCTCCAGGCAATGTTTTTTCCTTTTCCACAAGGGGGCAACATTTCCCTTTTTTATATTTATATATATATATATATATATATATATATATATATATATATATATATACAGTAAAGTCTCGTTATATCGATATTCTTGGGAGTCCGAAAAATATCGATATAACCGGGACTATCGATATATCCGACCCTGCGCGCATGTAATTTTCTCCTTGCGGTCATAGAAATAGTATCGTAATAAGCGGTACTATCGATATAACCGATATAGATATAACGAGACTTTACTATATATACACATATATATATATATATATATATATATATATATATATATATATATATATATATATATATATATATATATATGTATATGTATGTGTGTGTGTGTGTATACATATATATATATATGTATATATATATATACATATATGTATATATATACAGTAAAGTCTCGTTATATCGATATTCAAGGGAGTCCGAAAAAATATCGATATAACCGGGACTATCGATATATCCGATCCTGCGCCGAACTGCATTAAACAAAAGCCGCCAAAAGAGGGCAGCCAAGCGCCATATAAGAAACGGAGCTGGCCATTAGCTCCCCTTTTTTTTTGGGTAAGAGATGTTCCCCCAATGTTGCCTCAAAATGGCACATCTAATTCTTTAATGATTGTAAACATGTATGCTTTAATCTTCAGAACTACAGTGTATTTGAAACATATTCATAACTGGATGTGTAACAAGAAAGCATATTATCCGAATCTGAAGCCATTGTTTGGATTCACAAGCAATGCAAGACGTCTTGGCGTTAAGTCATTTTTATTTGCATTTGAATAAAAAGTGACATCGGCTGTCCTTTAATACACAGTATGGAATGTTAATAATTTTCAAAATCATCGCGCTTCAGCAGACAAAACAAGAAACATTGTTGCAAAAAACGATTGCATTCATATACAGTACAGTGGGCATGTACATTACACAACAGGGAAACTGCAACACTTACATCTTACTGTATTATGTATACAATTTAAAAAAGTCATCAATCTTCTTCTGCTTCCCATTTTTACCTTTTAACACAAACACTTCAATCTCATCTGCTACACACGAGCTAGCGTCTGAAAATGAAAATGGCTCTGCTACACGGGTGCTGGGCACGTAACCAAGTCACCTGACCAAGTTGACCAATGGCGCGACCGATGGCGTGTCACGTGACAAAGTCACACGGCCAAGTCGACCAATAGCGCGACCGATGGCGGCTCATGTGACCAAGTCGACCAATGGCGCGACCGATGGCGGCTCACGTAACAAGACACGTGACCAAGTTGACCAATGGCGCGACGGATATATCGATATGAACAACAAAAATGGCCGGCGGGGGATGAAAAGGAGCACCGTAATAACCGGATTATCATAATAACCGGGTATCGTACTAAACTGTAGTATATATACATAAAAAGACTAGAAATGTGCAAGGGAAATGAAAATAGTATCGTAATAAGCGGTACTATCGATATAACCGATATCGATATAACGAGACTTTATTGTATATCTCAGAATCATCTTTATTGCCAAGTATGTAGAACACACAAGGAATTTGTTTCCGGTAGAACACGCTACACTAGTATCGTCGTCAAAAAAACTGATAAGTGGCACTATACAGTTCCATTTTGGCTACTGTTGAAGAGTTCAAAGGGTTAATGGCTTGGGGGAAGAAGCTGTTTAAATGTCTGCTGGATTTGGTGCGCATGGATCGGTAGCGCCTGCCTGAGGGGAGTAGCTGGAAAAGGTGGTGGGCAGGGTGCGGAGGGTCCAGTAGGATTTTCCGCGCCCTTGTTCGGATTCTTGCAGTGTGCAAGTCCTCGAGAGTGGGTAGGGCGGTGCCAATGATTTTTTTCCGCCGTCCTAACCGTCCGTTGAAGTCAGATTTTGTCCATTTTTGTGGCGGCCCCGAACCAAATGGTGATGGAAGAACACAGGATGGATTCGATGACAGCTGTGTAGAAATGTTGCAGCACCTCCTGTGGCAGGCCATGCTTCTTTAGCAGCCTCAGGAAGTACATTCTCTGTTGGGCCTTTTTCAGAATAGAGTTGGTGTTGACCTGCCACTTCATGTCCTGGGAGACTGTGATTCCCAGGAACTTGAAGGTCTCAACGGTTGACACAAGGCAGTTGGATAGTGTGAGGGGTAGGTGTGGTGATGGATGTTTCCTGAAGTCCACGATCATCTCAACTGTCTTGAGCGTGTTCAGCTCCAGGTTGTGACGGCTGCACCAGAGCTCCAGCTGCTCCACTTGTTGTCGGTACGCAGACTCGTCGCCGTCTTTGATGAGACCGATGACCGTGGTGTCGTCTGCGAACTTTATGAATTTGACAGCTGGGTGCGTTGAGGTGCAGTCGTTTGTGTAGAGAGAGAAGAGCAATGGAGAGAGGACGCATCCCTGCGGGGCTCCAGTGCTCGTGGTTCGTGTTGTGGATGCTATATTTCCCAGTCTGACCTGTTGTGTCCGTCCTGTCAGGAAGCTGAGGGTCCACTGGCAGATCGTGGGGGACACACCAAGCTGGAGAAGTTTGGGGATGAGGAGTTCTGGGATGATGGTATTAAACGCAGAGCTGTAGTCCACAAACAGGATCCTTGCGTAGGTTCCTGTGTTGTCAAGGTGGTCGAGGATGTGGTGCAGTCCGATGTTGACTGCATCCTCCACAGACCTGTTTGCCCGGTAGGCAAACTGAAGAGGATCTAGCAGAGGTCCGGTGATGTTCTTTAGGTGGTTCAGCACGAGGCGTTCAAAGGACTTCATGACCACAGACGTCAGAGCGACAGGTCTATAGTCCTTCAATCCCGAGGGTGCTGGATTCTTTGGAACTGGGACGATAGTAGACTGTTTGAAGCAGGATGGGACTTCACACTGCTCCAGGGATCTGTTGAAGATTTGTGTGAAGACCGGAGCCAGCTGGTCAGTGCAGACTCTCAGGCAGGAGGGGGACACTCTGTCAGGTCCTGCAGCTTTCTTGATCTTCATCTGCTTGAAGAGCCGTCTAACGTCCAGTTCGTGGATCTGTAGGGCAGAGGGCGGAGATACCGTAGTTTCTGGTAATGGTGGGCAGACCGCGGAAATGGGGGTGTCCTTTTCAAATCGGCAAAAGTATGTATTTAACTCATCAGCCATACCATTGTTGTACACTGCTTGGGGGGAAGGTAAACGATAATTCGTTATTGCTTTCAGGCCATTCCACACCGATGCAGAGTCGTTAGCGGAGAACTGTTTGTTAAGCCTCTCCGCATAACTTTTCTTTGCAATGTTAATTTCCTTCGTCAGCCTGTTTCGGGCGAGTTTGTAAACTGCTCGATCGCCGCTTTTAAATGCGGATTCTTTCTCTTTCCTAAGCTGCCTGAGTTTGGGAGTGAACCATGGCTTGTTGTGCGTTAGCATTAGCTTGTGGCGCGATGTACACGGCAACGAGAATAAAGGAAGCGAACTCACGTGGCGAGTAGAATGGCTTGCAGTTGAGAGACAGCGATTCCAAACCAGGGCTGCAGTGTGCGTCGAGCATCGTGACATCGGTGCACCATTCTTCGTTGATGTGGAAGCATAGTCCACCGCCTTTGGATTTCCCCGATTGCTCCGTGTCACGATCGGCCCGAAGGAGACGGAATCCGGGTAGGTGTAGCGCGGAATCCGGGTGGCGGTCACTGAGCCAGGTCTCAGTGAAGCACAGCGCAGCAGAGCGGGCAAACGTTTTATTGGTCTTTGTGAGAAGCAGAAGTTCGTCCATCTTGTTTGGTAGTGAGTGTCGATTAGCGAGGTGGATCGATGGGAGCGGCGTTCGAAATCCACGCTGCCGTAGCTTGACGAGCACGCCGGCTCGCTTCCCCCTCCTACGCCGGCGTCTCAAAGCTCCGTACAGAGCTGCTACGCCGCTAGCGAGCAGCCCCGAAAAACCTTGTAGATTTTGGTGTGTCGGTGAAAATAGTCCAAGAGTGGATTCCCCAATGCTCAGTAACTCTTCCCTCGTGTAACTGAGTCGCGTAGGGTCGCAAAAAAACAAATGAAAATGACAAAACCAGGAACAATACTAGGGAGCGTGTGACCGAGGCTGCCATCCGCGGCGCCATCTTGTATATATATATATATATATATATATATATATATATATATATATATATATATATATATATAGTAAAGTCTCGTTATATCGATATCGGATATATCGATAGTCCCGGTTATATCGATACTATTTCTATGCACGCACGGAGAAAATTACATGCAAACAGGGTCGGATATATCGATAGTCCCGGTTATATCGATATTTTTTCGGACTCCCTTGAATATCGATATAACGAGACTTTACTGTATATGTATATATATGTATGTATATGTATGTATATTGTCACGGTTTGAAGGTGGTGATGGCGGGTGCGGATCCTAAAAAGCAGGCAGGAGTGAGTAGGAGGTTGTTTGACAAATTGTATTAAAATAAAGTCAGCAGGAACAAAATGTAAAACATCAAAATCATCTGAATGGAAAAAATACAAAGTAGCAAAAGAAGACCAAAAGTAAAAGCCCGCCAAGGTTAAACAAACACGTACACGATGCATGCTGCAACCAAGCAGCAAACAAACAATGAACCGGCACCGGATGGTCGTGCCGGGTGTTCTTTTAAATGTCAATGATTAAACGACCAACACCTGCGAGGCTGCAGGCAAGGCTGACGTCGCTACCCGCTGGTCGCCAATCTGATCGGGACGACCAGCACCTGTGAGGTGTAGGCGGGGGCGACAGCGCCCCCCGTTGGTCGCCAACCAGATCATGACAGTACCCCCCCTTCAAGGGGCTGCTTCCAGAAGTCCCAACAGTATCCCAAAAGGTCCACTCGCCAGGGAACGGTCAGTGGAGAGGGCAACCGCTGCCTCTCCAGCAAACGACGGGCGGCGGCCTGATGGGAACGGGACTCGGCCTGGGGTGGACGAAGACGCGGCACGGATCGTCGTGGGCGTGAGTGCGATCCCTCTCGCACGTTCACGCGACGGCGCATGGCTCTGCGTGGACGTCGAACTGCCAGGCGCAGAATGGCACCCCGTACGGCCGTATGGGACCAGGTCTCGGTCGGACGCCGACGTGGGCGTGAACTGCCCGGCTCCGGGGGAACGAGACCAGTCCAGAGTCGCTCCGGGATCCAGCGGTGAGTGGGGTCTCGGACTGACGTTGACGCGGACGTTGCACGGCTCGTCGTGGATGAGACTCAAATCGTCATGCACGACGACAGCGTGGCTGGACGTGGGCGTGCAATGCCAGTCACCCAGGGTCACCCTGGACGGCCACCTGGAAAGAGGTCTCGGCCGGACGTTTACGTGGACGTTGCGGCTCGTCGAGTGACGCGATTCAAACGCGACGAGGCTTGCGCTAACGTGGACGTAGCAATGCCAGGCACAGGGTGGAAATGAGACGGGTCCGATGCACCTGCGGGATCCGATAGTTGGCCGGTTCATTCTGTCACGGTTTGCAAGGTGGTGATGGCGGGTGCGGATCCCAAAAAGCAGACAGGAGTGAGTAGGAGGTTGTTTGACAAATTGTATTAAAATAAAGTCAGCAGGAACAAAATGTAAAACATCAAAATCATCTGAATGGAAAAAATACAAAGTAGCAAAAGAAGACCAAAAGTAAAAGCCCGCCAAGGTTAAACAAACACGTACACGATGCATGCTGCAACCAAGCAGCAAACAAACAATGAACCGGCACCGGATGGTCGTGCCGGGTGTTCTTTTAAATGTCAATGATTAAACGACCAACACCTGCGAGGCTTCAGGCAGGGCTGACGTCGCTACCCGCTGGTCGCCAATCTGATCGGGACGACCAGCACCTGTGAGGTGTAGGCGGGGGCGACAGCGCCCCCCGTTGGTCGCCAACCAGATCATGACATATATGTATGTATATGTATATATATATGTGTGTGTGTAAAACCTCCACATTAATTGCGACTAATTCATTACAACCTTGTCATGTGTTACGTTTTTTTCATCGCTATTAATCTCTTTCATGTTTTGGCTTTCTGGAGATTGCATGTTCTTCCAGCAGCTGCGTGGGTTTGCTCTGGGGATTCCAGGTTCCTCCCACATTCCAAAAACATGCGTAACAGGCTGATTGAACAGATCCAATTGTCCCTAGGTGTGCGAGTGAACGTGCATGGTTGTTTGTCTGTGTGTGCCCTACGATTGGCTGACAACTGGTTCAGAGTGTCCCCTGCCTACTGCCCGAAGACAGTTGGGTTAAGGTCTATGTATAAATATCTAAACAAAACAACCAGACTAAACTAACAAATTAATATAAAACAAGGCAATATATAGTACAGCTGTCACGTTTCGGTTTGCAATCAACGGGTGGCCGTGTAAGGCCCCACCTGCAGGTGCACAGGTGTTTGTCATTTTAATCAGTGGCAGTTAATAGGACCCCCGGCACGACAATCAAGTCTCGGGTCATTGTTTGTTTCACCCTGTCAGGTTTTTTCTTGTCATCTTTTATTCTTTGTTTTGTTTGTCACTTTGGATCTTTTTTGATCTGATGAATTAGTTGTTCGAGATTTTGTTCCTCCTGACTTTATTTAATACATTTAGTCAAATACACCCTTCTCCTCACTTCTGCCTGCATTTTTGGGTCCACCACCACCCACCTTGTAAATCGGCAATGAAAATATAAGGCCCCCTTGGTGGTGGGAATTATAGGTGAGAACATGAAAGATGGCAAATCTGCCCTACTGCCCTGCTGTCTTGTTTGCAAGTGTTAGTCTGATTGTGATTGCCCCTGTTGCTACGCGCGCAGTCGGGAGCCTCTTCTGCTGCGGTCAGGTGGTCTTCTGTGAGCTCTGGTGTCTTCTGAACTACATCACGCCTGACAGCACACCTCACCATGCACTCCATTGATTTTCTGACAGGCAGACACCACCAGGAGCCGTGTGAGCATGCTTATCAATGTGCATAGACTCAAGGGTTAAAAAAAAAAAATACAAATAAAGAACAGTGAGTTTAAGTGACTTGGCCTAATCTTGCAGCAATCTATGCAGCGTGACCATCATGGGTTTGACACAAATTCAAGATGACTCTCTGGAGACATTACATTTGATATTTTGCCAGAAGTTTTCACCATGTACACATGCTCAGAAGTAAAAGCCCATTTACTCTCCTCTTTTAAATTGATAAAAGAGCACGAAATTGCTTTTTGTTGACACAAAAACTGCTGAAATTCGATAATTTCTTGAAAATGTGATCATTTTTAGCATTTTTCCTTTTTTTTCCTCCGTCACTGTATCTGGGATGAATTAGATTGAAAGTTTGTCTCACTGTGAGACACGTTGAATCCATTTTGAACACTTTCGTTATAATAATGTATTTGCTTGATTAATTACACCACACCAATTTCCTAAAAGCTGCCCTTTCTTACGACCATTCAAACCATCGCCGATGCCAATGGCGACATTAAAACAAAGATTGGTCCTTGGTCATAACCACAGAAGTCATCCAATGAGCCAAAGAGATTAGTGGAGTCACCTTGAATCAGCAGTGTCATTTTGTCCAGTAAAATTGCATTATGGGAGCTGGAGCTGGCCCAGTGATTTGTGTTCTCCTGACAGGGCTTCAGTGTTCATTAGAGGCTGTGGTGAACAGCCCTGAGACGCAAGTGGAGGGGGCCCTCTGGACAGCTCTGCATGCCCTACACTTAAGTCAGTCCAGAAATGATTTAGCCTTATGTCAATTCAATGTAAATAAGTGAAGAGCTCTTTTCCAAAATGCTATAAATCCATATTCTGAGAATAAAAATACCCAGACCAGCTAATTTTTAAACCTAAAACAATTGTGTGTGTGACTCCAAATGCTTTGACAAATTTGAATGGAGTTAATACACAGTCACTTGGTAATATTGACCTTTTCAAAAGCGTGTGGGTTGTGTGTGTGTGTTTCTTTTTATGACATACAAAAAAACCTGTCAAGTGTTTTAGTTTAAAACAAGCATGACAGGTAGGTAAATGGCAAGCTCTCCCCTTGCGGATGGTGGAAACAGATGCATCCACGCATGTGTTGTAGACAATCTTGTAACCTCAATTGGGTGTCTATGTGTGACCAAATTGTCAGATGTGTTGGGGGCGAGGCAGCCCGGAAGTGCAAAAATAATCACTTTTCAGGAGACCCCATAACAGCTTGTTTGTTCAACCCTAAACCAAAACTTAAGATTGGTTGAAAAGTGTTTAAAATAGGAACACATTCGTATATATTGATTCAACATGTGAATTTAACCTACATTTGACGTAGGAGGTTTTTGGCCTGACACCAATGAGATGCTATGAACAACCTGTGCACTTCTGTATGGGAATGCAAACAAGTCCATTCACACTAATAGAACGAACAACTCATCAGAGAAGCAACAACCTCTCAATGTATTTGCTAAACAGAGAAGTACTGTACAAAAAAGGTGCATCCCCACCCGAGGCGTATTTCCATTCAATTACACTGTAATGTAATAGACACCATTACAACTTCAGTTTTTATGTATGCGTTCATCTGCCATAAGGTAATAAGAAGGTAACAGTAGGCCAGACCTCCAAAATTGAATTTTAAATTACGATTCATTGTGAGAGTGAGCATAAAATTACATTACACTGGGGTGTCCCTCTCAGTTGTATTGACTCAGAAAGGACCTGTCCTATTTGGGTTATTATGAATACAAATATGATGTCTGTTTGAAATGTACTGTTTTAAATGACAAGCGTTTTGCAACATGAAATCGTAATTCAACCTCAGTGGTTTATGGTTATGGTTGGATTGTCACTCCAGTCAAAGTAAACCTTTTCGTTATTTATTTATTTATTTAAATGACAGAGAACAAAACATGAGTCAGCAAATTCTGCATTCTTTGTTTTGAATGCTTTGTTGTTTTTACCAAAAGGCAAAGCATGAAATAAGGAAGAGCCATCCATCCATGCATCCATTCATCATCTGAATCGCTCATCCATGTGAATCCTGGATGACATGACATTTTCGGAGTGATATCAAATCCAAAATTATCTTGTCTTTGAAAGGCCTTTGAGAATGTGAGTGAGGTTTCACAGTTATGGATCGGAATGGGGTTTGGGGAATATGAATTTTTTTTACTTCTGTTCAAATTAGCTTCACTGTTTTCTTTTAAATGACATGTCTCTTACACTTGTCCACCGCTCTGAGCTTACTTTATGATTAGAACAGTGTTTTTTTTCCTCCTGTGGTGACAGCGCACTAATGAGTTGTGGTCCTTGCTGCTTTTTCAGACCTACTGAGCTGAGCATTCCCAGTGCAAACCTGTTCTTCTTCCCTGTACACAACTGCTTTAGCCAGGATGGAGGACACTTACAATAACAGGAGTTCCCTGGTTAAAGGGGCCAAGGATATGGTCAAAGAGGCAAAGCGGCAGGCGGGAAAGAAAGTCAACAAGGTGGTCGACCGCGCTGCCGATGGGTATTCATCCCACCACAACTATTCACGATTCCAAGATGATGCCGATGATGACGATGAGGATTTCTATAGGAATCCACCCAGGCAAGATGGGGAGAGTTACCATGACAATGACGAAGGTTCCAGTGACGCCACGGAGGGCCACGACGATGAGGATGAGATCTACGAGGGCGAGTACCAGGGGGTTCCCTCCACAGGCGACAGGAAGCAAAAGGAGGGCCAAGTGGCTATTGGACAACCGATGTCGGACGCAATGATGGACAGAAAAGAGCTGGAGCAGGAACGACAGGCTGATGAGGAGGAGCTGGCACAACAGTACGAGCTCATCATCCAAGAGTGCGGCCACGGGAGGTTCCAATGGCAGCTGTTCCTGGTTCTCGGACTGGCCCTCATGTCAGATGGTGTCGAGGTGTTTGTGGTGGGCTTTGTGCTTCCGAGCGCCGAAACAGACATGTGTGTACCTGACTCCAGCTCAGGATGGTTAGGTGAGAAAATCTGTGTGTCTATTTATGTGTGTATACTGTATATGTTTGCATTTTATGTCTCTTACATTTGCCAGCTACAAACAAAAAACATTAGAGGGATGGATGAATGGATTAGATTGGATTTTCCTTTAATAGTCACGGAGTGGAGAAATTTACATTTCACAGCAGCAAAGTTATGAAAGTAAGAGTGCGCGGGTCCGAGTGTACGAAAAATGCGCTGCCCCTCACTTCCCAAGCTGTGCACTAGCATAGCCGTTAGCCGTGCGTCGCTTGCCTCGTTTAGTCCGATCGCCGTCAGATATGTCGTGAAAGAGTCATACCAGCGGGACCATGGGACTGGTGGCTGACCGGGGAGCGCGGGAAACAAAAGGAGGGGGGCTGTGTAGAAAGGAAGAAGTAGAAAAAAAATTACAAAACCTGCTGTAAAGGCAGCCACTCTTGCGGCGCCATCTTGAAGTAAAAAAAAAACCTAAATAACAAATAATGTAACACAACTCAAAAAGACACAGACAGCTACTCAATTTAAGCACATTCTGCACCCTCTTTGTTCTATGAAGCAGTTCTAGATGAAAATGTCAAATCAAACTGTCCTATTCACCAGTGGATCAGGGATGTCATCGTGAAATGTGCATGTCTCCTACAAGCTAAATGTTGAAAGCGAACACAAAGCTGCATTCCTGTCCCATATTAATCCGCATCAATTCCAAGCCGTGACAATTCCACATACACATTGGATGAATCCAGTAGGGGAATATTGAGTTTTAGGACTATATAAACAATCAATGCAGCGTAAGGAACCTTAGAATCTCTTCTTTCATCAGAAAAAAAGAGTTCATTTCTAAATTATCTGGATCTGGAGTTATATGAGCTCGAAATGAGGGTGGCTGTCCAAAATACAATACAATGCAATACATACATTTTGGTTTATATAGCGCTTTAACAATAGCTGAAGCTGGAACAAAGCGCTAATATGTAAAAAAGGCAAATGCTGACCCCCTGTGGAAGTTAATAACATTGCCAGAGGCCATGGCCAGTGCTTTATCGGCACTCAAACAAGAAAAAACAAAACCCGAACAAATTTGGGAATGGCACTCTACGTCATATTTTCAATTCCCAAATAAATGTGTGAATCACATTGAATGAGTTAATAATCAAGCCACACCTCCCTTTGAAAAGAACCAAAAATATTACTACCAATTGCATGTACTGTGTGCAAGCATGTCATGCTTCAGTCTACTGTAAATTTGTGTCACGTATGAAAAGAAGTTTTCCAGTCCACAAATCTGGTATCAGGCTTAAGAGGGTTGCAAGTATTGCTGCTGTCCTAGTGTGTTGAGCAGCAGCCCCAGCAGTCTTGATGACTGTAGGTGTATAATCCATCACCACAATGTCGTGCACAGGGGATGACTCACTCACTCACTGAGTCAGCGTGCCAGAGTGGCACACATAAGAGTTTGGGATGAACTGTACATTGAGGATGTGCTGTCGTTTGGGTCCTCACGCATTGCGGTTAGGCTAACATTCTACATTTTATGAATCCAAAATCAATGAATGAATCCAATGAATCAATCGAGCACTTCATTCATCGCAATTCTTTGTGTTTAAACAATTCTGCCGGAGTCCTCAAATATATGATTGGGTGAGTTTGGTATTGAGGCACATGACCTCAACCCCCTTAAACAAGAAGTAAGACATTACAGAGGTATGAAATAACTCAATCTGGGCTCTTTACTCTGTTATGTGACCTACTATCGTTTGTGAGCAGATTGGATTTGGATTGGATTGGATTGGATTGGATTTGCCTTTATTAGTTTTACAGTGGAGAAATTTACATTTCACAGCAGCAAAGTGATGAAAGTGATTCTTTATGGCTTTTATTCTATCCCTGTGGTTGAGATGTTACATCTTTAGTTGTCTGTCCCTTTTCCAAGTATCCATGCAAGCTCTTTTCTTTCTCTCTAGTCAAGCGAGGTCTCGTAGGCATTCACGCTGGATGCGCTCAGCTCGCCCTTGTTCGTGACTCCATCCCTCACCCTCTGTCGCTCCCTGTCACCCTCCTTCCTCATGCTTTCTCTTTTACCCCATTTGCCACTCTTTGTCCCCTCCGACCGATTGCCTAGAGGCTCCTTCCTGTTGAGGTGAACAAGAGTGGTGTATGTTTATGTGAATATATTGTCATAGTACATTTTAACATAGGTAACCTGTGTTACATGATTAGTAGCACCCGGATTTTCAGTGTAAATACACTTTCAAGCAACAAAAAAAGCAAGATAATTGTTGTGCTGTATGTAATAATAATAATAATAATAATCATCGTCATCATAATCATACATTTTATTTCAAGCGCCTTTCAAAGCTCTCAAGGACACTTTACAGTCACATACAAACATAGATACAATAATAAATAAAATACATTGGATGGCTTTAAATGTAAACAGAAGTATTTTCAATTCGATATGAAGTTTAACATGGAGCCAGTGGTTTTAGCGATGATCCGGGCTGAGGAATTTTGGACTAGTTGGAGTGTATGGAGAAATTTTTGATTGACACCGAAAAGAAGTGAGTTACAATAGTCGAGACGGGAGCTGACGAGACTGTAGATAAGGATAGCAGCGGTGTGAGGGGTAAGAGGGGGACGGAGACAATTGATATTACGGAGGTGGAAATATGCACACCGAGTTATGTTATTTATATGATAAAGATAGTGAGCTATCGATGATGACACCCAGACTCTTGATCTGAAGAGACGGGGACACGGTTGAACTGTCAATGGTGAGAGAGAAACTGTTTGCTTTGTGTAGGGTGGATTTGGTACCGACAAGGAGAAGTTCAGTTTTTTTCACCATTAAGTTTGAGGACGTTATGGGAAAACCAGGATTTCATTTCTGAGAGGCAAAGTTAAAGGGATGAAGGTGGAAGAGAGGCGTTGGGTTTGCTGAAGAGGTAAAGTTGGGTGTCATCCACGAAGCAGTGGAAATTAATGCCAAAATTGCAGAAAAAAACACTTTAACAACAGCTGAAACTGTAACAAAGAACTTAACATGGATAGCTATCAAATACAGGAACTAAAGCAGTCACAAAGATAGTAGAAAGTCAAATGCCAAAGAGTACAAGTGATTCTTGAAGCGGGTTTTAAAGATGGGCAGCGAGGGGGCTTGCCGAATGTTCACTGGCAGGTCATTCCAAAGTGTGGGACCAGCAACTGAAAAGCCTTGATCCCCTCTGAGACTCCGTTTAGTTTTTGGCACATCTAATGTCTGGTCAGCAGACCTGAGGCGTCGGGAAGAGGTGTAGGGGTGGATGAGCTCGTAGAAGTAAGGAGGAGCAAGCCCATTTAAAGATTTGGAGACAAATAGTAAGATCTTGAAAAGAACTCTAAAATGTATAGGGAGGCAGTGAAGGGATGCTAGAGTATGAGTTATGTGCTCTATCTTATGAGTACCAGTCAAGAGGCGAGCAGCAGCATTCTGGACCAGCTGGAGACGCTTCATGGAGGATTGGCTGATTCCAATGTTAAGCGCATTACAGTAATCGAGCCGAGATGTGACAAAGGCATGAATGACTGCATCGAGGTAATGATCAATGATCAACACCTTTGCCTATTTTCAGATATGTTACAGATCTGAATCAGAATGAATGATTTTCTGTTTCCTGAAGTTAATGTTTGAAATTATGATTACACGCAACCAGTCTTAATCCCATTTATTCATTAATCTGCAAAATAATCAACGGATGAATCAGTCATGAAAATAATTGCTTGTTACAGCCCCACAGTAGAGCTCCATGTGACTACCAATGCTATGAGGATGCAATGCAGTTCTACACTAAATTGAACATATGAATGTTAATTGTATTTAAATAAGAGTATGATCAGATACGAAAAAGTTAAATGTACACCATGAGTTCATGTTTGGTGAACAGCAGGAGGAAGGCTTTTAGATTGAGAGATTTACCCAGTTAAGAGAAGTCATGGAGGAGGGAGAAGTGAGAATCAGAGCAGGATGGTGGCACACTGGTCCTATTCAGCACACCACCATTGATAGTGAGAGGCTTTGCCATCATCTCAAGCACAAAAAACAAAAAAACTCACCGCCCTATCATGATTTATTGGTTCTCGTGAGCTATATTTTTCACCATGATATACTCCCGCGCTCCTCCCTCATCTTTGTTGTCACTTCAGAGCCCCTTCACTCCACTCATTTTCAGAATATCGTCTTTTCATCCTGTTTTTCTCTCTCTCTCTCTCTCTCTCTCTCTCTCTCTCTCTCTCTCTCTCTCTCTCTCTCTCTCTCTCTCTCTCTCTCTCTCTCTCTCTCTCTCTCTCTCTCTCTCTCTCTCTCTCTCTCTATCTATCTATCTATCTATATATATTTTTTTCTGTCTCTCTATCTCTCTCCCTCTCTCCCCCCCCTCTGTCTTTCTCTATCTCTCACTTTCTCAGTTTCTCTCTCTCTCTCTCTCTCTCTCTCTCTCTCTCTCTCTCTCTCTCTCTCTCTCTCTCTCTCTCTCTCTTTCTCTCTGTCTTTCTCTTTCTCTCACTTTCTCTGTTTCTTACTTTCTCTCTCTTTCTCTCTCTCTCGCTCTGTCTTTCTCTTTCTCTCACTTTCTCTGTTTCTCTCTCTCTCTCTCTCTCTCTCTCTCTCTCTCTCTCTCTCTCTCTCTCTCTCTCTCTCTCTCTCTCTCTCTCTCTCTCTCTCTCTCTCTCTCTCTCTCTCTCTCTCTCTCTCTCTCTCTGCCTCCATCTGTCTCGCTCTGTCTCTCTCTCTGCCAGCCCCTCTGCATGGTGCTCCAGGGTCCAAGACCATCTGAGCATAGCTAAACTGCGGTAAAACCGACAGTGCCACTGCAGAGATTACCAGCACTTGTGCACTGCAGCTGCCCCAACGGGTGGCATTGTATCTATGTGTGGGTGCAGAAGGCGTCAGGGTGGTGGAGCCAAAGGGGATTGGCCATAAATGTCAGTCGGTAGTCAACCATATCCAACAACTCTCTCCTATTAGGGCATGATTTGATTAAATGGAAATTATTCTCACCTGTTATTGGAATGGAGTCTGGACCATGGCCGATGCTGACAAATTATTTTTTTTCTTTTAGACTCTGCATTCAAGGTCCAATAGAGAGCGACTGTCGTGTGGATCCCATTCCGCAGTGGTGGTAGGGGGTGGAAGCTGGGAATCCAATGCATGACCCATGATGCAGTGCAAACATAATTAATTTTCAGTTTGATAATGTTTATTGTAAATGTTGACAAAGAAAAATACTGTTTCAAGTCATCACAGTGGTTGATTGGTGAGCACGTCCATCTCACAGTTTCGAACTCCCAGGTTAAATTCTGGCTTTGACTTTCCTGTGATGAGTTCTCCAAGTACTCCAATTTCCTCCCATATTTCAAAAATATACAAGACACTCGGTTTGAGTGTCAATGCAAATGGATGTTGGTTTATTAGTGAGCCCTGTGATTGGCTGGCAAGCAGTTCAGAGTGTCCCCCGAAGACAGCTGGGATAGGCTCAGGCATACCCATGGCCTTTGTGAGGATAAGTGAATTAGAAAATGGATGATTGAATGGGTGTTTCTGTTTAGAATGTTAAACTCATATTTGTTTCCAACATGTCTCAGTGTATGGAGATATTAATGTATATCAGTGGTTCTTAAACTGGGTTCGATCGAACCCTAGGGGTTTGGTGAGTCGGTCTCAGGTGGATCCACTGCCGTAGAGGTCCTCCCCTCATTCTGCCCTGCAGTTCGTGGGCACAGTTATTGAAAGCGTCCTGCTCTGAGATTTCCTACCGATCTGCTTTAAGGTCGCTGGTTTCTGCAGCAGAGTGAGACCTCACTATCAGGCCGCTTGAAGAGGGCTGTATATGTCTGAGTGAGACTCCCTTCTTGATATTTTAATCCATGCTATGTCGGGCAAAAAAAAAAAAGAAAAAGACAGTGGTCAGACAATATCATATTTTATTTTTTATTAAAGAAGGGTTCGGTGAATGAGCATATGAAACTGCTGGGGTTCGGTGCCTCCAACAAGATTATGAACCACTGATCTATATCATTCAGCTTTCATTGATGCTGATTTATTCAGACTTGTCCTTTTATTAAGTTGTTGCTATATTTTCCATCATTTGCATCAGACTTATTTTTAACTCCACACTGGTGTGAAGAACAAAAAGTAGAATTTTATGGGGTTGAAACGGATTCTGTGATTTTCCATTCATTATAATGACAAATATAACCTTGCTTTAATAACGGGCACATGGAACCACTGTTCCATTGTATTTTATGTCTTCACAAAATGGTACTGGTAAATGTTTACATTTGGCATTTCCGGACTAATAATATCAAAATAGATCTGGAAGCAGACGCGCAGAGAGAAGAAAAGGGAGAGAACAAGCACTGCATTATATGATGTATTAAAATTATGTACATATGAATAAAGCAAGGAGGCTGTTTTGCATGATGCTGAAGCACTTCTTGATGCTGAGAGCAATGAGCATCAAAGCATGAAATAAGAGAAATATTGAATGCAACTCAATTCTCCCAACAACCTCCCGGGGAATTGGAGGATGTTTCTCAGAGTGTATTAGGTAGGCAAACATTAGAATCCATTTTTTCATCTCATTTGTCATTCCGACTTCCTTCATACCCATCATTACATTCACAAAGATGCTTATATTTAAAGGACAACCGACGCCTCCGACATGTTGTGTCCATAATTTGTAATCACTTCAAATGACTTCTACTGAGCGTATTTTACAAAGATTCCACCGCATTTAGCTATATTTGACGTTTTAAGACTCACGCTGAATATTCAGGAAGTCTTGTTTTTGAGTTGGTGACGATACCTACCGTGACGTCACGGGAGGTATTGTCACTGACCGAGAAAGCGACACACAATGCATTTTTGGGTACTTTGTTTGGTCTGAAAACTTCATGCTGATCCGTGTTGATGAAGTTGAGGAAAACACAAATAACGCGATGGTGAATCGTGTGTTGCACGAAGACCACTATTTGATACGAGCTGACACAAATTCCCAGCAGACAAATCAGCCCGTTTCCAATGGAGCTTGGGCGCCATCTTGTGTATTTTCTGGGACGCTACATTGCAGTCCAGATGCTCCAAAATGACACGGAATGACTTCTTTTATCGATTGCAAACATGTATGCTTTCCTCTTCAGAACTGTTTGAATCATATTCATAACTGGATGAGTAACAAGAAAGCATCTTCTCCGTATCTGAAGCCATTGTTTTGATTCTCGAGTAAGGCAAGAGGTCTTGGCGTGACGTCACGAACAAGCTGGCGATTTCCGGCTTCAATTTGAAGTAGTTTTTGGACACTTTAAGTCATTTATATTGGTGTTTTTCATTTGACTAAAAATATCAGCCTGCGTGTTTTGGGTATTTTAGATGCTATAAAATGTTTTTCTGATGTCAGTTAGGAAACAAAAAAATGGTCTCGGCTGTCCTTTAAAGTTGTGTCTTCCCTTGGAATGGATTCTGTAATATTCATTCATTGTGCCTCAGCAAATTTACCAACGGACAACCAATTATACCAAAAAATGCACACACAAAAACCATTCGGAGTCCCGGCAGATTGTCTGAAGCAAATCTAAGTTCCCTGATTTTTTGTTTTGTTAATAGAAAATATATAATATCCTGTTAATTTTAACCATTACAATATTAACAGTGGACATTTTTGTTAAACTCATTCACTGCCATTCACAAATGTATTCGGGAATTCAAAATATGATGGAAAGTGCCAATCCTGAATTTGCTCGCGTTTAATTTTTTCTTGTTTGGGTGTCGATAAAGCGCTGGCCATGGCCGCTGGCAATGTTTTTTCCCTACCCACAAGGGGCAGCATTTCCCTTTTTTTCCTTGTTAGCGCTTTGTTCCGGCTTCAGCTGTTGTTAAAGCGCTATATAAACCAATATGTATGTATTGCATTATATTTTGGACGTCAGTCCTTATTTCAAGCTCATATAACTCCAGACCCATATAACTTAGGAATTAACTCTTTTTTTTTCTGAGGAAAGACGAGAGTCTAAAGTTTGTTATGCTGCATCGAATGTTTAAGTAGTCCTAAAACTCAATATTCTGGGGGTCCTGGAATTAGAGTGACAATGACAAAAACCCTTGCACCGGAGTGGACGCATTTTTGCATACATTTAACACGACCCAACTTCACGGGATGGGGTTTATGAAACAAAGGCAATCTTTTTTAACTCATTCACTGTCAGACACGTGCAAATACGGAAGAGGATTAGGGCCACTGAAGAAAAAAAAAATACGGTTGGCAAAATTCTGACTTTAATCTCAGAATTCTGACTTTAAAGTCAGAATTATTTTCGTTGCGACTTTAAAGTCAGAATCCTGACTTTATTCTCAGAATTCTGACTTTAAAGTCAGAACTCTGACTTTGTGACGTTCGTGGAGCTATTCAATTTTGGCCCTGTCAGCGTGTACAGTACGTTAAGTGTGGCTTGGAAGACAAGACATACAGTAATGTCATCACCTATCGACTTTTTGCGTGGCTGAGGAGTGTCGGAAGACATCCTTTCTCTTTTGGAGGAGCAGAGGGTGAGTAAACTACGGAAGAGGATTAGGGCCACTGAAGAAAAAAAAATACGGTTGGCAAAATTCTGACTTGGAAGTCAGAATTCTGAGAATAAAGTCAGAATTCTGACTTTAAAGTCGCAACGAAAATAATTCTGACTTTAAAGTCAGAATTCTGAGATTAAAGTAAGAATTTTGCCAACCGTATTTTTTTTTCTTCAGTGGCCCTAATCCTCTTCCGTATTTGCACGTGTCTGACAGTGAATGAGTTAAAAAAGATTGCCTTTGTTTCATAAACCCCATCCCGTGAAGTTGGGTCGTGTTAAAAGTAAATAAATACAAAAAGAATTCAATGATTTGCAAATCATGCTCAACATATATTTAATTGAATGCACCCGAAAAGAAGACGTTGAATATTCAACCTACAACATTGGAGACCCAGACCGTTGATCAGCTGATGTTAAAAGTTGATTGAATTGCTAAAAACAATCAAGTTCGCTGTTTTATGAATCAATAGAAAAATTGCATTTTTATGCAATGGTTGCCATGTGTTTTCCATTGCACCCTTGAATCAGTTTCACCTTCAACTTGAGCTCACCTTGACTGATGTGTTTTGACACACCGACAGAATATCATCAGCCAAAACCAAGTTTTTTGATGTCGCACCAAGGCTAGGCTAAATCAGAAGTTCAGCTTTTGTTTTTCTCACGTCAATGATGCTTGTGCATGAGCTGTTCCATTCACACAGTTCTCTAAATATATTTTTTCTCTCTGTGGTTTTCCAGTCAGCTGCAATTTGTCTTTAAAATACGCTCAATTGAGCTGATGTGTATCGATTTTGTCTCTGTTCTTTGTCTGCGGACTCATAAGACGTCTGGGATTTGTTCTAGTTGAAATCAATGGCGGAGCAGTAGTTTGTAACCGGACAAAATGCTGAAGTTTCATCAATTAAAATGCCTTCCTGTACGCCTTTATCATTTCAAATATGTTCTTCATTGATTAGCTGACTATAGACAGAATGTCAGCTTGAAGCAATACTGCGTTATTTTATGCCCCATCATGTGCACCATGGGAAGAAGACTCTTCCCAGTCACCGGCTGCAACTTTAGGAACCATGATTTCATCGAATAAGTGGAAAGTAATATTACTACAGTGAACAGGATTTATTTTTAAAATTCTGGTGAAAGAATTGTTCCATGAACCCAGTGAGTACTGCTGATGTGGCAGCTCAAGGAGTATTTTGCTACTATCTTTGTGACTGCTTTATTTCCTGTCCATGTTAAGCGCTTTATTACAGCTTCAGCTGTTGTTAAAGCGCCATATACTGTAAATCAATATGTACTGTATTGTATTGTAACTCATCAGTACTCGTAGCTAGATTTTTACATTTTTCAGTTATTTCGTGCCTTCACAAGAGTTTTTTTTTCTCTGTATGTTATGACTTTTTTTGTTTTAGAAACTTATTGTGGAAGTAGTTTGCAGTAGCATATCCAAGATGGCGCCCGAGTAGGCAGCCTCAGCAAGTGCTCTCATGAGCCTTGCTTTTTTTTGGTTGTTTTTGTCTTGTTTTGTGTTTTCTTTTGTCACTTTGAAACCAACCAAAAGAAAAGTCAGTGCTGTTGGACAGTCTGCGGCTGGGTGGATGGATGGCTTGGGGAACCCGCGATAAGAAGAAAGGAGCGTCAGCGCAGTGCGCCGATGCGTATGTGGAACTGTTGCGGCTTGGAATTGAAGCAGATTTATGTGGAACAGGGGATGTGAGATAATCTCTTTTCGTCAATGGATGCTACAGCTGCGTGTTTGCTTTCAACATTTAGCTTGTAGTCGACGTGCACATTCCACCATGATGTCCCTGATCCACTGGTGGAAAGACGCTTTGATCCTCTCCTCTTTCATCTAGAACTGCTTCATGTCATCACAAAGAGGGTACAGCAAGTCCTGAAGAATGAATTTCTCTCTGTCTTTGTTTTGTCATATTGTCTCTATGCTGTCATATTATTTGTTATTTACTTTTTTTTTGTTCTTTTGACTTCAAGACGGCGCCGCGAGAGTGGCTGCCTTTCCAGCAGCTCATGTATTTTGTTTTTCTACTTTCATTCCTTTCATCACTTTGCTGCTGTGAAATGTAAATTTCTCCACTGTGAGACTAATAAAGGCATATCCAATCAATATATTAGTTGCACTACATTATACAGGGACAGAGAGCCGTCAATATTTCCCTTTTCACTTTTTTAAAGAGGTAAACAATATTTGTTTATAGATATAGCATCATCGTTGTCGAGCACCGGTGTCAAAGTCAAGGCCCGGGGGCCAAATCTGGCCCGCCACATCATTTTATTCATCCTGCGAAAGCAAATCAAACGACATTTCAAATTATTGTATGTATACCACTATAGCAGTTATTTTTTATTTCATATTTGAAAACTAGTTAATCATTAATTTATTGTGCGCTCTAATTGTAATATGTGGAGGGGATTAAACATTCTAATGGCTTCCCCAAATTTATAACGGCCACTGAGAGGAAACCGTAACATTGTGGCCCGCGGCTAAAAAGGAGTTTGACACCCTTGTTTTTGAGGCAATGCAGCCACTGAGAAATCGCAAGACTCTCAAGCCATTGCTTGTGGCCACAGAAAACAATATTAGCTTGCCCTGAGATGACTCCCAACCTTTCTTTTGGCCATTTAGCATTTAGCGACTGACCTCTCTTTGTTCCGTGATGTTGTTTTTTTGAGTTACAGTATACGTGACACTACAGTGTACTGCCCTGCTCTTTATTGGGGCCAGCATTGCTGACATCATGCGCCGAGATGGCGTGCAGCAAGCTGGAGAGAACATCGATAAATTCGTTGCATAATTGACTGTCCTGTGTAGGTTTGCTTTCATTTGTCAACTGCTTTTAATGCACTGCATGTAGGAGGCAGCGCAGGTGCTTTCTTCTTCAATTTGGCGTCTGTCTGCCTATACCACTAAATCCTTTGATGAAGATTCAAGGATGCAAGATATAAATGATGTTTTCTTTGAAATTATTATGCACAGTTTCTGCATTGTTACGAATGCATCACATGTAAAATTTGGCACAATAAAGAGTTTGACGGGGGCAGGACAGATATTGTTCTCAGTTCAGGAAAGTATCTCTGCAGACGGTATTGAGAGTATCATCATATCAAGCAAGACGTGATGTTTGAGACCCACACTATCCAGATTAAGTAATTCTCCGTTCAGTTGGTTATCATAATGATCAATGGACAAATAATCTTGGAGTGAGAATCCCATTTTTTTGATAAGGGTTATTGAACGAGTCTTAATGTATTGCTTCCCTCATTTTTTTCATTGATTACAGTTTTACAATATAAACAACATCAAAGTCAGCCTTGAGTTTCCTTTTGGAATCAATATTTTGTGTGGCATACTCCATAAAAATACACAGTTGAATGCCAATTAGGTTTGTCAATGTGCAAAAACAAATTTCATTTTTCTCGAAATGTCATTTCATTCTGCAATGAGAACACACACACACACACACACAGACGCACGCACACACACACACACACACACACACACACACACACACACACACACACACACACACACACACACACACACACACACACACACACACACACACACACACACACACACACCAGCATAATTTCATTTCAAAAAAAGGAATTAAAAATCACCAGCACCCAACTACAGGTGAGAATAACCACAGAAAATTTGGGACTTATTTTCAAAGAGGCATCCTTATTCATATAGGCATTGTTTATTAACTCATTCACTGCCATTTACAAATTTATTCGGTATTTGAAAATATGATATAGAGCGCCATTCCTGAATTTGCTCAGGTTTTGTTTTTTCATGCTTGGATGCCTATCAAGCGCTAGACGTGGCCTCTTGCAATTGTTTTTATTTTCCACAAGGGGCAGCATTTCCCTTTTTTCCACGTTAATGCTTTGTTCCAGCTTCAGCTGTTGTTAAAGCGATTTATAAACCAAAATGTACGTATTGCACTGTATTTTGAACAGCTACCTTCATTTCAAGCTCATATAACTCCAGTTTAATATAATTTAGGAATTAACTCTGTAAAGTTAACGCAAAACGCTGTATTGAATGTTTATGTAATCCTAAAGCTCAATATTCTGTAGGTCCTGGAATTCAAGTGAAAATGACAAAAACCCTGGCAATGGAGTGGCCACATTTTTGCATTGGCAGTGAATGAATGAGTTAATTTAAATTATCTGAAATGCAGGATACGATGAAAGGTTATCATGTGAGTACTCACACAAAAAGCACTTGAAATAGGATCCAATTTCAGCATTAACGGCTCTTTGTTCATAGACAGCACATCTGCTCTCGGGCTGAAGAAGTGGTGCTCTACATCATATTTTCACTTCCCAAATAAATTTGTGAATGGGTTAAGTGTTGGATGGATTCAGACGTAGCACAACTGAGGGCCTAGGTGTGAAATGCATGGCTCTCCACTGCTTTTCATGCACCCTGTAACATTATAACGCGTTAAGATGTCCACTGTAGTCACTGCTACTCTTTTTGAAGATGCCCTTAAAAAGAAACTCAAGTTTTGTCTCTCTGCTTCTCATTGCAGGGAGCATTGTTTACCTGGGAATGATGTTTGGCGCATTCTTTTGGGGAGGAATGTCGGACAAAGTTGGCCGCAGACAGTGCCTCCTCATTTGTATGTCTACAAATGGCTTCTTCGCCTTCCTGTCATCTTTTGTCCAGGGTTACGGCGTCTTCCTCGTTTGCCGCCTCGCCGCAGGGTTCGGGTAAGACTGCTGAGTTTCGGGGTCACGCGAGCGTCAATTCATTTGCTGAAATGCTTTGGGAAAGTCAAGACAGGGATGTGTGCATTTTCGTGTTGATTTTATATCCCTTTTGTATCAGGTTTTGCGGTTTTTATCCTCATTATTACTCACTTTACTGGCAAAAAGCTGCAATCGAACTATGCAGCAGCACAGGGACTTCAAAACACTTTTAATATACATCAGTTGTTTTGCCCTGAGATATGTACTTTGGTTGCAGGTGCAATGCAATGTGAATTATATAGTTTTATTGCGAAGAAAGTACACATTCTGCTGCTGTCATATTTTTTTTCTTTTGCAGATGTCGGAAACAAATTCATTTATTGTCGCTATGTATAGTATTCTGGTTGAGAAACAGTTGTGACTACATATCACAATCAATAACCACAACAACAACCACAATAATAATAAAGTATTAATATTATTGGGAATAATAATAATAATAATAATAATAATAATAATAATAATAATAATAATAGTTATTATTATTATTATTTATTACATAAACGACATGGTGTATTTTTCAAAGATTGGTTGCTCAGAAGACTTTAAATGGTTTGAGAAATCTACTCTCGCTACAATAGTAAATATGTGTACTAAGGTAGTGATGTTGTAACTGTACCTTTGGGATTACTGCAGTGATTATAAGATACAGTATTGCTTACTGTAATTAAAAAATATCACTACAACCTTTAAAGGACAACCGACGTCACTTTTTTGTTTCTTAACTGACATCAGAAAAACGTTTTATAGCATCTAAAATACCCAAAACACGCAGTATGATATTTTTAGTCAAATGCAAAACACCAATAAAAATGACTTAAAGTGTCCAAAAGCTGCAAAAAAATTGAGCTGCGAAATGGGCATTTTAGCAAGTCCCGCCCCCAGTTCGTGATGTCACTGCAAGACGTCTTGCATCACTGGAAAATCAAAACAATGGCTTCAGATTCGGAGAATATGCTTTCTTGTTAGACATCCAGTTATGAATATGATTCAAATAGTTCTGAAGAGGAAAGCATACATATTTGCAATCGATTAAAGAAGTTATTCCCTGTCGTTTTGAGGCAACATTGAGGGGAAATTTCTCACCGAAAAAGAGGCACAAAATGGCGACCTCCTTTGGCCACCTCCGTTCCACAGGCTGCTTTTGGGTGCAACACGAGGTCCCCAGACCAAACATTACAGCAAAATATATTGACGTGATGGAAGGACCGCTACAATGCGTCTTTTTTCGGTAAGGGGCGTTACTTTAGTGACGTCACGTACGGACTCAAAAACAAGACTTCCTGAATATTCAGCGCGAGTCTTGAAACGTAAAATATAGCTATATGCGGTGGAATCTAATTAAAATACGCTCAGTAGAAGTCATTTGAAGCCATTTTACAAATTATGGACACAACTTGTCCGGAGACGTTGGTTGTCCTTGAAATTAAGTCAGGTTGCATAGTGTGTGTCATGTTAAGGTGTAATACAAATTATATTATGATAGAAAAGCCTTTTAAGCCCTGTTCTTTCATTACGGAACACGAGGAAATCACATCATGAAATTAAGGTTGAAAAAAAAAAACATGTAGCTACACTGTGCATTGCAAATCTCTAATTTGCACTTTTCTGTGCTTCTTGCAGGATAGGAGGTGCAGTGCCTATTGTCTTCTCTTTCTTTGCAGAGGTTTTATCCAGGGAGAAAAGAGGAGAACATCTGAGCTGGCTATGTATGTTTTGGATGATTGGTGAGATCTACGCATCCGCCATGGCCTGGGCCATTATACCGCATTATGGTGAGTTTTTCTGATCACACTCACTGCAATAAGTTAGATTGAAGATACACTGTAGATTAAAAAATGGTTAGAGACTCGCCTACTCACGATCTGAATTATGAGTTTTAAAGATAGAGACAAATCTGATTTTAACGGACCGGTCATCACACATTTACTTCCATACCTTGATTTATTTATTTTTTAATGTAGGAGCATTTGTTTGCGTAATACTTTCTTTCAGAAGAGACAGGAACATAGGGTGACCTATAAGAGTAGAGGCAGAAGTACACAGGTAGACTACATTTTGTGTCTACGGCGCCATCTGAAGGAAATCAGTGACTGCAAAGTAGTGGTTGGTGAGAGTGTAGCCAGACAGCATAGGTTGGTGGTGTGTAGGATGACGCTGGCAGTGAGGAAGATGAAGAACCCAAAGGCTGAAGTGAGGACAAAATGGTGGAAGTTGAAAAAGGAAGAGTGTTGCATAACATTTAGGAAGAAGGTAAGACAAGCACTGGGTGGGCAAGAGGTCCTTCCAGATAACTGGCAAACTACAGCGAACATAATCAGAGACACAGGTCGGAAAGTACTTGGTGTATCGAGTGGGAGAAAGGTAGATAAGGAGACTTGGTGGTGAAATGGGGAGGTGCAGGAGTGTATACAGAGAAAGAGGTTAGCAAAGAAGAAGTGGAACACCGAGAGGACGGACGAGCAGTACAAGGAGATGCAGTGCACGGTAAAAGTAAAGGTGGCAAAGGCCAAACAAGAGGCCTATGATGACTTGTATGCTCGGCTGGACAGCAAGGAAGGCGAGACTGATCTTTACAGGCTGGCAAGACAGAGAGACAAAGATGGTAAGGACCTGCAGCAGGTTCGGGTGATAAAGGATACAGGTGGCAATGTATTAACAGGTGCCAGTAGTGTGATGGCAAGATGAAAGGAGTACTTTGAAGAATTGATGAATGAGGAAAATGAGAAGGAACAAAGAGTAGAAGACGTGACTGTTGGGGACCAAGACGTAGTAAACATTAGCAAGGATGAAGTGAGGGGGGCGCTGAAGAGGATGATTTACCAATTGAGATATGGAAGTGTCTTGGAGAGGTGTCTTGGAGAGGTGGCGGTGGTGTTCCTGACTGGGTTATTCAACAAGATCTTAGATGGTGAACAGATGCCTGAAGAATGGAGACAAAGTGTACTTGTGACCATTTTTAAGAACAAAGGAGATGTGCAGAGTTGTACTAACTAAAGAAGAATAAAGTTGATGAGCCATACAATGAAACTCTGGGAAAGAGTAGTTGAAGCAAGACTAAGAGCAGAAGTGAACATTTGTGAGCAGCAGTATGGCTTCATGCCAAAAAAGAGTACGACAGATGCAGTGTTTGCTTTAAGAATGCTGATAGAGAAGTACAGAGAAGGTCAGAAGGAATTGCATTGCGTCTTTGTAGATCTGGAGAAAGCGTACGACAGGGTGCCCAGAGAAGAGCTGTGGTATTGCATGAGGATGCCTGGAGTGACAGAAAAGTATGTCAGAGTGGTGCAGGACATGTATCATGACTGTAAGACAGTTGTGAGGTCTGCTGTCGGTGTGACTGAGGAATTCAAGGTGGAGGTGGGACTCCACCAGGGGTCAGCTCTGAGCCCCTTCTTATTTGCTATGGTGATGGACAGGCTGACAGATGATGTTAGACAAGAATCTCCTTGGACCATGATGTTTGCAGATGACATTGTGATCTGTAGCGAGAACCGGGAGCAGGTGTCAGAGAAACTAGAGATGTGGAGATATGCCCTGAAAAGGGGAGGAATGAAGAACAGTCGCAGCAAGACGGAATACATGTGTGTGAATGAGAGGGATCCAAGTGCAAGAGTGATGCTACAGGGGAAAGAGATAAAGAAGGTGGAGAATTTTAAGTACTTGGGGTCAACTGTATAGAGGAATGGAGAGTGTGGAAAAGAGGTGAAGAAGCGTGTCCAGGCAGGCTGGAGCGGCTGGAGAAAAATGTCAAGTGTGTGTGATAGAAGGGTTTCAGGTAGGATGAAAGGAAAAGTGTATAAAACAGTTTATTTTTTAGATACACACTTTTCGCCTTACACACTCTGTCAGGGAACCAATTCAGTTCGTAAGTTGAGGTCTCACTGTATTTTTTGTAGAGATGCATTTTCTGGCCTAGTAACTGGCCTAATCCCGTTCCGTAACTTGACAAACAAACAACATTCACGTAAAATCGCATTACACTGCCAAAACAACGCTTCCAGACAATCCTTATCTTCCTTTCTGTCACTTAGTCACATGTTACACGTTTCATGTTCCCAGGCATTAAATAAATTTGAAATTGATGTTGGTTTTATAATTATTTCAATGACTGTCGATGATATATTTTTTATGAAAATAAGTAAAAATGTCTGGATAATTTCCGACATTGTCGCTCAGCTCTAACAGAAACACGCGTGTGCCGTGGTGTCCTGCTTGTGAAACGTGGACTAAAAGCATCAAGCTCAGGTGATACGTGATGAGATATTACACAGCACTGTTGTCTCTCTCGACACAATCAACTAAATAGCATTGATTTGCTCAGAGGGTACAAAGTACAGAGGTTTCAAAGGTTAACTATATGCATGAAAGCTTCGGAACGGACATTTTGTCAGTGCGGATGATATGTTTCATTAGTGCATTGTTGCATTTAATCTCACACGTTATAATTCAGTAAATAACTGCAAGAGCTTTCTCACTTTCTCATTTATTTTCAGACTTTTTTGAAACATTTTATCTTCCAATGAGTCCGTCCTCTCCTTGTTTTGTTGGCTCTGTCAAACTCTGTCCTTCCTTTTATTACCTTCTCCTCTCTTTCTCTGTCTCCCTCCCTCCCTCTCTCTCTCTCTCTCTCTCTCTCTCTCTCTCTCTCTCTCTCTCTCTCTCTCTCTCTCTCTCTCTCTCTCTCTCTCTCTCTCTCTCTCTCTCTCTCCCTCCTACCCATCTTGACAAAGTGTTCTTCTTGATCAAGCATAATTAGGTTTTTCTCCTTGCTTGACCAGGACAAAGCTCGGGCTCAAGATGATTTATGGCCAGACCATGCTTTGGCCCGCCTGTGATATATGTGTGTGTGTGCGTGTGTGTGTGTGTGTGTGTGCGTGCGTGCGTATGTGTGTGCGCATGTGGGTGTGTGTGCATTTGGTAACTGTGCCTCTTAATTTCACGATACTATCACATCAAAATAGAGTACCATGAATACAATACAAACAATACAACTGGATGAAAATGTGACACATACTGTACTTCATCTACATTTTTTTGGCATTTTACTCAGCATGATTCATCTTAGTTTTTATCCCGGTGCTTTCTACTATATTTGTGACTGTATTTCCTGCATTATAAGATAGTTGTCCATGTTAAGCACTTTGTTTCAGCTGTTGTTAAACGCTATATAAAGCAATATGTATTATAGTTGTGTTAAGTTCATCCTGTCTACTTGATATCTAATTTACAACAGATTATTTTCTTACAGACAGTGTTTTTAAGGTGTTCAATTACCTGACATGTTTCGGCGTATGCTTCCGCCTCCGTCAGAGTGTCACGGATGTTGTTGTGACGCGCCTTTTTCAGCTCAAAGTATACGCCAAAAACATGTCAGGTAATTGAACACCGAAAAAACACTGTCTGTAAGAAAAGAATCTGTTGTAAATCATGCATCCATTTTCCGTACCGCTTATTCCTCATTATCGCGGGGGGTGCTGGAGCATATCTCAGCTGTCTTCGGGCACCAGCCAGTGGACACCCTGAATTGTTTGCCATCCAATCGCAGGGCGCACAAAGATGTACAACAGTCACCCTCACACCTGCCATGCATGTTTTTGGAGTGTGGGAGGAAACCGGAGGACCCGGAGAAAAGCCACGCGGGCCCGGGGAGAACATGCAAACTCCACACAGGGAGGCCGGACCGGGACGCGAACCGGCGACCTCTGCACTGTGAAGCTGGTGTGCTAACCACTCGACTACCAGGCCGCCTGTTTTAAATCAATATGTATTATTGTATTTTATTGTACTGTATTGTATCTAGAGCAGTTCAGAGTCACTGTTTGTTTTAAATAAAATGACAAATCATATAAGCTCAATACATAATACTCAACAGAGGCAGAGTTATATGTGCAGGTTGATACAGTGTTTTGCTAGCTAGTTAGCGATAACGAGTTTTGACCTAACCAGTCATCGAGAGGACAGAAAATGCTGATGTCATGAAGATGGTTGAAAAAACAGATCATTTGCTAATATTGTTTAAATTAGATTGCTTTGTGTTAGGTCTAAAATGTAAAAATCGGGCAAGAACAAGGAATGATGCAGAAAGATGCTTGAATCTTCGGACAAAATGGGGACTGGCCTGCACCAAGATGGTACGGGCAGGCGCGCCCTGCTCCCGCAGTGACGGACGGTGGGGGCAAGAGAGCGTTGTAGCTGTTTGAGAGAGCTTTTATTAAGATGTGACGCAATCTGGGCGGATGTGACATAATATAATGAAACGAACGTTTAAGAAAATAAAATGATGTTTACAATGTGTATGTATTGCGACTTCCCTTAACAGCTAGCCTATCTGAATGTGAACGTCCTGGGCAGATTGGATTAAAATGGCAGCACATAAAAGCTAAAGTCTAATAGGACATTTACGTTCACATGCTGAAATTCAACGCAGTTAAGGGTCAAGTGAAGACTAGTAAAGTCACATGTATTTACTGTATATAGCCTTGAATAACAAACAGTCCCAAAGGACTTCACGTGGCCACAGTTGACAAATATTCCCTGATCTTAACCCGCCGGAGGATAGAGAAAAACTCCCAAGAAAACACATACAAAACACATCTGGAGGAACACGTGAGAAATGTTGAGAGAGAAATGTAACAAATTGAAAAAAAAGGACTATCTATAAATGTAATTGTAAATAAAGCAGGATTGGTAGTGGTGAAGGAAAGCCAAGTTGGTCAACCAGTCAATTATGTACAGAATCCTCGTAATGAGATTTCCAATAGCATTAGTGAAACACAAACCCCGAGGGTGAAAGAAGATAAGCTTCATTTCTGTAGAAAAGCCAATCACTGTTGAACAGCTCCATCCTTTCTGGGATTCCTCCGATCATACGCCCTGTGCAGGCTGAAGGAGACAATCATGAACTCCAAAATAAATCATTCCTGTGTGTTTGTCAATCAAAAGGTGAGATTCAGCCAGTTTGACAATATTTTGTTGAAATAAATCTCAATCATTTTTATGCATCCACTCAAATTCTATATAAAATCATGAAATGTTGAAATAATATACAGTAAAGTCTCGTTATATCGATATCGGTTATATCGGTAGTACCGCTTATTACGATACTATTTTCATTTCCCTTGCACATTTCTAGTCTTTTTATGTATAATTAGTACCGTTTAGTACGATACCCGGTTATTACGATAATCCGGTTATTACGGTGCTCCTTTTCATCCCCCGCCGGCCATTTTTGTTGTTTATATCGATATATCCGTCGCGCCATTGGTCAACTTGGTCACGTGTCTTGTTACGTGAGCCGCCATCGGTCGCGCCATTGGTCGACTTGGTCACATGAGCCGCCATCGGTCGCGCTATTGGTCGACTTGGCCGTGTGACTTTGTCACGTGACACGCCATCGGTCGCGCCATTGGTCAACTTGGTCACGTGTCTTGGTTACGTGTCACGCCATCAGTCGCGCCATTGGTCGACTTGGTCAGGTGACTTGGTTACGTGCCCAGCACCCGTGTAGCAGAGCCATTTTCATTTTCAGACGCTAGCTCGTGTGTAGCAGACGAGATTGAAGTGTTTGTGTTAAAAGGTAAAAATGGGAAGCAGAAGAAGATTGATGACTTTTTTAAATTGTATACATAATACAGTAAGATGTAAGCGTTGCAGTTTCCCTGTTGTGTTATGTACATGCCCACTGTACTGTATATGAATGCAATCGTTTTTTGCAACAATGTTTCTTGTTTTGTCTGCTGAAGCGCGATGATTTTGAAAATTATTAACATTCCATACTGTGTATTAAAGGACAGCCGATGTCACTTTTTATTCAAATGCAAATAAAAATGACTTCACGCCAAGACGTCTTGCATTGCTTGTGAATCCAAACAATGGCTTCAGATTCGGATAATATGCTTTCTTGTTACACATCCAGTTATGAATATGTTTCAAATACACTGTAGTTCTGAAGATTAAAGCATACATGTTTACAATCATTAAAGAATTAGATGTGCCATTTTGAGGCAACATCTCTCACCCCAAAAAAAAAAGGGTGCTAATGGCCAGCTCCGTTTCTTATATGGCGCTTGGCTGCCCTCTTTTGGCGACTTTTGTTAAATGCAGTTCGGCGCAGGATCGGATATATCGATAGTCCCGGTTATATCGATATTTTTTCGGACTCCCTTGAATATCGATATAACGAGACTTTACTGTATATGAAATAATCGACTGTTTCGAAAAGTAGCAGTGAGTGTCTCACTATTAAAGCAGATTATATTTTGTGATTAATCCTCAAAAGACATTTTTGTCAAACCCCCCCCCCACCCCCCCCAGTGCACCCCCGCTACTCACCCCCCACCATCCCCCTCAAGCTTCCTGACTACCACCTACGCCTGGTAATGGATAATGGCACTGTTCCCCGTGGAGAAGCATCTCCATGAGACACGATGTGTCAAGAGACGTGGGAGGTCATGGCTGGCACTGCTGCATGATTTTTTCCCCCTGACTTCCTCACAAAACCGATGGCAATAACAGCACATTTAAGTTGTTTTTACATTGTGTCTAGTTGTTGGTTTTTCGTACAGTTTACACACTATGTTTGGTTTGAACAATTTATCTTAACATTCTAAGCAATGGATATTCATTTTTGTCAGCTGGTAGAAGCTCCAACCTGCCGATGATCCTCTTGATAATAAAAGCGGTTCAAATAATGGATGGATGAATGAACGGAAAAGCACTTTTATCAAATCAACAATTTGATAAACATTTTTTCTGTATCAATAGGTCCCTATGCCTTCTATATGCCTATCTATATTTTGTTTGTTTTTAATAGAGTAGTACGTCTGATTACAAACATCTCTTTATATGACATTTATACGAAACGGGATGAGGTCATTTACATGGGAAATGCATCTCTACTTGAGAAAATAGCATATTTTCCAGTGTATAAGGTGCACTCAAAATCCTTGATTGTCTTCAAAAGATGACCCAGCGCCTTATAAGTAGGTGCGCCTCATAGATGAAGTAATATTGACCCTCAACACTGAGAGTTTTGAAAGGTGCTTCTAAATTAAATGTATTATTATTATGAACAGGTCTCGCAACTACTGTCAGCAGACACTGACTTCATTTCCCACTGTAGAAGGAATCGTGTGTAACACCAGCCTTTACTGTAGCACCTTATAATGTGGTGTGCCTCATACTACTTACATTTTTTATATATTATACATTATACTTGGAAAACGTTTTTCATTCATTGAAGGTGTGCCTTTTAGTCCGGTGCGCCTTATATATGAAAAAGTTTACAAATCCACCATTCATTGAGGGTGCACCTTATACTCCGGTGCGGCTTATACACCGGATAATACGGTAATTGAGAAATTAATTTTATAAGCAAAGGTACCACTGTAGATCATTTAGATATCTGCATGTGTGTGTGTGTGTACCAATAATACATGAGGTAACGGCTAACAGGCAAAGATCAAGTGCAATAAAATGTAACTCAGCTAAAAGCACTCAATTTCTTTCCGACACATTCAATTAACGGATAGCAATTCACTTCTTGGATCAGACATTCATCCGTAGTGCTAAACAGCTCTTTCACATAATTAATGGTGCGTCCATGTTTGCAATATGATCTTAGCAGATAATGCGGAGCCTCTTAATTTACAGCCTTTTGCCATCGTGACGCTTGGCAAAATAAACCCAGTCCATGGTTGACTTGTCTCTGTCTTCAGTAGACACCCACAACCTTGACTGTGCTGTGTCAAATGTTCATTTTTCCATTGTCTCGTCATATATTTCCCCATATATGACCTATAGGGAAAGAAAGCCAATTAAAAACACATGCAGCATACAGTATTTAACTCATTCACTGCCAGTTGTGCAAAAATGTGTTTTTGTCATTGTCATCCAAATTCCACGACCCATAGAATATTGAGTTTTAGGACTACATAAACATTCAATGCAGCGTAAGAAACCTGAGACCAAGGGTGTCAAAGTCCTTTTTTTGCCACGGGCCGCATTATCATTCGGCTTTCCTCTTGGGCGCCGTTATGAATTTGGGGAAGCCATTAATATGTTTCAATCACTCCACATATTACATATAGAGCACACAACAAATTAATGAATTACTAGTTTTCAAATTTGAAGTAAAAAATAATGACTGTTATTGTTGTTTACATTGGACAATTTAACATTTTAGTTCGGACTTTAGCAAGCATCATGAAATTTTGATTTGCTTTCGCAGGCCAAATAAACTGACGTTGTGGGCCAGATTTGGCCCACAACGCCTTGACTTTGACACCTGTGTCTTAGACTCTCCTCTTTCACCAGAATAAAAGTGTTAATTCCTAAATTTATATTTTTATATATAGTTTATATAAGCTTGAAATGAGGGCGAGACTGCAACACATACATATATGTTGGTATATATAGCGTTGTTGGTATATATAGCGTTGGTATATATAGCGCCAACAGCTGAAGCTGGAACAAAGCGCTAACAAGGAAAAAAAGGGAAATGCTGCCCCTTGTGGAAAGGAAAAAAAACATCGCCAGACGCCATGGTCAGCGCTTTATCGGCATCCATGCAAGAAAAACCAAAACCTGAACAAATTAGAAATGGCGCTTTACGTCATATTTTCAATTCCCAACTAAATTTGTGAATGGGAGAGAATGAGCTAATCGTGTAACTTAGTTGTTGTTGGTTGATATTGTGTCATGTCCTAATCCCCAAGATTCTTCTTTTAGTCCATTCTGAGTGCCATTGATGCCGTGCGTTGTTTGCAGGATGGAGTTTCAGCATGGGCTCAGCATACCAGTTCCACAGTTGGAGAGTGTTTGTAGTCGCCTGTGCTCTGCCATGTGTGGGTGCTGTCATCACCCTTACCTTCATGCCTGAAAGCCCCAGATTCTACCTTGAGGTACCTCAAAGCTTTGCATTTCTGCAAATTGGTTACAAACCAAAAGTTCAAGCTTGAAATGATTCCCGAAAATCTTGCCGACACTGCAATATGTTTTACTATCAACATTTTCATTCAACGCAATATCAGTGTAGCAACGCTCCTACTCTACTCCAAACTGTTGCTGTTGCTTAGTAAGCTGCTGCTGATGCTGCGAATGTATTTTCTGTTTCTCTGACGCGTTGCCTGCTGACAGGTGGGGAAGCACGACGAAGCCTGGATGATCCTCAAACAAATCCACGACACCAACATGAGAGCGCGTGGACAGCCAGAGAAAGTCTTCAGTGTGAGTTTTATTTCTTGCTGTGGTTTAGTTTCTTGATGCTTGAAAGGAAGCAAAGAGGCTTATTTTCCACCACAGCTGGGACAGGTTTTACCACCCTCTGGCTCTCTTGGAGGGATCACATCTGCTTGATGACATTATTTTTAAAGCAGTTCTGTGTCATTCAGGCTTATTTGCAAACAGAAGTTTATGTTAAGTAGTTGATGCAATCAGCTTCGGTGGCATCATTTTCATTTTACAAGCGAGAAAGTCCGAATCAGCCAATGTTATTATATATTCAGCGTGAAATTTTGAGTAAGCTGAAAAGAAGTTCTTAAAACAAGTGAAGGTTCAAGTTAAATTAAAAATTCCCACTACAATTACAACTCAGAAAGCAGATCTACATATAGGTAGGTTAGACAAATGTGAACCTTATTCACTCATTCATTACCATTCACAAATTTATTCGGGAATTGAAAATATGACGTAGAGGTTTTTTTTTCCTTGCTTGGGTGCCGGTAAAGTGCTGGACAGACCTCTGGCATTTTTTTCCCTTCCACAAGGGGGCATCATTTCCTTTTATTTCCATTTTAGCGCTTTGTTCCAACTTCAGCTGTTGTTAAAGCACTATATAAAGCAATATGTATGTATTGCATTGTCTTTTGGATAGCCGGCCTGGAAGCTAATATAACTCTAGAACCATATAAATTAGGAAATAACTCATTTTTCTGATGAAAGAAGAGAATCAAAGGTTTCTTACGCTGCATTGAATGTTTATGTAGTCCTAAAAATCAACATTCTATGGGTCCTGAAATTCGAGAGACAATGACAAAAACCCTGACAATGGAGTGGACGTGTCTGAAATTGAGTTCTAAAAGAAAGCACACAGGCATGGGAGAACATACAAACTCCACATATTTGAACCCACAATCATTGAATTGCGACGCTGATGTACTAACCAGCTGCCTATGATGCACAACATCATTTTTTACTAAGGTAGAAGAAATGATCCCATAAAATATGAAGAATCAAAAGTGATTGATGATGGTTATTTATTTATTGCTCAGGTTAACAGGATAAAGATCCCCAAGCAGCTTGATGAATTGATCGAAATGGAGTCGGCATCTGGAAATCCAGTTTCCAAGGCTGTTTTCCGGATGAAGGCTGAAATCCACGGCGTGTGTTCTTACAGCGGTTTATATTCTGTCCATTTTTTGTCCCCATGTCAGATTTATCTTTGAGCTGACGTCAGAATTCATTTCTTGTCCTTCTTCAGATTTACTTGAATCTCATGAAGTGCATCAACTACCCAATGCGAGAAAATATGATGCGACTCGCCATAGTGTGGTTCACGTTGTCTTTTGGGTGAGCATTCGAATGGCATTTGTGATGGAGAAAAATTTCCGAGCTCAAATAAAAGCAATTGCATATCTGTCGTCTTGAGTTCTCTCCACACTGAAAAGATGCACGTTGGCCAAATCAATCACAGTCTTGGGATCAATGCGTATCAATTGGAGCTGAGAAAGATAGTGTTGAAGGATGTCGGGGAGTAAAAACAACATAAGATAGTCAATATAGTTCTGATTTGCAGGTATTATGGTCTGTCTGTCTGGTTCCCCGATGTCATCAAACACCTCCAGGAAGATGAATACGCCTCCAAAGTACAAATCCACAACAACGAACGCATCGAAGACTTCACCTTCAACTTTACCCTAGAGAACCAAATACACAAAAATGGTCTTTTCATCAATGATCGGTAAGCCAATGAGATTCGAGGGTTTATAAGGTTTTCTATTTTCCTCAATGGCAGTAGTCGGTTTTCTCATGTGGGAATGATCTTAAACAGTTCTGTATATTAGCACCGAAGCAGTCAAGAACTGATTGTCCTCCCTCACTCCACGTCAGATTTACCAACATGAAACTCAAATCCGTCACCTTTGTTGACTCCACCTTTCGCAACTGCTTCTTTGACGACGTCACGTCGGTGAGGTCCCTTTTCCATAATTGTACTTTTATCCACGCATTCTTCTTTAATACAGGTCAGACTCCTCAAGCGGTTCTTGTTGTCTGATTTCGGGGTGACACTGTGATTTGATAAGGTGTTATTTATCCGTGCGTGTGCAGACATTGATGACTCAAAGCTGATCGATGGCACCGAGGTGGTCAATAGCACGTTCACCCACAACAAGACCGGATGCCAGATGACATTTGATGATGATTACAGCGCTTACTGGGTTTACTTCATCAACTTCTTGGGAACTTTGGCCGTTCTACCGGGGAACATCGTGTCTGCTCTTCTGATGGATAAAACAGGCCGTCTATCCATGCTAGGTATGTCAGGTGTCACGTTTCGGTTTGCGGCCAATGGATGGCACTGTAGGGCCCCGTCTGCAGCTGCACAGTTGTTGGTCGTTTTAATCAGTGGAAGTTAAAACGAGTCCTGGCACGACCATTCAGTGTTGGGTCATTGTTTCTTTCACCCCGTCAGGTTTGTTTCATCTTGTCATATTTTACTCATGGTTTTGTTTACTATTTTGGACCTTTCTGTTCTGATGACTTTGTTCTTTGAGATTTTGTTCCTGCTGACTTTATTGCATACAATTTGTCAACTGCACCCTGCTCCTCCCTTCTGTTTGCATTCTTTGGGGTCCACCACCACCACCTTGCAAATCGTGACATTGGGCAGGTTTTTCTTAGTCAAACTATGATCACCCACCCTCCATCATGGGGAGTGAAGAGACGTGTTGATTCCAAACCCGGATCGCAATAAACATTACTTCTTAACCCATCAAAGTACCTCGTGGTTCCTTACAATGTGTTTTTGTGCTTTAGGTGGCTCCATGGTGTTGTCGGGGATCAGTTGCTTCTTCTTGTGGTTTGGCACCAGTGAGTCCATGATGATTTTCATGCTGTGCCTTTACAATGGCCTGAGTATCTCTGCCTGGAACTCTCTGGATGTGGTCACGACTGAATCTTTTCCTACTGCTAGGAGGTAAGTCATCCTGTAATACTGTATATGATATCTGCCACATTGGACATTAGGTTTTACACCAAATGTATGTATTTATTTCTGTATTTATGTTTATGTATTTATGTGTGTATTTATTTGCTTACATGTTTATTTATTTATTCATTGACTCATTTATTTATTTATCTATCTGTTTATTTAGTTAGTTTATTTATTTATTTATTATTTATTTATTTATTTAGTGGGTCATTCATCCATCTATTTTTATTTATCTATTTATGTATGTACTTATTTGTCTATTTATGTATCTATTTGTTTACTTTTTTATTTATTTATCTAATTATTGATTTATCTATCAGTTTATTTATATAAATATACATCTATATGTATTGTATTTTATTGTATTGTACTGTGTTATTTAGTTATTTATTTATTTTGCCTAACACAAAAAAATCAGAGGTAAAGTCAATGGTTTGAATCTCACAGGAAGCCTCATATAGGATCCAATGCTTCTATTGAGTGGTTGAAATATCATCTGTTGAAATATCAAGCCATTTATACATTTTGAAAAGGATCTGAATCCAAAATGTAGAGTCGGCGCTGACACAGATTACACACAGTACACGTCTCTTATTCTTTCCATGTTTTTTCCCATCTTTTCCCAAATCACTCTGCAGGGGAACAGGCTTTGGGTTCTGCAACGCCCTGTGTAAGATGGCTGCAGTCTTGGGGAACCTGATTTTCGGTTCTCTTGTTGGCATTACAAAAGCCATCCCTATCCTGATGGCATCATCAGTTCTAGTGGGGGGAGGTCTGGTTGGCCTTCGGTTGCCTGATACCAGGGCAAATGTCCTTATGTAATACGAGCTTTATAGGACAACTTAGATAAAACATAGAGCTTACTTGGCTAAGAGATCATTCTGGCAAAGGAGATTAAGCGGCTTCGATCTTTCATGCAGTGGATATAAAAAGTCGGCACACCCAAATATAAATACAGTACTATCATTTTTGTGATATAGATAAAAAAATAGATCAACCTATGTCATTTAAAAGGTTGTTCCACAATTAATGTAATAACTTTAGCAACTCCGTTGACAAAAAGGAATAGTTTCAAGAGGGGAGGTAAAAGTAAATGATTAACATGATAAAAAATGAAAAGAGATTGCAGTCGGCACTGGCCTACACCTATTTGTAATTAATCTGATTTCCCCCTAGTATATTTCAACTCTTCTAGTAAGCTTTTTTGTAGCCACTTCTTCGCGCATATGCAAAGAGCTTCCATGACATTTTTCCAAAGCTGTCAGTCTAGAAAAGGGTGCAAAAGAATTTTCCAATGAAGGCTTTAATTATACAATAAAACATGCTGAAGATCCTCTACCAGTGGATCAAACATTCTGGCAATCTAGTTAATTCTCTACAAAGCCACATCGCCAGTTGCACCAGAAGCTGTAACCACATTGAGTTGTTTATTTGTACTTCTATTGCCCCAAAAAATCAACCGGTTTTGGGGTTGTGTTAGTGGTTATATTAATGGTGTGAAAATTTTGAAACGATTGATATTCGCTTCATCCTTACATCAGAAAAACAAACAACACCATTTTAAACGGATAACTAGGCTATTTTGTACAGTCAGTCAAGCTTTGCAACAATTTAAGCAAAACCTTCATAAAGACAAAATTCCTCACTGGTTAATTTGTAATTTACTCCATGTTTGTTTGGGGGCATTTAGCAAGAGCCAGGCTAATGTATTCACATTTGAGAATAAAAGTTTGGTTTAATTTTGTTGAAGGAGATATCCCAATTCCAGCCAGCATCTTCTATGGTGTTAGCGCGTCACTTTGGCTAAAGGCTTTTAATATTAGTAGTCTTATTACGAGGAGCCAGATGGGGAGAAAAGTGCAAAACAGGCTGTAATGAGCTCAGCCATCCTGCTGTGTGATAACGGGGGAATAGATGATCAGACAGAGCGGACACGCAACGCACATGTGCGGCAGCTGGTTTTCCCGCAAACACCTAACATGTTGCAGATGGTCAGGCACAGTGCAGACAGGTGCAACATAAAAATACATGAAAGCTCACACATTGACACACCTTCAGCTTGGAGTGTACCCAACATTTGCTGCCATGGTCTGAAACTTCTGAAAATAGATGTACCAATCGTATTAAACAAAAAAAGGCATAAAAACGATTTTTTTTCTTTCCCTTGTTAATTGACAATAGAGTATCCACTTGTGTCATTGGAATGATTGAGCCATACGGTGAAACCAAGCCATGTGTAATTATTATTATTATTATTATTATTATTATTATTATTATTATTATTATTATTATTATTATTATTAAAAATAAGAAAAAAACTCCAGATTTTGCTTTGTGTAGCTCTGTTGTGGCAGTTACCCACAATCATGACAACAAATACTAAATGCCTTTTTAAATGTGCCTCTCCTGAGCTGGAGCAGTCTGCCCACAGTCATGTGGTGTATTGAGGTTGTACGACAAATAATGAACGAGTATATATACATTAAAAGCCATTGTCACATGTCTGTGGTTTTATGTTTTATCCTGTAGGACACAGGTGTCAAAGTCAAGGCTCGCGGGCCAAATCCGGCCCGCCACATCATTTTTTTCGGCCCGCGAAGGCAAATTAAACGTGTTAAATTCCATGATGATTGCTACAATCTGAGCCAAAATTTTATATTTTTGGATGTCAACCACAATAAAAGTCATTATTCTTGACTTCAGATTTGAAAACGAGTTATTCATTAATTTGCTGTGTGCTCTATATGTAATATTTGAAGGGATTTAAACATTCTAATGGGTTCCCCAAATTCATAACGGCCCTCGAGAGGAAACCATAAGTACAATGTGGCCCACGGCAAAAAATGACTTTGACACCCCTGCTGTAGGACAAGTCAATTCAAATTGATCTAAGACTACTAATATTTCCCAATAAAACTTTTTTACTTTAATTTATGGTCATTCCACATGATTACATTTGTACCTAAAGATGGAGTCATTAGATTCACTTAATAATCAACAAAATGTGTTTACTTATACACAAAGTGTGCTCTCATATGTCACTATATGTTTTAAATTTTAATCCACATAAAATAGCTTCCCAAATTGTTACATCAATCCTCTTATACAGTTTCTTCCATTATGGCTCCACTATGTTTAACTGCAAGATTGGATTGGATTGGATTGGATTTGCCTTTATTAGTCTCGCAGTGGAGAAATTTACATTTCACAGCAGCAAAGTTATGAAAGAAATGAAAGTAGAAAAGCAAAATACATGAGCTGCTGGAAAGGCAGCCACTCTCGCGGATAAGCCACATATGTTCATGCCATGACTAGTCGCTGATCAACCTGTTGGAGAGAAATTTATTTTGTGTAATTTCTTTTATTTGATGTATCGGGGTATTTATTAAATGTACTGTATCTATCTATGATAATGTGTGCGCGTGCGAGTGTGGAAGCATGCATGTGTATGTATTTCATCATCGTGCGTAATTGTGTGCATTCCAGAGTGTAAATAATGTACATAATCAAAGCTGTTATTAGTGGAGGTATGGGATTAATAGGGTTTTGATTGCATTATGTGCCGGCTGCTACGTCCATGATGTGCACCCATTGTGAGTCCTTGGCTTCAAATCTGTAGAAAATTGTGATTCTCTCCCACTCTTATATCCCTGTGTGTGGGTGTGTGTGTATGTGTGTGTGTATGTGTGTGTGCGTGCGTGCGTGCGTGCGTGCGTGTGCGTGTGTGTGTGTGTGTGTGTGTGTGTGTGTGTGTGTGTGTGTGTGTGTGTGTGTGTGTGTGTGTGTGTGTGTGTGTGTGTGTGTGTGTGCGTGTGTGCGCATGTGGGTGTGCGGTTACTTGCATGTAGAAAGTCTATTATGTGAGATTTTTGTTTTTATTCTGACTCTTTCACCAGATAAAAGCTGGAAATCAATGCTTGTTCAAGAAAAATGTGAATGTATCAATCTTGTGAGTTCTGTCCAGCCATTTCATTAAGGCAATCAAATATATGTGGATAATAAAGTTGTGTGTATCATTGTGACAACTGGGCCTGACTCATTGCTGCAAGTAGCTGTAAAAATATGTCACAAAAAAGGATGGAATTGCAGTCTGTGTTGCTTTTGAAAATATATGCAATAAAATTTAAGTTCTCTTGCAAATGATGCTTTGTACACCCCCAACCCTCATCAATCAGTATGATTCAGAAGTACATGACACAATTTTAGATTTGATTGGAGTACTTGCCAAATGGAGTAAGAGTAAGAGTAAGAGTAAGAGTAAGAGTAAGAGTAAGAGTAAGAGTATAAGAGTAAGAGTAAGAGTAAGAATAATAATTTATTTCTACGCGCCTTTCAAAACTATCAAGGATACTTTACAGTCACGGACAATATTTTTTTATGCGGGTGAGCAGGGGCAGCCATTTGCACCACCGTTGACTCAACCCGGAAGTAACACAAACTCACGCCACTAATGTGTGTGTACTGTATATAGACAGACAATACAATACAATACATCCTAATGTAGTTACAGTATTCCCTGCAGGTGGTTTGGAGTATAGTTCATGATCCATTATGAAACCCACTATCAATGTGTTTCGACTCGTGCACTATTCCATATGGCACTGCTACTGTACTGTATAGTATTTAGAAATGGCATCCAACAGGAAATGAAGACATTTCTATCACAACTGCCATCAGCAGTCCGGCCTTTACACGACACACACGGAACTAGAGATATTACAGCGTTATAGATTTATCACGTTCCGCCACTATTATGTCACTATTTGCACAGTAAGAGTCACAATTTCCAGCATGTAGGGCAACATGGCAACAAAAACGCCAGGATTCGGCATATGGCTTTGATTTTAATTAACAAATGCTGCCACCTAACGGCTACACATTGCATAGTTGAGAGTGGCAAATTGAAGGATTTTGTACTATGGTTATTTAAAAAAAATATAATTTTAAATTAATAATTCAAATGCTCACGAAAGCATTGTAGTCCTTTCATTTACATTTATGAAATTGGTATCTGCATTCACTCTTAAAAAACAGTGCAATTATAAATTAATTGGGTTATGTTTGTTTTCTGGTGTGGTAGAAGTAGAAGCAGTTATTACACTAAAACATAATGTGGTAAAATTGATTTACTATTTTGGCTATGGAAGTCCAGAAGTAAATGAATAACTAGGATATCCTAGGAACTAGGATAACTTTAGGATATATTTTTTTTAACTGAATGACTCCAACACTGATTTCAGGATATTTGGCCATTGTCCTGATCGCATTCTATTGTAGTGCGGTGTTTCCGTATTTTTACGAAGGCTTTGAACGCAACATAATGCCACTTATTGACCACGATGTGGCGCAAAAGAACTGTCACTTCCTCTGCTGTCTGGTACACACACATGTATGTCTGAACCTTTTACGTTACTTTCAACATCATAGTCACTTTATAGAGGAGCCACTTAAAAGTGGCGCACACAATGGGAACTGGTGGTCACAAGGGAAGGTTGTAACGATTTTTAGCTGTTTATTTGGTTTGTTTCATAAATACTTATAATTCGGCGTAATTTAAATCGTCTGGCACACCTTATCGTGCGTTTGGACTTTTTTCTGAATTGTTGGATCTGCGCGTTGACGATCCTTGGGGGGGAAACGAGGCAGGATGAATAATGAAGAAGCGGCTGCTCCCCACAAGCCACGCTATGGAAGTAAGTGAATTTTCATTCAATTGTATTTTATTTTTCTATTTACAAACATTTCGGTGAGGAATTGGCGAGGGTTGTCTTGTTTGATGAGCAACAGGTGGTTGAGCAGCGCCTGCAACAGGGGGTGTGTCTGCACAATAAAAGTAAAATTCAAAATAATGTTTAATGCAACGTTGGAAGAATCAAGAAAGACTTATGCCTCTGTTGCGTATTGCGTTCCACTGTATTTTGTTTAAAAACGGCAACAATACACGTGCGGCGGCTACTGGGCTCGATTTCGAGTTCACTTCAACGTCTTTTATAAACTTTTGCACCATATCAGCCATTCCGCACATACGGTCTGTTCACATAGTTTAAACATTAACTTTGCTGGACTGTAGTGTTATGTGTTTTTTAATAAAATCAACACATCACATGGCTTCGTGGCGCCGAGTAAGGTCTGACTGTAGTTTATCTTGTCAGTGTAAATAGGAGGGCAAAGTGCAAATTTTAAGAGATAAGACCAATCAATTAACACATCAGCTTAGCGGTGGAGGTTTGCATCATATATATGCTACGGGGGTTGTGCCTTCAACGGAACAGCACAAATGTTAGTTTAACAGAAGGGTAGCCGAAGCTATCTAAAACTTCACATGCGTCGTTCTAATTTGCATGTTGTGTCAAGAAACAATGAGAATGGTCAATCAAAATGAATATAATGATGAACAGCCAACCACTTTGATTGTATCGATCGCAAAAAAAGACAATAATCCATTTTCTTCAGTGCTCCACTCACTATTAGCTAAAGTGACGCTGCAGCTGAAAAACAACATGAGTCAACAACATGGAGCCAATAACTGAAGTCCCATGATGATGTGCACACAAAGGCAGCAAACCTCATCCTGTGGGTTAAATATAACAGTATAGTAAGTGCAGGAAGTGTGCACATTAGTCAGTGTGTAATAGGTTCCCTTGGACCTTATTTCCACTTTAAGAATTAAGTACAAATACATACATTCACTTCCTAATCACCCGCAGATGTACACACTGTGGAATATCCAACATGGACACCCCGAAGAGCGATAAAATGTCACTTCTAACTATTTTTTCTTCATGAAACTTCACCTCAATAAGAGACAAGGCATGTGGGCCAAATACGTTATGTTGCCTCTGACCGCGATTTATTTTTCCCTGACTTCAAACCAAAATCATTCACCATACAAAACATGACTGGGAGATGACCGGGGCTCGCCTTGCAACTCGTCTTTAAACTGCAGCACACCTTTTTCCTGATGGACATCTGTTTTATTTTAGACTCCGTTATCTGTTTATGTTTATACAAAAATACTATGTGTTGTTCTTCAGTCCCCCTCTTTCTTTTGTTACTTTGTTGTGGCAAACATTTTTACTGCTCCCCCATTGTGATAGGGTATTTATGATCATCCTTCCGTTGTGCTATACCCCAACTCCCTCCATACCTGTGTTTCAACCTACAGTATACCTGTCTCTCTGCTGTCATTATAATTAGTTTTTCTCAGCATTGAATCATACTCAATGTAAATGTGAGTGGCTGCCTTTCCAACAGCTCATGTATTTTGTTTTTCTACTTTCATTGCTTTCATAACATTGCTGCTGTGAAATATAAATTTCTCCACTGCGAGACTAATAAGGGCAAATCCAATCTAAATCCAAATATGAAACAAAAAAGGTAAAATATTCTTACATAAAGGACAACCGACGTCACTTTTTTGTTTCTTAAGTGACATCAGAAAAACATTTTATAGCACCTAAAATACCCAAAACACGCAGTATGATATTTTTATTCAAATGCAAAACACCAATAAAAATGACTTAGTGTCCAAAATCTGCAAAAAATTGAGCTGCGAATTGGGCATTTTCAGAAAGTCGTGACGCCTAGTTCGTGACGTCACGCCAAGACGTCTTCCATTGCTGCAGAATCAAAACAATGGCTTCAGATTCGGAGAATATGTTTTCTTGTTACACATCCAGTTTTGAATATGATTCAAATAGTTCTGAAGAGGAAAGCATACATGTTTGCAATCGATTAAAGAATGTATTCTGTGCCATTATGAGGCAACCTTGAGGGGAAATGTCTCAATGAAAAAGAGGCACAAAATGGCGACCTCCTGTGGCCACCTCCGTTTCCACAGGCTGAAAAATTCCTTATATGGAGCTTGGACGCCCTCTTCTCGCGGCTTTTGGGTGCAACATGAGGTCCCCAGACCAAACAATACATTGACGTGATGGAAGGACAGCTACAGTGCGTCTTTTTTTCGGTCAGGGCGTTCCTTTCGTGATGTCACGTACAGACTCATAACCAACTCAAAAACAAGACTTCCTGAATATTCAGCACGAGTCTTAAAACATAAAATATAGCTATATGTGGTGAAATTGTAAAATACGCTCAGTAGAAATCATTTGAAGCCATTTTACAAATTATGGACACAACTTGTCCGGAGACGTCAGTTGTCCTTTAACGATGGTTACTTCCTGGTTTTTGTTGTTCCATTTCCCTCCCGTTGTGATCATACAGTCCGTCTCTGTTGAGGAGAGTGTGCCGGCATTCTTCTTAGTTTTTTTTTTTCTGCAAACAAGCGATGCACTGGCACTTAGTTCCCGCTAATTGTTACCATGGGCCAGCAGCTCAAAGGGGATGTGTCATATCTGCTTGTTGTTCATATATGTGGTACAAGTGATGGCAAAGATTAGATACAGGGTAACCATAAAACCGGAAATGAAACTTGACATATTTTATGCAGTTATGAACACTAAATCTCGATTCCCACATCTCAAGGGGTGAATGGTTTTACTTATTTGTGGTATAATTTTGTTTTATTAAGTTTTCTCTTTATGAAGGGTCAACTGTTAAGAATGTGAAAATACAATCTTCTGTGATTGATTTACAATGGTAAATGTTTGACCTCGCGGTCAATTGATCAGTTTTCCATTGTTTCCACTGAGGTAAACGTAAAAATTTTGATTTCACTTGAAGGTTAAACTGTAATTGACATGTCAGCTATGACTGTTGTTTGCATGATTGAGTAGTGATTTGCGTGTCTGGCTTGCAGATGACTTTTCAAGGTTTACTCAAGCTTATGTGCGGTTTGTATGCTTTTCCTCATGTGTGTCTGGGTTTTATCCAGCTACTCCACATTCCAAAAGCATGTATGTTTAATTGTGTATTAATTGAAGACTCCTGCCAACTCTCAAAACGTTTATGAAAAAAGCTATCTTTAAAAGAATACACTCAGTTCAGAAAAATATGTTTTCTTATATATGTACAGGAAATATAAAACAAAAGTTGATTTTACTCTTCCGTGGGCCATTTCATTATTTAGGCTAATTAGTGAACTGGTTTTACCTATGTGTCTTGCACCAGACAGCAGTGAGCACACAACCAGTGTATGACTATCCCAAATGTGAAATTTTATGTGTACATTGTGCTGACCTGGCAAAACATGAGGTACACCGACCTGCCTGCGCAACCTAATGACTGCCAATGAAATAATATTTTTTGATGTGAACATTCTGATTAACTCATTTACTGCCATTCATGAATTTATTCGGGAATTGAAAATATGACCTAAAGCACCATTTCCGACTTTTTTCGGGTTTTGTATTTTCATGCTTGTGTGCCGATAAAGCTAAAGCTATATCCTCTGGCAATATTTTTTTCTTTTTTACAAGGGGCAGAATTTCCGGTTTTTCCCATGTTAGGGCTTTATTCCAGCTTCAGCTGTTGTTAAAGCGCTACATAAACCAATATGTATTTACTGCATTGTATTTTGGACACCCACCTTCATTTCAAGCTCATAACTCCAGACCCATATAATTTAAGAATTAACTCTTTTTTTTTTTGGTGAAAGAAGAGAGTCTAAGGTTTTTTTTTACGCTGCATTGAATGTTAATGTAGTCAAACTCATTATTCTGTGGGTCCTGGAATTCAAGTAATGACGATTAAAAACCATGGCACTGGAGTGGATACATTTTTTTCACGTCTGTCAGTGAGTTGAAAGATTAGTATATTAAAAGTCCAAGAATTCAGGAGATAGATCAACCCATTAGATTTGGCCTTCACTAACCCAAAGGTGGTTGTATTACTGCTCTGTAAGACACACTCATTAAGATTCAGGTAAATAAGGTCAAGTCTCAGCAGAAGTCACTTGTTAGTGAAGGTGACTTGGCTCCGCCCATTTTGCATCCCATGCACAGCAGTTCACTAAATTGTGGGATGAAACTGACTTCTCCTGTGCAAATCCACAATCCACTGGAACCTCTTTTGGCAAAGATTGATCAGTCACTTCTGTTAGTGTCCCAAAAGTGTTCTGATATGCATTGATTTTGTTCAAAAGATGACACTGCACTTTATACTTGGGTGAGCCTTATATGTTAAGTAATATTGAGGTCTTGTAACCACTATAAGCAGTCATCAACACCATTTCCCCCTGATGAAGAAGTTGTGCGTAACCCCAGCATCTATTGTAGCTTTATAAAGTGGTGTGCCTTAAATTTGGAAAACTTTTATATATTATATTTGGACAACCTTTTTCATTCTTTCAAGATTCACCTTATAGTCCAGAGCGCTATATATTGAAAAAAAGTTTGAAAATACACAATTCATTGGGAGTGAGCCTCATACACCGGAAAATGCTGAAATCAGAAATGAGAAGAAAAAGCGGTCACCAATTTATCACTCAAACATTAAAAAAACTACAATTAAAACTGAAAAATACTGCTTTAAGTAACTGTTTTTGCTGAGACAAATATCTTCCAGACAAAATGAAAATGTAGCTTACGTAACCTCTGGATTGTTGGGATCTCTACAGGAACTTTTCCTTCCTGACTACTGAGCAGAAGTGCAGCTTTTTAGTGAATGAAAGACAGCAGAAGCAATATGTCATCATATGTGGGAAATAAAGGGTTGATTCATACTTTGGTGCTTCACTTGGCCCATTGTGGATGTCAACCCAGCCCTTTTCTCATTATTTTTACGATTAATGTCCAGGAAGCACACCTCCCCTATATACATGATCAATTAAATTTTAGTCACTCACAACTGTGGTTCAGTATAATATCTGGCAATTTTGTTATAAGAAAGTGAGGTAACAGCATCATTTGATTTTTGCAGCCATTCAAGATGACGAAAGGCTGTCGGCCGAGGAGATGGATGAGAGGAGGCGGCAGAACATTGCCTACGAGTACCTGTGTCACCTGGAGGAGGCCAAACGGTAACATATCAATCGCAACTGTGTGAGCTGTGCAAAGTCGCTCAAGGAGAAAGCATGCTTGCATGAAGCTGTCGGAACAGGGAGGCACAGAATTAGCATCCATGTGAGATGATTAAACGCGACTGCAGACGCTAATGTGAATTGTGATGACTTTGCGGAACAGATCTCTTTAACAACACACCAATGGTAATGTTTGTTGGGACATGTACCACTTCTTTTCATGCCATTCATTTCCAAACAAAAAAACTTTAACCAATTTTTGACATTTGTCATTCTACATTTTACAATAACTCTTGACTGAACATACACTTGGACTTTGCCTTTCTGACTTGCCTTGTCATCAGATTGTCAGTTTTCTGCGACCTTGCCTATGAGTGCAGGCGTCATTAGCGGTCTTGTGAACCTAGGTCAGTGTTGTCCAAACGTTTTGCCAAGGAGGGCCAGATCTGGTGTGTTAAAAATGTAGGGTGTGGGGGCAACCTTGGCGGTCGTTCGTTACATGTAACATCTTCTTTTCCTTTCGGCTTTTCCCTTCAAAGGGTCGCCACAGCGAATCAGTGTCCTCCATCTTCAGAGGTTTGATTCACATGTTTGTTTTGGCCAAGCTTTTACGTCGGATGCCCTTCCTGACACAACCCTCTGTATTTATCCGGGCTTGGGACCAGCACAATAACGCACTGGCTTATGTCCCCTTGTGGCTACAGAACAAGCAACTCTTATGAACTCAATAAAGATGAAGATGCTCAGTAAAAGGCTCCCAAACACAAAATGGTCATCGGCACAGCAACATAAAAAAAACCCAAACTATACTCACCATTTGATGACAATGCTCTGATCTTACCGTTAAATGGCCATCTCTTTACATATATAACATCAATTAATTTAAATACATTTCAGCCAGCCATTCTGCGGCTCACATTTGCTTTTTCATTTTAATTTCAGCTATCTTAACTCATTCACTGCTAGACGATGTGCAAAATTCTGTTTATTCCAGTGCCAGGGTTTATGTCATTTTCACTCAACTTGCAGGAGCCACAGAATATTGAGTTTTAGAACTACATAAACATTCAACGCAGTGTTAGAAACCTTAGACTCTCTTCTTTCATTAGAAAAGAAGTTAATTCAGAAGTTATATGGGTCTGGAGATATTTGAACTTCAAATGGAGGCGGCTGTCCAAAATACAATGCAATACATCGAGATTTATATCGCGCTTTAACAGCTGAAGCAGTGACAAAGTGCTAACATTGACAAAAGGCAAATACTGCCCCCTCATGGGAGGGAAAACATTGCCATAGTTCTGACCAGTGCTTTATCGGCACCACACGCAGGAAAAAACATGAACAAATTCGAGAATGACGCTCTGTCATACTTTTCAATTCCCAAATATATTCGGCAATGGCAGCGAATGAGTTCAGCATGTGTTTCGGTTCATTTGAAACATGCATATCAAAATGGAATTGACATTGAGAATTTAAATTAAATAATTTCTTCACTTCACTTTTTTTAATAACATTTTTGGAACAGTTGAACAGAAGTAATGGTTCTTTTTTGATTGTCACCATTTTAGTAAATTGGGGGTCTCATTAACTCAATATACTAATTTGCTGTTCTTAATTGAGCCTCGAGAAGGCGGCACTTAGCACACACAGGTAACAGGGCTACTGCTTGCTACTCTACATGCGTGCCAGACGTTATTGATTTTATGACGTAGGCTGTGGGCTGGATGAAAATCGACCATGGGCCAAATTTGGACCCCGGGCCGGACTTTGGACATGTCTGACCTTGGTTATAATTTTGTTTTGAGTGCGCTTGATCAACTTTGTGGGAGTCTTGCTTTGCTGTCCCGAGAGGCTTTCAACCATAACATCTGCTTCCTTCCAACGCGACGGTTCCATTCTCTAACTTCCTCTACTACTCACTTAACTTCACTCCTTGTCATTCATAAAACGGAAGAATTGTTCCCTTATTCAAGGGTGTCAATTCGGATTAGGATTAAGATTTCGAATGAAGCGAGGAGAGCAAGGGATAAAAAAAGGCTTTACACTTTGGGGTCAGCAGTCGATGTACTCCGAGTCAGACTGGACTCCACCCGTCTCCAGTATAATATATAGTTCAGATGAGCATTTGCAAGAGGGTTTTCTGAGTTGCAAGTTTCCATAGGGACCTGCCCTGATGCACAGATTAATTCTAGAATGCTCGCATGGTCGAAGACCCGCGCCTTGCTTTTGCCCAATGGAGTCATCGAAAATGATTTATCTTGGTTGATTTATTTTTGCCAGCTTCATGTAAAAATTTAACAATGAAATGTTCCATTGCATGGCACAAGGTACAATTACCCCTGGATTGGCTTGCTGCAGAATAATAGCCTTGAGTTGAGCTAAACACATCCAGATTTTCACATTTTACTTCGCAAATGTGTCCCTAAATTATCAGGTCATCATTCTTTCTGTGTCTTTACATGACATCGTGTGCCTTTTTTGTTTTGTGTGCTGTCATATTGTCCCCTCGTGGAAATATGTGCTTTCAGTGCAACATCATTGTGGTTGTGCCACTGAGAGGAAAAATCTTGTGGCACACAAATTGTTGCTTGGTTTTTCTTGCTTCGCCACAGGTTAGACAATGACAGGAAAGTCTGCTCAGATAGCTGCAAACTCGGAATTGGTTCGTCTTCCTCGGGGAGACGTGCTCCCTTGCTTTGTTTTAAACACAACACGTGATCTTTCACAAGCAGGATGCCCTTTTTTGACTGTGTTCCTGCCAGACGCGATGCCCTCAGAAATCTTGAGTGTCTCTGTATGTGCCTTAAATTCATTTGTTCCATTATTTGATTTCTTATTTTTGACGTCTGTCATCGTAATAATTAGGAGAAAGACAGCATACAATGTTCGTTGCGCCGCAACCATGAACATGATGTTTTCATTCGTTATTGTTGGATTGATCCTCTCGTTTTCAGACATCTTGGGTGCATCCATTTTGATATTATCCAGCCCTCTGGAGTTGACGCCAAAGTACAGTGGCAGACCGTCAAGGCCTGCAAAGTCTTCTCTGCTATTTAGGCGCCGTCACAATCACTTCAGCAGGCTCTGGAGCATAAATTAAGTGTCGATGAAACTGTTGCTTTAACCAATCAGATTTCTAGTTGGCAACCCAAGGCCCGCTGAAAGTTGCTGGAAATGTCAGTTTTCGCATACTATGATTGGCTTGTCACTAGCCAATCATAGTGATAAACATATACTGGCCACAGCTAGCACACTGTTTCGGTAGCAAGCTGCATGAGCAAATATATTGTGTTGATTTAATGGCAGTTTTGTCAACCCACAATGGCTGAAGGAGAAGAAATGGATTTGGTTGGAGATTTACTGTTAAAGCCAATTTCAAGACTGTCTTTTAAAGAAAAAATGGACATCATTAAGAAAGGTTGGTCAGTTATTTCCTGGATAATGGTACTCTCTAGTGGGCTTGGAGTAAATCACACCACACTTTTCGTTGTGCGACAACAAGGGCACTTTGATGATGATTCCAGTTGACGGCAGAGGTCAGGAAATCTCAATGTTTGCACCATGAGGTGCCTGAAAACAGCTTGATTCGTTAACTGAATTCTTTATCCATTCATGCCAAATTTATCAAAATATTGTTTTTAGACTAAAACATATTGCAAAGAACACGTATGACGTGACTTCCATGTTAATTAATTTTCATCCGGCACATGTACAACTTACACATTTGGTAAAATTTGTAAAAAAAAGTTCAATTTTGACAGTACCTCTGGTAACTTAAAATCTTTAATGTCAATTTAAGATATAGATATATTAACATTGTTTTTTGAGAAAGTTGGTCTTCAAGCAATCATGTTATCAACGCGTCATGTCATCAACCCGTCACTTCGCTTGCTATCGCGGCATGCCCAGGAAGCCCGCTAACCTGGTTTTTGGGTTTGGTCACATGATCTCGCACATATGGCAGATTAACCTTTAGTGTGGGAGTAAAGGCATGATTGCTAAGTGACAAAGAGAAGAGATGGTTCGCCTGAGGCAAAGCCACTGAGCACTGTCCAAGTTTCCATTATTCTGTTGCGCCAGGAGGTGGGGAAAATAGACATAAGTCCTCGCTTTCAGCTGCAAAGGTTTGCAGCTCTGTCTTGAAATATGGCATCACTCCAGCCAGCCTGATAATGTGTAACAGATTTTCAAACCAGCATCATTCACAACTTAACAAATCATTTACCAACCCTTTAAAAGAAAATAGTCACCGGTGCCAGGGGAAATCTGCTGTTCACATATCAGGTGAAACACAGTTCACATATCTTTTACTTCAATATTTCTCCTTGGGTGGTGACCACATTTGGAAACATCACAAGAAATGATGGAACCTCTCAGTTCCACAATAACTGTAGCCGACATCTTGGATAAATTACCAGGACATCTTTCTTGCCTAAATGATTTATTATTTTCATCTCAAACGAATGCGAACATTCAGGCTACTAAACTGTACATAATGCAATCATGGTGAACATTCTAGCTTCTCAACAATATTAAACAAGACTTTGACCAAAGCGTCAGTTGTGTATAACCCCTCCCAATACTACCACTATGTTTTCTGAACGTTTACATCCCGGGTGTCAAAGTCAAGACCGGGGGCCCAAATCAGACCAGCCATATTATTTTCATAACGGCCCCTGAGAGGAAACCTTGACTACCATGTGGCCCGTGGCATGAAAATTAGTTTCACACCCTTGATTTAGACTACAATTTTTGTGTGTTAGGTGGATGGAAGCTTGCCTGGAAGAAGAGCTCCCCACAACCACAGAACTAGAAGAGGGACTGAGGAATGGTGTCTACCTCGGCAAACTTGCCAACTTCTTTGCACCCAAAATGGTAACAGTAAAAAGGATCTATGACAGAGATCAGGCTCGGTACAAGGTATGTTAGTATTTTTTTTACTGCCCTACTGTAGAATATTATAATTACATTTCAGTGAATTTGGGTCACGTTCCTTTGTATGAGATCCATTTTTCCCTTTTTTCAGAGCACAGGATTGCACTTCAGGCACACTGACAACACGGTTCAGTGGCTCAGGGCTATGGAGTCAGTGGGCCTACCAAAGGTCAATAGTGTGCACACCCAAACACTGTTTTCCTATTCTTATAAACACCCACATACTTTACCTCCAGAATAGAAACGGTCTGTCCAGTACACAATCTGAATTGACCCCAACGTCTTTACATAAAGACATTTATTACAATCGGTTGATTTGTTGAGGTTGCAACAAATCCAAAAGCCTCATCCAAAAGTAATGGAGAACCTGTGTGTACGTGTTCGATGTCGGGCACATGCACTGCATATGTAAATGGGAAACATAACATAACATTATGCCAGCCATTCGGCGAAGGGGGATTTCTGTGTTGTGTCACACGCACTGTAAATAATTCAACATGTTGACAAGGTGATGAATTGTCATGACAGAATGGAAAAGTCCCTGATCAGTGCAGAAGTAGTTGATTTTGGGCCATGTTTTTTTTCTTTTGGCAGAGGAGGCTCATGATCTTTTGCTCGCCAATTGTCTGAAACTTAATGTGTAATGCATAAGAAGAAAATGAAATCTGAATAATTGATTCATTCGGGCATTATGTGGCATAAAGCCCCGTCTTTTGATGGGTTGCCGCCCCAACTTGGTGCAATAGAACAGTGGAACATTATTTGGAAAATACATCAACTACTCAGAACAATAAATTGCTTATGTTTTCAGATTTTCTACCCAGAAACAACAGATGTGTATGATCGCAAAAACATGCCTAAGGTGGTCTACTGCATACATGCACTAAGGTAAGAATTCATTGGAAACTTGCCACTCATTAAGGCACTAAATCAAACGTTAAGCCGTCACACGCTAGGTGTCAATTGATGTCCAGAACAGGATGTATGTCACATATAGCAGACCAATGAGCAAACACAACTACCTCCCTATATTCCACCAACATCTTGACTGAGCCATCAACTAATCCGAGACAGGATTGTATCCAGCAATACTGTAATCCATTCGAATAGCATACGTTTTTGCTTTCAATGTGTTTGGATGCCCACTTGAAAGTGGATGATCTTCACCTAACCCGGCTGCAAAGTCATAGGCTGACAAATTTGAAGTCCGGTGTTTGTTTGTCCGCCATGTTGCCGTATAAGATTGGGAGTACACTTCCTGCAAACATTTGTAACTATTCACCACCCGCTCAGGTAAAAACAATGGACAATTTGTGGTTACTGGAAAACTATCGATTACATAACAACGGGGTTGGAAATGAACAATGTCAAACTTTTCAAAAACTGGCAAATAAAAGACCCACTCAGTTGTTTAATTTCTTGCTTGATAGGTTGCAATGTCTTTTTTAAAATCTTTTCCACCTTTTAGTTGGGTGCAGTAACGTAAAGGACAACCGACGTCACTTTTTTGTTTCTTAACTGACATCAGAAAAACGTTTTATAGCATCTAAAATACCCAAAACACGCAGTATGATATTTTTATTCAAATGCAAGACACCAATAAAAATGACTTAGTGTCCAAAATCTGCAAAAATTGAGCTGCGAATTGGGCATTTTCAGAAAGTCCCGCCCCAATCAAAACAATTGCTTCAGATTCGGAGAATATGCTTTCTTGTTACACATCCAGTTATGAATACGATTCAAATAGTCCCGAAGAGGAAAGCATACATGTTTGCAATCGATTAAAGAATTTATTCCGTGCCATTATGAGGCAACATTGAGGGAGATGTCTCAACGAAAAAGAGGCACAAAATGGCGACCTCCTGTGGCCACCTCCGTTTCCAAAGGCTGATAAATTCCCTATATGGAGCTTGGATGCCCTCTTCTGCCGGCTTTTGGGTGCAACACGAGGTCCCCAGACCAAACAAATACAGCAAAATACATTGACATGATGGAAGGACCTACAATGCATCTTTTTTTCGGTTCCTTTAGTGACGTCACGTACGGACTCGTCACTAACTCAAAAACAAGACTTCCTGAATATTCAGCGCGAGTCTTAAAACGTAAAATATAGCTATATGCGGTGGAATCTTATTAAAATACGCTCAGTAGAAGTCATTTGAAGCCCTTTTACAAATTATGGACACAACTTGTCCTGAGACGTCGGTTGTCCTTTAAAGCATGTAAAATAAGGTTCCCTGTCAATGCTGCTCCACCGTTGAGTAAATTCTATGTTCAAATATATTTGTAATCTTCAGGTTCATGACTTGAGTGAATGAAGTGTTAAATTTATCTGCCTGCCCATCTGGTCAACAGGACAGATATCAAGATAGATTACGTGAGCCGTTTGGATTGTGTTTCTGTCAGGTCCTTTGAGATTTTAGTTTCCTTCCCAATTTATGCACACACGACTTCTTCCTTCCTGCGACTCCAGTAGGAGTCCCAAACGGCTGCTGTGCTTCGTTGTGCACAAACACGTGGATATATGGAGTCAAAGCAGCAGATGCGGTGAAGGAAAAAAAAAACGTTAAAGAACAACAATGTAAATATGCACAAAAATGATTTCATAATAGAACAGATGTTGCTGGTTTATAAAAAAAAACAAAACGGCTTGATGAAGAGAAAAAATACCATTAGGATGCGTCGATTTTTGGGGCCAGTTGTTATGAGCGATTGATCACGTTCCAATCTTCCCAGTCACTGTTTTTAATGCTGGTCAGCTGTTTCAGTGTTTGTCTCTCATAATGAATGAAATCATGTCCATGTGTCAGGAACAGAGGCCATTTCATGTTTGCTTAGACTCTCCAACCAAAGTGCAGAATAATCTGCCTCTGCTGCTATTGTGTGAATGTCCGCACTTGCCTTAAGTATCCATAATTCATTCGGACTTATCAGGTACCTGCCGGCCGATGAAAATTTGATGATGGTTGCAGGGACCCACCTGTTGAAATAATTGACCAGGCGACAAGAAGACATGACTGAGTACCTGGTGTCCTTGTTTTTATTGAATCCCGAGCCAACACTACCTCCCTGTGGTATTTGTGTGTTATTGGCTGAAAAAAATCTCCATAATATTGCCAACTATGAATAATCTTGATTAGTCATGGAAAAGAATACAAATCTTTCCGTTATTTATTGCTGCTGTTCGTAGCTGCAGATTGTCATAAGCTTGGAGCGCTTGCTCAAGTTTAAGGCTAATCTTGTGCACATTGTTTGTTTCAGCTTGTACTTGTATAAACTAGGCATTGCACCACAGATCCAGGACCTTTTAGGGAAGGTGGCTTTTACAGGTAACAACAGAAATATACTGTGCATAAAATGGAATAGAATTGGTTGTTTTGAATTAGAATCTTAGTCCTGCTCTTGAGTTAATTATAATGTAGTTGTTTTCTTTTTTCAAATTCACACGAATTGCTGAACATCTATTGGTCTGTATGCGTTTCCCAGAGGAAGAGATCAGTAACATGAGGAGTGAACTGGACAAGTATGGTATCCAAATGCCAGCTTTTAGTAAAATTGGCGGAATCCTAGCCAACGAGCTCTCAGTGGATGAAGCAGCGTGTAAGTCATTGACCTCATGTCGCCATTTCTACCCAGTGGACATTGACTGCTTTGTTATGCACACACAAATATTGTTTTCTTGCTCTCGTCCTTAGTGCACGCAGCTGTGTTTGCCATCAACGAGGCAATAGACAAGGGTCAGGCATCAGCGACCATGTCTGCACTGACAAATCCAAACGCCATGCTGAGGAACACCCAGGAAGCTCTGGCACAAGATTATCACGACACGTTGAGCCAAGCCAAGACTCGTAAACAAGATCAGTCCTCAGAAAGTGTAAGAATAAGAAAGTAGTTGATTGTAGTTAGTGATTGCATTTTTTTTTAAAATATGACCTAAAGTGAACATCCCTCTGTAAATTTTGAATCTAAACAACCCTATATTTGATCAGCAACAAGTGTGATTTCATGCATTCGGCTGAATGCGTTATTTAATGAGAAGTGATATAATGCTAAAATGTCCTGGATCAATAAGGGGACACAAAAACTGCATCCGCACTTTTGTTGTGTCCCTTTTATCCAGATTACCGTAAATGGAATGGATTTAGCCCATTTACGCCACCCTACTGATTGATGAGTTTACAGCTGCAGAAAGTGAATTTCTTAGTGGTTGTTGAAACTATCAATGTTGTCTTTTGCTTCTGTTTGCTCTGTCTTCATTCGCCAAACAAAACTCTGCTTACTCAGGGTAGTGTTTGAACATAAGACGTCACAACTTGAAAGTCTTCAAACACAAAGCAAACGATTCCAACGGCACTGTCGAATGGAATCGACTGTAGTGGCCCAGAAATCGGTTGCCCGCAAAGACTCGCTCGGTGAGCCTTGCCAGCACATTCCAGCTGCTGCAGTGTCAGCTGTACTTCACCAAATATTAATACTTGCACTGCAAGGCAACTTGTCTCCGTTTTCCTTTTTATTTTTCAAGACACCTAAAAGAAAGGGAGTTTATATTAAAAAATGATATCTCTATATAATATAATAATATATACACACACACACACAACCATGCCAAACTGATTGGTATGAAAAATGTCATTTTGTTTTCTTTTTTCCCTAGTACTCCACATTTTCTAGTGAGGAAAGGGATGTTTATGAGGAGCTGCTAACACAACAGGAAATCCAGAGCTGCATAGACTTTGTCAACAGTAAGGACCTCCATGATCATAAATGCTGCTGCATCAGCCTATTTTTTTAACATTCAGTGCTTTATACGCAAAAGTACATGCAGCTGTTTCTAAAAACATGAACTGGGCATGTGTTCGAAAATTCTGTTCCATTTATTGTTTTTGTTTGCAGTCCAAGATGCCGTGAGGGAGGTAAATCAGGCAGTGTGTAGCCAGAATGGAGCTTCTCTTATGGCTGCACTGAGGCTACAGGCGCTGGCCTTGCTCGGTGTGCAGGACATGAACCACAGATGGTACTTGGAGCAATTCACCTCATATTGTCTGCACAAATCCAAGGTGCCCTGATTTTGATGGTCTTTGCCACACAGTCTGCAACTTCACATAGTACTGTATTTAATGTCCAGACCATACACACTGTTAAATAAAAACATGAAACGATATGAAGGATATGATCTTCCAAGCAGTAATTCAAAGTAGGACTGAATTACCGGTAATTACAATTGCATTAACATCACAGTGTAGTTGAATACTATGTTTTGCTTTTCTACTTTCATTTCTTTCATAACTTTGCTTCTGTGTAATGTAAATTTCTCCACTGCGAGACTAATAAAGGCAAATCCAATCCAATCCAATACAATTTTCAAATCACAAAGGGTACACAAATTCAAATTGTTGCAAAGCATTAAGGATTTTTTTTTTATTAAGGATGTACCTACCACAAATGCTCCCTTGCTTAATTTATCGTAAATATCCCTTGCTGATGATTTTGCTCCAGTTGTCGCTTGTCCATACACTGTTCGTCATGTTGCACAATGCAATGTTTGCCTTGCGTCGTCTGCTGCAGGCCACATGAACTCCTCTTTCCACGATGCTTTTAATAATAATAATGATGCATTAATTTCTAAGCGCCTTTCAAAACAGGGCACTTATAATGTACGTTTACGTTTTGTAGCGTCATAAATTTTGTTAGCTTCTTTTGAATCTTTCTTCTGGGGCTTCTGTGCATCTACTTTGGAAAATGATATGCAAATGCACAACCTTATAATGCTCGGGAAAGTCCGGAAGCACGAAGCAGGCTTCTGATTGATGAGAACGTTTCTTCAGCCGTCGTCTGTACTTCTTTGAAAGAAGTACAGATGACGGCTGAAGAAACCTTTTCATCGATGGACCACTCCTGTACGACTGAGAGCTTACACAGACGCAGGCTTCTGATTGGCTGCCGTGCCGAGTAACCAAATTGCTAAACGAACCAAAATTCCAAAATTTCCAAACCGAACGAGGATTTCAAAAATCTGAATAATTTATTCAGATTTCGAAATCTTCGTTTAAACGTTTACTTTCTTGAATAAAGCAAACGTTTGATTTTGATCTTGAAGTTGTTGGCCACCCGGGCGGAGATGTTTTGTAAGTTGTACGCCCGACGTAAAAGTTGCACGCCTCGGGCGTCCGGGCAGACGATTTTTCAGACACTGCTGTTACACAGTAAAAAATGCTCAGACATGTAAAGGGATTTATGCGGCATGAAAGGTATTTGTGCCCCTCATTATACATTACAGTGAATCTGAAAAAGGGTACATTACAAATAAATAAATAGGATATGGAATCTCTATATTGAGGAGAGAACAATTGCAATATGGGTTCTTTTCTGACACATCCTTCAGCCTCGTGTTATCTGCTGCCACTCACACTAATCGATTCAGTAACACTAATGCTTTGTAAATGGCACAGCCACCTTATGGCGAGTCAATACATTTTCATATATCAAATATATTTGTATACTTTGCACTAAGTACAGTTCTTTTTATGAAACTTTTTTTTTGCAATTTTACATTTCAGTCTCATGACATTTTCTTTTGTCTTTGGACACCCACCCACCTCCTTTAATTTTGCTGCTGTAGATTGCTAATTTCCCCATTGTGGGACTATTAAACGGCTTTCTGATTCTGGTTAATATTCCACTCAAACTTAAATTTAGACAACGCTCCATTCATGTTAACCATCATTTTGATATTCCTGTAAACAATTTGACTAATTGCAGGATGAAGACAAGGCAGTTCTGGTGGATAAGGAGGAGATTCAAAGAGTTTTAAACTCTTGCAATGACTTTGCAGAAGCTGAAAGGCGAAGTAAGCACCAACACACCTGTTCGCGCAGAAGAACTTCTCAGGTCTCCCTGTGCCCACAATTCTACGTCTTATCATTTAATCGCCTTGTTTTTCTGCGCAGAACTTGAAGCGGTTTCAACAATCAATACTGCCATCCGCTTTGGCGATGCGGCGAAGACTGTGCAGGAACTCATGAACCCCGAAGCTCAACTGCCAATCGTTTACCAAACTGCTGCCAGTCTCTATCAAAATGAACTTTTTAGTTTGCAACTACAAGGGGGGAAGGTAAGACATGACTTTCTTGCTCTGACGTGGATTCGTCGCTACATGTCGTTTGTCTGTCAGTGCGGTTAAATGTCAATTCATGTGTTTGATTCCAACAATGTATGTTGCATTCAGTCCGGCCTAGGTCACGAGGAGTTGAATGTGGCTGTGGAAATGCTGTCGGCTGTAGCTGTGCTCAATGAGGTTCTGGACACCAATGACACGCAGGCTGTGATCGAGCAACTGACAGATTCGCCGCTGGGGTTCACAAACATGGATCAAGACAACCTAAACAGGTCTGTCAATGGGTACATGATTGGTAGTGGCAGCGAATGAGTTAAATGTTGAAATTGTGCTGAGGGCCAATGAGGCAAAATTGAATGAAATATTTATTGGAAATTCTACAATGGTCTCTTTCCTCAGGTATGCTGACGCCCTCGCCAAGCAACGGGCGGAGTCTCTCGCAAAGGGCCTAGAGTTCCTCACTTGGAACGACGTTCAAAAGTGCATTGACGCTGTCAACGTTCAGGTCCTAGAAGAGCACGAACGTAAGAACCTCAGACAATTTTCTGATTGCTAAACAAAGTAGTATGTTGCACTTGATTAGAAACTGACACATTCTCGACATGAGCTAATCAATAAGGTCTTCCATCTTTCCATCCTTCAAGGAATCATAGCAATAGCTGAGATCAATGAGGCATTGAACTCCGGTGATCATCAGCAGACACTTGTAGCCCTGCTCCTTCCCACTGCCAAGTTGACGGGGGTCAACCCAGTCACAGCCAAACACTACCACGATGTCCTACACAATATCAAACAACGCCTCTGCCAGGTAGTATGTATTATGTATTTATACCAAAACTTGAAACTAGCAATTTTTGAGTTGTTTTTCTTACCTGCAAGATGACGGCACCAAACATCACTGTTGGATTCAGAGCAGCTCTCATTATGAGCAAATGTTATCTCCTACTTTGGGTTTAATTTTTTTGGGAGATTATTTGGAACATTTATTATTTAAAGGACAACCGACATCACTTTTTTGTCGGTGAGGGGCGTTCCTTCAGTGACATAGGGTGAGTATTCGTCACCAACTCAAAAACAAGACTTTTGGAATATTCAGTGCAAGTCTTAAAAGGTAAAATATAGCTATATGCGGTGGAATCTTTGTAAAATATGCTCAGTAGAAGTCATTTGAAGCGATTTTACAAATTTTGGACACAACTTGTCCGGAGACGTCGGTTGTCCTTTAAATTCCAATTCCACAATATTAGTGTGTCAAGCATAGGTCAGAGCTTCAATCCACGCTAAGGCCTTCCTGTGTGGAGTTTGCATGTTCGCCCCGGGCCTGTGTGGGTTTTCTCCGGGTACTCTGGTTTTCTCAGACATTCCATAGACACTCCAAAAATTTCTCTAGGTGTGAATGTGAGCGTTGGTTTGTTCGTCTCTGTTTGCCCTGTGATTGGCTTTCCCCCCCCCTACTGCCCAAAGACAGCTTGGATAGGCTCCAGCAACGCCCCCAAGCGACCCTTGTGAGGATAAGTTGATGGGAAAGTGAATGGATAACTGAATATTACAATACTTCGGACTTTGTCGGCATGCAAGAAAGAAACTGGCAAGATATTCAGTGTTTGTATCACAAAGGTTTTTGTCATCCACGACAATGAAACTGCAATTATAAACCAAATCTAACCCAAATCAGTAAGTATAGTTGTCACATTTCAAATGTATTTAGTCTAAAATATTAATGTGGGTGTGTTTGTGTGTATATACAATATTTCTATTTTAAATAGTAAATCAATGTTTTGCATTTATGCCATCTTACCACACAATTATCATTTGGTTAACTTGAGAAAGAAACTATTCTTTCAACATTCCAGTCGAAGTGCTGTACATACAGTACATTTACTAAGAGACTTTAAACAGTCTATCCTGTTTATTTCCCAGTGCGGGATGTTTCCAAGATTGTGATTCCCCGCTGTGACCCAACAATGGTTCTGTCGGGCGAAGCCGTTTCAGTCGCATATCTTAACAGCCAGCCTCTCCGGGATCCTGCGGATGGAACTGAATTGTATCTCTGATGTCGCCGATTTAGAAATGAGCAAACACAGGAAGGGGTCCAAACAACTATGGAAGCAGCAGAGACACACAACAAATCTGTAATATCCATACAGTTTATCATCCCCGATGGAAAGCAGGCGGGCGTAGTGTGCGATATGCAGGATCCCGCTGGGCAAGAAACACACCACAAATATGATGAAAACCAGAGTGCTGATCTTGATAAACGCTCTCCAGTTACCCCCGGATTGTCCGAGATGGTGGACCACCGACACATGTGCATACATGGATATCAGAAATGGGATTACAAAGCCCAGAAAAACGAGCATCAGTCTGTAAGGCACGAGCAGTGAATGTGATTTTTCTTCCAGGGGAAGTACGTCGTGGCAGGTGGTAACTCCCACCTCAGCAAGCCAATAGCTCTGCCTCACTAGTAGCTCTGGTAGGATAGCCGCTCCAAATAGGAACCACACGATCAAGCAAGCCCAGACCGCAAGCACGGTCTTGGCCAGCCGTCTGTACAAGAAGGGCTTGACTACAGCCAGATAGCGCTTCAGACTGATGCAGGCTATTGTCTGTGCTGAGCAGTAGACGTTGCCGTAAAACAAAGCTGTCATCAGCCGGCACGAGACTTCCCCGAATGCCCAGTTGTTTCCACTGAAATGATAGTGAATCCGCAATGCCAGAGAAAGCAAGAGCAGCAGGTCCGACAAGGCCAAGTTCAGATAAAGCACAACGGTGGACAAGGACTTTGCTCGAAGTCTCAGACTGAGGAAGGTCAGAATGTAGGCATTGGAGGGGATACCCACAATCATGGCCAAGATGTAAGCCATAGGAAGGACCCAGGTGCTTAAGAACCCTGTGGTGTAGGCCGTTGCGGCGCCGTCTGGGTCCACATCCAGCCAAGGATCTCCACTCAGGTGGACACCAGCGAACGGCTGCTTTGTGAGATTGCGTTGATGTAACTTGCCCTTGAAAGATTTTGGGGACACTTCAGGTTGTGTGCTGTTTGTGGTTCCAGTTCTATTCCCTACATGGGGGGGAAAAGGCTATATTTATTAAGAGCTCCAACAATCTTTTTTTTAACTCATTCACTGCCAGACGTGAAAAAATGTGTCCACTTTAGTGCCAGGGTTTTTGTCATTGTCACTTGAATTCCAGGACCCACAGAATATTGAGTTTTAGGACTACATAAACAATCAATACAGCCTTAGAAACCTTAGACTCTCTTCTTTCATCAGAACAAAAAGTTAATTTCCAGCTGATTTGGTTCTGGAGATATCTGTGCTTGAAATGGGGGCGGCTGTATAAAATACAATAGATTACATACATATTGATTTAGATAGCACTTTAACAACAGCTCAAGCTGGAACAAAGGAAAATGCTGCCCCCTTGTGGAAAATAGAAAAAAAACTTTGCTAGAGGTCATGGCCAGCGCTTTATTGGCACCTAAGCATGAAAAAACAAAACCCCAACAAATTCGGGAATGGCGCTCGACGTCATACTTTTAATTCCTGAATAAATTCGTGAATGGCACTGAATGAATTCAACAAATATTTCTCGGGACAAAAAAAATAATAACAAAAGCGCTATCCTTGAACCATTTAGTTTGTATAACTGGAGCTCATGAGTAACAAAGAAATACAATTTATGGTTGTCATTTTTCAAAAAATCTTATTTAAAACACAGTAGGTTGTTTTAACCATAGTCACTTATATTTTTAGAGTTATCACAGACTTAATGGTTTGCGTAAAATAGTCCCAAGGGTAAGCAGTTTCCAATAAACAACGGAGGGTAAATATAAGAATATACTTACCATCAGCCTGGACGGTCTGCACAGCCATTAGACAAATGATAAATCCAACTAAAATATCCGCCATATTTACAGAATGCAGAAAAAAAAGGAATATTGTTGGATTTAATTTTCCACTAAGTTATCCACCGATAAACTTTGTTTTGACGCATCGCCATAGCACAACTGTCACTGATGCCTACTCAAGCTTGGCTATTTCAGAGAAGACCAAAGAAAGGTCCGCCTGTTTGTTCGCTCCTGCATGCACGTTTCCTGTCCTGCCTTGAAAACAAAATACCCTGCTGCCTACGTCAGCAACTGACTCACTGGAGTGGGACGGTACAAGTTCAGAGTTTAGCATCTGCTGCGATATTTCAACATGTCATTAATATAGTTATTATGTAATTTATGCAAAGTTGTGCTTTCTGATTTAGCATTAGTGATGAATATTGTGTGACAAAGTATGTGTCACTTTGATTTAAGTTTCCTGATGCAGTCATTGAATTACTGTCTTTTTGTTTGTGTTGCAATAGAAATCGTTTTGCAGAAAAGACAATTAGCTTTATTTCCCTCCCCATATTCTATTGATGAATAATGAATTGTGCTTCAAATATCCTGTACGTGGTAAATCGTGAGGGAAATTTCAGTCACCGCAGTTTTATAAAAAGACCCAAGCTAATGACCATTTCCTTCCTGCCAGTGGTCAGGGATAGCTTTATTCCCGCTCGGGAGTTTGCTAAATTTAGCATCAAGAGTTCGGCCCCGTAAATGTTTTTTATTGGATTGTTACCAAGTAGTAGAATGGGACAAAGATGGTTTCATTTCAGCAAACGGGTTGATTATGCAATTGTTTTTAACGATGACCACACTTGGTTGAAAATGTCGCAATTTATGGTATTTTGTTCAATTGCAGAACTCGGGAGATGAATCTGCCGTACTGTGGCTGGATCAAATCCAAGAGGCAATACATGATTCCAACCAGGATGCCGAGGAGGCACTCACAAGTGAATCCTTATTTTTTTATGTTTGCTTTTTAAAATTGCCGCTCTTTTGTTTCCCCATTTATTTAAAGTTATGCAATTTTTTTTTTAGGATTTTGCTCTGCCTGACCCAAAATATCAGTGTTTTTTTTTTTTTTTGCATGAATGTTGTGACATGCGTTTGTGGTATAAAGCGTTTAATTTGTCTGCTGGTTGTGACTTTTCTGTCCTTTTTCCACATCCACCCCATAGAATAGAGCATTAAACCTCCTATTCTGTGAAACGTTCCTTCTGCCCTTTACCGATGCTATGTTTGATGTAACTCCTCCTCCTTTGACACATTCATCCTCTGTTTTGACAGTGGCTGAAGCAGTTGCTGACATAAACGAATTGGTGGCCGAGGGTGACTCCCAAAACACACTGCAGGCTCTGCGATCACCAAATGCAGGGCTGAGATTGGTACTTGCCGAATGCGCTGATCTTTACCAGGCTGAACTGGAACAATTACAAGGAAAGATGGCACCTCAAGGTAGTTAATCTTAGAAATCTGCATTTGGGTCGGAACCCCTTTCTCCAAATTCGATACATTTTTCTCTTAAGCTGGCACTAGGAGCGTGTGGGTGAAACATCGCATCAATGATAGATATGACTACTACTATAACCTGGAGACTGGACAAGGTGCTTGGGAGGAGCCAGAAAACTTTGAAGACAATCATGGCCACCTCAGTAAAGAGGAAATTCAGGTACTTTGCCGCCCACCCATGATGCAAGTTTGTTCATTTGATGTTGCTATTAACTCATTCACTGCCAGACATGTGCAAAAATGTGTGCACTCTATTGCCAGAGTTTTTGTCATTGTCACTCGAATTCCAGGACCCACAGAATATTGACTTTTAGGATTACATAAACATTCAATCCAACCTTAGAAACCTTAGACTTTCTTCTTTCATCAGAAAAAAAGTTAATTCCTAAATTATATGGGTCTGGAGTTATATGAGCTTGAAATGAGGGCAGCTGTACAAAATACAGTGCAATACATACATATTGCTTTATGTAGCCCTTTAGCAAAAGCTGAAGCTGGAATGAAGCACTAACATGGAAAAAAAAAGGAAATGCTGTCCCTTTGTGGAAGGTAAAAACATTGCCAGAGATCTGGCCAGCGCTTTATCGGCACCCAAGCAAGAAAAAAACAAAACACAAGCTAATTCGGGAATGGCCCTCCATTTCATATTTTCAATTTCCGAATAAATTCGTTCATGGCAGTAAATGAGTAATTTTTTCCCCCCACATAGATGGCAGTCAGTTCTGTGACTGCAGGATATCAGTGGGAACAATTGTGGTTGGCCAATGAGTCCTTAGTAACGCGGATGCAGGCGAGGATCCGAGGTTTTCTGGTGAGACAAAGACATGCTCAAAGGATGGAGTACCTGCGTCAACAAGAACCTCATATCGTCAGGCTCCAGGTAGTGCCCATGATCGTTGTTGGGTCCTGTTTTTCCCCCCTAGGCAATTCACATTCAATTATAGTGATTTTTAAATGAGACTGCTGCCATTACCTAATAAGTATTGCATTTACACTTTTTATTTTTATTTTGCTTTTTTTTCCAGGCATGCTGGAGAGGTTACAAACAGAGAAAAATGTACACGGACAGGATGAAACTGCTTCATACAAGTGTGACCTCAGTTGTCAAGGTGATGCTTTGATTAAATGCGGCCTTAGAAATTGCAATTCGCCTCAAATACATTTTGAAACATTGACTAACGTGTTGTTTTCCTTAGATTCAATCTCTGGTTAAAATGTGGAAAGCCAAACGTGAATACAACCAGCGTTTGCAATACTTCAAAGATCATGTGCGTAACACCTGATTCCGTGTGTGTTCCTCCAGTCAGCATGTTTTTTTGTTGTTGCTATTAACCCTGTTGAGGCAATGCATTTACTAGGATTTTTGCTCATAGGAGAAGGACATTGTGACTATACAGGCTTTTCTCAAGGCGAATAAAGCAAGGGAGGATTATAGAACCCTGAGTAAGTCAACATCACAGCATGCATATCGGACTCTTCGCAAAATATGTAGCTTGAATTGTTATTTGAATGGACACTTTTCCACGGATTTTTGGTTGTATTTCATTTGTTTCTGTCTCATTCCCATGTCCACTAACTAAGCTGGCGCCAAAGACCCGCCCCTATCAGTGGTGCGCAAGTTTGTCCACTTGCTAGAACAAAGCGCTTTGGATCTGCAGGAAGAGCAGGATGTGACACGACTCAAGGAAGAAGTGGTCACCAAAATTCGCTCCAATCAGCAGATGGAGCAAGATTTGAACCTGATGGACATCAAAATCGGGTTGCTCGTGAAGAACAGGATCACGCTGCAGGTGAATAAATCTCTTTACTATTTACGCAGATTGGAGGATATGTGTGAAATATTAAGTGGATATCGCCATCTGTCTTGCCGTTTGTGCTGAAAGGATGTTGTGAGTCATAATAAGAAGATGAAGAACATGAAAAATCAAACCAGTGATGATGACGTTGCCACAGCAGACAAACTGGGAATAAAGGGGTTAAATAAAGGAAAGCGGAAGAAACTGGAGGCCTATCAACACCTCTTTTACCTCCTTCAGGTAATGCGTCAGCCTTTTCCTGTTCGGTTATCTCGGTTTCTCAAACCCAACAACCGTGTTCGATGCACCCTTCTATTCCTTCCACAGACCAACCCGTCCTACTTGGCGAAGCTCATCTTCCAAATGCCCCAAAACAAATCGACAAAGTTTATGGACACTGTGATCTTCACCTTGTACAACTATGCCTCTAACCAGCGAGAGGAGTATCTGCTGCTCAAACTCTTCAAAACTGCTCTCGATGAAGAAATCAGGTAATGCATGCGATAGTCTCACCTAAATTTGGGTTGTCAGTTTGACTGATTTTCCATCCATCCATCTATTTAGGTAGCTACTTAGCTCGCTACTTAGCTAGCCATTTATTGGATTGGATATTGGATTAGCCTTTATTCGTCTTGCAGTGAAGACATTTCCATTTCACAGCAGCACATTTTGGAATTTAATTTATTTATGTAGCTATTCAGTTGGCTATTTATTTATATAGCTTTTTATCTATCTATTTATTTATGTACCAAAAGCTATTTCATTATGTATTTGTTTTTGTGTGTTTATTTGTGTATGTATGTATGTATGTAATTATTTATTTGTGTTTTTCTTCATGCGGTTTCCCAGGTCTAAGGTTGACCAAATTCAGGACATCGTGACAGGAAATCCCACTGTCATCAAGATGGTGGTCAGCTTTAACAGAGGCGCGCGAGGCCACAACACTTTGCGACAACTTTTGTCTCCTGTTGTTAAAGACATCATTGACGACAAAAATCTTGGCATCAACACCAACCCTGTGGATGTTTACAAAGCCTGGGTCAACCAGCTGGAGACAGCCACTGGAGAAGTCAGGTTGGAAAAGAACTATAGTCATTCGATGGGTCAATGACAAGGATGGGATCAATTGTTGTTCTTTAAAACACGATGAGATTACATCTGCTCAGAATATCAAATGTTTTACGGGTTTACAGGAATGATTGCCACTTCTACATGTTCGCACTCTCATTGAATCCAAATAGTTTTCCTGTTAAAGCAGATGTTGGCACATTCCGCAGATGTACATTCTCAACATTATAATCTGCAACAAAAATGTTCACAGCTGTCCGTGTGTTGTTTTTGTCTCAGCAAATTGCCTTATGAAGTGACTCCCGAGCAGGCTATGGCACACAAGGAAGTATGCAACAGACTCGAGGCTTCCAGTCTGGCACTTCGCTCTGCAACAGATAAAGTTCTTAACTCAATTGTGTCCTCGCTGGATAATATTCCGTAAGTTTTGACACTGGGAAATGCTCAGTCTATGTCCTCCAAAACTATTGTGTGTTGCCAAAATAGCGTTTTCAGTTCATACAAAACTAATTCCAATGATTTTTGTTACGTTGTGTTCAACATACAGTAAAGTCTCGTTATATCGATACTCAAGGGAGTCCGAAAAATATCGATATAACCAGGACTATCGATATATCCGATCCTGCGCCGAACTGCATTAAACAAAAGCCGCCAAAAGAGGGCAGCCAAGCGCCATATAAGAAACGGAGCTGGCCATTAGCTCCCTTTTTTGTTCCCCCAATATTGCCTCAAAATGGCACATATAATTCTTTAATGATTGTAAACATGTATGCTTTAATCTTCAGAACTACAGTGTATTTGAAACATATTCATAACTGGATGTGTAACAAGAAAGCATATTATCCGAATCTGAAGCCATTGTTTGGATTCACAAGCAATGCAAGACGTCTTGGCGTGAAGTCATTTTTATTTGCATTTGAATGACATCGGCTGTCCTTTAATACACAGTATGGAATGTTAATAATTTTCAAAATCATCGCGCTTCAGCAGACAAAACAAGAAACATTGTTGCAAAAAACGATTGCATTCATATACAGTACAGTGGGCATGTACATAACACAACAGGGAAACTGCAACGCTTACATCTTACTGTATTATGTATACAATTTAAAAAAGTCATCAATCTTCTTCTGCTTCCCATTTTTACCTTTTAACACAAACACTTCAATCTCGTCTGCTACACACGAGCTAGCGTCTGAAAATGAAAATGGCCCTGCTACACGGGTGCTGGGCACGTAACCAAGTCACCTGACCAAGTTGACCAATGGCGCGACTGATGGCGTGACACGTAACCAAGACACGTGACCAAGTTGACCAATAGCGCGACCGATGGCGGCTCACGTGACCAAGTCGACCAATGGCGCGACCGATGGCGGCTTACGTAACAAGACACGTGACCAATGGCGCGACGGATATATCGATGTCAACAACAAAAATGGCCGGCGGGGGATGAAAAGGAGCACCGTAATAACCGGATTATCGTAACAACAGGGTATCGTACTAAACGGTACTAATTATACATAAAAAGACTAGAAATGTGCAAGGGAAACGAAAATAATATCGTAATAAGCGGTACTATCGATATAACCGATATCGATATAACGAGACTTTACTGTATAAACAAAATACAATGATTTTAGAATCATGTTTATTATTGAATAAACTACAAAAACAATATTCCATGTTTGCACTGACAAACGTATTTTTTTTAGCAACTAATCAACCAACCAATCAATTTAGAAATTTACGGCTGCAACATGTTCCAAAAAACCTTGTCAAAAACAGTTGGCAAAACCGACCCATGTCTTTTTCGAAGTGTACCACTAGATGGTGGTCATGTTCAAACAGGAATCTGTCTGTGCTTCCTTGCCTTTTTGAATTGTGCAAAATTTGGCATTGATAGCCATCGGTAATGTTGTAATTTTTCTATGTATGAATACCTGGCAACAATTTTGAGCTCTCATCGTCACTTGTTTTGCATGCAGTTATGCCATGAGATATGTAGCAAAGGTCCTGAAGAACTGCCTCCACCAAAAGTTTCCAGACGCATCAGAAGATGAGCTGCTAAAGGTAGAAGCCTTCAGTTATTTACTTGTAGCATTATCTTAGCATGCCTGTGACAATTGACATCGTCTTCCCAACCCAGGTCGTCGGAAACTTGCTTTACTACCGTTACATGAATCCTGCGATCGTCGCTCCCGATGGCTTTGACATTATTGACCTGTCAGCGGGAGGGCAGCTCCACGTGGACCAGCGACGCAATCTTGGATCTGTGGCAAAGATGCTCCAGCATGCTGCCGCCAACAAGCTGTTTGAGGGCGAGAATGCGCACATGACACCCATGAATCACTTCATATCGCAGACATATGAGAAGTTCCGGTGAGAATGTAGAATTTATTTTACCAAAGGAGTAATGCTGAATTCTTACACATGTATAAATGTGGACTTTTTTCCTCAACCATAGCCATGAGCCCTTTCATGCAAGTGTTCCAGTCAGAAATATGTTTATAACTGACAGACAGAGACGGAAATCAATACGCACTTGCTGAGTCAACGTTTGCAAGATTGGTACTTAAAGAAATCTGCTTGAAAAAGATGTGAAATTTGCCCGATGGATGTGACAAAAAGTCGCTAATTCAAGCACAGAAGAGTGCGAAGACAGGAAATTGATTGGGATTTGGAGGGTGATTGGGGGGGGGGGGGGCAGTTCTTGTATATATATAATTGGCACCAAATTATAAGCCTTCAGAGATCTCCGTCTCTTGCATATTCTCCATAATTTACCATCAAATAAACAAAAATCACGTTATCCACAGGTGTCAAAGTCAAGGCCCGGGGTGCAGATCTGGCCTCTCACATCATTTTATTTGGCCGGCGAAAGCAAATCAAGCATGTCAAATGCAATGATCCTTGCTAAAGTCCAAACCAAAATTTCAAATTGTCGAATGTAAACCACAATAACGGTCATCATTCTTAACTTCAAATTATAAAACTAGTTATTTAGTAATTTGTTGTGCGTTCTGTATCTAAAATATGGAGGAGATGAATTCTAATGGTTTCTCTAAATATGTAACGGCCCCCGAAAGTAAACTGACTACAATGTGGCCTGCCCCTGGCAAAAAATGAGTTTGACACATATGTGTCAAATAATAATTTAATCATATAATAATAAAAATAATAATGTAAAAGCTGGACAATTTTGCATCAATGCAAGTTCTATCTGTTCCCTAAGTAGGCCTATTCCTGATTTCTGTTTTAGGGTGTTTTTCCAGTCTGCCTGTGATGTCCCTGAACCCGAGGAGAAGTTTAACATTGATGAATACTCAGACATGGTGACCCTGAGCAAGCCCATCATCTACATCTCCATAGAGGAGATCATCAACACACACTCTGTAAGTTTCATATATCAAATCAAAACTGCCGTTTGGCTAACAACATCCTCAAAAGTACCTTTCACATCTGTATCAATGTAGCTTCTTTTGAAACACCTCGGAGCAATCTCACCAGACCCCAACGACTTGTTGCACGAGCTCTTAGAGGATTTGGGAGATGTCCCCGACGTAGAGACGTTACTTGGTACCTCGCGTTTATACTCCCCATTTGGATACTCAGTGTCTCTTCTCCAAAATGTCAGTGTCAAATACTTTCTTCTTCAAATGAGGCGAAGGAGCCACTCAGAGCAGTGACGCAAACAGGGATGCCGTCCTCAATCAGCTGGCCAAAACGGAGATCTCACTCACTCTGACCAGCAAGTTCGAGCTGCTTGAAGGGGATGACAAAGATTTGAAGAGTCTCATGACCAAGTGAGTTGTTTTCAAAATTTACATAGCGAGTATGAGAGAAAATGGACATGTCACAGCCTCTCATGCGAAAATGCGCAAATTATTTATCCGGACGGTGTTATTGAGACATGCTCCAATGTTTGGGACTTTGGGGGAGGAGAGGTAGGGTCCTTTATTGTTCTACCATGACAATTTCTCAGTGCACAAAACTAGGTCCAAACGATGATGTCACGGAAGAACATGACAGCCACATAGTCAAACCAACGAGACCAAGGAGAGTAAAATTGATTTAGACAGAGAAGATTGAAATCTACTTAAAATAAAAAGGGTGGTGGTCATATTTCCTTCAATTTTCACAACTGTATTTTCTGGAATATAAAGCGCACCTTCAACAAATGACATATTTAAAAACCATTTCCATACATAAGGTGCACCACATTATAAGGGGCACCTTCAATGAATGGCATATTTCAAAACGTTTTCCATACAGAAGGCGCACCGGATTATGAGGCGCATGGTCAGCTTTTGAAAAAAAATATATGGGTGCACCTTATAGTGCAGAAAATACGGTAATTTGTCAGATTCTTGCGTACATGAAATATAGATTCCTCATGGACAGAATGATGCTATGATGAAGTTGTTGTTCTGTCTTTGTCCCTTATATGGCTTTTTTTTAACATCACCCCCACCATCCTCACCACAATATCGCTTTGTGACGCAACGTTGTCTTTCCTGCATTTGAGTCATTTCCTGTCCAAACAGGAAGAAGCTCGCCGGAGGCACTTATCATCCCCATAAACATGTATCCATGTATGTGTGTAACACGCTGCATTAGAAAGATGATTTCATCATAGCCTTGAGATGAGGACTTTTCATTCTGTTTGGAATCCATATGTAGATTTGTGTATTCAAAGTAATAACAACCACTATAACCGAGTTATATGGAACCTTTTAACAGACTCCAGAGCGTATTTCATATCCAAATGAAACATGGTTGGTTATCTTTAAAGCTGTAGTTCTCGGTTAAAAAAATTCTTCTGCATTGCTAGAAACCTAAAACCGGGCAAATCAGCAAATATCAGAATCAGAATCATCTTTATTGCCAAGTATGTAGAACACACAAGGAATTTGTTTCCGGTAGAACACGCTGCACTAGTATCGTCGTCAAAAAAAAAAAAAAAAAAAACTGCTAAAATAATAAAATCGTGTTTTTCTTTGTTGGCTTCTTCAATCTGGATGAACAAACATTTGGCGCGTTTTCACATAATTGCATCAGTGCAGAGCGCCGATGCGTATGTGTGGAATTGAAGCGTACGTATTTACGTGGGCCAGGAGATATGAAACAATCTCTTTTCGACAATGGCTGCTACAGCTTCGTGTTTGCTTTCAAAACTTAGCTTGTAGCAAATGTGCACATTTCACCATGACATACCTGATCCATTGGTGAAACGGAGGCTTTGATCCCCCCTTTCATCGAGAACTGCTTCATACAACAAAGAGGGTGCAGAAAGTGCTTCAGGTTGAATGACTGTGTCTTGTCACATTATTTGTTACTTTTTTTGTTTTTTTTATATCAAGATCGCGCCGTGAGAGTGGCTGCCTTCATAGCAGCTCCTGTATTTTGCTTTTGCTGCTGTGAAATGTACATTTCTCCACTTGAGACAAATACATGCTAATCTAATCTAAATGTCTGCCGCTGTCTTTGTAGGACGAAGAAACTTATCGTGGACGTAATCCGAATTCAACCCGGAGAGACTTTGGCTGAAATTTTAGAAACTGTGGCCACAGCTCGTCAGGTGCCATTTTTTTGTGCCATTATTTTTTCCATTTTTGTCTGAATGGTATTTTATTTTTACGATAAGAACCTCAAGAAGAAAGTAGTAAAACAGTATAGTATTTGCATGCACAAAATACATTTTAAAGATGTACAGAATGCATGATAAAATGTAAATGATAAGATATTAGCATATAGGCAACTGCATATATGCTGCACAAGATGGCAGTGCTATTTAAAATGCGTGAGTGGGGGATAGTTGATGTTTTCAGGTGCGTATATCTAGTAGCCTGACACCAGTCGGTAGGAATCGGCGGTGTATTAATCTCTGGCTGAACGGGTTGCCCAGTGCTGTCAGGATGGCCTGGAGGGGGATGGGAGATCTGTCCATTGTCACTTTTAGATTGACTAGCAACCTCCTGTTGCCTAACTCCTCCAAAATGTACAGGGAGAAGAACTGGCCCTGTTGGGCTGAGATGCTTTATCAGCAGACGGTGCCGTAATGAAAGGCTGAAGCCACCGCAGAGTCATAGAAGGTCTGAAGGAGTGACCCTTGAACCCCATTACCGTAATGTTTGAATTTTGTTCCACAGGAGTCTGAGCATACCAAGATAGCGGTGCGACGGGCGGTTCAGGACGCTCAGACCCCTGATGGGCTAAAGAGCAGCCCGGCGGTCCTGGAGGACAGTCAGCTTCCTCTGGAGCAGAAGAAACGGAAGATCCTGAGGAACCTTCGGAACCTGGAGCAAGCCAACCTCGTCGCTGCCACAAACAAATACCAGGACGTCATCAATGACATTGCGAAGGTGTGTAAGCAGCTTACTTAGAAGCAGCTACAGAAGCCACTGAAGTCGTAGTCATCCTTTCAACCTCTGATCGCCAGGATATTCGCTACCAAAGACGCTACCGGCAAAGAAGGAAGGCCGAGCTTGTGAAACTCCAGCAGGCGCTTTTGGCACTCAATTCGAAAACGACCTTCTTCCAGGAACAAATGAACTATTACGACACCTACATCAGGACATGCCTGGACAACCTCAACCGCAAGTGAGCCTGACGACCTGCGTGGATGGTGCGGCGTGGTTACGGTCACACCGCTTATACGTCACTGTGTTGTGCCTGGCTAGGAATTCTCGCAGATCCATCAAGGTGGACAGCAAAGCGGATGAAAAGCCCGGCAAAAGGGGGAAGCCACAATCTTTGAAGTACACCGGAGCGAGGCTGCATGAGAAAGGAGTCATTCTGGAGATCGAAGGGCTTCAGACCAACCAGTAAGTCGAGAAGTTCAATCATTGTCATCCATTGGGAGATCATCAAAAGTCACTCGAATGGTCTGAAAATGGATTCATACAAAATGGATCGTGGATAAATGGATCGTTATTCAACTCCCCATGTCTGTGAGATATTGACATTTGATGGCAGGTTAAGCATCACCTCCCTATTTCTCCACTGTGAGACTAATAAAGGCATATCCAATCCAATCCAATCCTATTGGAGATCAGTCAAAGCCCCTCTAAAAAAATCTTTGCATTTAATACGCCTTTCATTTTTATTGCTTGACACTCTTGACATTTACGTTAAATCAGACTGAGCTGTGACTTTTGAATTGTCTGCCCAGATCGTTCATCTACAAATCAAATCCAACACCGTCGTTTTGAATTTCCTTTTTCCTTATAACTTATTCACCGCCATTCGTGAATTTATTTAGGAATTGAAAATGTAACATAGAGCGCCATTCTCAAATTAGTTTTGGTTTGGTTGTTTTTTCTTGCTTGGGTGCCGATAAAGCGCTGGCCAGATCTCTGGCAATGTTTTTACCTTCCACACGGGGACAGCATTTCCTTTTTTTTTCATGTTAGACATTTGTTCCAGCTTCAGCTGTTGTTAAAGCACGATCTAAACCAATATGCATATATTGCATTGTATTTTGGACAGCCACCCTCATTTCAAGCTCATATAACTCCAGACCCATATAATTCAGGAATTAACTTTTGTTCTCATGAAAGAAGCGAGTCTAAAGTTTCTAACGCGAATTGAATGTGTCTGTGTAAGCTCTGTCGTACAGGAGTGGTCCATCGATGAAAAGGTTTCTTCAGCCGTCATCTGTACTTCTTTGAAGGTGTCGGACGTTTCGCTTCTTATCCAAGATGCTTCGTCAGCGAACTAAAGTCTTTTGCTGGTAGTTTCGGCCCTATATATATCCTTACTGTCCAGATGTGGCGGTGCCGGACTCTGCTATGATTGGTCCCTGCTCTCAGGTTGGGGGGAGCAGGGGACTACTTCCTGCGGCTCCACTGATTACTTCTATTGTCCTGATTGATTACTTCTATTGTCCTGCCTGAGTATGAGGTCTACGACTGGCCTAATTGCCCCATTTGCTCTGGTATCTCCTCATCAGCATAACTAAGCCTATGTTGCCTAAGAAGTCTGTTGTACGAACGATCAAAACATGGCGGTTTAGTGAAGGATGTTGCTGTTTTATGAAAATAGCTTCTATTACTGCCCTTTCAAACCATCTATTTTCTTTCGCTAAGATTTTAACCGCATTGTCATCAAATGAGTGGTTGCTAGCTTTTAGATGCATATGTACTGCAGATTGAGGCTCACTAGTATTATCCCTGCGATGTTGATAGTCTTCTTTGAGAATTTGTTTAGTCTCCCCAATGTACTGCTCTTTACAATTTTCATTTTTACAATGTATTGAATAAAAGCAAAGACTTTAGTTCGCTGACGAAGCATCTTGGATAAGAAGCGAAACGCCCGACACCTTCAAAGAAGTACAGACGGCTGAAGAAACTTTTCCATCGCTGGATTGAATGTTTATATAGTCCTAAAACTCAATATTCTGTGGTCCTGAAATTTGAGTGACAATGACAAAAAACCCTGCCACTGGAGTGGACACATTTTTGCACATCTGGCAATGAATGAGTTAAAATGGGAAAGTGTTGATGAAATTATTCCCATCAGGAACGCGTCATCGTATCATCCGGAGTTAGATGATTTTACGGGAAACCATAAGTCCATTCCCCCTCCAGTGTTACTGCCTTGACATTTTTTTCATCGGTTATCTTTTGTTGCCAGGTTCAAAAATGTCATGTTTGAAATTTTACCAAGTGAGGAAGTTGGAGATTTTGAGGTGAAAGCAAAGTTTATGGGCGTTGAGATGGAAAAGGTTCAGCTTCATTTCCAGGTAAGCAAAATTCCATTACCTCACATTCACACTACACACACAATGACTTTCATGCAGACAGCTTGATTTATTTAGTTATTTATGTATTTATTTGTTTATTTATTTATTGTGCTTGTAAATACTTGTAGCCGAGAAGAACCTGTTTGTCAGTTACTACGAATGCAAACCTGTTTTTTTTTTTTTTTTTTTTTTTACCAGGACCTTTTACAGCTTCAGTATGAAGGCGTGGCGGTTATGAAGATGTTCGACAAAGCTAAAGTCAACGTGAACTTGCTCATCTTTCTCCTAAATAAAAAGTTTTACGGAAAATAAAGAGAAATACGGAATATAGGGAAATATTTTGTGCCTTGTGACAGCGCTCTGTTTGTTCAACAAAATTAAGTTTGTTGGAAAATGTACATGATGCTTTTTTTTTCTTTTGAGTAATTTAATGAAGCTGTTCATTTCTTTTTTCCTTTTTTGTGAGAGCTAAATTTAACGTATTTTAATTAGAAATATATTGTTTTCTTGGCAAGAGAAACACTATTGTTTTGTTGTTACTTGTATGTTGACCATGGAGTTGTATTGTTGAAATGTTATAGTACACCAGTGCCTTTTTAATTAAAGCAACTAAATAATCATATTTTAATTAATAAAACTTTTAAATGTTGCAACTAATGCTTTTTTTCATATGTGTTGTTGGTGGATGTGATTTTGACCACCAATGTATAGAAACCATTTCTATTTAGCGGGAAACCCGCAATTCTACTGTTTTATCATTCAAGACAACCGACGTCTCCAGACAAGTTGTGTCCATAATTTGTAAAATGGCTTCAAATGACTTCTTCTGAGCTTATTTTACAAAGATTCCACCGCATATTGCTATATTTTACGTTTTAAGACTCGCGCTGAATATTCCGGAAGTGTTGTTTTTGAGTTAGTGACGAGTCCGTACGTGACGTCACTAAAGGAACGCCCCATGACCGTAGAAAAGACGCATTGTAGCGGTCCTTCCATCACGTCAATGTATTTTGCTGTACTTGTTTGGTCCCGGGACCTCGTGTTGCACCCAAAAGCCGCCAGGAGGCCAGAAGAGTGCGTCCAAGCGCCACATAAGGAATTTATCAGCCTGTGGAAATGGAGGTGGCCACAGGAGGTCACCATTTTGTGCCTCTTTTTTGTGTGAGATTTCTCGTGACACATCCAGTTATGAATATGATTCAAATAGTTCTGAAGAAGAAAGCATACATGTTTGCAATCGATTAAAGAATTTATTTGTGCCATTTTGAGGCAACATTGGGGGGAAATGTCTCACCCAAAAAGAGGCAGAAAATGGCCACCAAGCTCCTGAGAGGAATGAATCAGCCCATTTCCACAGGGTGATAAATTCCTTACATGGAGCTTGGACGCCCTCTTCTGGCTCTTTCTGGTGCAACACGAGGTTTTCAGACCAACCAAGCATTGACGTGATGGAAGGACTGCTACAATGTGTCCTTTTTTTCGGTCAGGGGCGTTCTTTCAGTGACGTCACGTACGGACCACCAACTCAAAAACAAGGACTTCCTGAATATTCAGTGCGAGTCTTAAAACGTAAAATATAGCTATATGCGGTGGAATCTTTGTAAAATACGCTCAGGAGAAGTCATTTGAAGCCATTTTACAAATTATGGACACAACTTGTCCGGAGACGTCGGTTGTCCTTTAAATGACACCCCAAGGTACATTCAGTATTCATGTCAGAATTTATGTAGTTTTGTTAATGAAGTTTGCTATAAAGTAGAACTGCTATGTCACACCTTGCTGTTAATATACTGTTCATATATATATATATATATATATATATATATATATATATATATATATATATATATAAATTGGTTTAAAAACAATATAGAAACAACCCGGAACAGTTTGTATTCATGACAAGTAAGAAAAATATATAGAATCACATGTGACATTGTGGTAGTGTGCTTATTGTGAGGGTTTATTGGGGAGGAGTCAAAGGGAGTGTGCCAGCACTCTTGACTGGACTATATTAAAACACACTCATCACACTTGCATCACTCCTGGTTGACTGGACCAGTATTATTACATTAAAAAATGCTTCGAGGCAATGCTTCACCCGCAGGTCACTTGTTGGTTTGGCTGTTGGTGGCGTTTTCACTTCAGAGCTCTGCACTAAGCATGCACAATGGTAAGTTACATTTTTATTTACAAAAAAATGTGCCTGGCCTACTATCAGTGGCTTATGGCATAATTCATGCAAATGCATATATTATAATGCCATGTTAGTATATTGTGCTTTCAATGAAATTCTAGCCTTAATATTAGATAGCCTTGGCCAATGACACGAAATTGAAACAAGCTGCAATCTGTCTCAAGTAAAGATAATGGATGTTCATTCAACACTTGGTTACCTTCTTTTATTTTGGCTACAAATTGAACCAAAGAGTTTTTAGTATTATCCATTGCAGCAAATTCAACCAGGACTAGGAATTAAATTGTCAAACGCACTACAGTACTTGTTTGCAACCAGAAGCGTTGTTAATTCCGTTAAATGCTGAGTGGTCAAAGGACGTGACCTTTACTATGGGAAGTTAGATGCGCACACATTTTGGCGCTGTATTGCCACTCGGTGTCAATGTTCTACTCAATATAACAAGAGTATCAAAATAGAAGTTGAGAAAGTTCCGCCACATCCTTTTTAATGCCAATAAAGTAAAACACAGGAAGTCACTGGTGGATGGTCGTTTTACAATACATTTTATATTTGAGTTAGTGATGTGTGTGAGTGTGTTACTTCCGGGTTGAGTGAAGATGGCTCGTGTGGCTATCGCTACTCACCCGCAGAAAAAAATATGCAGACTGTAAAGCATCCTTAAGTGTTTTGAAAGGTGCTTGCAAATTAAATGTATTATTATTATTTGAAGTTGTCTACTTCGATCCCAGCTGTTTTTATTTCCTTTTTTTTTCATGTGGCAGAGTAAAGAGGGGAAGAACAAAAAGCAACTCATATATTCTGTTTTTTCTACATAGTGTTTTTTAATAAAAATATGTATGTTTACTTGTATAAAATAAATTACACACCACATTCTACAAAATGGTAAAGAAACAAAACACTTGCACCAGGCAGTATGACCACTAGAGAGACCCCAAGAGCACCAAACGTTTGATGGATAATGACGTACAGCAGTGGTCGGGAACCTATGGCTCGCGAGCCATATATGGCTCTTTTGATGATTGTGGCTCTTTTGATGATTGCATATGGCTCTCCGATAAAACTAAAATATGTATTTACTTTTTCGTTTCGTTTTTTTCCCCCGTTCATTTCCCGTTGGCGCTGCAGTTGGCAGAAAGCGCAATTTTGATTGGATGACACTGACCTAGAATGGCCGAAAGCGCCATGTTGATTGGATGATAGTGGCCGTCATGTTGAAACAGGTAAACGCCCCTTTAAATGAGCCCAACGAGTGCACTTCAGCGTGAATGCACTGGTGTGTGTGCGGGGAACCGCATCGGGTGGGAGTGAGCTGGGGGGTGACGCAGACTCCCTGGAAGTGTGACAGCGGGCGTCTGCGAAAGTCTTCAAGCCGACTTTTCGATCACCGAATGCGGGCGTGCACGGGGGAATCTCGGCCTGTTCCTTTTGAAATATTTTCAAAGTGTTTGAGCTCCAGCAAGACGGCGAGGAGAGAAAATGTTCTGATTCTTATTTGCAATGAAACAGTCGAATGTCAGTGACATTTTAACAAGCCCCATGCTAACGTTAGCATCGACATACTTCTGTGAAAAGTGAAGTAGATTGCAGATAGCAAGTGTGGAAGCTTATGAGCAGTGTGCAGGCTAACTAGCAGTAACTTCGCCTCTGGATCGGCAAATTGAATTTCATTCCGATCGTTTTCCTGGAATTTTACCAAACACGAGGAACGGAAAACCATTCATGTTAACGGTGAGTACTATCACAGTTATTTTAAATAATGCATTCTGATATTTTGTTGAAAAGTGTCCGCGCGCACGCGAGCGCTTGTATGTGCGCGCGCGAGCGTGTGGCTCTCGCTGAAAAACATTTCTAAATATTTTACTTTTATGGCTCTCTTAGTCAAAAAGGTTCCCGACCCCTGATGTACAGTATTTGTGTTAAGGTTTTCCTAAAGCTTGTGTACACGTCATATAATTTTCAGACCTTTTAACTTTTAGCATTTTTTTTTTTACTCCGGATATAATAATCTGTTTTTAAACATTTTAACTCAATATATTTGTGGGACTGTATGTTTTGTTGCACGTTGTTTACCCTTCATATAATTTTTTCGAATTATATAATAATATATAATGGAACAAAAAACCTCAATGCGTGCTATTTTTCTTCCTAACATTGAAGAATCTGGGTTTTACCCACGGACCTTCTCTGGCGGCACTAAGGACTACATGGACCTGTCCGTATTTGACGTCTTCGGTGATGACACCGGTTCCGGCTCGGGTTCCCAGCCCGAACCCGTGAGACGACATCGCGTCTCACATGGTCATCCTCACAAGCACTACTTTGTCTCAGAGGAGGCAAAGCGTTTCCTGCGCAGTTGCCTAGCCACTGCCTTCGTCCCGACGGTCTACACATTTGTCTTCATCATCAGCGTGCCCCTCAACCTTGTTGCCATGGTGATGTTTGTGTACCCTGTCCGTCCCAGAAAACCCGCGATTATCTACATGCTGAACCTAGCATGTGCTGATCTACTCTTTGGCCTGCTTCTCCCTTTCAAGATAGCCTACCATTACCAAGGCAACAACTGGACCTACGGCCCGTTCATGTGCCGGGTTGTGACTGCAGCCTTTTACTGCAACATGTACTGCTCGGTCCTGCTCATGACGTGCATCAGCATTGACCGCTTCCTCGCCGTGGTCTACCCCATGAACTCACTGACATGGCGCAGCCGTCAGACGGCGTGGGCCGTGTGCGCAAGCATGTGGCTGCTGGGCCTCACAGGAGTGGCGCCTCTCTTGGCCTCGGATCAGACGGCGTACTTACCCCAATTGGATATCACGACCTGCCACGATGTGCAAGATTCCAAGAGACTGCAATCCTACTATCGATACTTTTTCCCCATCTACTGCTCCGTTTTCTTCTTCGTCCCGCTTATTTTCACGGTAGCTTGCTACGTGTGCATCATCCGGGCCTTGGCGGCCTCCAATGTGGAGAACCGGTCCAAAAAGACACGAGCAGTGGTCATGGCTGTGGTCGTGCTGGTCATGTTTGTGGTCTGCTTCACCCCAGCTAACATTATCTTAATGGTCCATTACATCAAGGTCAATCACAAGTCCAACGACAGCTCCTACCGGGCCTACCTTCTTGCTATGTGCGCAGGGAGCCTCAGCTGTTGCCTGGACCCAGTCCTCTACTACTTTGGTTCATCTCAATGCAGGAAACGGGTCGTGGCGCTGTTCAGATGTCAGCGTCCGCATCAGATCCCGAGCAGTTCGCGAACGCAGAGCAGCAGAACCAGCGGGCGTAGCGACAGCAGCAAGCCGTGCAAATTAGAGGTTGTTCAAAACGGGTCGGGGGGGCAGTACTCGAAGCTGGACATTTAAGGCTTCTTCACAAAGGAAACTGTAATTTGTCACAAGATCTGTTTTATTGTACAGTTGGTGGTTGTTGAACAATGGATTTGTTATGTATAGGCTTTCTATGTATCGCGTATCAATCTTTCATTTTGTATCATAAACATAGCTTCGCTCGATAAAGCTTAGCTGGGAGATAAGGTCAAACTGTATTACAGTCAAATTGTATTACAGAGTAGCTAAAACTAATCGGCTCGGAAGAGATACACTTGTGTAACAATGTGATTTTATATATATATAGTGATACCTCAGCTTACGAACGCATTAGCTTATGAACTTTTCGCCTTACGAACATTAAATTCGCGAGACTAATCTTGGCATACGACCTACTTTTCGGCAAACACACGGAGCGGCACAATGGCTGGCGGACTACTTTTCCACACCCACTTTCTTTCTGTGCACTCAGTGCAGACGTGGTTTGTTATCGAGTGGATACTTTTGCTTTTTTGGGACTGAAAAAGACCTCACATCAGGCTCGTGTTAAGCCGAAGAGGACACAAGAAAATTACGGTAGAGCAGAAGAAGGAGATAATCGAAAAACACGAACGAGATGTGCGTTTGTGTGACTTAGTGTCCCAGTACCAGTATGCTAAGTCGACCGTTGCTAAGTGTGTTTCTGTGTTGTCGAAGCAACGATTTTAGGCAATAGAAGAGGTTGAAAAACTTCTGTTGATTTGGATTAATGAAAAGCAGATAGCAGGGGACAGTCCTTATGGAAGGTGACTCTCCTTCCAAACAGTAACTCCCTCCTCCCACTCCATTCCATCAAGCCATCAACGACCATCACAAAGGTAAATAAAACGGTAATTGTAATTCGGTAATTACAATGCAATAGCACATTTATTATACGTAAAATAAGGTATATTTTGTGTTGTTTTAAGGCTTATTTTGTAGAAAATTATGTTTCAGGGGCACCTGGAAATGGGTTATTGTCATGTTTAATGGTTTCTTATGGGAACGAAATGTTTGGCAGACGAACATTTTGTTGAATGTGTGTGTGTGTGTGTGTGTGTGTGTGTGTGTGTGTGTGTGTGTGTGTGTGTGTGTGTGTGTGTGTGTGTGTGTGTGTGTGCGTGTGTGTGTGTGTGTGTGTGTGTGTGCGTGTACGTGTGTGTGTAAACAGACTGGTCAACAGCAAATTTTCATCGGAGGTGGTTAAACGGATTTTTAACACTGATTTTAAAAATGTCTATTTTTTCTGGCCTGTCAAATAAAATACAACTCATAATTATGTTTAAAAAGACAGCGTACAACATTCAACAATTTTCTATCCTTTTTTTGTCTAGGAGAAATCACATGGCTCTACCGACCAAAAGTCAGGTGTCCATTTTTAATGTGCCAAACATGTTTCTTTGACCTACAAGGAGGAATAAAAGTTTAATTATGGATAAGAGTCTACAATTTGGGGTCTAATTATGTTATGAAGGTGTATCCAATGGTATGACATTCACCCATGCTATACACATGCTCCAGGACATGTTCATGGAGGGGAGCTATGAATAGATCATACATTTGATAGGAGCAACTATACATTTCCAATGTTTCCCCTCATCTTCAAGTGTCTCACTCTGTGGTTTGCTTGTCATCAGGACATAGCTCTGGAATAAGAAGACAGATAAAGACAAAAGGAACAAAAGTCAAAACAAGTCATCTCCATCTTATCAAAAACAAAAACACTCACCTGTGATTCCGTCATATTTATGGAAATTCTCCGGGAAGTTCAAACAGCTAATTTGTTTCTTAAACACTTCGACATCTTGGGGATCAATTGCTCCACTCCGTGCTGGAAAGGTTGTTATTATTCATTTTTAAAAGTCACTTTGGATTGCCTCATGAACGAAGGAGGGAGAAATTGGGAAAGTTGCATGCTTACTGAACTGCAGGATGAAGCGCCCGGTGACATCGAGGTTTCGGAAGCTGCCTTTCCACAGGAGGCAGTTGGAGCATGTCCTCAGGATGTAACCTTTGTGGTCGGCGAGGTTTTCTTTGGAAAATATGCACATTGTGGTCATGATCCAAAATTATTTACTTTACGTCTGTCACAACAGATAAGATATTTTCAGCTCATAAAGGAGGCATGCCATTACTGTGAACTAATGAAAGAGGTGGATTAAAAAACATGTTATACAATAGAACACAATAGCATGCAACAGAACAAATTAAAATACATGGTGGTTCTCAAACAATATCAGTACTTATTTACACAATGCTTTATTAACGGGAAAAAAATGCTTGGCCAAAACAAACATGCGGATCAAACCTCTACAGATGGAGGACACTGATTTGCTGTGGCGACCCCTTGAAGGGAAAAGCCGAAAGGAAAAGAAGAAGATGAATCCATTTCTTTATTAATTGATTAACATATCGATGTATTTATTTGTGCATTTATTTATCCATTTATTTAGTCATTTATTAACTTATTGAGTTATCAATGTATTTGTCCATTTATTTATTAATGTCGACATAATTGTTTATTTATTTTAATTTACTTCTTTCGCATAACAAATTACAAAAAGCGATTACACAGTATTGACCCAATGCTTTAGGTAATAATTGAACCTTTCCAACCTCTATCCATTTTTATACAGGATGATATCCACAATATAATGTAACAAAATTTTTTATCTGTACTGCTTTTTCGAATAATTCGGTCACCTCATTTCAAGGTCACGTTGTTTTGGTTTGAATTAACCACACTTTCAGCCATCTTGCAATCCTCACTTACTGCGAAATGTGGTGGCGAGTTCAACAACAGTTACGTTGACTTCCTCGAAAATGCACCGATTGCTGCGAGACGACAATCTCATTATTACATGCATTTTGTTTTTCAAACCAAGTCTCGCAACTGCATCAAGCAACTTACAAGATGTAATCGCCAAATCGCAATGACACCATGTTACTTTCTGATGTCGGTGACAAGTCGATCCAGGAGCTTTTCAAAGAGGCTAACGCCTGGTGGTATGGCAGGGGGTCACCAGCTCCCATCACATACACCCATTTACCAAATACCTGCAGTAAAAGACATACTATTGTGTCAAACACAAGGTCCTTGGGCCACATCCGGCCCACCGCTTACATTTTAAGTGGCCCACAAAAGCAAATTAAAGATTACGATGTCCATGATGCTGGCTATAATCTGTACCAAAATGTAAACTGCTATGTAATGTAATAAATCTATTACCAAACCTTCATTGCAGTTACTTAAAATTTAATTTTATTTTGAACTCATTCACTGACGATGTGCAAAAATGAGTCCACTCCAGTCCCATGGTTTTTGTCATTTTCACTCAAAATTGCAGGACCCAAAGAATATGGAGTTTTAGGATCACATAAACTTTTAATGCAGCATAAGAAACTGTAGACTCTCTTCTTTCATTAGAAAAAAAAGTTGATTCTTAAATTATATGGATCTGGAGATATCTGATCTTGAAATTGGGGTGGCTGTACAAAAGGCAAATGCTGCCCCCCTCGTGGGAGGGAAAACTTTGCCAGAGGTCTGACCAGCGCTTTATTGACAACCCCTGGCAAGAAACAAACAATGGTGCTCCACGTTATGCTTTTCAATTCCTGAATAAATTTGGGAATGGCAGTGAATGAGTTAACGTAAAGGACAACCGACGTCACTTTTTTGTTTCTTAACTGACATCAGAAAAATGTTTTATAGCATCTAAAATACCCAAAACACGCAGTATGATACTTTTATTCAAATGCAAAATACCAATAAAAATGACTTAAAGTGTCCAAAATCTGCAAAAAAATTGAGCTGTGAATTGACCATTTTCAGAAAGTCCCGCCCCCAGTTCGTGTCTTCACGCCAAGACGTTTTGCATTTCTGGAGAATCAAAACAATGGCTTCAGATTCAGAGAATATGCTTTCTTGTTACACATCCAGTTATGAATGTGATTCAAATAGTTCTGAAGAGGAAAGCATTCATGTTTGCAATCGATTAAAGAATTTATTCCATGCCATTTTGAGGCAACATTGGGGAGAAACGGATCACCAGAAAAGAAGCACAAAATTGCGACCTCCTGTGGCCACCTCCGTTTCCACAGGCTGATAAATTCCTTATATGGAGCTTGGACACCCTCTTCTGGCGGCCTTTGGGTGCAACATAAGGTTTTCAGACCAAAGAATACAGCAAAATACATTGACGTGATGGAAGGACTGCTACAATGTGTCTTTTTTTCGGTGTGGGGTGTTCCTTTAGTGACGTCACGTACGGACTCGTCACCAACTCAAAAACAAGACTTCCTGAATATTAAGCGCGAGTCTTAAAACGTAAAATATACCTATATGCGGTGGAATCTTTTTAAAATACGCTCAATAGAAGTCATTTGAAGCCATTTTACAAATTATGGACACAAGTTGTCCGGAGACGGTTGTCCTTTAAAGGAAAATGGAAATTATAATATTGCCCATGACAACAAAGGAGTTTGACACCAAAGTACAGCATGAGTACAAAATACAAAAGTTGGAATTAAAAATAATCAAAAATAGCCAAACTCAAAATATCAAGGCAAAAGCTTCAATTACAATTTTTGTTGGGGGATTCAACAAAATTATTTGAAGCTTTGCTGTTATGAAAATTGTACTGTGTTTATAAAACGGTTGTAACAGTGGTCAGTACAGTCAAGAGCCTATCAAGTTAACAGATTTACAGCTTTAATAGTACTATTAAAAAAAAAATATATATATATATATATATATATTCATTTTTTTCTGGTGTAATATGAATTGAAGCTAATCCTATCACAAGACATTTGGATACAAAAACTTCATTTACCATCTGCGGGTCCTCCGGCAAGAAAGGTTGGACCAGGTCCTCGCAGTCCGGTGCGGAAGCCCCACAAAGTGTAGCGAGAGCGAACAAAAAATGAAAAATAGGCCAAGTCATGGTCTCACTGCCGTACGAGGACTGTGTCACTGCCCAATACTGATCTCTCTCCGGGTTCTCAAAAAGTAAAAATGGGGTGGAAATTTAAGCACAAGAAGGAAAGCAAGGATGTGTCCTCCATGCACAATGAACTATTCACCAAGCGTTCAATGACCATTTCAAAGGTCCTCTGTCGTTCTTGAATGGGCTTCTGGGCAAAGCGCCACGACTCCATTTTGGATTAATGGGGGAAAAAAATCTCATTTCTGTTGTGTAACGAAGGTTGTTTTCCCGCAAAGGATTTGTGTTTGGGTGATAATGTGGCCTGGATTACCAGGCAACGGTTTTTGTTGAAGTTTCTTGTAAAGAACAATGTGTCTGATAGAGATTAGACAGAATAAGAAGTTATCATATTTAAAAGTTTCATGATGTTATATGCTTAGCCAACATGTGAGACTGAATAGACAATTGAAGCACAGACACCCTGGTCAACAGATACAGCAAGTTAAACTGTCAGAGATCTGGCCTTGCACAGAATTTAGTACTTGGGATACTCCTTTATCACTAATGTTATTTACAACTTGAACATCCTGCACAGGAAGTGCTCATTAGCCAGGTTACAAATTTATCAGCTCAAGGAAAAGAATGTTTTATTGCTTACAGCTGTTGGGGCTCTGAACGTTCCAGGGGCGTGGTATTATAATCAATAAAACTATGTTTTACTAATGTATCACTTTAATTTTCATGTACTCTCAATAAATAGCTTGGCAGAGGGCCGCAGAATTCAGACGTCTGTCATGAATGGCTGCGTCTCATGCCAGCAGCAGGGACAATCTTTCTGGGTTTGAGTCTTCGTCCACAGTGTCTGACTGTCGTATCTCCGACAGTGTCATGTATTTTTTTTTTCATACAGAATCTGTTGAGAAGAACCCCACAGAGAGGAATTGCATTTGTTTAATCCCACGACAATTAACCAGTGTTCTCTGCCATAATATGGATGCGGAGGTCCATTTAGCGCCTACCGCCCGAAAAGATAAATCAACAAAACGTTTTACATAAGATTATTCCACTTCACAGAGTCACATGTGAACATTTAGTTTGCTTAGTATGATATATTTGTCTGATCAAGTGCTACATTTTACTACGCAGAACCGGTAGGCTCTTCTCCTTCACTGGTCACACCAGTCTTCCTGTCATCCGGACAGAGATCTGAAACCAGACCGACCCAGCTATGATACAGGAAAGTTACTTAGAAGAGATGATATAAATGTAAAACAACAACAAAAACGTACCTGAGTCCAGCAGGTAGAATTCTGGGGGGAAATTCAGACACACGGCCTGTTTCTTGAAGGTCTCCAATTCGGATGGTTCCAGTTTACCAGTTCGGGCTTTGAAAGGTATCAACAGAAAACAGGGTTGATTCTTTTCTACAGTAATAAGTGATGGCACATTTGAATAAAGACATACTGAAAAGGAAAAGATATCGGCCCTTCGATTTGCCATCTGGGAGGAGGGTGGTGTCTTCGGACAGGAGGCAATCGGAGCATGTTGTGTAATATTTGCCCTCATGGTAGGAAGTATGGTTATTGATGTTAACTGTGCGGACATGAGGAGAGAAAAAAAATAGCAGCAAGCATTAGCCTTCATAAGATACGGTGAAGTGCAGAAGTATTTGGAGAATGGCACATTTTGCTTTGGCGCACCACACCACATTGAAATGGGTACAATGGGTACTTTTGAATATCAATGGGTAATTTTAAAAAATTTGAATGGGTACTTTTGAATATGTTTCACAAACATATATAAACATACATCTTGTTAAATATTTGGAGAAATGTACATAATGGTATGTAGGAACGTATGAGAGCAGATATAAAAAAATCCTCACACAAAATCTAATGCCAATTTTTGCCATTTTGGAGGAACTGCGTTTGAGTGAGATGAAGCGCCTCACAGTGAGCTTTGCCACCATTTGGTGACCTCTATTAGGCAAACATTCTTTGTAGTGTTGTGTCAAATATTTTGATTGTCAAGGCAAAAAAGAAAAAAAGGAGTGCACATAATGATTGACTTTATATGCGCCAAATGCTTCTGGCTGCAACACAAAAGGAATAAGAGATGATGCATTCAAGTACCGCATTTTCTGCACTATAAGGTGCATCAAAAATATTTTTTTTCAAAAGCTGACCATGCGCCTCATAATCCGGTGCGCCTTATGTATGGAAAAGGTTTTTAAATATGTCATTTGTTGAAGATGCGCCTTATATTCCAGAAGATACGGGAGATATGGACGATCCTTACATGTGGCGTGACTGGTCATTCCAGAGACGGTGACATCAGCAGACCCCTGAAGGCATTTATTGTCATTCCTGGATGATCATAGGGGAATGCGCAATAAGAATTGATCCGTTTGGAAGCAAATATTCCAGCGAGTGTGCTTACAGACGGTCAGCCCAGTAGAGGGAGATGGTCCCACTCTGGGAGGATGGCGACAATTCGATCCAGGAGCTGTTCGCTGCCAACAGGTCACTCTTCAGGCCCGGTTTGTCCCATGAGCTCACATGAAGAATCCATTTCCCGAAGATCTGAAACAGACCACATACTGAGCTAAGTAATGTTTTTCTAATGCGTATTACAAAACAACATTCACAGATGTAAAGAATGTTAATCATTGGGAACCACTTCATCATCAATGGGAAAAATTAGATCATCCATCAGCTCTCAGGACACCTATTTGTCAGTCCAACCTTTTTTTTTCCCACGCCGGACATCACCAGTCGGTCAGCTTGTCATGTTGTTTTAACCGTAGTACTTCTTAAATTTCACTGTTCTAGTAGTCCATCTATTGTCAGTATACTCAGTCCGTTAAAAAACACACAAAGAAGCAAAAATTACCTAAATTAATACCCCCCACCCTAAAAAAGTCATAGTCCAACAAATGATCGATCTAATTTTATCGAAATTCGTATTGGCTTCTTCCTTTTTCTTTTTCTTCTTTTACGTCTTCTTCTACTTCGTCAGGAATAATATCACCAATATTTACAAGAAAATCATAACTATAATGTTTTATATGCAAATGAATACACAAACAAAATATTAGTCTCAACGATGTTTTTTTAAGTCAGTGGTGTTATCAAGTCCCGCCTTCACGGACATCACAATCCCCATAGAGATCCTACAAAATGACATGAGTTCCCGCTCGGACTAACATAGACAATATTGTCAATGTAATATTCCTAAAGAAAAACGCTGTCCATCAGCGACAAAGTGAGATGTCTGTTTATAACTAATCTTGTGGTGACGTTTATACCGGGGATGAATCTCCACTTCCGTCACTGTCAACCTTCCGTCAACCTTCGTTCTCTGTCAATCGTCAGCAAAACAGGTGTCCGTCATTAACCTACTGACGGACCTTTTGTTACCACTGCCAAAATTATATATTAATTATAAAAAATAGTAAAGTAAAATGGGAGCGTGAAACTACCAACACTAAATAACTGACGACCAAAATGCAAACCCTCCCATCTGACACAAGGGTGTCAAATCGTGGTCCAGAAAGCAAACTCTGCCCGAGTTTATCTTTCGCCATAGGTGCTGCTCCTTGATTGGTCTGGTCAGCAGCAAAAGTGCAATTCGACAATATTTTCTCAATGAAATATTGACAACAACTTAAAATAATCTTCTTCGTGTGTGACATCGGACAAGATGTCAACAATGGAGGAGCTTATAAATGAAGTCAATATATTTTCGTCGTTTGACTTTTTTTGTTTCGTTTAAAACTTTCTCCTATTCCAATAACTCTTGAAGGGTGAGTAGTTTTACTTTATTTTCGTTTGATTCATTTTTACATTACAATATCAAACTTCTTTTTTTTCCCATTACATAACAGTAAACGATAACAAAATGTTGCAGATTAATTTGCAGTTAATATAATTTTTAACACGGACAATTACAGACAGCCGCAATTTAATTAACTTAACATTATTTACACTGGGAAAATTATTTTTCAAGTCAACCAGCATCTTAGAAGTCCGCATGTTTCACTTTTTGGGTTCCACTACAGAGACTCATTACCACTAATATAGTGTGTTATGATAGGAACATAATGTTATTTAACCACGGACACAAAGAACACAAAAGTTAGCTCTTTCACAAATTGAAATAAGATGATTTTCATTTCAAGATGTCATCAACAATTACTTACATAATCCTGCAGTAAAATTAACTCTTTCATCCACTCTGCAACACGATAACATGTGCATGGTGGTAATTGCTGTCCTTGAAAGGGTTAACGTTGATTTAGTTAATTTAAAGTAACTCATTATATTCTGAAAGTGTACAACATGTCATGGCTGGTAATTACTTCCTTGCAAAGAGTGTGTATTTGAAATGAAGACAAATAACCAAAGACCTTAACCATACGTGAAATTAAAAATGAGAACAGACGCAAAAGCTGTGAAAGACCACCGGACGCATTGTTCCAGTTTTGAGCACACTCAAATACTCACAGGGCTGTGGGTGTCCAGCTGCAGAGGTTTAACAAGCTCTTCGCAGTCAGGTTCAGATGCAGCGCACAGGGAGGTGAAGACAAGCAGAACGGCCAGCAACTGGGCAGACATGGCTCAAGATGCGAGGTCACCACGGACTGCGAGGATCTTAGAGAGGCTGCCTGTGAGTTGCCTCTCAGGGAGTTGTTGTATAACGGTGGGCTGGAACACACACACACACACACACACACACACACACACACACACACACACACACACACACACACACACACACACACACACACACACACACACACACACACACACACACACACACACACACCATCACCTCTCACATTTGATGGCCAGTAGCCAGGAGTCTCTTGTGTCCTATTCATCTTGTTGTGTAACAGCCGACTGACAGTGTATGAATAGGAAGCCTGCTTGCAACAAACACACTGTGTTGTGAAACAGTAAGCCCTTTTGGACCCCTGGAGGGTGGGGAGGGTCAAAACTACATATCAAGCATTAAAAAAATGCAAAAATATATCTATCTATCTATCTATCTATCTATCTATCTATCTATCTATCTATCTATCTATCTATCTATCTATCTATCTATCTATCTATCTATCTATCTATCTATCTATCTATCTATCTAGACAGACGTGTGTGAATATGTATGGAGAAAAAAATGGTATTACACTCTAAAAATTGCAGTAATGCTAATAAAGACTACAAAAGGCATCCATGATATTGGCAGAGACACTATACTCAATACCTTTAGAGACAGTGTAGCATCCACATTTTTGAAGTAAAATTGCTTTCAGGCCAAATTTCCTTTTTTTCTATTGCAGTTTAATGGGACAATGAATTCAGTGCATGCTCCGACGTTGGCGATCACGTTCACATAGTGATGCGATAATTACAGTCCAAAAGGCTCAGTCATTATACGTAATAATTTTGGCTCTCAAGTGCCAAAGTATTCCATAATATCCCACATCAGGTCACATGGACCACTGTAGTCACAACACATGAGGAAAATTAATCACTAAACACACAAAAGAGACATTGGCCGAGGGAAGAGAAGCTTTATAACAGCATATCCAAAACCATGAAATACTTCTCTGTATATTTACAAAAACTGAAATATAAGAATAAAAAAAAAAGAAGTGAACACATCACAATTGGAATTCAACATACTGCCACCAAACATGGTTCGATTTACAAATGTGCCATCTTGTACCTGCACCTATGGCTTCATACTTGTTAAAAAAATGTTGTCACATTGCATCATCGTCATTATCATCATCAGACCATCTTTTCCAATAGCAGTTCGAATTTTCATTAAATAATCTGAATCATAATATCAAATACACAAACAAGACAGAGAGCTACATTTGTGGGCTGTACACTTTGCAGTTAGGAATGAGTAATCCAGGATGTTCACAGGCATGTGGACCTTTTGTACACCATAAATAAAATATTTCAAAAAACGTATTTGAAACAATCCCACGTTCTGTACCAATGCAGCCTTTTCGTCCACACTGATGTCACAGTTTATCGGATGATGAGTTGAAGTTTTCAATACGAAATATTTTTGCGTTCTCTCATATACAAATAGCCAATAGAAATGCACATGCGCAGTTGCAGCCATGAATCAACTTGTAGTGAATATTGTTCATTATTTGGCATCACAATTCAGAAAGCACACGATCGGGGCCACATTAAATAAAAAGAATTACCGATTAAGACAAATTAACTCATTCACTGCCAGACGTGTAAAAATGTGTCCACTCCAGTGCCAGGGTTTTTGTCACGCTCACTCGAATTCCAGGACCAACAGATTATTGAATTTTAGGACTACATAAACATTCAATGCAGCGTAAGAAACCTTAGACTCTCTAATTTCATCAGAAAAAATGAGTTAATTTCTAAATGATATGGGTTTGGAGTTATATAAGCTTGAAATGAGGGCGGATGTCAAAAATGCAATGCAATACATACATATCGGTTTATATGGCGCTTTAACAACAGCTAAAGCGAGGACAAAGCGCTAACATGGAAAAAGGGGAAATGCTGACCCCTTTGTGGAAAGGAAAAAAACATTGCCAGAGGCCATGGGCAGCACCCAAACAAGAAAAAACACAACCCGAACAAATTCGGGAATGGTGCTCTGTCATATTTTCAATTCCCGACAAATTCGTGAATGGCAGTGAATGGGTTAATATTACATTATTTTTATCTAAAGCTGCTTTTTAGAGTTAAAAAGGAAAACACATCTTGGTATGTTACATTTTGAAGTACACCGTGTGACTGTAGGACAAACAAATAGAGAAAAGTCAACATTCAAAGCGGCAGTAAATCAAATAAACGTCGAGGCAATGTGTCGTTAATTCTCTTATGAGAAACACTTATTTAAAAAAGTTATTAAAAAAAAACAAAAGTTGATGGTGGAAATCAGATACAGAAGAGTTAACCATGTGAACTGCGTTTAAATTTTCAAATAAATAGGACGCTGGCCGTCTTGTCAGCAGGGTAGGAAAGGTCCACGCTCAAACAACCTTAAATGTTCCTGCATGCGTCTCCATTGTTTCCTTTATACAGTCGCATAGTTGCAGAAAGGGGAATCGATATTTGGCCAAATGGTTATTTGGAACGGGGCAAGATAGATAAGACAAACATTGGGAAAAAGCGGGGTCGTGTTCGGGCAAAGGCCACCCCGTGATAGGAGAGGTCAAAGGTGAGGATGAGGAGTCACAGGTCGACGTGACATCAGATGTGATCCGTTGCTTTTTGCTCAAAGGCTGGGAGCAGGTAAGCTAGCGGGCTGCTGACCTCATCTTCACACGCTCATGGTCATGTTTGGAGAATACTGTGGAGAGGCATGAAAGATATCCTGTCAGACAAATGGATCTGATGTTGCTCTCAACTGGGGTTCACCACTACGGTGATTGTGGCTTTTTCTGTGTACTGTCTTTCTTTATAAATACATCTCATGTTTCAATTGGGGCACATGCGTGCAGTTTATGTATGTACAAAATGTTTTTTCCTTTAAAAATGTACTGGGTGAGGCTTATAATAGGTGCACTCTATAGTCCGGAAATTGGTTCAAGTTTGACTTCATGTAACGAGAGCAAGAACAACTTTATTGTGTGACCACTCCAATCCGTTTTTTATTTATCCCCACGAGGATCGCGGTGGTTGCTGGGGCCTGTCCCTGAACTGGTTGCCAGCCAATTGCAGGGCACATAGAAACAAACAACCATTCCAATTCACAATCGCAACTCGGGACAATTTTAAAGTGTTCAATCACCCGGAAAAAAACCCAGACAAGCACAGTACAAAGATGAAAACTCCTGCAGAAATTGAACCCGGTATCTTTCTACTGGGAATTCGATGTGCAAACCACTCAATGTACAGTATATCATAGAAATGGATAGATGAGAAGGTTTCTTCAGCCGTCATCTGTACAAAAGTTTCTTCACTTTTGTACAGATGACGGCTGAAGAAACCTTCTCATCGATGGACCACTCCTGTACGACTGAGAGCTTACACAGACGCATAGAAATGGATACAATTTTAGTAGCCTGAGTTCATATAGGTCTGAGATGGATTAATGTTGTCAGAAAAAAACAACCGTGCTTGTGGCATTTTTAACTCCTTTCATGCACCCTATAACCAGAAAACACGATAACCCTTCCACTGTAGTAACCGATGTCCCTGAAAGGGTTAGCATTGTTGCTCTCTGACTTGACAAACTCACACTTTCACTCTGAAAAGGGTTGAGGAAGTTTCCGGTCATCTCTCCATCCTCTCTGGGGGTTCCTGGCTGGTTACTCATACTCAGATTACCTGGCGAGTTCTGAATAGACACAACAAGCTAGATAATAAAGAGCACTTGCCTTCAGTAACCGTCAGGGTGTTTAAAATATTATCTTACCTTTGGGAGACTGTCCATATCGCCAGACCCTGAGTAAAGTACATGACATGAGTCATTAACATATTTCTCAACTAATTATTTGATAAATGACATCCCTTTGTTCTTGTACCTAATGATCCATTCATGTGATGAGGCTCCATTCCAGCCATTCCCCCTAATGAGCCGTCGCCTCCAGCCCCCATCGGGAACTGGGGACACGCGTGCAGCGGAAAGTGACGCTCAGGTCACAAAGATCACAAAGTGACAATAATAGCTTCTGCAATCTGGTGCTAAATTGAAGCCGGGATCACACAGATGTGGTAAAAATAGCAAGAACTCACATTTGGTCGACTGCCACCTGGGGGACCTGTGCTGATCATAGTGTACATGTTGTCTCCAGAGTTGGTTGAATCTGTTGGGGGGGGGGGGGGGTGCAAAGTGATGATAAAAGGAGGAAGTGACAAGTACACAGACGACTACTTGCATATCTTACCTGCTGGACTTGGCATGATGGGGGTCCCGGGTGGTCCTCCTCCTCCCGGAGGTCCCTGAAATGTGTTTTTAAAAAAACGATGAGAACCATTTCGGTATGCCTCAGAATTCAGGAATGCCTGATTAGTTATTTTCCATGCATATCTTGAGCTCAGGAAAATGTTTGTAATGATATAACACTATTTTGCATAGATGCCAACCTGCCGATGGGTCACGAGTTTCCAGGCACTCCCCTAATTACGAACATTTGAGTTGCCAACAACGGTACATACGAACATTTTTTAGAGTCACAGATGGAGTATTCTCTCCAGTTGTACATGTACATATTTTTATAGAGCATATATTTTATTAAATGTTTATTTTTAAGTACAAACCAATATAGGTGGCTTATACAAGCCTTAAACATACTTATATAAACCTTAAAGGACAACCGACGCCTACGACGCTTTGGTGCATTTTCTGGGATGATACATTGGAGTCCAGACGGCTCGAATTGATACAGAAGGACTTCTTTAATCGATTGCAAACACTTATGCTTTCCTCCTCAGAACTATTTGAATCATATTCATAACTGGATGAGTAACAAGAAAGCATCTTCTCCAAATCTGAAGCCATTGTTTTGATTATAGAGCAAGGCAAGACGTCCTGCCGTGACGTCATGAACAAGGGGGCGGGACCTTCTGAAACTCGCCATCTCCGAGGTCATTTTGAAGTAGTTTTGGGATACTTTAAGTAATTTTTATTGGTGTTTTACATTTGACTAAAAATAATAGCCTGTGTGTTTTGGGTATTTTAGATGCTATAAAACGTTTTTCTGATGTCAGTTAGGAAACAAAAAAATGGTGTTGGTTGTCCTTTAAACATACTTATGTAAGCCTTAAACATACATTCCATACAAAATATACAGTAGCACTGAAGCAACTTATGAACAAATTCACCTTCAGAACATATCTCGTTCGTAAGTTGGGGAGCGTCTATTTCAAAATCAGCAAATAAAATGCATTTGGTCGATTTCGCTTGGTTCAGAATGACTAACCTGGAGCGGCATTAATTTTCATTCGGAGTCAGACATTTTTATGGAACTATTTGACATGAAATCGATCATACACACATTTGAAAAAAACGTGTGGTGATTTATGTTTTGTTTGACACAAAACTCCAACTGACAGTGCACTAAGCGGTTTTTCAACTACTTTTAACTCATTTGATGCCATTCACGAATTTATTATTTGTCTTTCATACAGCCACCCACCTTTCAAGCGCAGATAACTCCAGACCCATATAATTTAGGAATTAACTATTTTTCTGATGAAAGAAGAGAGTCTAACGATTCTTACGCTGCATTGAATGCTTATGTAGTCCTAAAACTCAATATTCTGTGGGTCCTGTGATTGTAATAAAAATGACAAAAACCTTGGCACTGGAGTGGACACATTTTTGCACATCATCTGGCAGTGAATGAGTTAAAAAGTGGTCATGATTGACCAGGCTGGCGCTTATTGTGAAATAAGACTAGTTGTAGTGCATGTGTATTTATGTTTTCTAAATTTCTGGGAGAAACAAATAAAACTTACAGCATATTTACATACTGTAAAAATCGAACCCTCGAGATTAACAATACATACCACATAACTACCTGGAGATGCGGACGAATAAGGAGTCTGGAAAGACATGCAACAACGGCGTAAACAATACAAAGTCATACATATTTATTTATACCGTGCTTTCACAACAGCAGCAGGTGTTACCAAGTGCTTTAACAATTTAAAAAAATGTTCAATGAAATGTGAAGATGAGTGGAACAAGTGGAACACTCACAGAGTTTGAATTTGGAGGATTTGGCCAGGGTCTCCCACCTCCCGGCCCCCTGGAATGCACAGACACACTTGAGTCTCAGTCATTGCTTCAGACACATTGGACTGACTTGGCAAAAACACACTCATTTATAGCCAGAGAGAACACACACACACACACACACACACACACACACACACACACACACACACACACGCACACACACACACACGCACACACACACACACACACACACACACACACACACACGCACACACACACACACACACACACACACACACACACACACACACGCACACAAGCACACACGCACGCACACAAGCACATACACAATGAAGAAAAAACAGCTTAGCTTTTTAGCTGTTTAGCTTTCGTATTCAGTAATTAATGATTCAGTAATTAATATTAATATTAATATTAATAACACCAAATATATAAATGTTACACAATATATTACAGTTTGAAATCTATTATTATTATTATTATTATTATTATTATTCACTGTATTATGTTCATACTGTATGTTTATTGAATTCATATATTGTTTATTAAACAAATCAATAATAATAATAATATGAATATGAATGTGAATATAAATAGCACTAAATATATAAATGTGACATAGTATATTACAGTTTGTAATCTATTATTATTATTATTATTATTATTATTATTACAGCGGTGCCTTGGCTTACTAACTTAATTGGTTCCCAGAGTGTGTAAGGCGAAAAGTGTGTATCCCAAAAATTAATTTCCGATAGGAAACCATTAAAATGAGAATAATCCGTTCCCAGGTCTCCATAAAATATAATTTTCAACTAAATAAGCCTTAAAACTACACACAATATACCTTATTCTATGTATAATAAATGTGCTATTGTAGTGTAATGAAAGAAATACACTGCACTATATAATAAAGTCACTTTATTTACATTTGTGATGGTCGTTGATGGCTCTTAATTGACACATGTTGCTTCCTTACTTGTAAGGAAGCAACTTACGAAACTGAGGCATCACATTATCATTGATCATGTTGATGATTCTCATAGCCACAGACTTTTCAGGATGGAACTCTTCAATAAAAGCCTGCACATCATTCCACTTAGCAGCCATCTCCTCCTCCTCACCCTCAGATGACAACTCCTAAATGGCTTGCTTCTGCTTGTCCTCTTGAAGGCAAATCAAATCCTGTCTTGAGGACCTCATTATGGTCAGCAACAAGCTCATCGATGTCATCTGCACCCACTTCGAGTCCCGTAGGTGCTGGCAGAGATTTTATTTCAACAAAAGGCGCGAGTCCGATGATTCCACGGACCCATAATGACAGGACAAAAGAAGGCGGGCGGGGGCGATCCGTCCAGCCTATCAAGCTTGGCAAAATAAAATGGCACACGGGGGTGCAAAAACTCGCGATCCCAGAAAGCAACAAACTTACGCCCGAGGTGTCATCATGTCACTGGTGAGGTGATTAGGGGATTGACAGCAGCTGGCGGAGGTTGGGAGCGGCGGCCCCACCCCAGCTGTCAACTCGCACGTGACAAGTTCGGTGTCATTAGTCACATGAAAGCATCGAGTAAATAACGCCTTTGTGTAAAGCTTTGTTGCGAAGTATGGTAGCAATGGTGGACTTAGCATATCGGTACTGGGCTCTTTATTTGTAGAACGGTAGTAGAAATTTACTCTCAGGGAAGTGACACACAGTGTGGGAAATGTGTCAGGCTGAGATTCACATGAAAGCCGCAAAACGCCCACCTTGTTCGTGTTTCTCAATGATCTCCTTCTTCTCCTCGACTGTAATTTTGATTTGTGTCTCCTTCGGCTGAACACGAGCCTGTGGTGGGGTCTTTTTCGGTCCCATAACAGCATAAGTAGCGTTGAAGACAATCGACGTGTGCACTCATAGAAACGGGGTGTGGAAAGGTAGGCCGGCTGGGCGCTGTTCGGTCGTGTGCTTTGGTGTTCTTCCGCCGAAGAGTACTCCGCCAGCCGTGGTGGGGGGTGTGTATCGCGAAACGTAGAGCTTAATCCAAGGTTTAATTTTCATAAATTTAACGTTCGTAAACCGAAAAGTTCGTAAGGCAAGGTGTTCGTAAACCGAGGCCCCACTGTGTACACTGTATTATGTATTATTATATGTATTATGTATTATGTATCATTTTGCTGCTGTGAAATGTAAATTTCTCCACTGTGAGACTAATAAAGGCAAATCCAATTCAATCCAATGTTCATACTATATGTTTTTTGAATTCATATATTGTTAATGAATTAAGTAATAAATAAATCAAGAAGAAGAAGAATAGATTAAAAACTATTATATACTGTATTACGTTCATATATTTCGTGATATTCATGATGTGAGGGTTAAACTCATCAGGAGGTAGACTTTTTTTCTGAAACATCCTAACTATGAATCTTTACAAAATGAGAATGAATAATTATTTTATGATTAAAACAACTATTAAAAATATTCGACACATTTATATTTTTGTAAAACATCAATACAAAAGCATGTCTGTTTGATTTGTACAACTTACATGTTGAGACCCGGCATTCCAGGCCCAACAAGTGCATTCAGTGGCGGCCTCATTCCTCCTCCGTAGCCCTACAAACATGAGAACCGAATCAGTGTTTAAGACTAAAAGAGAGCCGCCAACCAGGGATCACACACACACATACACACCTGCGGCCCGAGGGGCACCATGCCCCGAGGTGGCGTCATCCGCTGCATTGGCCCCCCCATATTTGGGTGACCTAGAACACAGAAAATACAATTTACAAGTGTCCTTCCATGCATGCTTGGATCTACCTGGACTCACCTTGCTGTCTTGTGGGGTCCATGCCACTGGGCAACATAGGCTGACTTCCTGGCACACCACCAAGCCCCTGCAGACGAGATCCAATTCGTCATTCGTATCACGTCCACGAACGCAGATTCCCTTTTCGTCTTTGTCGCTGCTGTGTTTGAGCCTACCAAGAGAGGGCGCTGTGCCACGTACCTGATTAGGTAATCTGAGAGGTGGTCTGGGTCCTCCCGGGTATCGAGGGGACATAAAAGGCTGTAACAAAGAGATGCGAATTGAGGTTGAAACCAAAACAATGGCAAAGTTGAAGTGCCATGCATTTTAGTAACTCTGCTCTTTTCGTTTGCCGCAGTGTGACGCCAGAGGTATGTATTGTTTGCCTTTAACTGAGAAAATGACACCAAAATGACATAATCACACACGAAAAGTATTGCAATCAATGACACCATTAAAGTAATAACGCAATTCAAGACAGCAAAACACAATATGAACATCGAATCATTATTTTTAACCATTCTAAAATGATTGACAGTCGGTTTGTTAGGAAAACAAACTGAACTCATTATTTGGGAACGTATGTGCAGGCCAGCATACCCGTCGAAAACCCAAATTGAGACTCAAAACCCGACCAAACTCCAGGACATCGAGATGGACGTGCTAACTGGCAGGTCGCTATGTTGTACAGTGAAGGAAATTATTTCTCTTACTTTTATTTCATTTGGTAAAGGTGACCACGAGGAATGCCACTCACACCATAATGCCGTGTAGTACCACACGAGAAGTAGTTTTAGATCTTACCACAAGGAGGCGACAAAGCTTTTGTGTTTGCGATCTGGCACTCATGTCACCATCAATGCACTGGTTGATACATTTCCCTGAATTCAATGCAGCCAATGTGGGTTTCGTTACCACTCTGAAGGTGTGAATGTTTGTATGAGTGGTTGTCTGTTTCTTTACGTGCCCTTTGACTGGTTAACGTGCCCTGTGACCAATGTCCTGCATCTTTTCCAAATCTCTTTGTAGCAAAACACCTGATTCAAATGATCACATCATCAGCAAGCTATATGGAAGCATGGCATTTACCTTGTTCATTGTAATTAGGTGTGTTGCAACAGGAAGACCTGGAAAACATCCAGGAATCGAGTTTGACACTTACTGTCTTTGCTAAGGTATAGTCGGTCTTTTTCCAAGCATTAACTGGGGTACACCTTGCAAATACACAAATGGAGTGGTGTATATTTATCTCTATCTTTTCTCATTATGCTATCAACAAATGAATAGTAAGTCGAAAGATATTAATAGTGAAGAAAAAGAGTAAATGAATCAATCGTGCATCTTAAAGCACAGGCGTCAAAGTCAAGGCCCGGGGGCCAAATCTGGCCCGCCACATAATTTTCTTCGGCCCGCGAAAGCACATCAAATTTGTGAAATTCCACAATGCTTGCTAAAGTCCGAACCACAAAGTCTAATTGCCCCATATAAACCACAATAACAGTCATTATTTTTTACTTCAAAATTTAAAAGTAGTTATTCCTGAAATTGATGTGTGCTCTACATGTAATATGTGGAGGGGATTAAACATTCTAATGGCTTCCCCAAATGCATAACAGCCCCCAAGAGGAACCCGTTGCTACAATGTGCCCTGTGGCAAAAAAATGAGTTTGACACCCTTGTCTAAAAGTATATATAGTAGGTGGAAATGACGTGGTTCACTCTTTTGTGATGAACTGCATGAGAAAATAGTTAAACAGTTAATGTACAATGTTACAAAATCAAGCAATTTGGGGATTTTTTTTAATCTGTGGTCTGTAATATCAGAATCTGGAGTTATGACGACATATTAAGTGGTAAGACCGAAAGCCAACTTTGAATGCCCTTGACCTACAATCCTTCAGGCGGCACTGCATCGAAAACCAACATCAATATGCAAAGGATATCACCACAAGGACTTCGGAACACTTCAGAAAACCAATGTGAGAAAATACATCCGCAAGTGCAACTTAAAATTCTACCATGCAAAGCAAAAGTCATTTATCAACGTCTCCCAGAAACGCCGCCGGCTTCTTTGGGCCTGAGCTCATCGAAGATGGACTGATGCAAAGTAGAAAACAGTTCTGTGGTCTGATGAGTCCACACTACCAATTGTTTTGGGAAAGTGTGGATGTTGTGTCCTCCGGGCCAAAGAGAGAAAAGAACCATCCGTACTGTTCTGGACGCAAAGTTCAAAAGCCAGCATCTGTGATGATATCGTGCTGTTTTAGTGCCAGTGGCATGGCTAACTTGCACACAGTCAATGCGTTATTAATGATGAAAAGTGCCTTCAGGTTTTGGACAAACATGTTGCCATCCAAACAATGCCTTTTTCAATGAAAGACGATGTCAGCAACATGACTTGCAAATCATTGTACTGTATTCTGTTGTAATTTATTTTTCAACACTCCATTTCAACTTAATTGGGAACAAGTTTGTAATTTAGTCAATACACACAAAAAAATCCTGGGTCTTTGTCATTGTCACCTGAATTCCAGGACCCACAGTATATTGAGTTTTGGTACTACATAAACATTCAATGTAGCGTTAGACACTTTAGACTCTCTTCTTTCATCAGTAAAAAATTGTTCATTCCTAAATTATATTAGTCTGGAGTTATATGAGCTTGAAATGAGGGCGGCTGTTCAAAATACAATGCCTATACATAGATATTGGTTCATATCGGGTTTTAACAACAGCTGAAGCTGGAACAAAGCGCACACCTGGAAAAAAGGGAAATGCTGCCCCTTTGTGGAAAGTAAAAAAAAATTGCCATCGGCCATGGCCACTGCTTTATCGGCACTCAAAGAAGAAAAAACAAAACCCAAACAAATTCGGGAATGGCGCTTTACATCATATTTTCAATTCCTGAATTAATTTGTGAATAGCAGTGAAGGAGTTAACTTCAACAGCTACTTTTTGAAAGTTGCAACTCAAGAAAGGCCCGTTACAGTTACTGAGCTGCATGTCAGATGCTAGCATCAGAGATGGGTTAATGAAGACAACTAATCAATGAGCACCTGGCACACTCACCATCATGTACTCACTGTATAATTTTTGCAATACGCTCACCTGAAAAAATCCTGGTGGGACCGGACCCACGGACATGCCATCTCCTGGGGGAAGGTTCCCGAGTACGGGACTTGGGGCTGCTGCTGCACTCTGAAAAATGAGAGTAAATAACGAGATACCTCGTTTATAGAGTGCAAGGTACTTTTGGATTGGATTGGCTGCAATATGGAGTCGGATGTCAAATTTACTCAAGCATGAAAAAACAAAACCCGAAGAAATACGGGAATAGCATCCTACGTACATATTTTCATTTCCTGAATACATTTGTGAATGAGTTAAAGTCACATACATGTATACGCACGGACGCTACATTTTATGCTTAGCATTTTGTGTGTGTTCACTTCTAAACATTTAAATATGTTAAAAGTTACACGTGTTTAAAGTATGAGTTCAGGTATTTTTTTTTTTATTGTTCAATATCTTCATTTTTTTTAATCACAGTTTCACCTGGTTCTGGAATGTATATCTGGAATCGGGAAATAAAAACAGTTTCTCTCAGTAAGAGAATAGTCATAATAGTCAAATAGTTAACAAAACAAGTTCATTTTTGGATTGGATTTGCCTTTATTAGTCTCACAGTGGAGAAATTTACATTTCACAGCAGCAAAGTGATGAAAGGAATGAAAGTAGAAAAACAAAATACCTCTTGCGGCGCTGTCTTGAAGTCAAATGAAAAAAAACAAAACAAAACAACAAATAATATGACAGCACAAAGACAATATGACAAAACAAAGACACAGACAAAGACAATCCATGCATGTTGTTTTTTCTACCTTGTTTGCCACATTTGAGCCCCTGTCAACCTTTTCAACCAATGCCCTCCTACCATCTCATCTTGACATGTTACTACAATGTGAACAGTTACATCTCTGATGATGACATTGGAACATGGCGTCTGGTGTTTTTTTTATCAGCAAGTGTCTTCCCACTCCCCTTTTGTTCTTCAGTGATGACTTTCCCTCCTCACCAAAGGCAATGGACGGAGGTGGAAGTCACCCCGATTCTCTGAAGTTACGGCCTGCTGACTTTGCAGGTCGCAGAGGAACAGGGTTTAATCAGGGCTGAGATAAAAGCAGACTGACGACACACTCAAATTCTCCTCGGCTCCACCAACCACCCGAATTTGCTATTCCCTCATTTTTCCACATTTTCTTTCACATTTCCTCACACTGTTCACTGCTGATGCAAACCAAGCTTTGGGAGAAAATGTGGATGTGGATACAGACGTTGTGGAACACGTAACGACATCAAGAGAGTAGCTTTTGTGAGTTTTCATCCATTTCATTCTCATTTTCTTGCACCCTGGATTACCCAGAACGCATCTGCACCGTGGCAGCCTGGAGGTTCGCTGAGTTTGCCTTCATGCTCAGAGAGAGAGGCAGAAAGAAAGAGAGAGAGACAGAAAGACAGACAGACAGAGAGAGAGAGAGACTGAGAGAGAGAGAGAGAGAGAGAGAGAGAGAGAGAGAGAGAGAGAGAGAGAGAGAGAGAGAGAGAGAGAGAGAGAGAGAGAGAGAGAGAGAGAGAGAGAGAGAGAGAGAGAGAGCAAAATAAGGACAAAGCGGAGAGAAATTGTGAGTTTGCAGCCTTGTTGGTGTGCACTTTTTGTTTGTTAGTGTACCTATTTGTGTGTGTGTGTTGGTTGGTGAAGGAGAAGAATATCTCTCTGACCCGCTGACAGTGAATTTTGTCTCTTCAAATGTGTGAACAAAGAGAGAAAATAAGAATAAAACCAAGATGTCTGCCTGCCCCAAAGACAAGCAGCAACATTCACCAAAATCCAAAAATTGTACCCTTTAGAATTAAACCAAAAATTCTTGTGCTTTTAAAATAAAAGTACTGTATTTTCAGGTGTATTAGGCGAACCCAAAAGCCTTATATGTGAAGTAACATTATGCCACAACAGGTCTCACAACAACACTCAGCAGCCACCGACTCCACTTCTCCCTGTAGAAGAAGTTGTGCTTAAACCCAGCCTCTACTGTAGCGCCTTATAATGTGGCATACCTTATATTTGGAAAACATTCGTATATTTGGAAAACTTGTTTTCATTCATTGAAGGTGCGCCTTATAGTCCAGTGTGCCTTATATATGGAAAAGGTTTGAAACTACACCGTTCATTCGGGGTGTGCCTTATACACCGGAAAATAAGGAAATATTTGGGAAAATGCAACATTTACTGTCCACCGTCTCAAACGAATTTATTCATCAATAATTTGCGTAGATGTGCTAAGTCATGTGAAGCAATTTTACATTTAGCGTATTTTACATACTATAAGTCTTGTAAAACTATGAAATTCTATTAAAATCAGATAGTGTGCCTTATGTATGGATCAATATTCTGTTTTCTTGGATGTAGTATTTTAAATATTCTTTAAAGTGCTTTGTTTCAGCTCTAGCGGCTGAGAAAGCTTCATTTTGTATTGTATTGTATTCCCTTTACGTCTGTGTAAGCTCTCAGTCGTACAGGAGTGGTCCATCGATGAGAAGGTTTCTTCAGCCGTCATCTGTACAAAAGTGAAGGTTTCGGACGTTTCGCCTCCTATCCAAGAGGCTTCGTCAGCGAACTAAAGTCTGACTGGTCGTATCTTATATGTTAGTCAGGAATGTAGGAACAATCAGTGGGGCCACAGGGGGGGGTCCCGCGCCTCCCCCAACCTGAGAGTAGGGACCTATCATAGCTGTGTCCGGCGCCACCAGGTCTGGACATTAGGGATATATAAATGGGGCCGATACGACCAGTCAGACTTTAGTTCGCTGACGAAGCCTCTTGGATAGGAGGCGAAACGTCCGAAACCTTCACTTTTGTACAGATGACGGCTGAAGAAACCTTCTCATCGATGTATTCCCTTTAGTGTCGTTCCATCTGAAGCCAGAATTGTAGCTTCCATCAGAAGTGTCATACTATTCCGTGTGCCGTATATATGAAAACCATTTTTAAAAAGACCATTAATTGAAGGTTCGTCTTATACTGTGAAGCCCCTAATAGTGTGTAAAATGCGATATTTTCGGTTCACTGTTAAAAAGGACTATGTCGGAAACCTGAATTACAAAATGTGTTTGGCATTCATCCATTACAGTATCACAATCATCGGTTTCTATGTTGAATTCTTAAAGCTCTAATCAGAAGAAAATATTTGTTCATTTCAAGCACTTGTCAGATCATAACACGAAGTAAACTGCAGTCACTTTTTATTGCTGTGTTTGTGAGTCATAACAATCCTTCCTATTCTACTAAAAGCGTAATTGTTTTAATAACATTCACACCAGTAAGAAGACACTCGAGGTGCCTCAAGAAGAAGACAATGGAATATTGTATTATATTGTGTCTGTTGACGCTAGAATCATCAATATGTAAATTTGGCCATCACCAATGGCTTGTGCAGCTAAGGTTAAAAACATTCATTTGATAAAACCACATCCCTGCAGCAACGTTACTGAGGCTCACTTTCCAGAAGTGATCAGATTTTACCTTTATTAGCCATTTAAAGGTAACTTTTGGTGCAGAGCCATTAAAGAAAAGAACAAAAAACAGGGCTACGGTAACTCTTTTTCTGTAACTTAATCAACTCCTCCTATTTGCTAACCTAATTCAAAACAGCCTAAGGGAAACTAAGCTCATCAGTTAGTACAAAGCGAAACTGCGGCTTACAAGGGGCGCTCAAGACAATCGACACTGCCATACAGACAACGGTTCTTTTTAAAAAGTTTGGTGGAATTGTACAAAAGTGATATTTTTTGAGGGTATCCTTTGAATGGATTGGATTAGCCTTTATTAGTCTCGCAGTGGAGACATTTACATTTTTACAGCAGCAAAGTTAGGAAAGGAAGATAAAAGGAAAGAAAGAAGTTGAAAAACAAATTACAAGAGCTGCGAGTAGGGCAGCTACTCTCATGGCGCCATCTTGAAGTCAAAAGAACACAAAAACTAAATAGCAAATAATATGACAACACAACACATAGACACAGTCATTTAATCTGAAGCACTTTATGCACCCTCTTTGTTGCATGAAGCAGTTCTAGATGACGGAGGAGAGGATCAAAGCGTCTTTTTCACAGTGGATTAGGGACGTCATGGTGGAATGTGCGCGTCTACTACAAACTAAATGTTAAAAGCAAAAACGAAGCTGTAGCCTCCATTGACAAAAAAAATTGTCCTGCATCTCCTGCCCCACGTAAATCCGCTTCAATTCCAAGCCGCGACCGTTCCACATACGCATTGCCGTTGCGGGCTCCTCAAGCCATGCATCTATCCAGCCGCAGACTGTCCAACAGCACCGACCTTTCCGCTGAACAAAGCGGGGCTGTGAAAATGCTGCTCAATCGCCCCCCAGAGCTGTCCAGCGATGACAGTCAAATGGCACTGACATTCCTCCCAAATCAAAAACAGTGCTGGCAAATTCGAGCTGCACAGTCTCCTCGAAGAATGCCGTGACCAAAAATGCTGAAAAACAATCCGTGACCAAATCATCATCCCTCTGTCCTTATTCATGCAATCATCCTTTGACGTATGAGGGACGGAATACCCATTTCTGACTTTTTCCTCTGTCGGTATGCAACAATGTTTTTATATTCCACTGAAATATGGCCATTGTAGTTTTATGGGATTTGGATATTGTTGTATTGCAGCCCTGTAGAATGATTGTAGAAGAGAAAGCCGTCTCTTCATTAGAATTACAGTTTGTGGCACAAATAATCTTACGTACCATGTAGAACCCAACTTGCTGTTATATTGAATCGGCTTGATTTCAAAGCTGATCCCGTGCTCCCCCGTGGAGGATGCAAACATTTGTTAGGGGGAAACGGGAGCGTAATTATACAGTACGGCACTACAGGATAAACTAATCAGACAGCACACTACATTCACACGGCACTAATGCAATCACTGCTATGTCCCAGTAATACATAATGAGATAACACATGCTATATGTTTAACACTTGTGTACCATAGTGATGTGTGTGCATGTGTGTGTGTAAGAGCAGAATCATTTCCATTCTGCTTTAGAGAGTGAGCAACACTATGAGAGACACTGCGTGAGTGGAATGTCAAATATTTTTCTCTCATGTCTCTTTCTGCATCTCCATTTTGCCTTTTTTTCTCTCCTCGCCAAAAAGTGGGTTGCTTTTTGTCAAACCTTAGAAGAGCATTGTTCAATGGAAAAAAAAATGTGTACATAATATTCTTGTCATTGATGGGCGTTGGGGGATGAAATGTTTTCATCGCCATGCAACTCAAATTGTATTACCTCTGTGTCCATGCCTACGCAGTACACACACGATCGGGGCCGGAGATCAAATAATTTATATCACCTTTATAAGTGACCACAAATGATGACATTATCAGGGTCATCACCTCATTCCAAATATGATTTTAATAATAAAATATATATCACATCAGCAATTTGAATTAACAGCTTCCTCAACACTATTCTACTATCCAAAGCCAGACAAAAACTGATCTGAAGAAAGCCATATACGTTTATTTCACCCAAATTGGACTTTTTGCACAGTTTAACTCATTCACTGCCAGACGTGCAAAAATGTGTCCACACACTGCCACGGTTTTTGTCATTGTCACTCAAATTCTGGGACCCACAAAATATCTAGTTTTAGGACTACATAATAATTCAATGCAACGTAGGAAATCTTAGACTCTCTAATTTCATCAGAAAAAAGAGGTAATTCCTAAATTATATAGGTCTGGAGTTATGTGAGCTTGAAATTAGGGCGGCTGTCCAATATACAATGCAATACATATACTGTATATTGGTTTATATAGCGCGTTAACAACAGCTGGAGCTGTAACAAAGCGCTAACATGGAAACATGGAAATGCTGACCCCTAATGTAAGGGAAAAACATTGCCAGAGGTCTGACCAGCACTTTATCGGCACCCCAGCAAGAAAAACTAAAACCAGAACAAATTTGGGAATGCGCTCGACGTCATATTGTCAATTCCCGAATAAATTAAGTAAGTCAAAGTGGTTATAGCTTCTTTCACTCTTTTCGTGGCCTAAATTTATGAATTAATGTATTACAAAAGTGTTTAAATTTACAATAATTATTTTATTTAAATTGCAAACCATAAGTAGTAGTACAAGTTTTAATTTGATTTGTACACCTTCATGATAAGAGTTGCATGTGATGGAAAGTAATGACAAGACAGATTAGTGAATAATCATGAATCCTGTCACAATAAACATGCTAATCGGCTCAGTTCATTAAGAATCCAAATAAAATGCCATCGGAGTAAAGGCGGTTAATTGCTAGTGACCCCATTAAGCCACACGGGAGCCACATTAACGTCAGTTCTTTGAGCGGCAAAAGTATTTCGCCGTTTGCCCTGTCCATCAAGAAATGATGGACAGGCTGTCTCGAAAGTCAGCATGCTTGTTGTCACTGGGACATAAATCCATGATTGGCACTTGGATGTAATCTGACACGGCGCCATGCGGTCTATGTCAATTCAAAGCAAGGCCGTTGGTTTTAATTGCACCGTAATATATTGTAATGTACAATAATCTGCAGATTGAAGCAATAGTTCGGGCTTTTTATTAGCATTTTAATAGTGAAAGGCCATCATTTTTTAAAGTCAGAAGGATGCAAATACAGTATAAAATAATAAAAATAAATTGTCATTGGCTTAGCATGACATTTAGTTCCAAACGACATGCTTTCTTGTAGGTACTTAGTCTATCATCTCAGACTGTACATTAATCAAAACGACACACACATCCTGAACCAGCCGCATTTGACCTGACCTATGAGAAAAAGTTGTCCTCATTCAGTCACGTGTCCATCATTTTCTCCACTGCATCACGCATGACCATAATGTGTATGTTGGCAGGGGGGCATAAACACCTTCAACAAAACATTGGACATCAAAGGTTTTGTGTGAAGACTGCGGGTTGAGCTCTCCGAACGAAACGACAAACAGGAAGGGACTCCATATCTCCTCCCTCTTTAACGCTCTCATGATTCTCTAAAATGCCATTAGTCCACTTCCTGAGCGAGAGAGCGAGAGTAGGATGGAAAGAGGAGATGCTCCAAATTTGACACACACGCCCCCACACACACGCACACATATAGCAAACAACTCCCTTTTGATAAAAATTAAAATGCTCTCTAGCACTCCAATGTTTTTTATGAGCAACACATGCCAGACATGACTGTCACATTTCAGTTTGTGATCAACGCGTGGCACTGTCGGGCACCGCCTGCAGCTGCACAGGTGTTGGTTGTTTTAAACAGCGGTAGTTAAAAGGATTCCCGGCACGACCATTCCATTGTTTGTTTCACCCTGTCAGGTTTGGTTCATCGTGTCATGTTTTAGTCCTGGTTTTATTTGCTATTTTGGACGTTTTTGTTCCAATGACTTTGTTGATTGAAATGTTGTTCCTGCTGACCTTATTTAATACAATTTGTCAAATACACCCTGTTCCTCCTGCCTGTCTGCTTTTTTGGACCAACACAAACTTGGAAATCGTGACAATGACAGGAAATAACAACAATTACAACAAAAAAATATCCTATTTTTGTTGTGTAGGCATTGCTTGGATGCAATATTGACCTGGCCTTCTCGTTGTTCAGCCCTGAATCCAACAGAACTGAAAAGTCATGTCACATCCACCACCAGACACACTTCCATTAATTATGAATTTTATTGATGAAATTTACTGCCTGTGAGCAAATTTTTTTGGGGCACTTTAATTTATTAGGCACTGTCATTCTGTCTTCAGTGGTTTAGTTATTTGGGTTTTCGTTCTTCTTTCATATCCTGTTTGTTCTTGAAATGTGTGTCTGTTTATGTGTGTGTGTTTAATTGGATAAATGGATGGATTTGCCTTGATTAGTCTCACAGTGGAGAAATTTACATTTCGCAGCAGCAAAGTGATGAAAGGAATGAAAGTAGAAAAACAAAATACATAATTGTGGACCCCAAAAATGCAGGCAGGAGAGAGGAGCAGGGTGTATTTGACAAATTGTATTATATAAAGTCAGCAAGAACAAAATGTCAATCAACAAAGTCATCAGAACAGAACGGTCCAAAGTAGCTAACAAAACCGAGAGTAAAACATGACAAGATGAAACAAACCTGACAGGTAAAACAAACAATGACCCGATACTGAATGGTCACGCTGGGAGTCCTTTTAACTGATTAAAACGACCAACAAGTGTGCAGCTGCTGGCAGTGCCAACCGTTGGTCGCAAGCCGAAATGTGACAATATCTTTACAAAAAAACAATATCAATATTAAAAGGCTCACAAAACCTGGAAATATACATAAATAGGTCCCAATGTCTCTTCCTATTTTAGGATTTTTCTTAACCCTATAAATGTATAAAGTGATGTTTTACAGACAGTTGTTGGCTTGGCTTTACTGTGACATGGGAAAATGTAATTATTCTGCATGCCTTTTAAATGTTGTTGTTTGGCATAACAGCAGTATGAAAAATAGGTCAAACTGTAAACATTGGTACAACAATTTTACAGAAAATAATGTCATTAAATTCTAACAGTCCTAATTCTACGACTATTATGACATTTCAAGATGGAAAGAAAACCTGAAGGGATAAGATTTCAATTGATTTCAGTCCAGAACAAATCTCTGGCCCCGGCAATTTCTCCCATCTTTTCCATTTTTATCGCCTCGAGGATAAAATGAGCCCCTCACGCCGCCATTATAGCTGATTATCAGCTATAATGGCAGCACAATGCTAATCTACCTGACTTCACGAGGCAATTACAGGTAGGGCGCTATCAACTACTCAGTGGGGGATGCGGGTATACCTCTTGTTTATCACTGATGTCATTATCGACCCTTGTAAACGTCTCTGGCCAGTGACGGCCCATTGTGAGATGTGAGGTGGTGCTGCGGGCCGCTGCGCTGTCAGATACACGCAACGGGCGGAAAATGATAGCCAGCGTGGTTCTGGAGAGTCGCACTTCAGCACAAGTCTCTATCTCACTTGGCTTCACCGCGCTACGGGGGGGGAGATAAGAGGGAGAGACGCAACAGAGCGAAGAGGAGGAAGATTACAGACATAGTTTGGGAACAAGAGGATGCTGTGTCATGCTGTGTTATATGCACACACACAGCCATTAATGTGCATTATAGTCATAAGAGTAGGGCGGTGTTGTGGTAACTGTTGCTGTCTTTCGTGCAGATAGCACAAGTTTGATTCCCGGTCGGTGACGCATTGCTAGATCTAAACTCGTCAGTGAGTGCAGCCAATGTAAAAAACGTGCCACCCCCAACAAAGAAAAAAAAATCATGATTAGAACATTAATGTTCACACCACTAAGTGGGAATTGAACCCACTTCAAAGTCGGCTTGTGAACATTTTGAACAGTTGCCAAACTTGAGGGGGTGGGCCAAATACAGCCCAATTTTTTTTGGCTCACTAAAGGCAGTGTTTGAAATAACGTCTGCCCGGAGGCCCGGGACGTACAACTTTAACGTCGGTCGTACAACTTTAACGTCGGTCGTACAACTTTCAAAATGTCTCGGCCAACTTCTTCAAGAAAAAATAAATAGATCTTTTTCAAATCAAACGTTTTATCCAATAAAGCAAAAGCTACAAGCAAATCGCTGCATACTGGGCATGGCAGCCAATCAGAAGTCTGTTTCGTGCTTCGGACTATACCGTGACTGTAAAGTGTACTTGAGAGTTTTGAAAGGCGCTTAGAAAGAGCAGTCCACCTGGCTTTTAGCAGACAACACAACGCAAACATTGCATTGTGCACCATGACGACAAATGACAACTGGAGCAAAATCTTCAGCAACAGATATTTACCATACATTAAGCAAGGGAGCATTTGTGGTAGGTACTTCTTTAATTAAAAACATCCTTTATACTTCGCAACAATGTTTTTTTTTTGCGATTAGTCGTCGTATTGTGTTTCAAGTTGCGAAAAATGGGGCAGGAAACTTTATGGCCGGGCAGGCAACTTTTCAGAGTTGTCTGCCCTGGTGTCCGCTAACTTTTTGTCATGAGTTTCAGACACTGCTAAAGGACGTAAAATGTTTCTATGTAACGTTTCTTGCTGAATAGATTTGTTCTTTTCATTGAGGAACAATATTTTTAAAACAAATTGCAATCACTTTTTTTAGAATCTTCCCAAATTCCAAACAGCTCCCGATAGTGTTATTATCTGTCTTAATCTTGAACATGCAAAATTCATAAAGCAATGCCTAGAAAGGCCCAACAGATAATCTACTTCCTGAGGCTGCTGAAGAAGCATGGCCTGCCACAAGAGGTGCTACGACACTTCTACACAGCAGTCATCGAATCAATCCTGTGTTCTTCCATCACCCTTTGGTTCGGGGTGGCCACAAAAATGGACAAAATCCGACTTCAACGGACAGTTAGGACGACGGAATAAATCATTGGCACCGCCCTACTCACTCTTGAGGATTTGCACACTGCAAGAATCAAGACAAGAGCGCGAAAAATCCTACTGGAGCCTCCGCATCCTGCTCACCACCTTTTCCAGGAGGCGCTACCGATCCATGTTGGTGCGCATGGATCGGCAGACATTTAAACAGCTTCTTCCACCGGTCCATTAACTCTCTAAACAGTACGTCTGTGTAAGCTCTCAGTCGTACAGGAGTGGTCCATCGATGAGAAGGTTTCTTCAGCCGTCATCTGTACAAAAGTGAAGGTTTCGGACGTTTCGCCTCCTATCCAAGAGGCTTCGTCAGCGAACTAAAGTCTGACTGGTCGTATCGGCCCCATTTAAATGCAAATTTCCCCATTGCGGGACGAATAAAGGTATTCTGATTCTGATTCTGATTCTGATTCTGATTTATATATCCCTAATGTCCAGACCTGGTGGCGCCGGACACAGCTATGATAGGTCCCTACTCTCAGGTTGGGGGAGGCGCGGGACCCCCCCCTGTGGCCCCACTGATTGTTCCTACATTCCTGACTAACGATTGGCCTATTACACCCACTCCCCCCGGTATCACCTCATCAGCATAACGACCCTCATCAGCATTGCGAAAGTTGCCTAACCTGTTTTGCCTGAGCAGGCTATTGTATGAACGATCCAAATTGAACCTCACACCACCAGACCGGTTTAATGAAGGATTTTGTTGTTTTATAAGAATCGCCTCTTTTACCCCCCTTTCAAACCATCTATGTTCTTTCGCTAAGATTTTAACCTCATTGTCGTCAAATGAGTGGTTAGTAGCTTTTAGGTGCAAATGTACTGCCGATTGAGGCCCACTAGTATTATCCCTGCGATGTTGATAAAGTCTTTTTTTTGAGAATTTGTTGAGTCTCCCCAATGTACTGCTCTTTACAATTTTCATTCTTACAATGTATGGAATAAACTACATTACTTTGTTTTTCATTTGGTAGCCTATCTTTTGGATGCACTAATTTTTGCCTTAACGTGTTTATCGGTTTGAAATAAGTAGGAATTTTATGTTGCCAAAGGACTCTTTGTAATTTTTCCGAAACTCCTGCAATGTACGGTACTGCTACTCCTCTCCTTTTAGAATCTTGAGAATTATTGGTTTCGTTCGCTATTCTTTCTTTCTGACATTTGTTGATGTTGATGTTGATACTCTAAACAGTAACCCAAATACAATGGGGCCTCGGTTTACGAACACCTTGCCTTTTGAAATTTTCGGTTTACGAACGTTAAATTTATGAAAATTAAACCTTGGATTAAGCACTACTTTTCGGGATACACACGGAGCGCCGCCCCACCACGGCTGCCGGAGTAATCTTCGCCGGAAGAACATCAAATCACACGACCGAACAGCGCCCCAGGCGGCCTACGTTTCCACACCCCCTTGCTATGAATGCACACGTCGATCGTCTTCAACGATACTTTTGCTGTTATGGGACCGAAAAAGACCCCACCACAGGCTCGTGTTCAACCGAAGAAGACACAAAACAAAATTACAGTCGAGGAGAAGAAGGAGAAATTGAGAAACACGAACGATGTGTGCGTTTGACTGATTTAGCGGCCCGGTACCTAAATGCTAAATCTACCATTGCTATCTACCATTGCTACTTCGCAACAAAGCTTTATACAAAGGCTTTATTTACTTGATGCTTTCACGTGACTAATGACACCGAACTTGTCACGTGCGAGTTGACAGCTGGGCGGGTCCGCCGCTCCCGACCTCCGCCAGCTGCTGTCAATCCTCTAATCACTGACACTGGGACATTTAAACGAGTCGCTGTCACCAGTGCCGGATGATGACGACGCCTCGCGCCTCACCAGTGTCTTGGACTTGCCAGCACAAGAGTGTGCTTCGCCCGAGGTGATTGTTCCACTTACATGAAGGAATTTCATTCGTATAGATTAGATTAGCCTTTATTTCCCCTCGAACAGACTCCTGTGGCAATCATGTTTTCATTGGGAATTTTTCATCTTTGACTTTTGTTGACATCACCTCGCTGGATCAATTAGCCTGTTGTCATTCTAACAGCTACTTGTCTTCCTTTGCCCTCCGTTACAGTAACCTCCCCTTTACACTCTGCCCCCCCTCACACCCCCAACAGTTGAGGTTAAGCAAGGCGTGCATATGTCAGCAATCAAACACACGCATCCATCCACCAACATGTCCAGACGTGCACGTCATATGACTCGGTGTGAAACTAAGCCCCTGGGAGACTCGCTGGTTAGTTAAGACTCAGCGCAACGGAAAGGAGAAAAAGGGGTCATTAGCACCCCCCCCCCCACACACACACAAAGAAAAGAAAGGGAAGTCATATAAAAAGGAAGGAAGCCGAACTTTTTGAGTCATACCGAAAGGTGATTGTGAAAACCCATTCCATCCCATAGTTCTCCATGTCACCCCCCACCAAACCCACCCCACCTTCCACTCAGCTCCCCATTGCCATGGCAATGATGCTACAGTGAGTCACCTGCATATCTCCCTCTTCCTCCTCCTCTTTCTTAACAGTGCCAAGGAACACTGGAGGATGGAGCGAGTAGGAGAGAGACGGCTCTGTTTCCTTGGCAACAGACTTGGGGTCTCCGCATCGCTCCCCTTGGTTCACAACTGCTTGGGAGCAGTTTGCTACCCGCAACGCTTTGAGACAAAAGAGAATTTCATTGTCGTAATCCGAAAACACGTGCCACAAAGTCAAAAGTCTGAATTTTTTGTTAATCGCCCAAACAGGATGTGGATTTTTTTACAACACTGGTAAAAACCAACCAATTGCAAAATAAATAAATATAAAATAGAATGTATTCAATCTTGAGACAAGGAAAGCTAAAAGTGGATGACTATAAATACTCTAGAGCACAGGTGTCAAAGTCAAGGCCCGCGGGCCAAATCCGGCCCGCCACATCTTTTTTTTCCGCCCGCGAAAGGAAATCAAACTTGTTAAATTCCATGATGATTGCTAAAATCTGAGCCAAAATTTCATATTTTTGGATGTCAACCACAATAAAAGTCATTATTCTTGACTTCAGATTTGAAAACGAGTTATTCATTAATTTGCTGTGTGCTCTATATGTAATATTTGAAGGGATTTAAACATTCTAATGGGTTCCCCAAATTCATAACGGCCCTCGAGAGGAAACCATAACTACAATGTGGCCCGCGGCAAAAAATGACTTTGACACCCCTGCTCTAGAGCAAGATTTTGAGGATCATTACTTCTCTGCTCCTAATTATGGTTTGCTGCTAATGCAACATAATATGGTGTAATCTTCAAATTGCTTTGACACTGATTTTAAAGTAAATGTTAGGAGAAAACAACAAATTAGATTTTGACATTTCTACAGAAGAGGTGGCAATTTCAAAGACTTAAAACGATAACACAAACGTGAGTCTGATCATCTTTGACATTCTGGCGGGAAAAAAAGTATTATCATAAAATAATTTTTAGGAAGACAATTACTTTGTATTACAACAACCTGAAATAATAGTGTCAGTCTAAACGCAAACAGTGAAGAAAAACATCACTTCAGTGCCAGGGTTTTTGTCATCGTCACTGGAATTCCAGTACCCACAGAATATTGAGTTTTAGGACGACATAAACACACCATTAAAAACTTTAGACTATCTTCTTTCATCAGAAAAAAAAGAGTTAATTCCTAAATTATATGGTCTGGAGTTATGTGAGCTTGAAATGAGGGCAGTTGTCCAAAATACAATGCAATTTAAACATCTTGGTTGATATAGTGCTTTAACAACAGCTGAAGCTACAACAAGGGACAACTTGAAAAAAGGGAAATGCTGCCCCTTTGTGAAAGGGAAAAACTATTGCCAGCGCTTTATCGGCACCCAAACAAGAAAAAAACAAAACCTGAACAAATTCGGGAATGGCGCTGTATGTCGTATTTTGAATTCCCAAATAAATTTGTGAATGGCAGTGAATGTGTTAAAATGCTCTTGCTTGGCTCATGTGGTTGTGAATTTTGTTTTATGTTACAAACAGCATCCTTCATAAATATCAAGACTAGATAATATACCATAAGTAATGCTGTTTCATTCGCTTTGCGTACACACCCAAGATTGTGTGAGAGAGTTTATAAGGCCGGACACTGTGAGGCATTGCATTTTTATCAAACTAGGCTGCTCTCTGCTTTGTGAGGTCTCCTGTTCGTTTCGAACTGCCACGTGTCTGCCATCCCCCACACTGATGTTGTGCAATGAGGGCAGGTAGCACAATTGCTACCTTCTGTACCATCTTATCTACCCCTCAATCCATTTTCAATACCACGTATTAACATTGCAGGTGATTAGGATGTTATTTAGCTTTTCCCATCGTGTATGTACCGGAACCCAAAAATTATCTCCAAGATTATTTATTTAATCAATGCAATTTCTAATCTCCTTAATTCATTCACAGCCAGATGATGTGCAAAAATGTGTCCATCCAGTGCCAGGGTTTTTATCATTTTCACCCAAATTGCAGGACCCACAGAATATTGACTTTTTTCTTCATAAACATTCAATAGAGCGTTGGAAACATTAGACTCTCTTTTTTCATCAGAAAAAAATAGTTAATTCCAAAATTATATGGGTCTGGAGTTATCTGAGCTTGAAATGGGGCCGGCTGTACAAAATACAGTACGATACATGTTGATTTATATAGCGCTTTAACAACAGTTGAAGCACTAACATGGACAAAAGGCAAATGTTGCCCCCTTGTGGAAGGGAAAAAAACATTGCCATAGGTCTGGCCAGCGCTTTATCAGCAGCCCCGCAAGAAAAACCGAAACCCGTATAAGTTCGAGAAAAGTTTCTCCACGTCACACTTTTCAATTCCGAAAAAAATTCGCGAATGGCAGCGAATGACTTAATCAGAGATAGTCATATCTCTGACACTTAACAACCTCAGGGCTGACTTGAAGCCAGTCACAAGAAGGAGTCATGCAGATTTCCTATACCGACATTCCTCTGAACTCTGCATTTTCTTGTACCTACCAAAGTCTCAACTGCAGGATGGGGACTGAGATGGAGTTTGGTGAAACAAAACGTGGCTTTTTTTGCATTTGATGGATTTACAAAGAAGATTTATCTTTGCTTGTCTTTCACAAACCATTCCAATTCTAGGACTTAAAGGTTTATTTTGCATAGTTTATCCCCACTGGAACCCATCAAAATGAGGAAAATCGTGAAACCAAATTTACACCAACCAAGCCCTGATGTCTGTTACTGATCATATTTTGGACTTAACTCATTCACTGCCATTTCCAAATTTATTTGGGAATTGAAATGCGTGTGTCATTCCCAAGTGCCATTCCCAAATTTGTTTGGGTTTTGGTTTTTATTGCCAATTTGAGTGAAAGTGACAAAAACCCTTTTTGGGTTTGGCAGTGAATAAGTTAATCTAAAAAAAACAAATTGTACACTGCCTTCACTTTTTCTATCTACGAAATGTTGTTATTCCCAATCCTGTAATTGAGAAAAATCAGAGATTTCTGGTCTTACTTGGCTGAGAGTTCCTGTCTTTGTTGGAGTTTCATCTCTTGGCACGCTCAAAAATAAAATACATGTAACGTTTTGAACCTGTTTTTTTCCTTTTTCGTTACTTTAGTTTATCTCCTGCAAATAGGTTTTCAACGAGAAGCTCTCGTCCGTTATTATGCACGTTCTTATCAGAGCTTGCACAGCACAACCAGTAAAATTGTCAGACACTGATAATCTTCTCAATCCAGAAGTTGGGTATCACGCTCATTTTGTCATCCTCGCAAGAATCTCCGAACACTCGTTTGCTTCACGATCGTGGACTGCTCGTTTCCTCCAAAGAAAATTAACTAACTTATGAAATCATAAGCACGGTCCTATCAGAAACAGTGTGCTGAGTGCAGACCTTATGCACTCGCCAAAGACACAATGAAATATTGTTTGTATAGTTGCCAAATTGCTGCAAAATATCAAATTTGTTATAAAAGTAACCTCTTAAATTTGTTTTTGTCATGATCTGGTTGGCGACCAACGGGTGGCGCTGTCGGCCCCGCCGCCTGTACCTGCACAGGTGCTGGTCGTCCTGAGCCTTGGCGGACTGCCATGTTCAGATTGGCGACCACCGGGTAGCGCTGTCAGCCCTGCTTGCTGTCTCGCAGGTGCTGGTCGTTACAATCAGTGACAGTCAAAAGGACTCCCGGCGCGACCATTCGCTGTCGGGTCATTGTTGAATGTTTGTTGTATGCAATTGTATGCATTGCATGCTGTGCATGTGTCTCTTTAACCTTGGCGGACTTTTACACTTGGTTTTCATTTGATACTTTGTATTTGTCTGTTGAAATAATTTTAACGTGTTAGATTTTGTTTCTGTTGACTTTATTTTAATACAATTTGTCAAACACAACCTCCTGCTCCCTCCTGCCTGCTTTTTGGGATCCACATCTGCCATCACCACCTCGCAAACCGTGACAGATTTTTCCACAATTTGAAATCAAGAATAGACTTGATCAGTCATTTCAATGCTACTCGACTACGACATTTGCAGCAATTTTAACGGCAACTCTAAAACTACCCTCTTCAATGAGACCCACCTCATCCGGATAAAGCATTCCAAAATAACTTGTTTTCATGACATCATGGCCTCTCGCAAATGGAATCCATTCATTTACTTTTGAGAATACAATTTACAAAGCACTTAACAGAACTGCAAATGGAGAATCTGATGCCCGAGAAGCCTTCACTGAAGTTAAAAATCAATAACATTGCATCTCACTTCACTCCGTTTCAATGTTCTGTCTTTCCCTGGAAGGAAAACCATCACTGATGTGTTCTACAACAGCATAGTGACATGATTTCTAAACGTCGGACTTGAAAAAGTATTTTCTACAACAAAATATTGATAATTATTTTTGAAAAAGAACAAAAGTTGATCGGGATTAATGCCAAACATTTACACCATTATTAACTCATTCACTGCCATTCACAAATTTATTTGAGGATTGAAAATATGACGTGGAGCGCCAGTCCCGTTTTTTGAGTTTAGTTTTTTTCTTGTTTGGGTGCTGATTTGGTGCTCTCCTTGGCCTCTGGTAATGTTTTTCCCTTCCACAAGGGGGCAGCATTTTCATTTTTTTTATGTTAGTGTTCCAGCTTCAGCTGTTATTAAAGCCCTATATAAACCAATATGTATGTATTGCAGTGTATTTTGGACAGTCACCCTCATTTCAAGCTCATATAACTCCATACCCATATAATTTAGGAATTAACTCTTCTGTTCTGACGAAAGAAGAGAGTCTAACATTTCTTACGCTGCATTGAATGTTGATGTAGTCCTTAAAGTCAATATTCTGTGGGTCCTGGAATTCGAGTGACAAAGACAAAAACCCTGGCAATCGAGTGAACGCATTTTGGACATGTCTGGCAGTGAATGAGTTAAATAGGACTTCACTCACTAATTAGCTACGTTTAGGTAATTGCATTCACAAGGTTCAATTAAAATCTGCATCAGTGTCAAAGTAAAGAAACTATAAAATATATCTTGCTACAATCAGATTTTGAGCATTTACCTTCTTTGGGTCTACCTCGGCGCCAGATACAGTATCTGAGTAGTGCCTCCGATTGGATCTCAGTGTCAGTGAGGAATTGAAAGTGTTTCTTAAAATTGACCTCAGTCTAATTACAATTGCTCCAATTGTAAATATGCGATTACCTCCCCACAGGAAAACCCAAAACAGAGACCTTACGGTCGAACGTGAACGATTTTTTACTTGATGCTCATCACAACAGAAGAAACGATGGACCATGATGTTGTTTAAGATTTCCTTAATTGTTCGTTGCAGAGGTTGTTGAAACATACAGCACATTTATTTTTAAATTTCATGTCTCTTTCTCATTCTAGCTTCTTTCCTGTCCCCGAAAAGAGAGGTCACGCTGCCCTCCAGCTACCATGCCTGCAGCCACGGGATGACATCATCACATAGCTGCCTCGTCCTTGCAGTGACTATTCATCAACCCGATCATCAGCAGCATCACCTGGCTACACACACACTAGCAGAATGGCACGCGGTACACGCACGCACGCACACACACACACACACACACACACACACACACACACACACACACACACACACACACACACACGCACACGCACACGCACACACACACACACACACACAGACACACGCACACACACACACACACGCACACACACACACACATATGCTGTATATAATTGCCCAAGTTGAGAGCCTGCTGCAACTCTGCAGGGTACGAAGAGTAAAAAAAGGAAGGATAACGCAGAGAAGGCAATGTAGAAAGTAGGAAGATCCTGCTGGGGTAGGCAGAAAGTCCTGACCTATGAACTTGCTACTATACATCTCCATAAAGCCCAATCCAGACAAATGTGATGAGTCAGACCAGAGGATACTCAGGACAGAACAGGGCACTGAAGACCATCAATGCATTTGTCCTCTTAGAACTTCCCCTGAAGCAAAAAAAAAGCACACATACAGTGTGTCCTTTTCGTTTGACGCCAGTTCTTACATCTGAAATTACCTTTGACAGACCTCTCTTTATTCCTATTGCTAGATGACAAACACTGCAGCAAGTGGAAGAAGAACACTCAGAATGTAGAAAAAAATGGGGGGTTGGACTTTTCAGATGTATATACAACAGATGGGTGCATTATATTTCCACTTTAAAAATGCAAGTACAATGCTCATTTTTTTGCAGTACTTGAACAACTCAAGCACGCTTGATTAATTTGCGTGCATAGTGGAATGCACTGATACATTTAAATGTTAACTAATTCACTGCCAGACGTGCAAAAATACAGTAAAGTCTCGTTATATCAATATCGGATATATCGATAGTCCCGGTTATATCGATATTTTTTCGGACTCCCTTGAATGCGTATGTGGAACTGTTGCGGCTTGGAATTGAAGCAGATTTATGTGCAACAGGAGATGTGAGACAATCTTTTCATCAATGGATGCTACAGCTGCGTGTTTGCTTTCAACATTTAGCTTGTAGTCGACGTGCACATTCCACCATGATGTCCCTGAGCCACTGGTGGAAAGAGGCTTTGATCCTCTCCTCTTTCATCTAGAACTGTTTCATGTCATCACAAAGAGGGTACAGCAAGTCCTGAAGAATGAATGTCTCTCTGTGTCTTTGTTTTGTCATATTGTCTCTATGCTGTCATATTATTTGTTATTTAGTTTTTTTTTGTTCTTTTGACTTCAAGACGGCGCCGCGAGAGTGGCTGCCTTTCCAGTAGCTCATGTATTTCGTTTTTCTACTTTCATTCCTTTCATCACTTTGCTGCTGTGAAATGTAAATTTCTCCACTGTGAGACTAATAAAGGCATATCCAATATCCAATATCCAATATCGATATAACGAGACTTTACTGTATGTCGACTCCAGTGCCAGGGTTTTGGTCATTGTCACTCAAATTCCAGAACCCACAGAATATTGAGTTTTAGGATTACATAAACATACAATACAGCGTTAGAAACCTGAGACTCTCTTCTTTCATCAGAAAAAAAGAGTTAATTCTTAAATTATATAGGTCTGGAGTTAAATAATCTGGAAATGAGGACGGCTGTCCAAAATACAATGCAATACATACTGTACATATTGGTTTATAAAGCACTTTAACAACAGATGAAGCTGGAACAAAATGCCAACATGGAAAAAGGGACATGCTGCCCCCTTTTCGAAGGGAAACAATATTGCCAGAGGTCTGGCCAGAGCTTTATCGGCACCCAAGCATGAAAAAAACCCCCAGCAAATTTAGGAATGGCGCACTACATCATATGTTGAATTCCAGAATAAATTCGTAAATGGCAGTGAATGAGTTGGACTAAAAATGTGTACCGTATTTTCTGTTGTACAAGGCGCACCGAAAAGCCTTGATTTTCTTCAAAAGATGACCCTGCGCGTTATATGCAAGTGCGCCTTATATGTGAAGTAATATTGAGCCACAACAGGTCTCGCAACTACTATCAGCAGTCACCGACACCGTTCCCCCCTCATAGAAGTTGTATGTAACCCCAGGCTCAACTGGAGTGTCTTATAATTTGATGTGCCTTGTATTTGGAAAACTTGTATATATTTCTATATTATATTTGGAAACGTTTTTCATTAATTGAAAGTGCGCCTTATACTTATTATAAAGAAGTGAAAGTACACCATTCATTGGGGGTGCATTTTATACACTGGAAAACATGGTACTTTTAGTCTTAATCACACCCCGATTCTAATTTAAAAGGACGTGGGGCTTAGTAATTGACTGGCAGAAGGAGCTAACACGTGACCAGGACACACCGGTGACAGCCAAAATGTACCGCCCCCTCAGGAGTGTTTTTTGTGATTTCCAAATTGTCAAGTAGTGTACTAAAACTATTTTCGGTTGGTTGATAGTCTGTACACTGTGTGAAATCTATCACGGTTGCCTTGACAGTGAAGCATGTTAAGTTAAAGGACAACCGACACCACTTTTTTGTTTCCTAACTGACATCAGAAAAACATTGTATAGCATCTAAAATACCCAAAACACGCAGGGTGATATTTTTAGTCAAATGCAAAACACCAATAAAAATGACTTAAAGTGTCTAAAAACTACTTCAAATTGAACCCAGAAGTGGCCAGTTTCAGAAGGTCCCACCCCCTTGTTCGTGGTGTCACGACAAGACGTCTTGCCTTGCTCGAGAATCAAAACAATGGCTTCAGATTCGGAGAAGATGCTTTCTTGTTACTCATCCAGTTATGAATATGATTCAAATAGTTCTCAAGTGGAAAGCATACATGTTAGCAATCGATTAAAGAATTTATTCCGTGTCATTTTGATGCACCTGGACAGAAAGCACCTCCTGGGAATTTTTGTCAGTGAATATCAAATAGTTGTCTCGGTGCAACGCACAACGATTCATCATCACGTTATTTAAGTGTTTTCCTTCGAATTTCGCCATCAACATGGATCAACACGAAGTTTTCAGACCAAACAAAGTACCGCAAAATGCATTGTGTGTCCTTTCTCGGTCAGGGGCGTTCCTTCCATGGCGTCAGGAATCGTCACCAACTCAAAAACAAGACTTCCTGAATATTCGGTGCAAGTCTGTAAAATATAGCTATATGCGGTGGAATCTTTGTAAAATACGCTCAGTAGAAGTCATTTGAAGTGATTTTTTAAAATTATGGACACAACTTGTCCAGAGGTGTCGGTTGTCCTTTAAGTGTAGAAACAGTTTGAACATGTTTTTATACAAGACAAAACAGTTTGCAACCGTAATGAACCCTGACGAGATCCCAGCATTCTCTGCAATCCCCCATCGGTGAGATGCCACTTGCATTTGTGCCTCTTGCTTTTTGATCAGAATTGTGCATTCAGCTTCAAGGTTTATTCAACACAATGTGGCGTTCAACGGCTGAAGAGCTCTGACTTTGGACACAAAGACTGAGGTTCAAATATTGGTCAAGGCAAATTGTAATGTTCACCTTACATAAGACACGTAATAAATGGGTCTGTTAGCGTGGATGAGAATGAATTGTAGAGGAAACCGTGCCAAACATATCATGTGAATACCTTGCAGTGGTGCCCTCTGACTGGGAAAAGTTGAAAGTCACCTTTTCCTGTACCATATTTTCCGCATGATAAGAGAATGGCCTATTTTTCATATTCATATTCATATGTTCATATATAGGGCGCACCACATTATAAGGTGCATAGAATAGATGCTACAAAGGCCGCGGTTGTGTTATGCATTCACTATATGGAGCTAGGCTAAAAGGAATCCAATACAATACAAAATAGTTTTCACATCCGCTTTGATAAAAGTGTTAAAATGATCCTGACTGTAATGAAAAGATGAAATGATCTTGATTAATTATGTGATGTTGGTCACACGTCATGTGAATATATCAGAAAAGATCACGTCACGGGTGACCAGAAATCTTCAATCGAAATGATTTCAGTCCTTTTGCCAAAAAAAGGTCTCCACATACGCTTGCCGTAAATGTCAACAATTTGCATTTTGAAATTGGCCCAATCTTGACTTGACCAGTGATTTTTTTAGCCCCTTACAAAATACAAGTTGTGTTTGTATAGTGTACTATAAACACGTTCTTGTATTATCTGACAAAGTTGTTGCATAAATGACAGAATTAGTTGCAACCAGTGGTCAGCTTTTGTTTTCATTATTTTTGCTACGGATGTGATGAAAAAAACTTTACAATGTGTCAATGATTTCCTGTGCTTTTTCCAACCACAAGATGCCCATTCATAAATGCAAATTTTCATTCAGCTCCAAATTTGACCAGGGCATGAATAATTGGAGCTGAACTGTCGTTCATGTTCAGTCTCTGTCTGGCAATTCATACTCATCAGGCATCAGAGACTCTCCTGCTCTGTTCCCAATTTAAAAAAAACACTCATCTTTTGAGATCATGGAAGTTTCATGGCTGCAGTGTCCCAATAGAGCGTTTGCTACGAATGAAGTTTTTTTTTTTGTATTTCTCTTAAGCCTTTGAAAAAATATTCTTGCACAATGGTGTGTACTTTTTTAGAGAATGTTTGTATACTTTGGAGGAGAAAATGTACTAATGCCATTAAATGTGTCATGATCTGGTTGGCGACCAACGGGGGGCGCTGTCGGCCCCGCCTGCACCTGCATAGGTGCTGGTCGTCCCGATCAGGTTGGCGACCAACGGGTAGCGACGTCAGCCCTGCCGGCAGCCTCGCAGGTGCTGGTCGTTATAATCACTGTCACTTAAAATGACACCCGGCACGACCATCCGGTGCCGGTTCATTGGTTGTTTGCTGCTTGTTTGCTGCATGCATCGTGTACGTGTTTGTTTAACCTTGGCGGACTTTTACACTTGGTTTTCTTTTGCTACTTTGTATTTTTTCCATTCAGATCATTTGGATGTTTTACATTTTGTTACTGCTGACCTTTAATTTAATGCAATTTGTCAAACAACCTCCTACTCACTCCTGCCTGCTTCTTGGGATCCGCACCCGCCATCACCACCTCGACAAAATGAAGTAAAACATCATTTTTTATCCCCCCCTCCAGGTAATGTGGCACCATAAGGAGTAAAAATAACGATGACAGAGTAAAAGTCATGCTTTGAGAATGTCTACTCACGTAGTCATGGAAGGCCTTGGCCTCACTGGAATGGTCACATGTGTCTCTTCTCTCAGGGGCTGCGCAGTACAGATCCCAGAAAACACTGCAACACACAGCACTTCCCATTTTAGCTTATTTTCCAGTTCGACATTCGTCACATAAATACAATAAGATATTTCTTCCACGTAGAACATCTTAATTCAGTGTAAGAATCCAGGAACATCGCAATCTGGTGACTTGTTGGTGCTAAATCCTCATCAAAGATTTGTCCTGTTCATATTTCACCGGTCCCCATAGGAAGAATGACAAAGTGACGGACTGTCAACGACAGATTAGATAGGCTTGACGTAATGATGGAACAGACATTGATGGACAGGTGGCGAATAGCGAATGTCGAATGAAGGACCAAAAAAAAATTACCGACGCACCCACCTTGGGTGTTTGGTTGATGAGACGTTAGACAATAACTTACCACCACCAAGAGTGGAGAAACCCGGGAGGTTCGCCTAATGTGATGTTCTTCTCCCATCGGATCTAAAAAAGGGGGAAACAGAGCAAGTTGTTTTAGTGAACATTGAAAAGAAAAAAAAGCTACCAGACACAATGTTACAGTCTGTCATGTTGCACTCTTTTGCTAAAAAAAAGAAAGAAAGAAAGAAAGAAAGAAAGAAAGAAAGAAAGAAAGAAAGAAAGAAAGAAAGAGAGAAAGAGAGAGACAGAGACAGAGGGACTGACAGAGACAGACAGATGCAGAGAGAGAGACAGACAGAGAGAGAGAGACAGAGTGAGACAGAGAGAGACAGAGACAAAGAGAGCGACAGAGAGACTGAGACAGACAGACAGACCGACAGACAGCAGACAGACAGACAGACAGACAGACAGACAGACAGAGAGGCAAAGAGAGAAAGAGAGAGAAAGACAGAGACAGAGAGACAGAAACAGAGAGAGAGATGGAGACAGAGAGAGACGGAGACAGAGAGAGACAGAGAGAGATGGACAAAGAGACACAGAGAGAGCCACAGAGACAGACACAGAGACACAGAGACAGACAGACACAGAGAGAAAGAGAGAGAGAGACAGAGAGAGATAGAGATCTTAAGTGGATAGGTCAGTTTTTGTCTGCAAACTCCATCTATTCACAACAACCTGAGGGTGTGTTGGGATGAAATGAGGTAATAGACATGTACCAGCCTGAGAAGCACATTTAAACACCCCCAAACACACATCCTATTATTTACCAATCCTTCTTAAATCTCCTAATCTTCATTCCTCTTTGCAGAGGAATGAAGTTTCCCCAAGAAATGACTGCTTTTTCAATTTTCCAACTGCTTAAATGATCCTACAGAAAGGAGAATTCTAACTGCTTAAATGATCCTACAGAAAGGAGAATTCTACCACCTGAATATGAAGTAGAACACATTATTAGCTTTCCTTCTCATCTTTACATTGGAAGAAGAAAAACACACAAATAAAAACAAACAAGCACGTTAGAGTTAATCCGGGATTGTTGTCTTTGCCAAATAACAACAAAACAAAACAGAATTAAAAACAAAACCAAGTACTTTCAGAGCATGTTTTTGTGTCTATTGTTTAGGTACGGAAAATGTAACTAATAAATCCGCGAGAGAGGATTTATTGGTGTCTGTTGAAAAGTCCATGGCAATGTCAGTAGGGTGCAGAGGGAGTTCAGACACACAAATCACAGGGGGATATACGGTCATGTATGCACTGACTCGGTGAAGGTCATTGACTAACACGGCAATGACGTCAACTCGTATACTTGAGCTTGATAGATGCTCACACACCGTGCATATAAAGACACCCACACACACTAAAAGTCTGCATCATCATCATCATCATCATCATCATCATCATCATCATCATCATCATCATCATCGTCATCGTCATCGTCATCATCACAATATCGGTCGATTCCTGGCACCCTGATTTGTCTTGGTGCTTTCTAAATGATCTAAACTTTTAGTCTGGATAAAAGTAGACCGAGTCATCTATTTTGCCAGACGCAAGATAGATAACAGGAAACAGTGGAACGTTGCAATTTTTTTAGTCAGACTGTCCTGACCTCACATGCAGGTCACACAGTCTTTGGAAGGAATGCTTTGCTTTTGAAGCTCATTGGTGAGGGAGTGAGGAAGGAAGTGTCTCGCTTGCTTTGCATGTTTCGACAGCTCAAGCGGAGACGTTTGTTGACGGGCAACATTCGTGTGGTATGTAGTGCGGCGACAAGTTACTCAAATGGAAATAAAGGATTCGAGTCATGTGCCGCTCAAATCCGTTGATTTATAATACTGTCTGTGGTGGAAATGCGCTTGTCGGGGAAAAATATTAAACAGCCAATTATTAAAGGACAACCGACACAATTTTATTGTTTCCTAACTAACATCGGAAAAATGTTTTTTAGCATTTAAAATACCTAAAACATGCAGCCTGATATTTTTAGTCAAATGCAAAACACCAATAAAAATTACTTAAAGTGTCCCAAAACTACTTCAAAATGACCCCGGAAATTGCGAGTTTCAGAAGCTTGTTTGTGACGTCACGCCAGGACGTCTTTGCCTTGCTCTAGAATCAAAACAATGGGCTCACCGAGTTCAGATTCGGAGAAGATACTTTCTTGTTATTGATATGATTCAAATAGTTCTGAAGAGGAAAGCATAAATGTTTGTAATCGATTAAAGAAGTACTTGCGTATCAATTCGAGCCATCAGGACTCCAATGTAGCGTCCCAGAAAATCCACAAGATGGCGCCTAAGCTCCGTTGGAAATGGGCTGATTTGTCTGCTGGGAATTTGTGTCAACTAGTATCAAATAGTTGTTCGGTGCAACACACAATGATTCACCATCGCGTTATTTATGTGTTTTCCTTCTAATTTCTCCATCAACACGGATCAACGCGACGTTTTCAGGCGAAACAAAGTACCCAAAATGCATTGTGTGTCGCTTTCTCGGTCAGTGACAATACCTACCGTGACATTACGGTAGGTATCGTCATCAACTCGAAAACAAGACTTCCTGAATGTTCAGTGTGATTCTTAAAATGTAAAATATAGCGATATGCGGTGGAATCTTTGTAAAATACGCACAGTAGAAGTCATTTGAAATGATTTTACAAATTATGGACGCAACTTGTTTGGAGGCGTCGGTTGTCCTTTAAAAGTTAAATCTATTCAGTCTTTGATCGAACCACTATGAAATGAAATTAGAACATTGCAAACCATTGCATTCACGCAATTCAGAATTTAAATGCAATTTGGGGAAAGGGTCAAAATGTCAACACAAATCTAAATTTTGAAAGCCATTTTCTGGAGACGTCAACAACAAAAAAACATCTGAGTACATGGTATTTAACTAATTCACTGCCATTCCTGAATTTATTCGAGAATTGAAAATACTACGTGTAGCGCCATTCCCTAATTTGTTCGGGTTTTGTTTTTTTCTTGCGGAGGGTGCCGATAACGCGTTGGTCAGATCTCTTGCAATGTTTTTTACCTTCCACGAGGGGGAAGCATTTAACTTTTGTACAGCCAGCCCCACTTACACCTCATATTACTCCAGACCCATATGAGTTAGGAATTAACTCTTTTTTTCTGATGAAAGAAGGGAGTCTAAGGTTTAAAACACCGCATTGAATGTTTATGTAGTCCTAAAACTCAATATTGTGTGGGTCCTGGAATTTGATTGAAAATAACAAAAACCCTGGCTCTGGAGTGGACACCTTTTTGCACGTCTGGCAGTGAATGAGTTCATCAAATTAATATTTTCCACTTTACAAAACTATATACTGTATCTGTATCAAAAAGTATTATATTGGAGAGATATATATTTGAAGTCAATAGCATTTTTACATTTGTTCATTAAAATTTGAAATGACGACAAGGCGCTCCGTGAAGCAGATGCTCTTGAAATCTCGAATGTAATCTTTTTTTTTTCCGGGGCAGCTTCTATATTCTGTTCTTCTTGTCATAAATTAGCGGCTATAAATTGGGAATTTCTCCATTGTGAGACAATTAAAGGTTTTCTTTTTCTTATTCTATTATTGTAATCCCCCTGAATCATATTACATCACATCACACATATTGCGATCCTGATTGAATTTCCACTTATTGCAGAAATGCTCACTTTTTTTCACAGCATTTTAAAATTGTATGTTCCTTTTTCTTGATCAAACAGTAACTTTTCTCTCATAATTGCAAAAATTAGCACACCCATATTTTGGGGAAACGTGGACAGTTTCTGGTGTGTAAGGCACACCCGAATTTGATTTTCTTCAAAAGATGACCCTGCGGCTTATACCCAGGTGCACCTTATATTGGATTTGATTGGATTGGATGTACCTTTATTCATCTCACAGTGGTGAAATTTACATTTGATTACCTTATATGTGAAGTAAGATTGATCCACAACAGGTCTTGCAACTGACTCCATTTTCCCCTGTAGAAGTTTTGCGCAACCCCAGCCTCGACTGTAGCTCTTTATAATGTGGTGTGCCTTATATTTGGAAAACATTTATATATTTATAGATTATATTTTGAAAATATTTTTCATTCATTGAAGGTGCGCCTTATATATAGAAAAAGTTTGAAAATGCACCATTCATTGGGGGTGCACCTTATATTCCAATGTGCCTTATACACCAGAAAATATAGTATATATGGACTTCCTGAAGTGGCAGATAGCCAATAAAATATGGCTGAACTCGTGTGCTAGTTGAATACAGTACTGTGTTTACACTTGTTGCACGCTTAGCTAATGCATTCCCACAAATGACACCACCTATCATTTTCATGTTCCATACGCGGGGAGGGAAGAGCGAAGACGGCGCGTGTTTTTTGTGCATGCGCGCACACGTAAAAGTCAAATCAGTGCCAGCGGTGATGTAACCGTTTCCATATTCCATCTCTTTGTTGTCTTCCCACAAGTCTCGATTCACAGACCTCTAAAATGGTCATTTACTGTTATTTAGGCAAAGCCTCCAGAATCTACTACCTCCCCTAACCACGCCCCCCTTTCACCTTATCACCTATTCACTTCAACCCTCTTCCATTGGAGGAAGAGTAATAGTAGGAGAGATATGTCAGGGAGGAAGGATGAAAAATAACCACAAAGGAAAAATTAAGCTTTTGAGGAGATCAGTGAATGACGTCATAGAAAAATGAAAGCATGCCTAACGCTTTCTGGCTCGGGTTCCGCTATATGCAACGCAAGTGTTAAAAAAAGCTTATCTGATGCTGCCAACGCCTTGGATCAGCACTTTCTGCCCTGGCTAATTCAATCAGCTGTTACGCTTACCGGACACAGCACACAAGGGTCAGACTGATTTGTCAGAATGTTGTCAACATGTACGACATTAACATGCACAGCGTCCTGGTGACTTACCTCTGAGAGGAAAGTCTGTGCTGACTTCTGGGCTCCTACATGCAGCAGGTACTCGTACACGTACAACGCTAACCTGCACATAAAGCATAAGGGTGATAAGTCACATAGTGTGATACTCGTGTACATTTTTATTAGTAAAAACATGAGAAAGCTGCGCGATGCAATTTGCAATGGCGCCACGATCCCATCACACAAAGTACAAATCACATGAGACCCCCAAGACAAAATAACACGAAATCGTAAGAAAAGTAATACATCCAACTTGGTGTGAGTCATTTTTGGTCTTGTTTCAAGGACAGGTTTATTTTTAAACAAATTGAGAATATGAACAATGTCAATGAACCTTTCACGTCTGGCGGTGTAATTGGATTCCAAGTTAATTAAAATTACAATGTCCCGAAACAGGAAAACGATTATAGAGGAAGAAAAACAATTGCAGTGCAGATTCAACTGAAATAAAGTCATTCCAATCAAATAATAAACAAATCATGAAATAATACAGTAGTGGTCGAATGGCAAAAGTGCAACTTGGAAGTGCGGATCTTTGTTTTTGTTTTTTTTACAATTGAAACATCCATTGGAAAAGGATACATTCTTTATATCTCTTTTGTCTTAACAAAAAAAAAACAATAATGGAAGTAAATGTTTTGGATGCAGGGCAATATCGATTATGACAAAGGGTTTAAAAGAGTAAGCAGGGATGGACTGAACATTAATTAGTCATTACATTACTTATCAGCCTGGCAACAGTGTGGAGGAGGCCATCATCCGCCTCCTTCACACATTAATGGACCACCTGAAGGAGGCTCGGAGCACTTTGGAGAAAATATTCTTTTCATTGCCCAGTTTTCACAATGGTGGTCCATCAGCTCACAGTTAGGATTACTGATGACTTCAAAAACTGACCAATACTGTACCGGGGCACCACAAGGAACACTTCTAGTGCCCTCCGCTTTTCACCCAGTACAGACCAGACTTCAATTGAACTACACCGCATGTGTCAAAGTCAAGGCCAGGGGGGCTAATCTGGCCCATCACATCATTTTATTCGGGCCATGAAAGCAAATCAAGCTTGTGAAATACCATGATGCTTGATAAAGTCCTGACCAAAATTTCGATTTGTCCCATATAAACCACCATAACGGTCATGATTTTTTTTACTTCAAATATGAAAACTAGTTATTCATTAATTTGTTGTGTGCTTTATATGTAATATGTAGAGGGGATTAAACATTCTAATGGCTTCCCCAAATTTATAACGGCCCCCGAGAGGAAACCATAACTACAATGTGGCGCGCGGCAAAATAGGACTTTGACACCCTGGTCTAAAAGTATACACAGTAGGTGAAAATGACGTGATTTCCTGACTTTCACCCGCAGATTTTGTCATTTTTTTACCAAATTTGACCGGTTTTGTGCGATTGTGAACCAAAATTGGTGCCAGGTCACTGGAAAAACCAAGACACTGGTGTTGGATTTTAGCAGCGATACGTCTGTGTAGGCTCTGAGTTGTAAAGGAGTGGTCCATCGATGAAAAGGTTTCTTCAGCCGTCATCTGTACTTCTTTGAAGGCGTCAGACGTTTCGCTTCTTGTCCAAGAGGCTTCGTCAGCAAACTAAAGTCTTTTGCTGGAAGTTTCGGCCCTATATATATATATATATCCCTACTGTCCAGATGTGGCGGTGCCAGACTCTGCTATTATTGGTCCCTGCACTCAGGTTGGGGGAGCAGAGGACTACTCCCTACGGCTACACTGATTACAGTGAGACCTCACCTTAACTTAGGATCGTCACAAACATCACAAATGTAAATAAAGTGACTTTATGATACAATGCAGTGTATTTCTTTCATTACAATACAATATCACATTTATTGTACATAGAATAAGGTATGTTGTGTGTAGTTTTAAGGCTTATTTAGTTGAAAAGTATATTTTATGGAAACCCGGGAACGAATTATTCCCATTTTAACGGTTTCCTATGGGATTTTTTTTTTTAGATACACACTTTTCGCCTTAGACACTCTGTCTGGGAACAAATGAAGTTCGTAAATTGAGGTCTCACTGTACTTGTATTGTCCTGACTGATTACTCAGACAGGACAATACAAGTAATTTCTTTCGCCTTAAAAATGGTTGTGGTGTTACATAAAGGATGGGTATATGGAAGACAGGTATTTACAAAGAGGAAAAGGAAACAACGAAAGAGATCATGCCAAGTATTAAAAAAAGATTGAAGGGGTAAATTCCATCTCTACCTTCCAACTTGATTTAAATGCATGGTAACTAAGCACACATAAATCAGGCATCAACCTCACCTCTCTCTGCCTCAGTCCTATCTCTTTTTTATTATTATTAAGCACAGAGCAACATTGGGCAGAGCTGGAGTAGTACTGATAAGCAGGATGCAAAACAAGACACAAGGACACTTTGTTGGAATTTAATATCGACCAAACGTGATCACGTTGCTGCTTCTTTAAAGACACGTAAAAAAAGGCTTGGGGAACGTTAGCCTAGCTCACGCTACTCCCTCGTTGTTAATTTCCCACTTGTTGGCTTGATAAAAAGCTCTTTGCGAGATGGAAGAGGGTTGATGGACAGTCAAAGTAGAGAGCCTCGATAAGCTTTAAGGATTAGAGGAAGGGGGGACTGTTCAAGGTTAAGAATGCTCCACATTTGATGTAATAAAGTGACAGAATTTTGGCTCTTGCTATTAAACAAACTGTCAGCGTGAACAAACTTCGCATTAGTAATGACAATAAGGCTGCTGCTTCAATTCCGACAGAATCCCATTAAATTAAAGCTTTTGTTTTTGGATAAACTACACATTTGTATTGCATATCCTTCCAGCCTGGTAACCTGTATTCGACTTAAGAGGACCACTTATCGTTAATTACAACTTTAATCAAGGTCAAGGACCCACCGCTTTCACCTTGTCTTCATGAGTGAGAGGTGACCGGGTAGAATTGGAGGAGGTGAACCGGCCTTAAACTCCCTGCCTGACCTTTATCTCTCTCATAGTGAAGTGTTTATGTACATTGTGACTCACATCTAATCAAATTCATATTTGGTTCCGGCACTTATCCTGCCTGCTGCAGCTACTGTGGAAAGAAAACAGGCAACGGGAAAAGGCAGGTGACTTTATTTAAATAAAGGTAAGAAATGGAAGTGTCTCGTAGAATTTGCATCAAGTCTCACCCAAAAGAAAGATTTTCATACAATAAGAAGGCCTTTAAAAGTCCCACAATGGGGAAATTTGCAACACCGCCACGACCCGGTTGATTGCAGTTTTGACTGACTGATTGATTGATTGATTGGATTTTTCGTTTAAAAAATGGCCTCAAGAATGCTTATCCTCGAAATTTGTCTTGACATGCAAACAAGCAAATGTGCAAAAAAAAAAATAAAAAAAATGATTGGAGAGCCTGCGATGGGCTGGCAACCAATTCAGGGTGTCCTCCGCGTTGTGCCCGAATACGGCGGTCTCGGGAAATGGATGGATCGAGGATTAAAGAGCGCAATGTGAAAAAAATATAAATTACGTCATCAATAAATTGTCTTTGACTCCACATTTATCAAGTTATGGTTGACTGCAGAAAATTGTTGGACGATCGCAACAGGCAATGGATCGTCGCAATTTTAGAGCTGTTTGTACATTAAACATTGAAAAAAGTAAGTGCTTAGCATGAAATTAGTTTTCTTTTTGAAATGGGACAGTTCCTATTTCAGTTCAGACAGTTATTAAATTTCCCCATCCATCCAACTACCCATTATCTTAATCGCTTCAAACTCACAATGGTCACCGGTGGTGCTGGAGCCTATCCCAACTGTCTTCCGGCAGTTGGCGGGGGACACCATGAACCGGTTGTCAGCCAATCGCAGGGCACACCGAAGCAATTAAAGTGATACCTTGGCTTACGAACTTAATTGGTTCCCAGACATAGTGTGTAAGGCGAAGTGTGTATCCCAAAAAATAATTTGCCATAGGAGACCATTAAAATGAGAATAATCTGTTCCCAGGTCCTCATAAAACATAACTTTCTACTTTCTAATTTTCTAAGCCTTAAAACTACAGAATATATAACTTATTTTATGTATAATAAATGTGCTATGGTATTAAAATTAAAGAAATAAACTGTACTATACAATAAAGTCATTTTATTTACCTTTGTGATGGTTGTTGATGGCTTGATGGAATGGAGTGTCCGGTTTCCTCAGCATTAAACACTTGATGAGGAACGTAACCTTCTTCTTTCACCATCTTGAGGAATGATCCCTTGTCGGTGTTTTCTCTGTGATAATTGTATCTAGTTCCTCATCAATTGTGTTCTGTTTAGCTGGTTGATAGCTTTTTGCATTAAGTGTACAGATGGCTTGTGCAGGTTGTTTGTGAAGCCTGATTGATGGGATATTTTAACCTTGCAGTTTACACTCTGCCTTTGAACCATCAAAGTTGAAAATCTCTCACTGTCGTCTGCCTGTCTCTTTAATGTTTAGACCACCCCCCTCACTGCTGCATTCTTGACCAATCACGTGGCTTTAACCGAAGTCTGTGGGCAGGGAATAGAAGACAAAAACAGTCGGCGGCCATTTTGTTGTTAGAAGAACGGGCTCTTTCGTTAACGACACATCACTCATCGAGGTAGCTCCATGTATGAAAACAGTTCGTATGCCAAGTTAAAGTTTGTATGCCAAGGTAAAATGTTCATAAATGTAACGTTCGTAAACCGAAAAGTTTGTAAGCCAAGGGGTTCGTAAACCAAGGTATCACTGTATTCACACTCACACCTTGGGACAATTTTGAGTGTTTCGTATTTTTGGATTGTGGTAGGAATCCAAACTACCTGGACAAAACCCTCGCAGGAACAGGGAGAACATTGCACAACCAACTCTACACATCAGTACTGTGAGGCCGACGTGCTAGTAAAATCACTTCAAAGACATTGACTCAAGAATTTTTTATATTTATAACCAAAGTCTGCACAAAAACACGAGTTTGACTCCATCCAACGGAACATATAAAACACGTTGAAACTCAAAGGTCATTTTTCATTAGGCTGTAATAGAGAGTCTCATAGGACTGCTATGTGACACACTGAGAGAGACGATCGGAAAGACCCAGAGAATCCACATTAGGAGTACAGAGGTGAAGGCGTCTCGCTGATTACATGAATATTTGAGAGTGAGAGCTCAGCATCTTTGAATTTTAAATGTTGGAACTGTGCATTAAGCTGCAGCTTATTTAATACCCTGCTGTGATCTCGTTGTATGCTTCAACACAAACATCGACTCTACTTCAACACTAAGGCTAAACTAGGCTTCATTTGGTCAAACAAAAAGTGAAAAACTAAATGCTCATTAGTGCTATTGGGTGTCAAACTCGTTTTTGTTGTGGAGATTGTTATGGTCTTTCTTCAGAGGGCCTTTATGACTGTGACTTTGGTTTGACCACCTCCACATCTTAAATACACATCGAACAACGAATTGACGGATAACTTGGTTTGAAATCAGAAGTCAAGAACAATGCCTTGTACAAACATTGTTATTTTGAGTTAGATATGACAATTTGAAATTTTGGTTCAGACTTCAGCGAGCATTAGGTAAGTTGACATGCTTAATTTGCTTTGAGGGACCAAATCAAATCATATGGCAGGCCAGATCTGGCCCCTGGGCCTTCACTTTGTATGGCAATTATATTTGTACAGGTTGGGAATTTGTAGCATTTTAGGTTAGTTCGAACAATGCAGCATGTAATCCTAGAACAAGTGCCAAAGTCGAGGCCCGGGGGCCAAATCCGGCTCGCCACATTATTTTATTCGGCCCGCAAAAGCAAATCAAGGATCTGAAGTTCCATGATGGTTGCTAAAGTCTGAACCAAAATTTCAGTTTGTCATATGTCAACCATAATAATAGTCATTTTTTACTTCAAATTTGAAAACTATTTCTTAATTAATTTGTTGTGTGTTCTATATGTGATATGTGGAGGGGATGAAACATTCAAATTCTTTTCCTTTCGGCTTTTCCCTTCAGGGGTCACGGATGAAACATTCGAATGGTTTCCCCAAATTCATAACAGCCCTCGAGAGGAAAGTACTGTCCACTGTGGCCTGTGGCAAAAAAAGGAGTTTGACGCCCTTGTCCTCGAATGAATCTCGGTTTGGATGTTCAAAAACTTTTAGTATTCTCTGCCAAATGCTGAACTGCCCAAAATAAATAAATAAATAAATAAATAAATAAATAAATTGCTATCAGTTAGTAAAACGCAGCACCAGGAAATTGTCTTCGTGTCTTTTATTTAATTAATTAATTATTTTTGTGTCTTTTCATGTCCCATCTCAAAACCCACCTATTTACAATTGCCTTTTCTGTGTATCTCTCTCTCTCTTGTTTCTATTTATAATTGTATTTTATTTATTGCATTCTATTTGTGATTCTATTTTATTTAGTATAGTACCTATGCTTGTCTGTGACTGTAAAGTGTCCTTGAGAGCTTTGAAAGGCGCTTAAAATGTACTGTATTATTATTATTATTATTATTATTATTATTATTATTATTATTATCTGAAAATACGTTATGATGAGAAGTCTACATACAATAAGACATTGGGATTTTCCATGCAATGAATTAAACAGGAGTTACCCTTAAAGGACAACCGACACCATTTTTTTGTTTCCTAACTGACATCAGAAAAACGTTTTATAGCATCTAAAATACCCAAAACACGCAGGCTGATATTTTTAGTCGAGTGAAAAACACCAATAAAAATAACTTAAAGTGTCCCAAAACTACTTGAAAATGACCTCAGAAAGTTTCAGTTTCAGAAGGTCCCACCCCCTTGTTTGTGACGTCACGCATGGACGTCTTGCCTTGCTCGAGAATCAAAACAATGGCTTCAGATTCGGAGAATATGCTTTCTTGTTACTCATTCAGTTATGAATATGATTCAAATAGTTCTGAAGAAGAAGGCATAAATGTTTGCAATCAATTGAAGAAGTCCTTCTGTGTCATTTTGACACGTCTGGACTGCAGTGTAGCGTCCCGGAAAATGCACAAGAAGGCGCCCAAGGTCCGTTGGAAATGGGATGATTTGTCTGCTGGGAATTTGTGTCAGCTCGTATCAAATTGTAGTCTTGGTGCAACACACAACGATTCACCATCGCGTTATTTATGTATTTTCCTTCTAATTTCGCCATCAACACGGATCAATACGAAGTTTTCAGACCAAACAAAGTACCCAAAATGCATTGTGTGTCACTTTCTCGGTCAGGGGCGTTCCAGACGTGACGTCACGTCAGGCATCGTCATCAACTCGAAAACAAGACTTCCTGAATATTCAGCACGAGTCTTCAAACGTAAAATATTGCGATATGCGGTGGAATCTTTGTAAAATACGCTCAGTAGAAGTCATTTGAAGTGATGTTCCAAATTATGGAGACGTTGGTTGTTCTTTAGGCAAAAACGTGTCAGACAAAACCTGGGAACAGCTTCAAATGCGCCAGCATTAAAAATGCTGATCTCGCAGTATCAAACAACAAACCACCTGTGGATGAAGCGAGTCTTGGCTGTTTTGCCCCTTGGTTTTCGACAACTTCAGTCCGAACAGAAAGGGACCCGCACAAAAGACTGCGGTGATCAAACCAGTATGCCCGCTGAGGACAACCCCTGCGAGTGAGGGCCAAACACTTTCCCTGATTAATCAAGGGTCGCAGCACGGCTTTATGTGCCATTAAGAGCTGCGCTAAATGACTCCACTTCATTCATTAAAGTGGAGCATCGTCCGCGGGTCAGAGCAGGGCCTCCAGGAAGGCAGACGGATATGAGAGGGGCGTCGGGCCACAGAGCAGGAGAAAGGCAGGTGCAACGAGGCAAGATGAGCAACAACAAATATAGACCCATTACCATGCTGAATAATTCATTTTCAAAAGTGGCGCTTCAAGAAAACATCAGCAGAAAAAACAACAACACAACAACCTTTGGTATCTTTTTTTGGAGTGAAGAGTAGCTTCAGAATATTTATGAACAGTCTAGGAATTCTATCTACTCCTCTAGAGGCCAAAACATTCAATGAGGAAAATCAGGCTGCAGCTGATTAATCCCCGTGGCATTATCATTCCACTCAAGTATAATTGAATCTGCACAAGGGATGGCAAAGGGGAAAGCAGAGTCACAGTAGCTGCTGTGTTTACTATCTGAAATAAAAGTGCAACAAAATGATGCATACCATCTGACAGGGATGGCGAGAAACCAAAAGGCAAATCTGGTGCAAAGGAATGGGTCTTCATAAAGAGATACATGTGAGCGGTAATGTGAAGGAAAATGAGCGAGTGAGACAAAATGAAAAAGATGGCGGGAAAGAGAAGGGGAGGAGAAAGAAAGAGAGAGATAGTGATGGAAGAGGGAGAGAGAAAGAGAGTGAGAGAGAAAGAGAGAGAAAGTGAAGGAAGAGAGAGAGAGAAAGAGAGTGAGAGAGAGAAAGAGAGAGAAAGTGAAGGAAGAGAGAGAGAGAAAGAGAGTGAGAGAGAGAAACAGAGAGAGAGAGTGATGGAAGAGAGAGAGGAGAGACTGATGGGAGAGTGAGAGAACAGGGTAGAGAGAATGAGAGAAAGAGAGAGAGACAAAGAGAATAAGAGAAAGGTAATTGGAAGAGGTAATTGGAGAGAGAGAGAGAGAGAGAGAGAGAGAGAGAGAGAGAGAGAGAGAGAGAGAGAGAGAGAGAGAGAGAGAGAGAGAGAGAGAGAGAGAGAGAGAGAGAGAGACACGATGGTTGAGAGAGAGGAAGAGCAAGAGAGTGAGAGAGACATGTGGGTGGAGAGGTGATGGGACAGAGAGAGGTGATGAGAGAAAGGTTATATGAGAGAGAGACAGAGAGAGAGCGAGAGAGAGCGAGAGAGAGAGAGAGAGCGAGAGAGAGAGAGAGAAGGAGAGAGAGAGAGAGAGACAGCAAAGGAGAGAGACTGAGAGAGACACGATGGTTGAGAGAGAGGAAGAGCGAGAGAGTGAGAGAGACATGTGGGTGGAGAGGTGATGGGACAGAGAGAGGTGATGAGAGAAAGAGGTTATATGAGAGAGAGACAGAGAGAGAACGAGAGAGACCAAGAGAGAGAGAGAGAGAGAGAGAGAGAGAGAGAGAGAGAGAGAGAGAGAGAGAGAGAGAGAGAGAGAGAGAGAGAGAGAGAGAGAGAGAACGACAAAGCAAACAGGACAGTAGGAGAAGGTGAGAGAGTAAATGATTAATGAAAGGAGCAGGGAAGCATAGCAAGATGGGGTCGAAATAGTGCACGGGCGCAGCCATGCCTCTGCCTGGGCGCAGGACTAAGGAGCACAACATTGTAAACATGCCGACACGTTTAGCAGCGAGAGCCTTGGAGTGGAATGTTGATTTCAGGTCCATGCATAGAAAAGTGGATCTGAGAGGATGCCATTCAAGACGTTAAAAGCTACGCACAGGGTGTTTTTATTTTTTGTTAGGTTTTTTTTTCCTTCAACTATTGGCTCCACATTAATTATTTAAGCTTTTTAACACTTTTGTAAAGGTGAACGAATGTTGGAGAAAAAAAAAAATACCTGTATTACTCCGGTCTCTCAATTACACCGTGTGTCCTCTGTCTTATCATAATATGCTTTTTGATTAGTTGGTGTGACCATTGGTGCACGCGTCAAACTCACAGTGCAGAATTCGTGGGTTCAATCCCCACTCCGGGCTCTCAATGTGAAGTTTGCATGTTCTCCACGGGCCTGAGTGGGTTTTCTGCGGGTACTCCGGGTATTTCCACGTACTAAAAATTTGAATGGCAGGCTGATTGAAGACTGTACATTATCAGTCGTTGTGTGCCTGGATTGCTGTTTGTCTATGTGTGTCCTATGATTGACTGGAAAACCAGTTCACGGTGTCCCCCGCCTACTCCCCAAAGACGACTGTAATGGGCTCCACCACGCCCCGCCATCCTAAGAAAGGCCCAACAGAGGATGTACTTCCTGAAGTTGCTAAAGAAGCACGGAACTGCCATAGGAGGTGCTACGACATTTCTACACGGCTGTCATTGAATCAATCCTGTCTTCTTCCATCACGGTTTTGTTCGGGGCCGCCACAAAAAATGGACAAAATCCGACTTCAACGGCAACGACAGTTAGGATGGCGGAAAAAAATCATTGGCACCACCCTACCCACTCTTGAGGACTTGCACAATGCAAGAATCAAAACAAGGGTGTGTAAAATCCTACTGGACCATCCGCGCTGTGCTCACCACCTTTTCCAGCGACTCCCCTCAGCCATTAACTCTAGAAACAGTAACACAAATATAACTGTATAGTGCATCTTTGTAATTTTTTTAATGATGCTACTCGTGCAAGGTGTTCTACCAGAGACAAATTCCTTGTGTGTTCTACATACTTGGCAATAAAGATGATTCTGATTCTGATTCTGATCCTTGTGAAAAAAAAAGAAAAAACAGTTCCGAAAACAATGGATGGAAGTTTGTTGTCTTGTCTCGTCATTCTCCTACCTGCTTTATCGATCAAATCGATGCTTTCAATTAATCTCCAAATGGCTCTGCGCCATGTATATCTCTTTTCACCGATGCATCCTTTATTGGCATTTTTGCTGATGATCATAAACTGAATCTATAGTCTCCATTACGCTTTCCAAAGAATTCCCCAAGGTCTGACTAATGGTTTCAGCTAAATGCAAGCAGGCTGGTCGTGAAATTCCTATTAAGTGTTTTCTCTCAGAGGTTCCTGCAACAGACTTGGGATGTAGTTGAGTGATGGGAGGAGCAGGGAAAAGTTCACTTCGGCTTTGAAGATTAGCGAAACGTGTCATAATCCCGAATGGAAAGAATCTAAGGGGGGAAAGACATTTGTACTCAAATAAACTTTGTTTCATCTGCTGATGTTCCATGTTTTGTCTGCACCGAAATTGTTTTACGCACAGATTTGCTGAGCAAATGTTTGTTGTAGTCTTGATCCCCTCCCCTCCACATACACACACACACACCCATCTCACGTCCACATCACATACTGAAGCTCTTAGTTGTGATTGAGGAGCGTACTGCTCTACTTCCACAGGCCGGTGGAGTTCAAGCACAACATCATACTGCACAACTCTGCGGTGCACGCCCCCACCCACCCCTAGTCACCCCCCTGCAAAGGGAAGAATTCTAAAATTCTCAAGTGGAAAGGTCACACGTGAGAGTTTAAATCCAAAGAATGAAGTTCATATCCTGATGGGGAGGAATAGTCGTGGAGTCATGTGTTCTTTGGCTCACCTTTTGTTTACGTTTCATTAACTTTAAATCCTAGAATTTGCCCACGGAACTACCGGTAACTTGGGGGGGGGGGGGGGGAATAAAGCAGTAAAGAAAGCCCAAAAGGGCTTTCGTGTGTCCTTTTTTTAAATATACTGTATATATTTTTAAATGAATTAAAATGTGTTGTCAGTTGTATTAAAAAAAATCTATACAAAATAGTGCTAATTTGTCCTGTTGGGGAAGTGGCAAAAATAGTTTGAGAAATTTTCGGGGGAATACTGTAATTCTCAAAGCCAACAACGATAGTATTTTCCGCACTATAAGGCGCACCTAAAAGCCTACAATTTTTTCAAAAACTGACCAAGCCATTTATAATCCAATACACCTTGTATATGGAAAAAAGTTTTTAAATATGTCATTCTTTGAAGGTGCCCCTTATAATCCGATGCGCTTTATAGTCCTGAAAATAAGGTACATTATGCTGAATATTTTGCCGGTTAAATTTGTGTTAGTGTGTAAGTGTAAAATCACACTCATTCTTGACAATGGGGACATACTACACTGAAAATGCTACACCCCAGAAAAAAAGGTCACTTAAACCTTAAAGCACGTTCCTTACTTTGCATGCTAACTATGCAAAATCTACTGAAACAGCCCGAAACAGCTCGATTTAAAAAGAATGATGAAACTCATTCACTGCCAGACGATGTGCAAAAATGTGTCCACTCCAGTGGAAGGAATTTTGTCATTTACACTCAAATTTCATGACAAACAGAATATTGATTTTTAGGACTACATAAACATTCAGAAGAAACCTTTGACTCTCTTCTTTCATCAGAAAAAAAGAGTTAATTCCAAAATAAAATGAATTGGATTCGATTGGATTTACTTTTACTAGTCTCGCAGTGGAGAAATTTACCTTTCACAGCAGCACAGTTATGAAAGGAAGCTGAAAGGAAAGAAAGAAGTCAAAAAATAAAATACAGGAGCTGCTGGAAAGGCAGCCACTCCCGCGGCGCCATCTTGAAGTCAAAAGAACTAAAAAAATAAAACTAAATAACAAATATAACAACACAAAGACACAGAGAGTAATTATTCTTAAGCACTTTCTGTTTCCTCTTTGTCACAGGAAGCAGTTCTAGATGAAAGAGGAGAGGATCAAAGTATCCTTTTCACCAGTGGAATAGAGATCTGGAGTAACGGAGGCTGGACAAAAGGTAAATGCTGCCCTCTGTTGGAAGGGAAAAAATTGGCAGAGGTCTAACTAGCGATTTATCGGCAGACCCGACAAGAAAAACCAAAACCCAAACAAATTAAGGAATGGCGCTTCACGTCATGCGTTTCAATTCCCGAATACATTCGGCAAAGGCAGTTAATGAGTTAAATTACCAGTACAGTACATTGATTTCAGTCCTCGTACAAACTTCTTATGCACATACTCAGCGTCTCTTTATGAAAAGGATGTTCCTGATCTTAATTAAGTAAATACATTTTTTACCACCAAATCATCTCAAAACGTTTTCATTTCAGATGGGAACAATGCCATAACACCAACAAATGCCAACAAAAACTTGGCTGTCCAGAAGGGAATAACCTAAACTCACTTTTCACCAGCAACGCCCATAAACAAAGCCACCACAGATAACAACGTGCATATCAAGTCTTGTGAAGATACCGCAAGGACCACAAGTTTAACTGTGGCTACAAACCTCCACCCTGGTGCGCAGTGTACACACCCAAAAACATGAGCAAAGACAAATATTTAATTAAATTGTATAATATAGAAAATTGAATTATTTTGAGACTATGGTCGCCATAAACAGATTATAGACATTTGGGCTACGTAACAAACTAGGGATATGCATTTTTAACTAATTAATTGCTAAGAATTTGGTGGAGGGCGGCAAATTAAAGGTCGTCCATCCATTGTCCAAACCGCTTATACTCGCGACAGATTATCTGGAGTGCATCCGGGCATCTTCAGGCTGAACCGGTTGCAGGCCAATCGCAGGGTACACTTAGACAAACAACCATCTGTGCTCACAATCATAACTACGGACAATTTTAAGTATTCCATTTATCTACGATGCGCATTCTTAGAAAGTGGGAGGAAACTGGAGCATCCGGAGAAAACCCACATAGGCAATCGAAGAACAAGCACATTTCACACAGAAAGCCAGAGAAGCAATCAAACCTTGCACCTCTGCACTGTGAGGCCGACAAGTTCACGAGTCCATACTGTGCAGCTACAAATGAACGTGAACTACTCAATTACAACCAGCAGAGGCGCTGTTGATTCAATTACTTTTTAGTAGAACACGATGAGATTTACTGTAGCTTCTGAATTTTCATACAGACCCTACCCACTCTATGGAGACACTATGAGGAAATTTTACCATGAAATTTTCACCCTTTAAATGCACCGTGTAACCCATGGTATCCAAGTCAAGGCCCGGGGGCCAAATCTGGCCCAGGACATCATTTTATTCGGCCCACGAAAGCAAATCAAATGTGTGTGTGTGACATTCCATGATCCTTGATAAAGTCCGAACCAAATTTTTAAATTGTCCTATGTAAACCACAATAACAGTCATTGTTTTTGACTACAAATTTGAGGGGATTAAATATTCTAATGGCTTCCTCAAATTCACCACTTTGCTGCTGTGAAATGTAAATCCCTCCACTGCGAGACTAATAAAGGCAAATCCAATCCAATCCCTGAGTGTAAACTGTGACTATAGCATGTCCGGCGGCAAAAAAATGATTTTGACACCCTTACTGTAAACTGATAATATGATAAACTGTCCACTTCAGTAGCCTCTGTCTCACAAGAGTTAAGATTGACAGACTCATTTAGGTGGCCGGTGAGGAGTTAAGTGTCTGCATGAGGGTGGAAGCTGCCACCCCTTGACGCAATGTAATATCGCCAATGCCAACATGCGCACAAGCACGGAATCACCCTGAATATAACAATAAGAGAACACGAGTATTCCCATTTCAAGAAACTGATTAAACCAAACACTTTGACAGATGAATCAATAATGACTTGACTCCACAAATAAAAGCAGAATGTAAATCATCTGCGCTGATGCTGAATCTGTAATTGGCACGAAAACGTGGTAGTTATTCTATAAAACACTGTGAATGACAAGATCGATTGCAACAACTACTTGTTGTAAAGACTCGCATTAATCTTCAACAGAGCACACCGGTGAATCTCTGCAACTCCTGAGTACTGTCGCTTGATAGGTTGGCGGGGTTTTACTGCAATACTGGCAGGATGCAGAAAATCACTGTGGCAGGAATTAAGACTTGAGCAGACAACACAATGAGGAAAGACACCTCTAAGCAATCACCCTCACACAAAGAGACTCAGCGAAACAGTTGTTGTTCTGTCAGCAGCGGCGACTCGACTGTCTCCCAGCGCAGACAACAATGCCTGGTGCTGAGATAACAGGAAATGCCAGCTTATCGTCGTGCAGAAGCAACAGACGCAAACGGTGAGCAAGCAACAGACTAATGCCATGATATTTAAACCAGATCGCGGGTTTATGACGTGAGCAGTTTTCTACAGAAAGGATAAAAAAAACAAGGGATTGAAAAGATGTTGAGTGGAACACAAGCAAAAACGAATGCCTACTTTCCTTGATTTTTAGTTTTATTTCATTGAGTTTGATTTGTGTAGATTGAGTCACCTCTCATGGGAAATTAGTTTAATTTCACACATGGAGGAACACAAATGAATTTTTGGAGTGACTTCCTTGTTCAACTTTGTCTCCACAATATTCTAGTAAAACTCCAATTCGACAATGCTAATAAAGTTGGAGAAACTGGGAGACTACAGTGAGGGATTATGTCACATTAATGAGTAGTCTATTCAAAAGTTTGCCCTTTGGAGATTCTATTCAAAGACAGAATGACCTTCAAATTTACAGTGCGGCACCCTACTGCATTCAAGAACCAAACAGGAACGCTTTTCTGTATGAAAATGTTGCTGGGTATCTGACATTAAATTTGACTTATAAACAGTCAATGAAGCTCAACTACGTAGTTTTTCAACGCCTTTGTTACTTCATTGATTGATTGCCTCAGGGATAAGCGCTTCAGAAAATGACTGAATGTTTGGAAGGACGGGTTCTATCGTTCTACAGTGAATGGTGGGGATTCCTGATGGTTATCGTATCTATTTTAAATTAAGTTAGTTGCTGCATTTCCATTAAAGCGTACCAGCGGCGGGCCGTGGATTTCGTCGCTAGGCCTTCAGTAGTGCTACGTCTGAATCCATCCAGACTGAAAAAGGTGTGGTGTGATTTACTACAAGTCCACTACAGGCTACTATTAGCCAGGAAGTAATTGACCGACCTTTCTTAATGATGTCCATTTTTTCTTGAAAGGTTTGTCCTGAAAATGGCTTTAACAGTAAATCTCCAAGCAAATCCATTTCTTCTCCTCCTTCAGCAATTATGAGTTGCCAAAACTGCTATTAAGCCAACACAATATATTTCCTTATGCAGTTCGCTACCAATATGGTGTGCTAGCTCTGGCCAGTATGCTAATGTCACTAGTGGCTTGTGATCAGAGCAGTTTTCACAAACTATGATTGGCTAGTGACTCGCCAATCATAGTTTGCGTGAATTCTGACGTTGACCAGCACCTTCAAGAAGGCGTTGGTACTCATTTTGGGTTGCCAACTCAAAATCTGATTGGTTAGAGCAACAGTTTGATCAACACTTATATTATTCAACAGGGCCAGCAGAACTGATTGTGAAGGCGTCTAGGTAGATTTCTGACATTGGTAACAATGATGGCTGAAATGTGATTGGTTAATTAAATATGAAAACACACATCTGGAAGCAACACAACAGGGGGAAAACAATGAAAGGAAACTGAAAGACAATTTGGAATTATTTAATAAGAATTGATGGACAAAATATAATTAACATCAGTCCGTGATTCAGATATTTTTAGGCCAGGAGAGAATGCATTGCAGGCCCTGACGGTCCGCCAAAGGCGCCTACGGATATTTGATATGTTTTCAAAAAAATGGGATTTGAGGCTTGGCAAGTGTTTTGGAGACACTCCAACTTTTATCTAGCTTGAGGTTAATGTTAGGCAAAGTCAATGCTAAGCTAATATTAGCCCATCTGTCCAGCTGCCAAATTCACTGAATGATTTCAGTGAATTTGTCTCAATTTAAGTTCTGCAGTATAACAGTGAGAGATTCTTTTTAAAGTGTAGTTGTAGTTGTTATCATTCTTCTTATTATTGTTGTATTGTTGACTAATTTTACATATAAATGAGATTTGCAAATGTTGAGCTGGAAATTACCTGTTCAGGTGTGGCACTAGTGCATAAATTCAAAAACAAAACTTATAATAGACTCCCAACATAATTATCATAACTTGTCTTTGCAGGATATGTTTTTTCTTTGACTTAAGCGTGTTCAAACATGCCCGATCATGTTATTTTCGGATTAGTGACTTTGAATAAAATATCCTTCATTGAAATTCACAAACAATCTGCACCATCACACTGGCTAAGACTAAATCTGTTCCGTCGTAAAATCCTAACGGGAAACCTGATGCTTTGGGATGTTCTGTGATACATCCATCTGCATGTTTCAGTGCAATGTGTAGAGAAGAAATCCAAACCATCAACTCAGAAAAATCTGATGAATGTAAGAAGGCTTCTCTCATTTTTCAGTTTAAATGCCATTCATCACAGGATGAATAAGGCTTAAAGGACAACCGACACCACTTTTTATTTTTAGTGAAATGCAAAACACCAATAAAAATGACTTGAAGTGTCTAAAAAGTACTTCAATTTGAACCCGGAAGTGGCCAGTTTCAGAAGGTCCCGCCCCCTTGTTCGTGGTGTCACGCCAAGACGTCTTGCTTTGCTCGAGAATCAAAACTATGGCTTCAGATTCGGAGAAGATGCTTTCTTGTTTCTCATCCAGTTATGAATATGATTCAAATAGTTGTGAAGAGGAAAGCATACATGTTTGCAATCTATTAAAGAATTTATTCCGTGTCATTTTGAGGCACATGGATAGAAATGTAGCACCCAAAAAAGGCACAATATGGCGCCAAAGCTCCGTGGAAATGGGCTTATTTGTCTCCTGGGAATTTTTGTCAGTGAATATTAAATAGTTGTTCAGTGAAACACACAAGGATTCACCATCGCGTTATTTGTGTGTTTTCGTTCTAATTTCGCCATCAACACGGATCAACACAAAGTTTTCAGACCAAACAAAGTACCGCAAAATGCATTGAGGTGATGAAAGGACTGCTACAGTGTGTCCTTTCTCGGTCAGGGGGCGTTCCTTCCGTGACGTGAGGACTCGACACCAACTCAAAAACAAGACTTCCGGAATATTCAGTGCGAGTCTTAAAACGTAAAATATAGCTATATGCCGTGGAATCTTTGTAAAATACGCTCAGTAGAGGTCATTTGAAGTGATTTTATAAATTATGGACACAACTTGTCCGAGGGCGTCGGTTGTCCTTTAATTATTTTGGACAACAAAATGGTGAATTGTCACACCTTGCACTTTAAATTGCTGCTATGAGAGAATCCACACTAATCATCACTTCCAAGGCCACTCTCAATCGTTTACAAATGCGCAGTCATTTCTCATTTTTTGGCAGACCGCTCCACAACCGTAGCTGTAGGCTCATTTACCTCAAAGAATGCTGATTGGTCTGATCAATGTTGGACATTTCCACAAAATGTGCAGGATTACTGCCGCCGATTTTTGACATAACATTACCCTGAGCGTTTGTTTTCACTCATCCATTCCCGAATTGAAAATATGACATGGAGCGCCATTCCCAAATTTGTTCGGGTTTTGGTTTTTCTTGCGGTGAAGTGCAGATACAGTGCTGGTCAGACCAGCAATGTTTTCCCTCCCATGAGTGCATAGCATTTGCCTTTTGTACAGCCACCCTCATTTCAAGCTCAGATAACTCCAGGCCCATATAGATTAGGAATTAACTTTTTTTCTGATGAAAGAACAGAGTCTCGTGTTTATTACACTGCATTGAATGTTTATGTATTCCTAAAACTCAATATTCTGTGGGTCCTGAAGTTTGAGTGAAAATGACAAAAACCCAGGCACTGGGGTGGACACATTTTTGCACACCGTCGAGCAGTGAGTTAATAGACAGGCGTGCATGCAGCGTAACAAGTGGCACATCTTGATATTAGTCTAGTTACCATGTTTGGGAATTTAATAAGCCAAAATGTGGGTATTGCAGTGGAGTAAGGGCCCACCACCGGCACACTTGGCGAATTATTGTGAGACAGTTGACTGACCATGGCACACCTATGGGTGTGCTATACAAATACTGTAAATTTAGGCTGGGTCATAACCTAAGTAAGAAAGTATAAACCTGACCTTGAAGATTACTCAGCAAGGTTATGTACTGTGTTTTTTTTGTTCTTCAAATGTCACCACGGATTTAATCGGCATTGGAGGACGGACACTTTTCTACAGTCAAGTGAGGATGGTAAAGCTATAAAATAAAAGGTGGGAGAGATGTAGGAACACGAATGGAGGGTTATGCAGACGTAATAGTCAGAAGCAGGGGGAGAAAAAAAGAGTGTGTATGTCTTAAGCAGTTTCTAAGCCTGTCTGTCATGCATGCTTAACCTTGCACTCGCATCGGTGCGATGCTGCTTGCATATCAATGATGATGGAATATCAGCAGCATTTGTCACAGAAGCAACAGAATCTATGATGGCAAATGCACACTGGTAATCATTGGTTAAGATTGAAACATACACGACGGGCTCTATCATTGTTCTCAATGGACAACAAGCGTGAGGCGCAAGCTTACTGTGCACATCCATCTATGTGCACAGTAAGTTTTCTTTCTTTTGGTATTTTGTTGGACTTTGCATTGGTAGGCTGGGGCATGGCGGGGCATTTGCACCATTGTGCACCATTGTGTGATGAAATGTAGCATTTCATTACATCCATCACATATCGGCATCTTTCATTTGACAAAAATAGACTGGAGATGGTCAGTAATTGGAATTGGGACGTAAACTGCGAGATCTCCCTTTGCGGATGATGCAGACAATTGCACCCAGGATATGTGTGTCCTTGTGATACCAACCTGCATAGGGTTGTAGCACAGTCAGGGCAATGCTATTAACTCATTCACTGCTAGACAATGTACAAAAATGTGTCCATTCCAGTGCCAGGGTTTTTGTCATTTTCACTCAATATTGCAAAACCTACAGAATATTGAGTTTTAGGACTACATAAACATTTAATATAGCGTTATAAACTTTAGATTCTCTACTTTCTTAAGAAAGAGTTAATTCCCATGTTATATGTGTCTGGAGTTATCTGAGCTTGAAATGGGGGCGGCTATACAAAATACATCCATCCATTTTCCGTACCGGTTATTCCTCATTAGGGTCACGGGGGGTGCTGGAGCCTATCCCAGCTGTCTTCGGGCACGAGGCGAGGGACACCCTGAATTGGTTGCCAGCCAATCGCAGGGCACACAAAGACGTACAACAGTCACTCTCACACTCACACCTAGGGACCATTTGGAGTGGTCAATCTGCCTGCCATGCATGTTTTTGGAGTGTGGGAGGAAACCGGAGGACCCGGAGAAAACCCACGCGGGCCCTGGGAGAACATGCAAACTCCACACAGGGAGGCCGGACCAAGACGTGAACCAGCGACCTCTGCATTGTGAAGCCGGCGTGCTAACCACTCGACTACCGGCCGCCTATACAAAATACAATACAATACAATACAATACAATACGTATTGATTATATACGTATTGATTTATGAAGCTGGAACAAGGCAAGGCGCTAACATGGATAAAATGATACTCCCTCATGGAAGGGAAAAACATTGCCAGAGGTCTGACCAGCTCTTTATCGGCACCCCCGCAAGATAAACCAAAACACGAACAAATTCGAGAACGGCACTGTACGTCATACTTTTCAATTCCCAAATAAATTCTGGAATGGTAGCAAACGAGTTAAAGAGAGGGGGGGAGGTGCATCGCTGGAACGTCCAGAGCAGTTTAGCATTTACAAACATGCTAACCTACACTTGCCCCAGCATGAAAATTGAGATGTGCCCCTGAATGCATTTAACAATTATAAAGTTCCATCAGAATTTATAATCAGCCTTTTTTGCCACCATGAGAACTTACTATATACTCAAAATACACCATCCAAATTCTGACGCACAACAGTTTAAATTAAGTAACACCCTGTCATTATCAACTCCCCAAAATCCCCAATACGTGAATTTGTTCAAATATAATGACCATTCCACTGCCATTGTCTCCAATTGTGTGCTTTCCATCCCGCAGTTATCAGATGATCTGCATGCATATTTATAAATACATCAACTAGAATTGATCAGTACCTCCAAAAAAAGCAAAAGATGCAATACAGGATTTGAACTGCCTGGAAATGTAGCTTCTGTTGATGTGACGTATTGTTTAACTTTGTAACAAAATGTTACAAACTTACGACTGACAAATATATAGCAACAATTAAGTAATACAAGATATTCTTAATCATGGGTAACTTCTGAAGCAAATGTCATTTCTTTTTTTTATCAAACAACATGTTGCTGTTTTCCTCCACTATCAAGCATGTGTGGTGCAGATGTTTGTTTGAGTGTTATTTCCACAATTTAAGCTCAAGTTACAGGAAGTGTTCCAAGTGTGTGTGTGTGTGTGTGTGTGTGTGTGTGTGTGTGTGTGTGTGTGTGTGTGTGTGTGTGTGTGTGTGTGTGTGTGTGTGTGTGTGTGTGTGTATGTGTGTGTGTGTTTGTGTGTGTGTGTCTGGCATGCCGCTGTGGTTAACAGTAGAGCCATGCACATGCGCCGTCTCCAGTATGAAACGCAAACCTTCCCAAGTAAACCACAAATGCTACCGGTAACAACATGGCCAATGGCAACAGAACAGACTTGTGACTATTTCACGTTACAGTGGAGTCTTCTTCAGGGAAAAGTGCAGGCGTGCCTTACCAGAGCCAAGTGACAGTTAGATATATTCAAATGGAGGTAAATTGGAGAAAAGTGAGAAGCGAAATGGTACGTTTCTAATTAAAACAGAAGCACTTGAGGACACCCGCCAACTCCTGAAGAGACAAACATTGAGACATTTACCGAGCCATCTTTTCGAAGGTGTGACAGAAGACTGTGAGGATGTGCAGACCCTCACCACCTTTCTTCCCCCTCTTTTCTCCCTCACATGCTATGTGATGCCGAATGAGCTCCTCTTTGTAGCCTTGATCCATTCCCAATGACCCAGAGGCTTACAGTACCCCTCTTCAGGCTCCTGTCTGTTGACTGACAGATCTCCATGTCCCGTTTGTGCCTGTGTTCTTCAGAGGAATACTCAACGACAACATCCACCTTCCATGGGATGTCGTGACTGACTTTGATACTTGTGTGTTACTGGTATGCTCCGGGGATGCCAGCGGATAAAAGACGACTTTAGCATGTGGCGTCAGTGTGTTTAGCAGGTTCAAATACTTCTACAATTTTAAAAGCCGTCGTCATCATTTGTGTTTTTCACATGTGACAGCATCGAGACAAAAAGATGGCTTTTTGTCAACATTAAGAGACATATTGTTTTATGCTACAGTCCCTCGAAAGTGGGGGCGTCAAACTAATTTTTTACTGAATGTTGTGAAACCGTATAAAAGTTTCATTACCTCCACACATTCCAGGTACGGTACACAACAAATTAGTGGATAACAAGTTTGAAAATCAGTCAAGAAAATAAACATCAAGAATAATGTTTAGTTCAGCCATTGTTTGCGTGAATGTAATGAGTACGTCATGAGATAATGCTTGCAACATCTCTATGTAATGATGGATCACATATGATAGTTTAAACCTTTGGTTGAGACTTTAACTAGCATCATGGAAAAATTGACATGCTTGATTTGCACTCACGGGCCACACAAAATGATACGGCTGGCCAGATCTGTCACATTTTAGTTTGCGACCAACGGGTGGTACTGTGGAGCCCTGCCTGCAGCTGCACAGTTGTTGGTCGTTTTCATCAGTAGCAGTTAAAACAGGGGTGCTCATTACGTCGATCGCGATCTACTGGTCGATCGCGGAGGTAGTACTGGTCGATCGCAGCGTGACAGTAAAAAAAAACATTTGTCAGCCTATCAAAAGTCCCGTCACTTGATTGACATACAGGGCAACCATTCAGAACTGAATTTTTACCTTTAGGTCGCCGTGCATGCGTAAACAACGGCGCTAAACGCAGCAAAATTTACAAGCTGGTCCGCGAATTACCTCAGATTTTAAGCCCTTGCTAAAACATATGCTGATCAAAATGAGTGCAAAAGCGGGACCAAGTAAGGGGGCAAAACATATTACTTTCATATGGAATGGGAAAATGTGGAGCGGCATTTTCGGACTGTTCATGGAAAATACGACATTGACTTCCCGCTGAAAAGCCAGCTGAGAAAGAAAACGGTGGACGAACTAAAATCCCAGTTGTCCGGACAGCAGTCATTTTTCACTCAACATACTTCAAAAGCGAAAGCCGCCACCGAAGCATCGTTGCGGGAGAGTTACGCCATCGTTAAAAACAATAAGTCCTTCCAAGACGGAGAGATGGTAAAAGAAGCATTCGTTGAAGCAGCTGACTCCTTGTTCAGAGACGTTAAAAATAAGGCACAGATATTATCTTCAATCAAAGCTCTGCAGCTGTCAAGACAAACAGTTACACGGCGCTGTGAAGCCACGGCTGAGGATTTAACCCAGCAAATGTGGAAAGACATCGGAGATTGTGAGTGTTCTCACTGCTGAAGTCCAGGGCTCATGGACAGTTCTGTAACTTACTCACAGAGGAAAAGTACCCCAACATGAGAAAATGTGCTACCTCCTTGACTGCATTTTTCGGCTCCACTTATTTATGTGAGTCAGTCTTTTCCTACATGAAGATCATTAAGTCCAAATACCGTTCCACCATGACTGATGTACATTTGGAAATGTGCTTGAGGCTGGCTGTCAGCAGCTACTGTCCGGACTATGCATCCCGGGCTGATTCAATTCAGTGCAAGTCATCAAAGTAAACTCAGGTAATTACAAAAAAGGTTAATAGTTATTTATCATGTTATGTATATGTAGTTATTATGTATGTTGTGCAATATTGGCTTATTCAGTTATGCAAGGTACATCAACGAAAGGTACATACAAAGAATCCTTAAAATATTTGAAAATAATTATGTTTTGCATTTTTGTCGTGGGTAGATCATTTTGACTTGGTAGTCTTTATAAGTAGCTCGTATGCTGAAAAAGTGTGAGCACCCCTGAGTTAAAAGGACTCCAGGCATGGCCGTTCAGTATCGGGTCAGTGTTTGTTTCACCCTGTCTGGTTTGTTTCATCTTATCATTGTTTGCGCATGGTTTTGTTTGCTACTTTGGGCCTTTTTTTGTTCTGATGACTTTGTTTGAGATTTTTTTCCTGCCGACTTTATTTAATACAATTTGTCAAATACACCATGCTCCTCCCTCCTGCCTGCTTATTTAGGGTACACCACCACCACCACCTTGCAAAGTGTGACAAGATGTAACAAGAATTCAGAGAATTAATTTGCTTCTGCTTTCTATCGTTGAAAAGGTTTCTTCAGCCGTCATCTGTACTTCTTTGAAGGTGTCGGACATTTTGAAGGTATCGGATGTTTCGCTTCTTATCCAAGCTTCCACAGACCTTCTGCTTTCTACTTATACAGGTAAACATTTTACTTATTGTGATACACCGTGCTGGATACGTAACAATTACCGGTAAAGTTAGTTTTATTATTATTATTATTATTATTATTATTATTATTATACAATAATACATTTCATTTTAAGCCCCTTTCAAAGTTATCAAGGACACTTTACAGTCACAGACACGCATAGGTACTATAATAAAACATTAGTTTAAATTTGCATTTATTATTATTTTACCTTGGCATACAAACTATTTTTCGGGATACACATGGAGCTGCCACAATGAGTGATGTGCCGTTCACGAACGAGCCTGTTCGCCTAACAAGAAAATGGTGGCCACTGTTTCTGTCCTCTATTCACCACCCCCAGTCTTTGGTTAAAGCCACGTGATTGGTCAAGAACGCAGCAGTGGGGGATGGGGTTACAGACAGAGAGAGAGTGAGGCTGTTCTCCAAAAACAAAATGCCACGTGATTGGTCAAGAACCAAGCAGTGGGGAGGGGGGGGTTAACTTTAAATAGACAGGCAGACAGAGAGAGAGTGAGAAAACACACACACACACGAAAGGGAGAGGACAGAAAACAAACAAAAGTGAAATAGTGAGAAAATGGATAGAAAACTGTAATTTGGACCAATTTCAACTTTGACAGTTCAAAAGCAGAGTGAAGACTGGAAGGTTAAAATATCCCATCAATCAGGCTCCACAAATAACACGCATAAGTCATCTGTACACTTGATGCAAACAGCTATAAACCCAGCTAAACAGATCACAATTGTTGAAGAACTAAATACAATTATCACAGAGAAAGCCCCGACAAGGGATCATTCCTCAAGATGGTGAAAGAAGAAGGTTACGTTCCTCATCAAGTGTTTAATGCTGAGGAAACCGGACACTCCATTCCATCAAGCCATTAACGACCATCACAAAGGTAAATAAAATAACTTTATTGTACAGTACAGTTTATTTCTTTAATCATAATACTATAGCACATTTATTATACATAAAATAAGGTATATTTTGTGTAGTTTGAAGGCTTAGAAAATTAGAAAGTAGAAAATTATGTTTTATGGGGAACTGGGAACGGATTATTCTCATTTTAATTGTTTCCTATGGGAAATTAATTTTTGGGATACACAATTTTCGCCTTACACACTCCGTCTGGGAACCAATTAAGTTCGTAAGCCAAGGTCCCACTGTATATGCAAAGCAAAATCTGTGTTCTATCGCAAAATACTGCATTCACAAAAAGAAAACAAATAATCCTCAATCCCAAAAGGATTGCATTAACAATGGAATGGGTATTGCTTTGAAAATATTTACAGTACAAAATGATACTTGACCCATTTACACCATGTGTGTTCATATGAACACAGATAAATTCATTTTTAAAACATCAAAATAAAATCAAAACAGAGTATCAAATGGGTTCAAACGGAGTATATAATTAACAATAATATAATTATATAAAATTAACAATAATTCATGCGGCAAGAAACAACAGCGCATTTAAAAGATGCATAAATTTGAAAATGTATCGGTGTTCATATGAACATGCTCGACGTAAATGGGTGCCAGGAATATTAAATATTAAATGAGTATACACGAGGCATTATTCTTATGGCTAACAATATATGCATGCCACTAAAATGGGTTTGTCATATTCTGATTACCTGACTCATGAGGAAAGCTATGGTAAAAAGCTTCCAAAATGATGGAGTGTTGTTTTTCATTGTTACAGAGTGCAACCACAACATAAAACTAAACATTTTTTTTTAAACAGCTGATTTATTAACATTTGTATTGAAATGTATGACATTTTTGCAGATTAATGTGGATGACACTTAAAGTGATGCTTTTAAACCATTAAAAAATGAATTGTGATTTTCAAATTGTTACTATTGTGGAGTGTCACTGGTTACAGCTGCGTAATAATGACCGACTATTGTCATTCCCGTTCATTGAGGCAGCATGGAGGACAGATGGAGATTGATTATGAGGGATGAAACATATGGGGATAGTGCTGGAAACAGACAGCTCAGCTGGGTTTACGGATCTGCAAACATTGTGTGTTCACTGCTGTTCTCCAACACTCACATTGCTACTTTCTCTCTCACATGCAAGGCCTGCTGCTTTTTAGGCAGATGGATCAAACGGAGAACAGTCTGCGCCCACCAGATATCCCCTTCAACAAGTTTGCATCTGTCACTTTCATTGATAATAGACACTTGTTCAGTGGCTCTCGCAACTGGTCAACTTATGTTAAAATGTGTCCAATCCAATGAATGCCAGGGTTATTGTCATTTTCACTCAAAATCCAGGACCCACAGAATATTCAGTTGTCGGACTACATAAACGTGAAATGCAGTGTAACAAACCTTAGACTCTCTTCTTTCATCAGAAAAAAAGAGGTAATTCATAAATTATATGAGTCTAGAGGTATATGAGCTTGAAATGGGGGCGCTGTACAAGCGGCAAATGCCAGAGGTCTGATCAGCGCGTTATTGGGACCCCCCGCAAGAAAAACCAAAACTCTAACAAATTCGGGAATGCCGCTCCACGTCATATTTTCAATTCCCGAATAAAATTGGAAATGTCAGTGAATGAGTTAAAAAAAAGCAATTGTTTCATACTATGTTGGATTTGATTGGATAAGCTTTTATTAGTCTCGCAGTGGAGAAATTTACATTTCAATGCAGCAAAGTTATGAAAGGAAGATGAAAGGAATGAAAGAAGTAGAAAAACAAAATACAGGAGCTGCTGTAAAGGCAGCCACTCTCGCGGCGCCATCTTGAAGTCAAAACAGAACAACAAAAAACTAAATAACAAATAATATGACAACACAAAGACAATATGACAACGCAAAGACACAGAGTCATTCATTCATTCTTAAGCACTTTCTGTACCCTCTTTGTTCCATGAAGCAGTTCTAGATGAAAGAGGAGAGGATCAAAGCATCCTTTTCACCAGTGGATCAGGGACGTCATGGTGGAAACAAACAATTGTATGTTAATGCCAAACCAGGCACATTGTGACAATGACAAGAATCTGACCAATATGAGCGTCAGGGTCCGAGGGTCTCGTGTACCTGGTATTTTGTCCAAAAATCGGTTTGCTACCCTATATTTTCTAATAGGTGGTTGAGCTGTGGAAGCGGACAGTACTTTGAGCTCATCTGCACACCCAAATGCCAACACATGTAGAATGATTGTCCTCCGCCCCACAAAGTCCTTTCAGTTCATGAAAAATAGCCGTTAGAGGGGGCTACAAATTGTTTCGGGGCACACCAAGACACAGGTCACATGTTACTTACTAAAGCAGCACTGTAGATATCAGTACTAGTATCTACCAAAAATAGTTATCGGTTTCAAAACAAATGACACTTTTGTTCCACTGATGACAAGTTTCAGGATGTAGAAACAGTATTTTCCGGTGTATACCGTGCACCGGTTTATAAGGCACTCTCAATGAAGGGTGTATTTTCAAATCTTTTCCATATATAATATATAGAGTAATTATATAAATGTGTTCCAAATATAAGGTACACCACATTATAAGACGTTACAATTTTTTCCATATACATGTATAAGGCACATATATAAGGCAAATATAATATATAAATATATAAATATGGAAAGGTTTTCCAAATATAAGGCACACGATGTTATAAGGCGCTGCATTAGGTACTGGTGTTATGCACTACGGGGTGAAATGGAGTCGGTGGCTGCTGACAGTCGTTGCGAGACCTGTTGTGGCTCAATATTACTTCACATATGAGGTGCACCTGCGTATAAGGCGCAGGGTCATCCTTTGAAGAAAATTAAGGCTTTTGGGTACTTGCTACGCTTTCAGTTTAAAAATACAAGTGTCAACCGCTAACCCCCATGAAGGCAGCACTTCCTGGAGAGCTTCGTAACTATGCAACCTAATTGTACTTGTTCATTGGCAATGGAAAAAAAAACAATGCAGATCTGCTTATCTGTTGGATTAGACATTGTGTTTCAGACTGAGGAGACTGACAACTGCAGCCCCCTCCCCACCGCCGAGCACACATGTAGACACATGAATGTGCACTGCCTGTGTGTGTGCGTGCCATTTCGATTTCATTGGAATGAAACTCATTCCATTACAGCCGGAATAGCAGCCTATATTTTTTTCTGTGGGAGACACTCCCAACATGCAATGGGGCGCCTCATCCTGCCCTATGCTGCAATGGAGTTTATAAGCGTGTTGGTTCAGAAGTTGCGAAGTGGGTGTGTGCACATGTGCACATGCATGCACGATTTATGTGTGCATGTGTGTGAAATTATGATCAGCCACAGTTCCATATAGTCTAGTTATCTAAACTTCAAACTAGACTAGACGTCAATTATTATTTATAATCAGTTGGCGTACAAATATTATATAATATATAGTATTTCTTTTTTCACTTTCAACACAGTAAAATTATCATTTTAATTGCCTTGAAAGTTACGGTGTACTGAGTGCAAGTGTGTGTGCGTGTGTGTGTGTGTGTGTGTGTGTGTGTGTGTGTGTGTGTGTGTGTGTGTGTGTGTGTGTGTGTGTGTGTGTGTGTGTGTGCATGTGTGTGTGTGTCTCACACTATGCAGCTGTAATGTAAGGCAAACTCTTTGCCACCAAAAAGCCAGACCTATCTGGACTTTGTCAGTGACACGTCGTGTTAAACCCGTTGAACAACTGCAGTCCACAACGTGCGGCCATGTACTGTCGCTCTTAATCGCAATTGAGTGCAGGTTTTTACACAGGGACTGCCAGACAGACAGACAATACCTTAGCTGTGTTGCTCTATATGCCAGGGGTCGGGAACCTTTTTGACTAAGAAAGCCATAAAAGTAAAATATTTTGAAATGTTTTTCAGTGAGAGCCGCACGCACGCACGCACGCACGCACGCACGCACGCACGTGCATCCACTTTTCAACACAATGTCAGAATGTATTATTTAAAACAACTTTGTGATAGTACTCACCATTAACATGAATGGTGTTGCGATTGATAAAAAAAATCCAGCCAAACGATTGGAATGAAAGTCAACTCGCCGGGTACATACGTGAAGTTACTGCTAGCTCGCCTGCACACGGCTCATTAGCTTTCACACTTGCTTTTTGCTGTCTCTCGTCGAAGTATATTGATGCTAATGTTAGCATGGGACTTGTCAAAGTGCCACTGACATTCGACTGTTTCATCGATGGTATTGTTTCATTGCAAATTAGAATCAGAAGCTTTTCTCTCCACAAAGGCGAATCCTTTGGTTTATTCAACCTGAAGTGTACGATATTTTTTTACTCGTCGGACTCATTTAAAAGGGGCGTTTACCTGTTTCAACAACAGCCAGTATCATCCAATCAAAATTGCGCTTTCCTCCAACTAGGTCAGTGTCATCCAATCAAAATTGCACTTTCCGCCAACTGCCGCCCAAACAGGAAATGAACAGCGAAAAAGAAAGAATATGTATTTAGGATTATCGGCGAGCCAGATACAATCATCAAAAGAGCCATATGTTGCCCGACCCCTGCTCTATGCGAATGAATAATAATAAAATAATAATAATAATAATAATAATAATAATAATAATAATAATTATTATTATTATTATTATTATTATTATTGCTGTTGTTGTTGTTGTTGTTATTATTGTTGTTATTATTGTTGTTATTATTATTATTATTCACTTTTTGAAGACAATATTTGTGCAAATATTGCATAGTATCAACAATAGATTTTTGAAATTTTTTGCTCAAATTCGTGGCTTGCTTGGACTTACTTATACAACCGTAAAATACGGTACTTCGGCAAAATGAGCAAGGCTGAGCTGCTCTGTACCATGCTGATACGCATGGTACATGTCTTTTTGCCGCAGCATGTTTGGAAGAGGAGAACTTAAATCCGATAATTGCTCATGCACAAGTAGGTGCACATGCAACAAGTTGTATAACTTCCACATTACAAAATGAAAAGATAAAAAAAATAAGTCAGTGATTAAAAAAGAAGCAGTTGTGCTCATCAATTTTCTTATTTGAGGAGCAACTTGCTCAATTTGAAGAGTATCTCTTGTGTGTGTGTTTTTTTTTTTGCAGGGACCTGAAGCAAGGGGTTGATTAAGTGAGAAATATAAAATGTGATTAAAAATGTACAATTTATTTCCTTTTTTTTTATATAAAAACAAGTTTGTTCTTTCTTTTTTTTTTGTTTGTTTTCAATTCGCGTTATAAAAACAAGCGAATTGCAATTTCTAGCTTTTAATGTTTCAAGTTAAACGGAATTGGCTGTATGGTCATTTTGCACAGCTAATGAATTAAACTTTTTTTAATGTATTTTGTTGATAGCATTCATTGTGCAAATCTCAAAAGTCACTTTTCCATTAGTCCCACTCTACACTGAAATGGCGGCCACGCATGGCCTGGAATGTTTCTTTTTCCATTAGACATTTTCGGGGCTGAGTACTTCCAATGCAACTGCTTTTCGAAACCATCTCAAAGATCGTGTTCAAGCGCCAGTTGCCTGGGGTACGAGCGGGAGCCGTTTCATCACCGTCATTTGATACGCAGCAAGCCACTCTGCTGTCCATGCTCATTTCCGGACGTTTAGACATATTGCCCACTGTCATAAAATCACATTATAATAGTGGTGGGCCGCCAGGGCCTGCAAGGCCTTCTGTGCAGGTCTAAAATGTCTAAATCACAGACTAATGTTAATTATATTTTGTCCATGAATTTAATTAAATAATTCTGAATTGTTTTTCAGCTTCCTTTCATTACTTATGCCCTGTTGCGCTGCTTCCAGGTGTGTGATTTCATATTAAAGCATTTCACCAATCACATTTCAGCCATAATTTGTTACAATCAGTTCTGCATGCTCTGCAGTCTGGAGCATACAAATCAATGGCGATGAAACAGTTGCTTTAGCAGTTAAAGCAACTGTCAGATTTCGAGTTGGCAACTCAAGACCTGCTGGAAGGCGCTGGAAACGTCACAGTTTTCGCAAAATATGATTGGCTTGTGGGCAGCCCGGTAATCGAGTGGTTAGCACACCGGCTTCACAGTGCAGAGGTCGCCGGTTACAGATACATGCGTGGCAGGCAGATTGACCACTCCAAATTGTGAGAGTGACTGTTGTACGTCTTTGTGTGCCCTGTGATTGGCTGGCAACCAATTCAGGGTGTCCCCCGCCTCGTGCCCGAAGACTGCTGAGATAGGCTCCCCCCGCGACCCTAATGAGGAATAAGCGGTACGGAAAATGGATGGATGGATGGATGATTGGCTAGTCACTAGCCACATTTTTGTGTTGATTTAATAGTGGTTTTGTCAACCCACAATGGCTGAAGGAGGAGAAGAAGTTGATTTGGTTGCAGATGTACTGTTCAAGCCATTTTCAAGACGGACTTTTCAAGAATAGATGGCCATCATTGAGAAAGGTTGGACAGCTCCTAAGCTGGAAAAAAATAGCAAATAATATTGCAATTTTATGAGGTTATCATGAATCCACACGTTCATCGTAAAAATGTGAACCGTTTAATGACAGTATTTCAAGTACAAGTTATTTCCTGGCTAACGACATCCTCTATTGGACGTGTAGTCAATCACACCACACTTGCAGCTGTGGATTGATTCACACATAGCACTACTGAAGGCCTACGTTTGACATGCACGGCCCGCCACTGCATTATATATAATAGTGTGTAACAACAACACCGAACCATAATGACAATTCCATATGTACTAATGGTTGCATTTTTGGTGTATTTGTCATCTAATCACAAGCTTGCTTAATTGGTCTCATTAATTTAAATGAGAAGTGGACCGAGTGTCTTTTCGTTGATGGTGGGCATTTGTTTGTGTTTTTTTGGGGACAAATGGAAAAGTGGCAAAAGTCAAAGTTATGAAATTAGGATGACATTGTGAAAGCAAATAACATTATTGGTATTTTAAATAGATTTAGTGGAAATATTATTTTATTTTATTATACATTTAATGCAATAGGCCACACCTCCTGGCTGACACATTGTGATGTAAATTCATTTATTTCCAGTTCCTGTTCTGTTTAGCAAATACGATTTTCTCCCCATAGTTTTCTTCCCAAACATTTTGAATTTGCTTGCAATTTTCCTTTTCAAAGCGGGATACGCTCACTTTTAATGCAGTTCCAGTTCCTTTCTCCTAAACAAGCACAATAAGAAAGCGCACGCTGTCAGCCACAGCTCACAATCAGACACTCACATGCCAATTAGATACCTTGAGCCTGTCAACCCACCCTTCCACCAGCTCGCCATGCAGCAACTTCCCATCAGTATTTGCTTTTTAAAAGAGACATATCCAGCACACCGATACATTTCATTCTTGTTTTAATGAGTTTGAATGTGTTAAAAATGTGTGGGAGGGATGAAACTCTCTAAAACAGTGTTTTGTATGATCCCTCATTATCGAGGATTTTCACCAGTTATGGCTGCTTAATCTGAATAAATTATGTTACACTCTAATGTATTAATATTTGATTACCACTTCATAGCAGCATTTTTTTCTGACTGGACAAGCAGGAAATCACAACAACTATTACAACTACTCAGCAGGGATTTTGTTTCTGCCGAGTATGTTATAATAACATTTGCATACAACTGTAATGTAAATCCATATTCAGATTATTTTTGTATCCTTTGCAAGTTTCTACATTCCCAGAGAATAAACTGTGGCTCTTGAAATGCATATGCAACATGTGAGAGTAGGTGGAAGACACCACGACGCCGAGCTAAAAGCACCTGGTTGCCATGGCAGCCAATGAGATGAGGAATTGACAGCCAGTTACCTGTCAATTAATCCCAAATCTTTGATTGCCATGTTTATGAAAGTGTAAACGTTCACGTCTACACTCTGATCTGCACTTACACACTATTTGGAACGCCTCATGATATGACCATGCGCAGTTATTCAGCAAATGGCAACCTCCTAAAAAAAAAACACTAACATAAATCAACACATCTCACCAATAAAAATCAAACATTATGATCCTCATAAACTTAGAATTTATGGGCAGTTTTACTGGTGTAGCTGATCAGAGCGACGTACACGTCATCTGTTACCACCTTTGTTGTGGCTATCTTCATCTGGTTCACTAACAAGCACGTATCACTCAAATAAAGGTCATTTGGGGGCAATGATGACCTATTAATAGTGGTGTTGGATGTTATTCTTTTGAAGTCAAGTCTTTTTTGTCAAGTCTTTGATTTGTTACCCAAACATGAGAGGCTTACTGACATTTGTGGCAATGAACTCATTCACTGCCATTCACGAATTTATTCAGGAATTGAAAATATGACGTATAGCACCATTTCTGAATTTGTTCGGGTTTTCTTTTTTCATGCTTGGGTGCCGATAAAACTCTGGCCATGGCTTCTGGCAATATTTTTTAACTTTCACAAGGGGGCAGCATTTCCCTTTTTTCCATGATATCGCTTTGTTCCAGCTCCAGCTGTTGTTAAAGCGCTATTTAAACCAATATGTATGGATTGCATTGTATTTTGGACAGCCACCCTCATTTCAAGCTCACATAACTCCAGACCCATATGATCAGTCTATTAGTATTTTTTTCTGATGAAAGAAGAGTCTAAGGTTTCCAACACTTTGTTGGCTGTTTATGGAGTCCTAAAAAAATGTATGTTTCTCCACTGCGAGACTAATAAAGGTAAATCCAATCCAATCCAACTCAATATTCTGTGGGTCCTGGAATTCAAGTGACAAGGACAAAAACCCTGGCACTGGAGTGAACACATTTTTACACGTCTGGCAGTGAATGAGTTAAAAAGTCCCATGTGGGGAACATTTGTGCTGAAAGGCAAAACGCCTTAAATTGAATCTCAGGTACACTGAGTTATTTTAAAGACACATTTTATGGGCATGCGCGGCAAGGACACGCGGGACACATCAGATGAGCAGTTGTACGGAGGTCAAACACATTTAGATTACTGACGCACGTATGTTAGCGTGCACGGGTCCACCCCGAGGTCATGACTACAACCCAATGAACTAATGATCCAGCAAATTCCATCACCCAAGCTCATTCTCTCTCTCTCTCTCTCTCTCTAATCTGTTGTTGCCCTCGCTCGTTCTTTGATGGCCCGCTGTGCCGCAGAAATGAGAAACAACGGCTCAGCAGCAGCAGTCGGACCCGCTCTGCCTCTCTGATACACGCCACTGATAAACAAGGCAGCTTGTTAAGAACGAAATTAATCTCGCCCTTGCCTGCCTTTTGCCTTTCGCAGCGTTTCCATCTTGTCAGACGGTCCTGTCTCTTTTTCTCAGCTTTGGTACTGGCGCACAAGATAAACCTTCCCTTTTTGTGCACAGATAAGTACAAATTGTACATAACGGCTCTAGTTAAATTAAGAAGCCAAGTTAGCAAGAGCTTATTCATTCTCAGTCTAGACCACAACATGCTGAAAGTATGTGATACAAGATTTTTTTACTGTTTGGAAAGCCAATACGGGCGCCCCTGTGTTTACAATGGTGTGCCTACATTAAGATAAACATTTTTTTTTCAACACTGACACATTTTTTTCTTACTAAGACCACATTGGGTATCCCTAGTTTCAAGGAATGCTCCCTCTCATAAGGCAAAAAAATAAACGATATTTTTTAACCCTTCCTGGGACAATCGTTCCCACTGTGTGCAGTTCATCGTGTTATCAGGTTGCAGGTTATCATTTTTGGTGAATAAATTGGTGAATTATCCATGCTTTCTTTTTTCAAAATCCTCATTTAGGGTCGCGGCTGAGAGGAACTTTGGGTGAGAGGCAGGTTACACCATGGACTGGTCGCCATTCATTCCCTTGATACATTCAAATGACAATTACACCAAACATTCACACCTACAAACAATTTACAGACCTCTATTAACCAAATAATATGTTTTGGAAATGTGGGATGAAGCTGGAACACCCGCAGAAAACCCACACAATCTCCATTCGGGAAAACCGGAGACAAAACTGGAACCCTGAACATCAGAACTGTGGGACTCCGCTAAGCAAATGTCTACTGTGCTATAAAATCAGAAATACTTTAAATCATTCACTGCCATTTAGGAATTTATTCGGGAATTGAAAATATGACGTAGAGCGCCATTCCCAAATTTGTTTGGGTTTTGTTTTTTTCATGCTTGGGTGATGATAAAGCACTGGCCAATGCCTCTGGCTATGTTTTTCCCTTCCATAACGGGGCAGCATTTGTTATTTTGATCATGATAGCGCGTTGTTACAGCCTCAGCTGTTGTTAAAGCCCTATATAAACCAATGTACGTATAGGTAGTGCATCGTATTTTGGACAGCCATCCTCATTTCAAGCTCATATAACTCCAGACCCATAAAATTTGGGATTTTTTTTTTTTCTGATGGAAGGAGAGAGTCTAAAATTTCTAACGCTGCATTGAATGTTTATGTAGTCCTAAAACTCAATATTCTATGGGTCCTGCAAGTTCAGAGACAATGACAAAAACCCTGGCAATGCAATGGACACATTTTTGCACATGTCTGGCAGTGAATGAGTTCAAGTTAGGAGTTGACCAGTAAACTTGAGCCATGTGGGATTGTGTGATAACCCTTGCACAATTTGCAGTAGCTTTAGACAGGAAATAAATGTATCCAGAATTGTAAGAAATATAAACTTCTCAATTAATAGGTAGATTTTAGATTACTTTCGCACATTATTTTTACCTCTTTAGAAAAGTGTTTTTTACTGGCGCTGTTCCCTGACCGCAATACTTGTGTTCAGTTCTATGGCATTGAAGCCAGTTTTCGTTGTTCTCTTGAGCAAGGCAGTTATTAATGAGGTACTTCTGAATTTTAAATTGAGGTGATAAATAAATTATATAAGGAAGTCAAGGGAAGTCAAGCGCCTAAGGGTAAGACATAAAAGTACAGTACAAATGTGCTGACAGAAGTTTGGTTAGTCAGTGCTAACCAAACCCAAACATAAGGTTTTATTTGGAAAACAATGTTTACCTTAAAAAGAAAATGTGAAGCTTTTCTAATAACATATAACAGTAATACATGCACACTAGTGAAAAAAGCAAAACTAATAATAATAATAATAATAATAATAATAATAATAATAATAATAAACACCCTAATTGTTAAAAGATTGTTATTTGTTGTCTAACAAAAACATGCACTTTCAGCGAATAAAAAAGTACACAAATGCACTTTGGAGAATTCCGAGCAGCCGTGGATGCAACAGACAGATGCGCGCACTTCCTCCATGTGCATCCACGCACTGACAACCGGTAGTTTCTCTTTCGTACGTTTGACAGCACTGTTATCAGCCTGCATATCAAAGCGCGCGCAAAAGCGATTCACAAGTCCATCATGAGCACACCAAACGAACCGGTAAAACGCATATCGAAGTCTACACTACGTTGTCAATAATCAAGCAAAAATAATAATAGTAATAATAAAGATGTCCAAAGTGTCAGCTTTTCCCGGAATAAAGCAAAGAGTCAACTTTCCAATCCAGAGCAGGGAACGGCATGCCACGGCTCCGAGTGTGACTGTTTGCGCGCGGCTGCACGCGCATATCACTCCCCGCCCCCTCCTCCATCAGATTCCGTTTCCTCCCCCCATCAAGAAAACTTACTTTTCTCTGGCTTGGCTGTCGGACGGCACGTTGCTACTCTTGCCTTTGGCGTACATGCTTGCAGAGAGCTCCGATTGTCACGCACCTGTCAACCCATCACAACCTCCTTGGGCACAGCCCCGTCACCATGGCGACACGAGCAGCGTCCTCACCTATTGGACGCTGTATCTCGCAGGACCGCCCACTCGCTGATGCAAAGGTGGGTGAGTGACAACAAGAAAGCCACGCCTGTTCAACTAAACTCCGCCCCTTGGTCTTCCTGTCCTGTCTGTCTTTCCCCTTCTGATTTCCATTTCTGAGGTCTGTCTGTCTTTCTGTATATCCGTCTGTGCGTCTGACTAGCAGTCTCTCTGTCTGTCTGTTTGTCATTTCTTTCCTGATTGGAAAGGGTCTCACGACGCACACACATATATATACACACACACACACACACACACACACACACACACACACACACACACACACACACACACACACACACACACACACACACACACACACACACACACACACACACACACACACACACACACACACACACACACACACACACACACACACACACACACGCAGACTAGACGCAAACACACGAATACACGAAACCTCACGCTCACGCACACGAGCAAGCAAGCACGCACGCGCACCCGAGTCCTCCCTCCTCTGTCAGTGCAAAGGGGAATTTGAAACCGTCCAACAACTTGCTTTGGCTGCTCATTTTTACACTCACACACTCTACCTATACGTACATGCGCACGTATAATGGGGTGTACGTGAAACTCTGCGTATTCAGGTAGCGTCACAGCTGTGTTTATTTACATACATATCGATGAGAAGGTTTCTTCAGCCGTCATCTGTACAAAAGTGAAGGTTTCGGACGTTTCGCCTCCTATCCAAGAGGCTTCGTCAGCGAACTAAAGTCTGACTGGTCGTATCGGCCCCATTTATATATCCCTAATGTCCAGACCTGGTGGCGCCGGACACAGATATGATAGGTCCCTACTCTCAGGTGGGGGGGGGGGGCGCGGGACCCCCCCCCCTGTGGCCCCACTGATTGTTCCTACATTCCTGACTAACGATTGGCCTATTACACCCACTCCCCCCGGTATCACCTCATCAGCATAACGACCCTCATCAGCATTGCGAAAGTTGCCTAACCTGTTTTGCCTGAGCAGGCTATTGTATGAACGATCCAAATTGAACCTCACACCACCAGACCGGTTTAATGAAGGATTTTGTTGTTTTATAAGAATCGCCTCTTTCACCCCCCTTTCAAACCATCTATGTTCTTTCGCTAAGATTTTAACCTCATTGTCGTCAAATGAGTGGTTGCTAGCTTTTAGGTGCAAATGTACTGCCGATTGAGGCCCACTAGTATTATCCCTGCGATGTTGATAAAGTCTTTTTTTGAGAATTTGTTGAGTCTCCCCAATGTACTGCTCTTTACAATTTTCATTCTTACAATGTATGGAATAAACTACATTACTTTGTTTTTCATTTGGTAGCCTATCTTTTGGATGCACTAATTTTTGCCTTAACGTGTTTATCGGTTTGAAATAAGTAGGAATTTTATGTTGCCAAAGGACTCTTTGTAATTTTTCAGAAACTCCTGCAATGTACGGTACTGCTACTCCTCTCCTTTTAGAATCTTGAGAATTATTGGTTTCGTTCGCTATTCTTTCTTTCTGACATTTGTTGAATGACCACTGAGGGTACCCACAGTTAGTGAGTGCTCTCCTGATATGTTTTGACTCCTTTTCTCTACCTTCAGTGCTAGTTGGTATTAGTTTAGCCCCATGCTGGAGGGTTCTGATAACTCCTAGTTTATGTTGTAAAGGGTGGTTAGAGTCAAAAAGTAAGTATTGGTCAGTGTGCGTAGCCTTCCTAAAGACTTCTGTTTTTAGCGCTCTGTCCTCTTTTATAATTACTTTACAATCCAAGAAGGCTAGTTGGTTCTCTTGAATGTCCTCACGAGTAAATTTAATGTTGAAGTCTACAGAGTTGAGATGATCTGTGAAGGATTGAATTTCTTGTTTCTTAATTATGACAAAAGTATCGTCCACATATCTAAACCAGTGTCTAGGTTTTGTCCCTGGGAAGGATGTGAGGGCCTGTTTCTCCATCTCTTCCATGTAAAGATTAGCCACTATGGGTGAAACTGGTGAGCCCATAGCACAACCATGGATTTGTTTATAAAAATTTTCCCGAAATTGAAAATACGTAGTATTAAGGCAGATTTCTAATAATTGGCAGATGTGATCCGGTTTCAGTTTGGTTCTTTCATGCAGAGAAACATCCGCCAGCAGCCTCGTCCTCACCACTGAGACTGCTGCTGGGGTTACTTAGCGGATACTTAGCCGATAAAATGCAACAAAATTATACTAGGAAAATTCTAAATTTGCGAATTAGGAGACTTAACATAGAGATAAAAAACAAACAGTCAGAAATAGAAACTTATTATCAGCGTTTACAAACTAATCTTACCCACAAAATCTATCAGGAAGTGTGTGAATTTACTAAATCCGGTTATATGAGGCACCACAGCAAAACCAAAGAGAGACAAAAGGGTACATTTCAAAAATTACTTTTACTGAAACAATCGCAGCGACTGGTAAACACGCGTAAAATTAGGTATGAACAGTTTGCAAGGGAGAATTGGATCAAAAATTTGTCAGACAGAGATCTCTCAGAGACAGAAAAGGCGGTACTTACCAAAGGTTTAAATTTCTCAGTGACTCCTAAAACTATACCTACAATAGATTATATCACAGCTACTGAATCGGCTATTAAAAATAACAAACTTTCGTATGCAGAGGCAGATGATCTACGCATTAAAATATCAGCTCTTCTCAGTAGTGCCAAACTTCCTCCGTCCAACATAACATTAGAAGAGAGAAAGGCGTTAACTACTCTACAAAAAGACAAAAATATTACTATTTTGCCAGCAGACAAGGGCAGATGCACAGTGCTGCTCAACACATTGGATTATGAAGACAAAATAAATAGGTTAATCAGTGATTCTAACACGTATGAGCAACTAAAAAGGGACCCTTCCAATAGATACAAGAAAGAAATGATTGACTGTCTCCAAAAGCTAGAGAAAGGAAAACATATAGATAAACAGATGTATTTTAGATTATACCCGGGAGAGGCCACGCCATGTATCTATGGCCTGCCAAAAATACATAAAGAAGGGTTCCCCCTCCGACCCATTGTTTGTAGCATTGACTCCTCTACCTACAATGTAGCCAAATATTTAAAAACTATTTTAGCTCCGTTGGTTGGTAACACAGAATACCACGTAGAGAACACCACAGGGTTTGTAGAGAGGATCAAAGACCTCATATTGGAACCTGAGGAAACTTTGGCATCATACGATGTGACTTCTCTCTTTACATCTGTCCCAACCCCAGCAGCAGTCTCAGTGGTGAGGACGAGGCTGCTGGCGGATGTTTCTCTGCATGAAAGAACCAAACTGAAACCGGATCACATCTGCCAATTATTAGAAATCTGCCTTAATACTACGTATTTTCAATTTCGGGAAAATTTTTATAAACAAATCCATGGTTGTGCTATGGGCTCACCAGTTTCACCCATAGTGGCTAATCTTTACATGGAAGAGATGGAGAAACAGGCCCTCACATCCTTCCCAGGGACAAAACCTAGACACTGGTTTAGATATGTGGACGATACTTTTGTCATAATTAAGAAACAAGAAATTCAATCCTTCACAGATCATCTCAACTCTGTAGACTTCAACATTAAATTTACTCGTGAGGACATTCAAGAGAACCAACTAGCCTTCTTGGATTGTAAAGTAATTATAAAAGAGGACAGAGCGCTAAAAACAGAAGTCTTTAGGAAGGCTACGCACACTGACCAATACTTACTTTTTGACTCTAACCACCCTTTACAACATAAACTAGGAGTTATCAGAACCCTCCAGCATGGGGCTAAACTAATACCAACTAGCACTGAAGGTAGAGAAAAGGAGTCAAAACATATCAGGAGAGCACTCACTAACTGTGGGTACCCTCAGTGGTCATTCAACAAATGTCAGAAAGAAAGAATAGCGAACGAAACCAATAATTCTCAAGATTCTAAAAGGAGAGGAGTAGCAGTACCGTACATTGCAGGAGTTTCTGAAAAATTACAAAGAGTCCTTTGGCAACATAAAATTCCTACTTATTTCAAACCGATAAACACGTTAAGGCAAAAATTAGTGCATCCAAAAGATAGGCTACCAAATGAAAAACAAAGTAATGTAGTTTATTCCATACATTGTAAGAATGAAAATTGTAAAGAGCAGTACATTGGGGAGACTCAACAAATTCTCAAAAAAAGACTTTATCAACATCGCAGGGATAATACTAGTGGGCCTCAATCGGCAGTACATTTGCACCTAAAAGCTAGCAACCACTCATTTGACGACAATGAGGTTAAAATCTTAGCGAAAGAACATAGATGGTTTGAAAGGGGGGTGAAAGAGGCGATTCTTATAAAACAACAAAATCCTTCATTAAACCGGTCTGGTGGTGTGAGGTTCAATTTGGATCGTTCATACAATAGCCTGCTCAGGCAAAACAGGTTAGGCAACTTTCGCAATGCTGATGAGGGTCGTTATGCTGATGAGGTGATACCGGGGGGAGTGGGTGTAATAGGCCAATCGTTAGTCAGGAATGTAGGAACAATCAGTGGGGCCACAGGGGGGGGGTCCCGCGCCCCCCCCCAACCTGAGAGTAGGGACCTATCATAGCTGTGTCCGGCGCCACCAGGTCTGGACATTAGGGATATATAAATGGGGCCGATACGACCAGTCAGACTTTAGTTCGCTGACGAAGCCTCTTGGATAGGAGGCGAAACGTCCGAAACCTTCACTTTTGTACAGATGACGGCTGAAGAAACCTTCTCATCGATGGACCACTCCTGTACGACTGAGAGCTTACACAGACATACATATCGATGTAAACACATGTATGAGTGCCTGACTACATTGTGGTATAAGCGACTTGTGGAAGGTGGAAACGTGATGAGCTGAACAATCACCTCTTGAAGCAAATACCTTGTGACAAATGTGGCAAATGTGAGAGTGACAAGCTGTAACCTCTGAAAGGTTGAAAATTATATTGGTGTGATGGACAGTCATGGACAAATGTTTGCATTTTTTTTCACAGCAACCTCACCTACCTGTATTATTTTTGGGGGGTTAGGAGGAAGCAATCTCTTCTTCAATAAGGCCTCTTCAGGTTGAAATCTGCAGATTGGCTTGACTAGTTTAGTCTGGACGACACCATCCACTCATTTGATGGTTTAGCAAGTAATTTTTCAGAGCGGGGTTGTCAAACTCAGGTCATGGAGGGCCACTGTCCTGCATGTTTTCCAAGTCTCCATGTTGCAACACACCTGATTCAAATGATCAGATCATCAGCGAGCTCTACGGAAGTGAACGTGCCCAATTGAGTCAAGTGTGTGAACGAAGTTTGACGTGTACAGTAGTTCAGAGTATTCAACATTGTTGTTTTGCTCGGGCCAATGTTTGGGAAATGTCTGTAGTTGATTTTTTTTATCTTCTCTGAACTTCATAATTGCCTGTTTGGTGACATTTCTAACTGAAGGAATTGTATTCATTATTTGAACAACGTAGATCTTTAGACTTATAAAGACTTATATAGACTTATAAAGACTTATATAGACTTATAGACAATAAAGAACATTTAGGAAAAGTTGAAAGCAACCAACAAACAAGTAAACGCGGATCAATAAGAAACAGCCACAATGAACGATGACACTTGAGACAACAGTAGGTCACAAAAGAAAGTAAAGTAAGTAAAAACAAAATTGCTGACTGTCCAGCCTTGCAAATTTCCCCATTATGGGACTATTAAAGGCTTTCTGATTTTGATTCAGACACAGTGCGGCAGCATTTTGTCTCCCGGTTCCTGCAATGATGTCTTGTCACTAACTACTGTCTTCTCCCTCAAGTGACAAATGATTTGAATTTACGCCACAAGAATGCTTCTCTCAAATTATTATCTTCTCAAAACATCCTTCCTGTTGTGAAATAGTGTACAAAAACAATATTGATACCATAATTAAATATAGTATAAAGAACAAAGCAGTGTGCATCATGATGAAACTGTTTGTGTGTCCAGCCTGACTACTTGGGGGCGGTAAATAATACAAATTTGTCAATTGCACAGCACATAATTACAAAACAAAACATCCACGCTCACACTCATACCTCGGGACAATCTAGTGTTCAATAAGGGTGCCATGGCTGTTTTTTGGATTGCAGGAGGAAACCGCAGTCAAAGATGTTTGTTTGGACACTGTGAACAAAGGCTTGAACACAGGAAGATTGCCTTTTACTGCTGGCAGGGGACGTAGCAATTATTGACCGACGCCCAACTGATGCAGCCCTCTGCCAAGCTATTTATTGAGAGTATATGGAAAATTTAAGTGATACATTAGAAAAACTCTGTCTTCTTGATGTAAATACCACACCCCTGTACGTCCCAGGCACCAACGTCCATAAACCAACAGAACATTAACATTTTAATGGGTTGTCTTTCCACAAACTGATAGATTTGTAACCTGGCTAATGAGCTCTCCCTGTGAAGGAATTACCAAATCCTAAATTCCACCCAAGGCCAGATCTACCTGAGGATGACAGTTTAACAAGCTGTGTCTGTTCACCTCAGATTGACCCCAGATGTTCTGTGCTTTGTGGGCCTTGTGTTCAGCCAACTAAGCACACAACAGCATGAAACTTTTAAATACGATAGCTTCTATTCTTTTTTTTTTTTAATACGATAGCTTCTATTCTTTCTATTTTCTATCACCAGGATTCGATGATATCAATGGTTACATGATGGTAACAAAAAGCAAAGTTAGAATAACACCTTGCCACAACAACCATAAACATATATCACAACAATGAAGACATTTTTACATGAATGCCTCATTGTCTTTTCAAAGGCAGAATTTGTACCTCACAGTGTTTTTTGAGAAGTTTATTAGTCAACCACATGCTATCATTTGTTTTCAGGATTTGCAGGAGGGAATAGTTGCTATATCATGCTGTCATCCTTCTTTGCAGCCAACAGTGTGGAATCCATTCCACAGGTTATCACAAATCCACTGAGAGGAAAAGGGACATGAGATGAACAAGCTGGACAACAGCATGGAACCATTCAGCATGTGAAACAAACACTCCAGGGTGTTTGAAAGGGGCTGATTCACAAACAGTAAGCTCTTTGCAGTATGTGTGTGCAGGTGTGCGTGCGTGTGTGTGTAAGGATGCTGCACAGGGACAGCAGTGTTTATGCTTACGCAATGCTCCTGCGATGTGACCCACTTGGAGTGGATGTTGCCTTGTTCTCTTCTGTTATCTACCCCCCCCCCCCCCCCGCTCCCTCCCCTCGACCCTGCAACTCGACTCATCTCTATCAACACACCCTTCTCCAGCCTCCCTCACATCCCCTCCCAGTGCCAAATTAACCCCTTTCCCCCAGAGACAGTTCTATTTCTGACAATCAGAACTTTTGCTTTTGGGATGAGTCCCTCTGGGTTGATCACCATGACAACCACTCACATGCAACAGCCACGTGTTTGAGAGGATGGGGAGGAAGACAAAGGAGGAGGGGGAGAAAGAATAAGAATGATGATGGGCAAAGAGGGGTGAAAATGTGACTGGGGGTAGTATTCCGTGAGATAAATACTGATCAGGTCATCAAAAATTATGTTCCCAGTGCGTCTGAGTGAGCAACCTTTTTTTTAACAAAGTTTTCAAATACTTGCATATTTAGATGGAAACTGAGAATGTCTGAAGAAAGTATGCAAGAGACACCATAAAAATGACTTTTAAATGGACAAAAGATCATCTGTACTATGCTGACCTTGAGGCAAGGCAGCTTTATTGCATCTTTCATACACAAGATATCTCAATGTGCTTCACATCATCGAAATCAAAACATTTACAAGCATTCACAACCAAAAGCATTTCAGACATTTAAAAGCACAATAGTTTAACACATGCAGGTGAAAATTAGACATTTAAAACCAAAATACAGGACCAATAAGTAGTTTCAACTCTAAAAGTACTTCACCATCATGGGTGCAACCTAATGGAGCCAATGCCATCCGAATTTGTCACACCAATACTTCTTGGACTGGTCAAAATTTCTCATGTGGTGGAAACAAACAACCCTTACACCTGTAGAAAATTTACAGCAGTATGTCCAAAGTCCAGCCCGGGAGCCAAATGCGGCCCGTTGTCAATTTTCATCCGGCCCGCAGCCTCTCCGTCTTCTTCTTTTCCTTTCGGCTTTTCCCTTCAAGGGGTCGCCACAGAGGCCGCAGCCCCCATCATAAAATCAATAATATATGTGTCTGTAGAATTAATACATCGGGCAGAAGCGCTGTTACTTGCGTGTGCTAAGTACCGCCAATTAGGAACAGCAAATTAATATATGAGAAATTGACTGAATCTTCTTCTTTTCCTCTCGGCTTTTCCCTTCAAGGGGTCACCACAGCGAATCAGTGTCCTCCATCTTCAGAGGTTTGATTCGCATATTAGTTTTGGCCAAGCTTTTACGTCTGATGCCCTTCCTGACACAACCCTCTGTATTTATCTGGGCTTGGTACCGGCACAGTAAGACACCGTCTTGTGTCGCTTTGTGGCTCCAGAAAAAGCAACTCTATGAACTCAATAAAGATGAAGACGCTCAGTAAAAGGCTCCCAAACACAAAATGGTCATCGGCACAGCAGCATTCAACAAAAGCAAACCTATAATCACCATGACTGAATGACAACCCCAATTTCTAAAATGGTGATTTTCTTAATTTTTAAAAAATTTCTCAGGTGACATTTAAAGGTGTTAAAATTGGAAGTTATGTCAATATACAATTACATTTTTCAATGTCAATTACATTTTGATATGCATGTTTCAAAAATTAAAAAAAAACAATATGAAATGCAGAATGGCTTGCTGAAATGTATTTAACTCATTTGCTGCCATTCACGAATTTATTCAGGAATTGAAAAATGTGACATTGAGCGCCATATTTGAATTTGTTCAAATATTGGTTTTTTCTGGCGGGGGCTCCCGATAAAGCGCTGGTCAGACCTCTGGCAGTGTTGTTTTCCTTTTCACAAGGAGGCAGCATTTCCCTATTTGTTACAGCTTTAGCTGTTGTTAAAGCAATAACCAATATGTATGTACTGCATTGTATTTTGGACAGCCGCCCTCATTTCAAGCTCACATAACTCAGATAACTCCCGACCCATATATCATTTTTTTTCTGATTTAAAATAGAGAGTGTAAGGTTTCTAACACTGCATTGAATGTTCATGTAGTTCTAAAACTTGATATTCTGTGGTTCCTGTAATTTGAGTGACAATGACAAAAACCCTGGCACAAGAGTGGACACATGTTCGCACGTCTGGCGGTGAATATGTTAAGATAGCTGAAATTAAAATAAAAAAAGCAAATGTGAAACACAGAATGGCTCGCTGAAATGTCCATTTTCCGTACCGCTTATTCCTCATTAGAGTCGCGGGGGTGGGGGGGGTTCTGGAGCCCAACTGTCTTCGGGCGAATCGCAGGGCACACAGAGACAAACAACCATTCGCACTCACACCTAGGGACAATTTTAGAGTGTTCAATCTGCCTGCCAAGCATGTTTTTGGGATGTGGGAGGAAACCGGAGGACCCGGAGAAAACCCACACTGGCCCGGGGAGAACATGCAAACTCCACACAGGGAGGGCGCAGCGGGACGCGACCCAGCGACCTCTGCACTGTAAAGCCGGCGTGCTAACCACTCGACTACCGGGCCGCCTAACTGAAATGTATTTAAATTAATTGTTATTATGTGTAAAGAACGTCTGCCAAGGTAGCCCCCCTCTTCATTTTTAACACACCAAATCTGGCCCCCTTTGAAAAAGTTGAGAAACCCCTGATTTACAGTCTTCAATGAACCAAACATTCATGTTTTTGGAATGCATGAGGAGACCATCATACCCACAAAAAAATAAACCCACACTATCATGATGTGTGGGTTTATATCACACAGAGCCTATATTCGAACCACCACCCTCAGAGAGGAGAGGCATATAATAATAATCTTCTTCTTCTTTTACTTTCGGCTTTTCCCTTCAGGGGTCGCCACAGCGAATCAATGTCCTCCATCTATCCCGGTTTTGTGCATCCTCTTTTCTCACACCAGCTACCTTCATGTCCTCTTTGACAACATCCACAAACCTCCTCTTCGCTCTTCCTCTTGGTCTCCTGCCTGGCAGTTCAAGGCTCAGCGTCCTTCTCCCGATATAGTAACTCTCTCTCCTCTGGACATGTCCAAACCATCTCAGTCTGGCCTCTCTGACTTTCTCTCCAAAGCCTCTAATATGAATTGTCCCTCTAATGTACACATTCCTGATCCTATCCAACCTGGTCACTCCTAAAGAAACCCTCAACATCTTCATCTCTGCTACCTCCAGCTCTGCTTCCTGTCTTTTCTTGAGCTGCACTGTCTCCAGTCCATACATCATGGCTGGTCTCACCACTGTTTTATACACTTTTCCTTTCATCCTAGCTGAAATCCTTCTATCACACATCACACCTGACATTTTTCTCCAGCCGCTCCAGCCTGCCTGGACACGCTTCTTCACCTCTTTTCCACACTCTCCGTTTCTATGGACAGTTGACCCCAAGTACTTAAAATCCTCCACCTTCTTTATCTCTTCTCCCTGTAGCATCACTCTTGCACTTGGATCCCTCTCATTCACACACATATATTCCGTCTTGCTGCGACTGATCTTCATTCCTCTCCTTTCCAGGGCATATCTTCATATCTCTAGTTTCTCCGCCACCTGTTCCCTGTAGAGGCATATAATAATAATAATAATAATAATAATAATAATAATAAATACATTTCTTTTATAAGCACCTTTCAAAATTCTCAAGGTCACTTTACAGTCACAGAATAAGTTTTTCTGTGGGTGAGCAGTGGCAGCCACCAATTTCCCATTATGTCCGTATCCTGCATGGCCCAATATTTTATAATGGAAAAAAGCTGAAAAAATGTTGGGCATTTCAATGATCCAAAATCCAATTTAAAATGCTCAAATGCTCAGATTGTAATTTGTTGCTCCAATAGAATCTTATCTACCCTTAAATCCAGAAGAAATTCGAATAATCTGACCTCTATTTTAACTAGATTGCAGCTTTTCATTTATTGATAGAGTGGTATGCAATTAAGCCTAAGAAAAAGGTCTCTACCCTCCAATTTTGCTTGTTCCTATTTATTTTGCTTTTCTTCTGTCTTTCAGTCCAACCATGAGATTCCACCTTTCACTTTTCCTGCATCTGTCAGGTCATCGTTAGCACGTTGCGTGTGTGTGTGTGTGGTGGAGGGGTGAACAAAATGCAAATTCATATTATGATTTCCCTCCCTGTGGTGACTGTCTACCATCTGGCTGTTATACAGTCTGACAAACAATCAACTCGGCATAGTAGGTTACGCACATTATAATCCAACACAAAGAATAATTTTTCACTTTCTTGGTACGCGAATGTTTTGGCATGTTGGTGTAGCTCTGTAATTGTATATTTCCACTGAGAGTGTCTTTTTGCAAAGACACTAATTAGCAGCCGATTAAAGTTGACGCATACGCAATATGCACCTTGTCATATTGTTTCCAAACAATTCAGCAACAATTGTGCAGTATGATGATAGCCTCTGTAATATCGCTCATGAAAGTGATTGATTTGACAGATTTCCAGGTCATTGAACTACGGGTCATCCCATCACACACATGTACAACGTCCATTGTCAAATGTGCACTTTCAAATTTAGTTCAGTAAGACGAGCATTGTTGTTACGTCCTGCCTTGTAGGAAGTAATATGGAGCATTGTTCCCTAACCTCTGCTGAGCCAAGGCACATAAGATGAATACAGTGGACAGTTTATCAGGTTGTTAGGTTATCATTATTTGTGCAAGACAGGGTTAAATTCGAAAAATACCGGCAAATAAATGCTATGAACAGCATCCAAACTGGATTGGATTAGTCTTTATTCGTCTCGCAGTGGAGAAATTTACATTTCACAGCAGAAAAGTGATTAAAGTAAGAGGAAAGGAAAGTAATAAGTAGAAAAACAAAATACAGAGCTGTTGTAAAGGCAGCCACACACGCAGCACCATCTTGAAGTCAAAACAAGAAAAAACAAAATAAAGAATGCGACACAACACAAAAAAAGACACAGACAGTCATTCAATCTTAAACACTTTTTGCACCCTATTTGTTGTTTGAAGCACTTCTAGATGAAAGATGAGAGGATCAAAGCATCCTTTTCACCAGTGGATCAGGGACGTCATGGTGAAATGTCTGCTACAAGCTAAATGTTAAAAGCAAACACAAAGCTGGAACATCCATTGACAAAAAGAAATGTCCTCACTTCTCCTGTCCCACGTAAATACGCTTCAATTCCAAGCCGCAACAGTTCCACATACGCATCGACGCTTTGCGCTGACGCTTCTTTCTTCTCATGGCGGGTCCGCAAGCCATGCATCCATCCAGCCACAGACTGTCCAACAGCACCGACCTTTCCATTGAACAAAGTGGGGCTGTGAAAATTCTACCCATGACAGGCGCAAAAAAGCACAATGGCCCCAGAGCTGTCCATCGAAGCCAGTCAAATAGCACTCCCAAACAAATAAACAGTCCTGGCATATTCATGCTGCCGAAAGGGCGCAACCGCTCAGCACAGTCTCCTCCTTGATGAATGGCGTGGCCAAAAATGCTGAAAAACAATCGGTATCCGTTCCACACGACGCACAACAACTCGAAGTGACAAAAGAAAACACAAAACAACAAAAAAAGCAAGGCTTGTGAGAGCACTTGCTGATGGCTGCCTACTCGGGCGCCATCGAGGACTTCTTTCAAACTGAAAAGCCCACATAAAAATTATTTGATGTAAGGCCAAGTCTTTCCACAGACACGACCGAATATCGTCAATAATTTTCAGACCAAGTTTCTACAACACACCTGATGGCCGCTCAAGGCCCATTATTGATTGAAAATGACTGATATTGGGATCAAATGAAGATCAATTTGAACTATTTTTATTACAACAAGTAAACCAAAAAACAAGGTGGTGTGTAACCATATAACAATTTCCAGTGAGTGGGAGGAGCTTCTTTCTGTTTGGCATGGTTACATGGTTCAAGTCACCTAAGAAGCATCACAAGAGAAAAATGCCCAGCATAAAAAGCAAAACACTTGGGCAACTCTGCTCGCCAGTGTGTACACGAAGCTCACCAACTCGTCCGCAGCACACAGCGAGAGAAACGTAAAATGCATGAGACTCCGGCGGTCCAGGCGCAGGGGTGTCTTGAAACTGCCTGTTCCATTAGGAAGTTCCCTCCCGCCCCACACCCCACCCGCATCCCCTTTCTCCTTTCTGCTGATGAAGAAAGTGTCCTAACTGTGGCTTTTCTTAATGATGGAAAAAGTTACCAACCCTGCATAGAAGGCTGGCGAAAACAAATCTGGAAGTAATGAGAACATTAACACTCCCCACACATCAGCCCGACAGACAACTTCTTTGAGGGTGACATCACATTGGTGACGTATAGCCCGCAAATCTGGCTTCATTGGTTTCCAGAGATCTATTGACAATGGTTCTCGTTTGATTTCAAATCATGTAGTCAATATTCTCAGAATGTGGAATATCAACAGCAGTTGCTAAAGAAAGAAGATGATAAGGTTCAGTACTTCTTTGAAAGTGTCGGAGGGTTTGCTCCTCATCCGAAAAGCTTCGTCACTAAAATTGTGCAGCTGGTATCTCTGGGATATATATATATATATATATATACAGCAAAGTCTCGTTATATCGATATCGGTTATATCGATAGTACTGCTTATTACGATACTATTTCTATGAACACAAGGAGAAAATTTACATGCCGCATATCGATATTTTTTCCGACTCCCGTGAATAGCGATATAACGAGACTTTACTGTATATATATATATATATATATATATATATATATATATATATATATATATATATATATATACGAGACTTTATATATATATATATATATATATATATATATATATATATATATATATATATATATATATATAAATATATATGGTATATCTCTATATATATATATACAGCAAAGTCTCGTTATATCGGTATCGGTTATATCGATAGTACTGCTTATTACGATACTATTTCTAAGAACGCAAGGAGAAAATTTACATGCCGCATATCGATATTTTTTCCGACTCCCGAGAATATCGATATAACGAGACTTTACTGTATATATATAGGGCCAGAGCTACCAGCACTATCTTTTAGATGCACTAATTTTTTTAAGGCAAAAATGGATGCAGTAATTTTTTTAAGGCAATCGGTTAATCAGTCAGGACAATAGAAGTAATCAGTGTAGCCGCAGGAAGTAGTCCTCTGCTCCCCCCAACCTGAAAGCAGGGAGCAATCATCTGGCATCGCCACGTTGGACAGTAGAGATATATATAGGGCCAAAACTACCAGCAAATTTCAGTTCGCTGATGAAGCTTTTCGGATGAGGAGCGAAACGTCCCACACCTTCAAAGAAGTACAGATGACGGCTGAAGAAACCTTTTCATCGGTGGACCACTCCTGTTTGACTGAGAGCTTACACAGACATAAAGAAATAAGACATCAATCATCCGGGGTTACAACAATCCATTTTCCTCTTTTTGGAATTTATTCATATGATCAGAAAGTTTTGGGATGACACTGAAAATGACAAAAACGCTACTTGAAGTCAACTTGGAAAAATGGGAACATTAATAGAAAAAAATCAAGTCTGATAGCACCAAAATTATCTCCTAAAACTTTTTTTTCAACAATGACAGTCCAGTACTTTACACTAGAAAAAAAAATCTGAAGATTTGCTAAAGTAGAAAAAAGAGTCATGGAATACATACAGCTACTCATCCTGTCACATCATTCGCATAGACAGATGAGAAAAAAAATGTTATTTCTATCCATTTATTGTGCTAAATAAATTATTCATTTTTTTCATGAAACATGAAATTGGAAACATTTTCCAGAGAGTGGTGGTCAGTGGACCTTTCTCCATGGGGAGATATACATATTAGATCAATCCGCTACACAGTGACAATTATTGAAGAGATTGGAGGAATGGGGTGAGGGGAGGAGCTACAAAAATAGTTTCTCCATCTACAGTTCTACACCCATCCATTTCTTTACTGGCCAACGCTTTATCGGCACTCAAGCATGAAAAAACAAAACCCGAACAAATTCGAAAATGGCACTCTCCGTCATATTTTCAATTCCCAAATAAATTCGTGAATGGCAGTGATTGAGATAAATATGGGTAGTGAGGCGGGCTTGCCGAATGTTCAGTGGCAAGTGGTCGATTAACAACTCGGGCAGTATAAAGTCATTTATAAAGGTCGACAAATTCTACTTCCACTACTGAAATACAGTAGGCTGTAACTCTAGGACCTTTTTTTATTGGCAATGATGTTGATTACGAGAGCAATTAGGCAGCTGTTGAAAGATTTGTTATGAATGAGGCCTTCAAGCTTTTGTCCTCACCAGATGTTTGATAATGATGTAGGTGAGATCATTTTATTGTACTTTATATGCAGGAATAGCCACCCAATACAAATCATGTTTACGATGCAGATTTGTACATAACACAGACAAAGGAAAAAAAAACACGAGTTACAGCACCTCTGTTGCACAGATGATTCAAATGCCGTAAAGGGGTGGACTCCAAGTTACCGTGTTTTCCGGTGTATACGAGACACTGAATAATATGGAGGGTGGTCATTGTGATGAAGATTTAATATTCCCGCATCAAAAACAATGACTCTATTTTTTTCTTATGTTCCGTATTTTCAGTTGTATAGTGCGCACCTCAGTATAAGGTGCACCCCCAAGAAATGGTGTATTTTTTTCCATATATAAAGTGCACCTTCAATTAATGAAACAAGTTTTCCAAATACAGTGATACCTTGGCTTACGAACTTAATTGGTTCCCAGACAGTGTGTAAGGCGAAAAGTGTGTATCTCAAAAATTAATTTCCCATAGGAAACCATTAAAATGAGAATAATCCGTCCCCAGGTCCCCATAAAACATAATTTTTACTTTCTAATTTTCTAATCTTTAAAATTACACAAAATATACCTTATTTTATGTATAATAAATGTGCTGTGGTATTATAATTAAAGAAATAAAATGTATTGTATAATAAAGTCGTTTTATTTACCTTTGTGATGGTCGTTGATGGATTGAAGGAAAGTGGCCGGTTTCATCGCCTGATTGTGTCACGCTTTGCAAGGTGGTGATGGCGGTTGCGGTTCCCAAAAAGCAGGCAGGAGGGAGCAGGAGGTTGTGTTTGACAAATTGTAGCAAATTACATGCAGGGCTGACAGCGCTACCCGTTGGTCGCCAATCCGAACGTGGCAGTCCACCACTGATTGGGACGACCAGCACCTGTCCAGGTGCAGGCGGGGCCGACAGCGCCACCCGTTGGTCGCCAACCAGATCATGACAGATTGATGGGATATTTAACCTTCCAGTCTACACTCTGCTTTTGAACTATCAAAGTTGAAACGAGTCCAAATTTCAGTGTTTTCTATCAATTTTCTCACCATTTCACTTTTGTTTTTTTTTCACTTTAGTTTTTTTGTTTCAAGCTCTGTCGTCTCCCTTTCGTGCGTGTGTTTGTTTTCTCACTGTCTCTCTGTCTGCCTGTCTCTTTAATGTTGAACCCTGCCCCCCCCCCCCCTCCTCATTCACTGCTGCGTTCTTGACCAATCACGTGGCTTTAACCGAAGAGGCCATTTTGTTTTTTTGGACAAACGGCCTCACTCTCTCTCTCTCTCTCTCTCTGTAGCCCCCACCCCTTCACTGCTGCGTTCTTGACCAATCACGTGGCTTTAACCGAAGACTGGGGGCGGGGAATATAGGACCAAAACAGTCAGCTACCATTTCCTTGTTAGGAGAACGGGCTCCTTCGCGAACTACACATCACTCATTGAGGCAGCTCTGTGTACGAAAAAAGTTCCTCTGCCAAGGTAAAGTTCGTATGCCAAGGTAAAATTTTCATAAATTTAACGTTCGTAAACCGAAAAGTTTGTAAGCCAAGGGGTTCGTAAACCGAGGTATCGCTGTATAATATATAAGTACATAAAGGTTTGCCAAATATAAGGCACAGCACATTATAAGGTGCTACAGTAGAGGCTGGGCTGCTGAAATTAGTTGCGAGACTTTTTGAGGCTCAATATGACTTCACATATAAGGCGCACCTGCTTCTAAGGCGCAGGGTCAACTTTTGAGGAAAATTAAGGCTTTTGGGTGTGCCTTATACACCGGAAAATACGGTACTCAAGTTCAACTGTCATGAGCAGAAATACACATTGCATCCTTATTCCCACCTAGTCTTAAAACAAAAAATGGTGGTATGCAACAGAGCATTTAAATTCTTGAACAATTGGAGGGATGAAATCTTTGTTTCTTTTCTATTTTTTCCCTTCAATTTTTTCTTTTTTCTTTCTATCTTTCTTGTGTTCTTTATATGACTTTAATATTTTCTTTCTTTCCTTTTTGTTTAATTCCAAGCAGGTTTCCCCATCTGTGCAACTCCTGATGATCTGAGCTGGGCGGCACGTGTGCTGAATGCAAAGTGCTGATGTGTATAAGAAAAGACAGCAATAGTCTATCTAAATTTATTCTAAAACAACGGCCATCCACTAAGCTCTCGCTCAGTGGATTTTTTTTTTCATTATTGCTTCTAAGTTAGGACTGAGCACATTTTGACTCATTTAGGGATTTAAGCTTCTCAGATATACACGATTCACCTCTCAAAATTTGACACCAGCAACATTTTCCATGGACAAGTCATCGATATCAATAAATATAAATTACAGGAAGGTGGTTTTATACAGCCATTTTTTGAGAAAGAAAAAAACTTGAGACAGCTTGTTATCAAATGCATCTAAATGCAGATCAAACATACCTGTGGTGAGATTTCTTCCTTACTCTTGCTCTATTGTGATTATATGCCTTTAAAAACACATGCTTGCACCCCTGAGTCTATATGCTTTGACACCAGGGCGCCTCAAAAATGTTTCATATGGGAAACACCATTCACCCTGATTCCATCTTTTAACCTAAATGATAGATGATCCGGCATCAAGGTCAGGGCGGAAGGTTGTGTGCCCATATTAACTGCCCTCTTCTAGCAATAGACTCCTGCGTTGAGAAGGCTTCCATTGGCTCAAATGTAAATGCAAAATGACTGTGACTCTAGGATTGTGACAGATTAAGGGAAAGCCCCGTTGCAAGCAAATGTCAAGTGGAGGCACTAAGCCTTCACCGACTTACCTAATACTGAACTATATTCAGTTCAGCGAATATGGTATAGTCATGACCCAGTCTATCTGTTGTCATATTCCAACTGTATCTTATGCGGTAAATAATAACAGGATAAAAGGAAAGAAAGGAAGAACTTCATATATTAGAGAGCTCAGCTCTGGTATATTCCAAATATCCTTGTATAGCCTGACAGTATGGTCCAACTGCAACATGTTTATCCAACACACACACACACACACACACACACACACACACACACACACACACACACACACACACACACACACACACACACACACACACACACACACACACACACACACACACACAGGCTTGGATGCATTGGACTCACTTAGAGTCCACGTGACTTAATAGCCCGTAGCAGTGGGCTATATAAAATAAATATTCTTTCATGGCTGCATTGTTCAAACATTTAGTATCTCCTCTCCATTGCTTTTTGTCAGCAATTCAACATAAAGAGGTTGGGAAAAAAGAACATTGCGTTTCATTTTCCATTATCAGGATAAAAAGGTAGACATTAACTGAGATAGAGCCAGAAGATGGTGTTGAGGGTGCTGAAAAGAAGCAAGTTGAGTGGCACGGAAAGCGAAACAGAGAAAGAGGCAGTGGAAGTGGAAGAAACTGGCTTTCAAAGTTGGGATGTGAAGCAGGTAAGAAAGAATGATGAAGATTCTGAGAGTGAGGAGGCTGAGAGTGAGGAGGCTGCGAGTGAGATACGAGCAGTGTGAGAGACGAGACAGAAAATATACTGGAACTCGCTGTGCATTTACAAGCAGTGAACCATCAGGATTGTGGCATTGCAAAAAATGTACCTGACAAATGAATGTGCACAATTGGATGAGTGCATGTGCGTGTTTACTTTTTATTTCAATGATATTGCAAGTAAGATTAAAGGACAACCGACGTCTCCGGACAAGTTGTGTCCATAATTTGTAAAATGGCTTCAAATGACTTCTACTGAGCGTATTTTACAAAGATTCCACCGCATATAGCTATATTTTATGTTTTAAGACTTGCGTTGAATATTCAGGAAGTCTTGTTTTTGAGTTGGTGACGAGTCCGTACGTGACGTCACTGAAGGAACGCCTCTGACCGGAAAAAAGACACATTGTAGCAGTCCTTCCATCACGCAATGTATTTTGCTGTACTTGTTTGGTCTGAAAACCTTGTGTTGCACGAATAAGCTGCCAGAAGAGGGCGACCAAGCTCCATGGAAGGAATTCATCAGCCTGTGGAAACGTGCTGATTAATTCCTCACAGGAGCTTGGATGCCATTTTCTGCCTTTTTTTGGGTGATACATTTTCCCCCAATGTTGCCTCAAAATGGCACGGAATAAATTCTTTAATCGATTGCAAACATGTATGCTCTGCTCTTCAGAACTATTTGAATCATATTCATACCTGGATGTGTAACAAAAAAGCATATTCTCCAAATCTGAAGCCATTGTTTTGATTCTCCAGCAATGCAAGACGTCTTGGCGTGATGTCACGAACAGGGGGCGGGACTTTCTGAAAATGCCCAATTTGCAGCTCATTTTTTTGTACATTTTTGGACACTTTTTATTGGTGTTTTGGGTATTTTAGATATATAAAACGTTTTTCTGATGTCAGTTAAAAAACAAAAAAGTGACGTCGGTTGTCCTTTAAGGCGCATTTTCTACGGATTTGGAGGAAATTTACAAAATGAACATCTTTTGAGTGTAGTGAACATTTAAAAATATTTTTTTCTTTTTCTTTTTTTTTAGTTTGTCATCAAGCTACAGTACATTCAAAGAGAATATTAGTCGAGCTACTATTACAACAGTTTGTGTGGCAGTCTTGTTTCTCACTGTGTTTTAAAAGCGAGTTTAGATGGGAGATCGAGTGGATTAGATTTTGAGAAACTCGCTTGTTGGCTGACAGATTTGATCTTGAAAAAGCTAAACATTTGACCTCACTTTGACGGACATCTCGATGCCGCAGCGTCTATGTGATTTCAGTCTGTCATGCTTAATCATTTTTTTGCACATAAATGTTTTGCCAACGCGGGCACAACATTTATGTAACAGAGCTTTGCTGCCAAAAGTTCCAGGTGTGTCTCTAGGAACCTTTTCAGCTTGCGGAAATTTGATTGATTTTACTAGCATACGAAAATCAGTATTTGTTGCAAATCCTTTTTACCTTTCACACGACAAATATGAGCAATTTAATGTTCAAAATGATAAACTGGTAAGCATTTCTTATACATCACCTTTTGCTTTTAACTCATTCACTACCAGACAATCTGCAAAAATGTGTTCACTCCTGTGCCAGGGTTTTTTGTCATTTTCACTCAAATTGCAGCAAATTGCAAAGAATATTGAGTTTCTATTCAATTCAATGAAGCATAAGAAACGGGTCAGGAGTTATATGAGCTTGAAATGGGGGAGGCTGTATAAAAGATAAGAGAGAAAAACATTGCCAAAGGCCTGACCAGTGCTTTATCGGCACCCTCCTCCTCCCACCCACAAGTAAAGCCAAAACCCGAACATATTCAGGAATGGCACTCCACGTCATACTTTTCAATTCCTAAATTAAATTAAATTAAAATTAAATTAACAATTCCGGAATGACAGTGAATGAGACAAGACTGAATAAGTAAACACTGAGGATACAAATTTTACGCTTCATAATGCATGAAACATTTTCAATAGGAGACAAGACTGGATTGCTGGCAGGCCATTCTAGTACGCACACGATTTTACTACAAAGCCACAGTTTTGTAACACGAGCAGAATGTGGTTTGGCATTGTCTTGCTGAATTGAAAAAAAAAAACATTAAAAAAACATTGCTATAAGCATTAATTGTGCCTTGGCAGATGGACTCACCATGCGATAGGCACTAACACCCACATACCATCTCAGATACTGGCTTTTGAACTTTATCACATAATGGATAAGCCTTTTTCTTCTTTTGCCCAGAGGACACAATGTCCACGGCTCCCAAAAATGATTTGAAATGTGGATTTATCTGTTAACAGCACATTTTTCAACTGTGTTAGTTCATCTCGGACAAGTTTGGGCCCTGAGAAGCAAGTGGTACTTCTCTGTGTTGGGGATGCTTCTCGCGGTAGTGGACCATCAAGGCCTGTCAAGCCTTCTTTGCTGGTCTAAAAATATCTGAATCATGGACTGATGTTAATTATATTTTGTCCATGAATTCTTATTAACTAATTCCAAATTATTTTTCAGCTTCCTTTCATTGCTTTTCCCCTGTTGCGCTGCTTCCAGATGTCTGTTTTTGTATTTAAGCATTTAACGCATCACATCATTTGTTACCAGGGTCAGAAATCTACCATGACGCCTTCACAATCAGTTCTCCGGGCCCTGTCGCATCAAATGTGACGATCGTACTGTTGCTCTAACCAATCAGATTTCGAGTTGGGAACCCAAAAGGGGTACCAACGCATTCTTGAAACTATGAGTGGCTCGTCACTAGCCACTCATATTTTGCAAAAAACTGCTCTGATCACAAGACGCTAGTGAGAACATACTGGCCAGATCTAGCACACTGTAGCGAGCTGCATAAGCAAATATATTATGTTGATTTAATAGTGGTTTTGTCAACCCACAATGGCTGAAGAAGGAGAAGAAATTGATTTGTTTGGAGATTTTCTGTTAAATCAATTTTCAAGACGGACTTTTAACAATTGAAGGACTTCACTCCTGAAGGCCCTGTGATAAAATCCACTGCCCGCCACTGGCTTCTCGTATATCTCTTTTAAATTCAACGTTCACAAGTGGAGTATTCCAAAAAGTTGTTGTTTCAGGTATCAAATTCGAAATCAGATGGTACTATAGTTACAACATTTTACATGCATTCCAAAGTAGTACAAAATCATGACCATGTTCTCAAATCTTAGAGGCATCTAAAAGACTGTTCATACTGTCTTGGCCTCTACAGCACAGCACTATTGCGTTTTTCTGCTTCACTGCCTGCTTTAAAAGAAGCAGAGTTGCTCTGTTCCTAGTCGAGGTCTTTGCAAGGTGAACGGTAATTGCTGAGGGAGGATTTAGCCTGACGTTGGAACAAAGCGGCTCTTTTGTTTTAATGAGACAACACTCCATTCTTTGAGAACCACACTACAGAAATTAATCTGACACACAAATGTAACATGTAGTTTGTGTTCTGGTGTTTTTATTAAGCATGCGAAGAGAGAGTCAACTGCTCCGCGATGTAGCTGATGTTTCATATTCCTTAAACAGGGAACTCTGTGCTTTTAAATGCCACATCCCAATTAATTTGCACGTTTCCTCTCACTAAAGGCCACACCACAAACAGACGCTTTTTTTTTATTCCCCCCAGGAAAAATAACTGGTTTACTACACTCTTGTGTGCTATCCACCAGCACACATTACTTGCACGGCACAAGTAGCACCTGAAAATCCCAAGTGCTGCTGTATCTAGTGTGGAGAATTCTGGAGCTAAAGTCGCATATGTCCCCAAAATAATTATGCTTTGAAAGTACATAACCATTTGTTTGAGACTTATAGTTATTACTTTTTTTTTGCGAACATGTCGTACCTGTACCTTTTCGTCACTGCATGGTTAATATGACACAATTCAGATTTTTTTTTTTTTTTTTTTAATGAGGTCGGTGATACAAGTCATTACGCCTGTTGGTGTAATCAAGCTTTTGTACTGAGGGAAGAAAATTACTCCAATTATATCCTAAATTCTGGCAGTATAGTCAGCAAAATTAACATCACATCACCATGTACAATGGCAAGGATCACGGTGATCAAAATGTGCACCCAAAGATATTAATGCGACACAACAAATGCGCACCAATTTTTTTTTTTTTTTTACTTCGCAGCTCATGTATTTTGTTTTTCTACTTTCATTCCTTTCATCACTTTGCTGCTGTGAAATGTAAATTTTCCACTCTGAGACTAATAAAGGCATATCCAATCCAATCCAATCCAAATCCAGCAGACATTTAAACAGCTTCTTCCCCCAAGCCATTAACTCTTTGAACTCTTTGAACTCTTACAACAGTAGCCAAAATGGAACTGTATAGTGCCACTTAGCAGTTTTTTTGACGACGATACTAGTGCAGCGTGTTCGACCGGAAACAAATTCCTTGTGTGTTCTACATACTTGGCAATAAAGATGATTCTGATTCTGAAATCATGTACGTATTTACTTAGTGATTCCTGTTTGACTGGATCGTCCAAACTGTACAATTTGGTAGGAGGGACATTACAATGCATTTGTTTTCCGGGACTTGGCCCATGAATACCTTTGAGTGACTATTATTGAGTATTATATCATCATCATACCAAGACATATCATACTTCCAAAATCTAGGTCAATTTTGGAAGTACTGGCCTCGTCTGAATGAAATATTATCAACATACTGCGTTTTCAATTCACCGTGGTGAATTGGCTTATTTGTGACTCTTTTTGGCAAACCGAATAACTAGTCTACGTAAAATGTACCTATTACATGATATACTGTATATCAATTGCTCTAACTATGACACATTAAAGTAAAACCGACAACATTTCTTTGTTTCCTAACTGACATCAGAAAAACGTTTTATACCATCTAAAATACCAAAAACACAGAGGCTGATATTTTTAGTCAAGTGAAAAACACCAATAAAAATTACTTAAAGTGTCCAAAAACTACTTCAAAATGAAATCAGAATGTTTCAGTTCCAGAAGGTCCCGACCCTTTGTTCGTAACGTCAAGACGTCTTGCCTTGCTCGAGAATGAAAACATTGGATTCAGATTCGGAGAAGATGCTTTCTTGTTACTCATCCAGTTATGAATATGATTCAAATAGTTCTGAAGAGGAAAACATAAATGTTTGCAATCGATTAAAGAAGTCCTTCCGTGTCATTTTGAGGCATCTGGACTGAAATGTAGCGTCCCATAAAATGCACAAGATGGCGCCCAAGCTCCTTTGGAAATGGGCTGATTTGTCTGCTGGGAATTTGTGTCAGCTAGTATCAAATAGTAGTCTTGGTGCAACACACAACAATTCACCATCGCGTTATTTATGTGTTTTCCTTCTAATTTCGCCATCGACACGGATCAACACAAAGTTTTCAGACCAAACAAAGTACCCAAAATGCATTGTGTGTCGCTTTCTCAGTCAGGGACAATATCTACCGTGATGTCACAGTAGGTATCGTCACCAACTCAAAAACAAGACTTCCTGAATATTCAGCGCGAGTCTTAAAACGTAAAATATAGCTATATGCCGTGGAATCTTTGTAAAATACGCTCAGTAGAAATCATTTAAAGTGATTTTACAAATTATGGACACAACGTGTCCGGAGGCGTCAGTTGTCCTTTAAAGACGCTATCAAACAATGCAGAGGAGCAGTTAGCAATAGTCGTCAACCAGCATGAAAAGAAAAATCAGTAAGCAACATAATTGCGATCATCCTCATATTTTAAATTCCATCCATTCATTATCCAATCCACTTCCGTGAACCTCTCTGGTGGATAAGGTTCACCAGAGTAAAAGGCGGACCCCCAATGAATGTGCATTTATGTTCCATATATGGCGCACCAGACTATAAAGTGCACCTTCAAAATAATGTGCACACCACATTATAAGGTGCTATATACAGTAGAGGCCGGGTTACACACTACTTGTTCTACAGGGGTAAATGAAGTCCATGGCTGCTGACAGTAGTTGCGAGAACTGTCGTGGCTCAATATGACTTGACATATAAGGTGCACCTGTGTATGAAGCGCAGGGTCATCTTTAGAAGAAAATCAAGGCTTTTGGGTGCGTCTCATACACCAGAAAATACGGTACTTTGGTGGCACCACTTTCCTTTTTCGTTTCAAAGCAGGCTGAATTATATCCTGCACAGGGTTCACAATGTCGTAAATTTTCAGTAAATCCAACAGTTTTTTTCCCCACTCATTCGGGTCAGAGATAGATGGCTGCAGCTATTTTTTCCTAAAACATCCTCTACATATTTTTTTTTTCTTTTTGATACACACAGAGGACTCTGATTGTTTGTGGATGTAGCAGACAATGGTAAAATCAGAAATATAAAACTAGGTGAGAAAAATGACCAACAAACTGAGAGTTCATCAGTGTTGAGTTGACAAAGAGCTCATTTGTGACTGGTTGTCACGTCTTTCAGCGCCATTCTGAGCCACCTCAGCATTGACGCGCATTGTTTGTAGAGGAGAAAGCTATCAGAGGATCTGCACAAGATTAGGGCTGGCAACTGTTCCCTCAGTGGTTTCCTGTTTTGCCACAAGAATTCTTTTGGTGGGCGCAAAAAGAGGAAAAAAAAGCAGCAAAACAACACAAATTGGAAGCTTAACTCTTCCCTTTCAGTTTTATGCTTCTCAACTTAGCCAAGCGTAAAGATCATCTCGACAAACAATGATAACTTCAAACCACAAAATCTTCACTAGAATCCCAAGTTTCTGATTTTAACCCCAAAAAAAGTGTTTCTTTTTTTCCTTCTACTTGGTTTCCCTCCACATTTTTTTCCCTCACGGGTTACATGGTATCCCTTCCTTGCATCTAAATTGCAAATGGCAGCAAAGCCTCTCAATGTCATTAGAACTGACCCTGTGGATTAACTGGAGGAGAGAGACGGTGTGTAGAAACGACGGATCAATAAACAGAGCTTATTCTTGTGGTTATTTTATCTCACTTTGGATTTGGAAATATTCGCTGAAATATCCACTCTGTTGCGGTATCAAAAGCATAAAATGACAGCAGGATAATTCTCCCACACAAAACCCTTGAGCACATTTCCTAAATTCATCCATAGCTCAATTTTCTTCAGCTTTTCAAGGTCAGAGGTGAGTGAGAACCTTTCATTGGTCATGATGGACTAGTTATCAGTCAGTAACATAGAAAAACAGTCAATTTTGCATCTTGGGTACTTTAGAGTCTCCGAGCAACCTGATCTTTGGGATGTGGAATAAAAGTGCAGTACTCACAAAGAAACTGCCATGATGAGGAAAAACTCCTCAAAGAAAAGTCTAAACTCAGACTTAAACACGTCATGGGACCATTTCCAACTTCTTTCCATTGTAAACACCCCATATATGGACTGATGTGACTTGACTTTAAAAGGCTCTCAAGAAATTTTGAACAGATGGAGATTTAGCAAACTTTCTATTTCAGCGTTGCAAATATTGGACCGACATGTCTTTATTCTTGCAAGGATTTGTCATTCTGATACAGTTGCAATAAGCATTTTATGTCCGTGTTTGTGCACCATAAACTATAAAAGTGCAATTAATTCCAATTCTTGTAATAAAGGCATACTGAAAATATAGTTTGGAAAAGCCACAATGTCTTTAAAAGAAGAATCTGAGAAAAACGCACACGCACACATAACACGCGCATTTACACACACGCGCGCTCGCACACGAAAATATTCAACGAGATTTGAAAGTCAAGTGAAGACAGCGATAATGTAATAAAGTATATAGTGCCATCTAGTGGGAAAATATATAGACAGACGGAGAAGGTTGCTTGAAATGGGAGCTTCTCACAAGTGTTCTTGGACGAAGTGAGAGGGGTGGTTATATCCAGAGTTCTTGTTTCAAGGGTGGGGGTTTGGTAATCACTCATCTACAACAAGAGCAATTGCACTCAAAATCAAGCAGGAAAAGGAAACAAATTAAAAAGGAACATTTTGCTGAGTTTAATTTAATGCAGCCTACAGCCTGTTTCTTTTTCATCCATCTGCTGTGGCTCTCCGTGACTGTGAATTATATATTATATATTATATATTAAATTTTAAATTAGGAATAAAATCAGTAATAATTAGTTCGGAAGTACACTTTTTTCAGAGTTTTTTTTCTTTTCCATGCAGTAATAAAATTGATTTTGGAAATGTAAATCATCCATCTATTTTTCTTCACCTGCATGTCACGGGGGCTTCACGTTGTGTTAAATGAAACAGACCGAGATTTCATTTTCCGTTAGTCACTTTGGGACTACAGATTTCACATTTATTTTGCTATCCTACTAATCCTAATCCTACTGGACCCTCCGCACCCTGCCCACCACCTTTTCCAGCTACTCCCCTCAGGCAATCCAGCAGACATTTAAACAGCTTCTTCCCCCAAGCCATTAACTCTTTGAACTCTTCAACAGTAGCCAAAATGGAACTGTATAGTGCCACTTAGCAGTTTTTTTGACGACGATACTCGTGCAGCGTGTTCTACCGGAAACAAATTCCTTGTGTGTCCTACATACTTGGCAATAAAGATGATTCTGATTCTGATTCTGATTCTGATTCTATATATACTCTCTTGTTTATTTTCGCTTGTGATTTTTCCAATTGCAACGTCACTATTTATTTATTTATTTGCTTGACTAGGTCTTTATTTGTTTATGTGTTTATTTGACTATTTTTTATTTATTATTCATACATTTATTTGTTTGTTTATTTGTTGATGTATTTATTTATTTACATTTATTTATGTATTTATCTCATCTCATCTGATTTTCCGTACCGCTTATTCCTCATTAGGGTCGCGGGGGTTGCTGGAGCCTATCTCAGCTCGGGCACGAGGAGGGGGACACCCCGAATTGGTTGCCAGCCAATCGCAGGGCACGCAAAGACATACAACAGTCACTCTCACACCTAGGGACAATTTGGAGTGGTCAATCTGCCTGCCATGCATGTTTTTGGAGTGTGGGAGGAAACCGGAGGACCCGGAGAAAACCCACATGCAAACGCCACACAGGGAGGCCGGACCGGGACACGAACCGGCGACCTCTGTCTGCACTGTGAAGCCGTTGTGCTAACCACTCGACTACCGGGCCGCTATGTATTTATTAGTCTGTTTATTTATTTATTTATTTATTTATTTATTTATTTATTTACGTATGTATTTATTTGTCTATGTATTTATATAATCATTTATTTATTTATTTCTTCGTTTATTATTTGTTTATGTCTGTGTCAGCTCTCAGTCGTACAGGAGTGGTCCATCGATGAAAAGGTTTGTTCAGCCGTCATCTGTTCTTCTTTTGAAGGTGTCGGACGTTTCGCTTCTTATCCAAGAAACTTCATCAACAAACTTTGCTGACGAAGTTTTTTGGATAAGAAGCGAAACGTCCGACACCTTCAAAAGAAGTACAGATGACGGCTGAACAAACTTTTTCATGATTTGTTTATGTATTTAATTGTTTATGCATTTGTTTGCCTATTTGTTTCTTGATCGTTGTATTCATTAGTGTATTTGTTTATTTGTTTTGGAACGACTTAGGCACCTTTACCAGAGCACCACCACTTTGTGTCGAAGTTAGTAAAATGCAACCCAACAGTTTGTTTACGTTTATTGTACACCGTGGAGTAACAGAAATGATATATGGACACGGTTTTGTAAATGTGCCGGAATTGACTAACAAGGTTTTGGAACCCAGGCACTGACGCCGGTCAGGGAAGGCGGCCCAACTAGCCCCGCCTACTCCATATCTGGTCTGCGCAAGTTTCCGGGTTGGGCGTGGTGCGTTTGATGTAACGAAACTGTCGGTTTGTTTTCTCTTCGCGTTGTCGTTTTAATTTTTTTTAAAGTATATATTTTTTGACCTCACAAAAAGAAAGCTTACCATATGCCGTCGCTCTCAACAAACGACACGCCTAACAGGAGATACGCACGAAATGGTTGATTTCTTGTACAATTGTAACTTTTGAACCCAGTGGTGTGAACGATGTTTGAGAAAAATTTTAAGGACTTTAACGTTAATTTTAACGCACTGAATGAGAGCAACACTTTCTCGAGTGGAGATGTGATGACTGGGCAGATTTCCTTCGAGCTCTCCAAGGCGACAAAGATAAGATCAATCACAATGTGTGTGACGGGAAAGGCAGACGTCCATTGGTCTTCCGGAAGTGGCAAAAATAGAAGGACGTATTATGCAAAGATTGACTTTTTTAATCTCAAAAGCATGATTTTGCAAGAGGGAGGTAGGTGCCTGCCTTTCCGCCGCCCTCTGCGCCACAACATCGTAAACTACAGTACAGTACTGCACTCACACTAGCGATAGCGATCTCATACAATTGCCGTAAACATAAATCCTGTACTTGGACCACAATGTGAATTTTGCAAGTGCTTTGCTCTCATTACTGGAGGAAGTGTTTGAAACATGTAATCTGGAGGAAGTGTTTGAAACATGTAATACCTATCCAGGGGATGAAAACATGAAAATGTAAATTGGTTACTGTGATACATTATGTCAACCAAATAAATTGGGAGAGAACAACTTGAATCTCTGCAGATTTAGCCTGTGTTAAAAATAAACACAACACTCCTTTTCCTTTGCAGCTGTTGGAGGCCCTGCTCCTCTTCCTCCTGGCAGGCATGTGTATTCATTTACATGTCAGATTCCACCAGGGTAAGAGCCCTTGTGATAGTTAAGAGTACGTTATCTTCTTTTGTGTATTACCGACGGTGCTAAATTCATCAAAGACTCTAAATTAGTGGTGTCCAGACGACGGCCGGGGTTTCTCATTCTTTTTTTTTACGTCCCGAAGAAGCATAAAAAATAACTTTTGCCACAGACTACAATCTTGTTGGGTTCCCTCAACTACTTTGACTGCAGCAACTCATACATTAGATTTATGGAGCTTTTCTAGAAATTCAAATAAATTACTAACAACTAAAATCGTCACAATATATCTTTTTATCATGTTCCAATGGGCCTCCAGAATAACATAAATCAAAATTTGATTTGCGAAGTAAATATTTGCCTTTTCATCGTATTATTGACAAATTTGCAAAGTATGGAGCAGATTTACAAAATTACTGTGTTTCCCAGTGTATAATGTGCACCCAAAACCTTCATTTTCTTCAAAAGATGAAATGTGAAGAAGTATTGATCAACAACAGGTCTCGCAACAACTGTCAACAGCCACCATTTCCCCCTGCAGAAGTAGTGCGGTAACCCCATCCTCTACTATTGCGCCTTATAATGTGGTGTGCCTTATATTTGGAAATCCATCCATGCATTTTACAGACCACTTTATCCTTATTAGGGTCGTGGGGGGTGCTGCAGCCTATCCCAGCCGTCTTCGGCCATGAGGCGGGGGACACCCTGAATTGTTTGCCAGCCAATTGCAGGGCACACAAAGACAAACAACCATCTGCGCTCACATTCACACCTAGCGACAATTTGCAGTGTTCAATCAGCCTGCCATGCATGTTTTTGGAATGCGGGAGGAAACCGGAGGATTCAGAAAAAACCCACTCAGGCCCTGGGAGAACATGCAAACTCCACACAGGCAGTTCGGACCGGGTCTTGAACTCACAACACCTGCACTGTGAAGTCAGCGTGCTAACCACTCGACCACCCATATTTGGAAATTCTTTAAATATTTATATATTGTATTTGGAAAACGTTATTCATTCATTGAAGGCGCGCCTTATACTCCGGTGCGCCTTATACAGCAGAAAATACAGTATTTATTCATTACTAAAAAAACAACTTTATTTTTCACACTTGCAAGTAATTTAAAAATGAAGATGCATTGTTGTGTTGTATTGTATCTTGGGGTGGGGGGCCCTCTTCATGACCAATATATTTCATTGTCGGAAGCAAAAAAACCACCAATATCTAATGTCGAGGTTTCTCTTTTGAAGTGATGGAATAAGGTGTAAATAGTTGTTGCAGTTTTATCCACTGCGCATCCACAATATCAGAGTCCTGTTCAAATATATCCCAAACAATTGAACAAATCAACTTAATAGGTTGCTTTCCTACACGGAGTGGATTTTAAAGCAAATTATTAATGATTGCTATTCAGAAGTGATGACTTTTGTCATGTCATGTTCATCAATGCAGAGACTTTCCATCCAGTTTCTGTGGACCTCATGGACAAATCATCTACAATCTGACAGTTAGCATTGACAGGCCGTGGCATCTGTCAAAGGATTTTGTGACACAGTTGAACTTTGTGCATCATGTTGATTCCAATCAGCCAGAGCTTATGGTAAGTTTTAGTTTACATGTTCATCATTTGATTTTGCAGTTTTAGAAAATGGACTGCTGCATTTTACACACCAGAGTTGACATTAGCTGCAGGACACAAAGTGTGAACATCCAATTTGCTAATATGCAAAAGGTTGGCGGAGGAAATGGAAATAATCAGTTAAAACTGAAAGGATCAGCCACTACACCAATCGACAACACTCGACTCTGCATAAGTAAGAATATGGCATTGACTTAATAGTTTTGAGGTCAGGGTTCCAGTTTTCGGGTCTCCTATGTAGTGCTTGCCTGTTTTCCCTTTGTACTGAACATCCCATATTTCAAAATGATGCGTTTAATGTTTATTGAAGATTCTAACTTGTCATTTGGTATTTCAGAGTAATCTGCTGTTTTTTTTTCTGTTTGTCTATATGTGTACCAAGAGACAAAAGAATTCTGGTACCATGCTGTCGTTTCACGTAGATTGGTCGAAATCATTTCTATTTCATGTTCTATAGTCATTGTGAAATTCTCATTGCTCTTTCCATCATTGGTTACCATGTAGATCATGGTGTCAAAGTCGAGGGCCGGGGGCCAAATCTGGCCCGCCACATCATTTTGTTCGGCCCAGGAAAAGCAAATCAAATTGTGAAATTCCATGATGCTTGCTAAAGTACGAACCAAAATTTCAAATTGTCTCATTTAAACCACAATAATAGTCATTATTTTTTACTTCAAATTTGAAAACTAGTTATTCATTAATTTGTTGGAGTGCACAACAAATTAATATGTAATATGTGGAGTGGATGAAACATTTTAATGGCTTCCCCAAATTCATAACGGCCCGCGAGAGGAAACCATAGCTACAATGTGGCCTGTAGCTGCTCACCAAACTGAACCCTCAGCCTCTATGGTTTGCTGGCATCCCGCAAACCATATGACTGTGTTTTTGTTGAAAACTTTGAGGTATATTTTCCACCCAGGTTGTGACCTTGTACTAAGCGTTTTTTTTTTTTTCTTCTTTCCCCAGGCTCCCCTCTCAGGTTCCAACAGCATGAACGTGTGCTCTCTTAGTTGTACTTCCGGTTCGATCACAATGACAGCCAGCTTGGGAAAGAAAGGCTTCACACGAGGTAATGTTCAAACCATCCCACCCACCCATTTGTCTATTTGAAACTCCCACTCGTGTAATTCAAGTTGACACACTTTTTGCAGGTGAGACCATCCAGTTAATTTGCAACTTTAGTAACGCTTCATCTCGTACGGTGATTCCTAAGGCCAAGCTGAAACAGAAGCAGCAATATTACACACGTGAAGGGGTCCAAAGAAGGTTAATTGTGAAAAAATTGGACTCTGTGACTGGGCTGCCAATCAGTGCTCACGCTGCAGAAACACACACTGAGATGCTGCTGACCATTCCCGCTGAATTATCACTCACCATCTCTAACTGCAGCCTCCTACACGTTGAATATGAAGTTGAGGTAAGAATGACCAATTGGAATAACTTTTCAGTCTTCTTGAATACAGGCTGTTGATCATTTCCTGTTTTGTGTCCCTTGCAGCTCCACCTTTGTCAAAGAGCTTCCCCAAACCTCACCTTGCTGTTTCCCATCGTACTTTGCGATATCCCTTTACGTCCACATTATTTTGACTAACCTTTGGAAAGTACTTTTTATGATATGGAGATGCAGTGCTTTCGAGTTTGCATTTCAGGGGTCTTGCCGTGTCACTGGAAATGCCTTCTACCTCAAAGTTTTTCCTCATGACGCTCGTCCAGTGTCATTTCCTTTTCCATTTGGTTTTATTGCAATATCAGCGATGCGCACTTTGTATTGAACAAACTTTGGGACAGCCCTAATTTATATACAGTAAAGTCTCGTTATATCGATATTCAAGGGAGTCGGAAAAAATATCGATATAACCGGGACTATCGATATATCCGACCCTGTTTGCATGTAATTTTCTCCGTGCGTGCATAGAAATAGTATCGATATAACCGGGACTATCGATATATCCGATATCGATATAACGAGACTTTACTGTATATCTAATATATATCCTATATATCTAATAATGTTCGATTTTAGATTGAAGTTGTATGTATTTAATGTTGCCCATTTCTTATCGTGCTGAAATAAGGCAGCTTACATATACAGTATGTGAAGCTGCGTACATATATGTACGTATATACGTATATGTACATGCTATACATATACAGTATGTGATGTGTTAACCAGTCGGCTACCATTTACCAGGAAGAGGAAAAAAACTATTCTTTGTCCTTCATCTTGTCATTTTAAGCTAAGCCAAATGCTTACCCTGTTTATTTATTTCTTTTAATTTTTTTGCACTATTTTTCAAATACTTTGTAGGATAGGGGTGCCAAACTAATTTTTTGTCATGGGCCACATTTTCGTGACAGAAGGCCGTTTTGACAGTGAAAACATAAAGAAGTGAATCATAATGGCTCATTCAACGATTGTTGACGTTAGTGTGTAATGTGGGGTTTGGTTACAAGAAAATGAATCCAATATCTTGCTTATTTGTTACATATGACAAGTTGATTTTTTTTTTTTTTTTTTACAGATTTTCGCAATAATTGTAGATGTTGACATGTTTGATTTCACGGGCCACATAAAAATCATTTTATGAAGGGCCAGATCTGGCCCCCAGGCCTTGAGTTTCACACCACTAATATAGAGGGACTAAACCATGATTGTGATTTTGCCTGATATACATAAAATAGAGAAGCTGCATATATACCTTGAATGTTTAGCATGGATGAAATTAATAAGAACCATATTTGTGAACCTAATACAATCTTTGCAATTTCACAGCTTTACACTTTACATACATATTAGTAATCAGCTATTGAATCCCAAAACATTTGCGTTATACTGTATAAATCAATATGTATTGTATTTTAATGTATTGTATTTTCATTATAATATGGCTGCACAGCTTTTACTTTCACTTCTCTCACTGTGGCGATGCGTTTTTTTAATGTTGTCAAAGTTATATTGTATACTGTAGTTTTTTCCCCCAGAGTGAAACATACCAAAACGCATTTCATCATATTTTGTACTTTACAGTGTTAAAACATTTTTTTTTACCCCTGCATCATGTTGTTTCCGTTCCTTTGACGTCATCACGTTGTCTGCTTTTGAAATGTCATTTACGGCATCAACAAAGGGTAATCCACGTTGCTAACACATGGGGGCAGTGTTTCTGCTTAAAGTACTTTAATCGATCATCCATTCAAATCAGTTGAATTAATTGTATTCATTGCAATCATTTGTTTGGTTAGATTGGTTTTGCAATCTGTTGTATATTCCGCTGTATAGATTTTTGTAGTCCATAATACAGAGAAGCCTCCCAAAAAAGTTAAGACTGGGAATGTAAAGAGTGAATACATGTGGGAATTGATTTTCACTGGATTAACGAAGGACACGGGAACAAGTATGACCCATCAAGTATAAATAACACCCTGTAAAATTAAAGTTTAATCATTACCCATAACTCCTGAGCAGAAAGCTAAACCTTGCTCCTCATATCTCACTTGACACAGAGGTAGCGTCGATTAACCGTCAGATCTTTAGTCATGCAGTACGTCATGTCAAATAATGTGAAGAATTTTTTTGTGGAATACAACCCAATTAACCGAAGCAATTCGTTCAGCAGCGGGGATTACATCGCAGGGCAAGTTGCATTTGAACTGACCAGAAATTGCAAAATAGATTCGCTTTGGGTCAAGATGAAAGGAAAAGCAAAAGTTAAATGGATTGAACATTGTGGAAAAACAGTCGTGGTATACAAAAACAAAGAGAAATACTTCAGCATCAAGACATTTGTCTTTCAGGATGGCTATGGTGAGTCAGTAATCTGTATTTTGTTAGATATGAAATGAAAGACACTTAAAATCATGTGTACGTTTTTTTTTTTCATTGCAGCAGTGGCTTTGTATTTTGTTTACATCTGAAATACTCTGTCAGTGTGTGTATTTTTAAAGTTGTAAGGCAGGGGTGTCAAAGTCATTTTTTGCCGCGGGCCACATTGTAGTTATGGTTTCCTCTCGAGGGTCGTTATGAATTTGGGGAACCCATTAGAATGTTTAAATCCCTTCAAATATTACATATAGAGCACACAGCAAATTAATGAATTATTCGTTTTCAAGTCTGAAGTCAATAATGACTTTTATTGTGGTTGACATCCAAAAATCTGAAATTTTGGCTCAGATTTTAGCAATCATCATGGAAATTAACAAGTTTGATTTGCTTTCGCGGGCCGAAAAAAAATGATGTGGCGGGCCAGATTTGGCCCGCGGGCCTTGACTTTGACACCTGGGTTGTAAGGTCTCCTGTTCATTTGAGTGCAGCCAACTTTAAGCGAAATATAAAGTTGACCCACGCGATTCGCCTCCGCAGGCCACCTAAAATTAGGACATGGGTCAATCTGGCCTGTTGGCCTTTTTTAACCAATCTTTATGTGCACCGTAAAGTATTTTTTAAAGCTAATTACGTAATGTTCAACATGTACATATGTCGATACTGTATTATAGTCTTCTTCTTTTCCTTTCGGCTTTTCCCTTCAAGGGGTCGCCACAGCGAATCAGTATCCTACATCTTCAGAGGATTGATCTGCATGTTTGTTTTGGCCAAGCTTTTACGTCGGATGCCCTTCCTGACACAACCCTCTGTATTTATCCGGGCTTGGGACCGGCACAAGAAGACTTATGTCCCTTTGTGGCTACAGAACAAGTAACTCACTCAGTAAAAGGCTCCCAAACACAAAAAAATATTCACAAATCCCGGATACTGTATTATGGTGATTTCTACTATATGAATAATTACTTTATAGGAATACAGTAAAACATCTGCCTGAATAATGATGAACATGGGTGCTTCAATATTTTGGTGGTACTTGTACAACTATAAGAATTTTGGCAATGGTACCTGGAGTAAAAAAAGGAGAGAGAGAGAGAAACAGGGAGAGTGCGAGACAATGAGAGAGAGAGAGAAATACATAGAAAAAGAGAGAGAGAGAGAGACTGCTTCAAGCAGTTCCATATATGCCTGAACAGGATAGGCATTCCAGAATGTATAGATAAAAATGCAATAAAAAAGTGTGATTACAGAGTAGCATAGCAGTTTGACATTTACATTTTTCAGGTAATAATGTTGTCACTCAAGGTTCCCACACGTACCCATTCACCTTTCAAATCCCCCAACTGTAAGTTTTATTTCTGCTTCAAATATTCTAATATTAATTTAAGGTCCTGCAGATGTGTTGACATGTTGCTAAACGTTTGGCCAACTTTGATCTCCGCCAGAAACCTGCCATCTTCTTTCAAGGGCTCACATCGAAAAATCAAGTACACTTTGGAGGCGAATCTGAGCAGATCGATGAGAAGTGACTGCAAAGCCAAAACTCATTTCCATGTCATGAATAAAACACACCGTGACTTGTTTTTAATGGTACTTACATCTCACAGGACACAATACATGATCAAGTTTCTTTGAAACTCTGGCATAAGCACCGTCTAACATGTTGACAATCCCCATTCTTCTCATTGTCACCATCTTAGTCTTCACAGCAAGGAATTGCTGACAAGAAAATGAAATTCTTCTCTTCAGGAACAGTTCAAATGGAAGTAAATATCGAGAAAACTGGCTTCTTTCAAGGTAAGAGATTGTCTTTGAGGGCACTTTTAGAAGTACTCCCTGGCACCCAAACACGACACTGAGAGTGGGGGTCTTTTGGGGGCACTCCGTTGCATATAAGAAAAACTAAGTGGCATATTTGAACAACACTGAATATTCCAATAGTTGGGATGAAGCAGAAGATGCTCAATAATGTACCCATCATAACCTAAATCACATTTACTGGCATTGGTATAAAAAATGTACACACCCTGTTCAAATTTTGTTTCATCGTGGAATTTGACCAAACCTTTTCGACATTCAAAAGACCCAAACGCTGTACAACTCATTTTTATAAAAGATAATTAATTGAGCATTTTTACAGGATAAATTTAAAGGAGAACCGACGTCTCCGGACAAGTTTTGTCCATAATTTGTAAAATGGCTTCAAATGACTTCTACTGAGCGTATTTTACAAAGATTCCACCGCATATAGCTATATTTTACACTTTAAGACTCGCGCTGAATATTCAGGAAGTGTTGTTTTTGAGTTGGTGACGAGTCCGTACGTGACGTCACTAAAGGAATGCCCCCTGACCGAAAAAAAGACACATTGTAGAAGTCCTTCCATCACGTCAATGTATTTTGCTGTATTGTTTGGTCTGAAAACCTTGTGTTGCACCCAAAAGCCGTCAGAAGAGGGTGTCCAAGCTCCATATAAGGAATTTATCAGCCTGTAGAAACGGAGGTTGCCACAGGAGGTCGCCATTTTGTACCACTTTTCTGGTGATCGTTTCTCCCCAATGTTGCCTCAAAAATTCTTTAATCGATTGCAAACATGTATGCTTTCCTCTTCAGAACTATTTGAATCATATTCATAAATCCAGCAGACATTTAAACAGCTTGTTCCCCCAAGCCATTAACTCTTTGAACAGTAGCCCAAATTGAACTGTATAGTGCCTCTTTGCAATTTTTTTGATGATGATACTAGTGCAGCGTGTTCGACCGGAAACAAATTCCTTGTGTGTTCTACATACTTGGCAATAAAGATGATTCTGATTCTGATTCTGATAACTGGAGGTGTAACAAGAAAGCATATTCTCCGAATCTGAAGCCATTGTTTTAATTCACTAGCAATGCAGACGTCTTGGCGTGACGTCACAAACTGGGGGCGGGACTTTCTGAAAATGCCCAATTCTCAGCTCAATTTTTTGCAGATTTTAGACACTTTAAGTCATTTTTATTCGTGTTTTGCATTTGAATAAACATATCATACTGCGTGTTTTGGGTATTTTAGATGCTATAAAACGTTTTTCTGATGTCAGTTAAGAAACAAAAAAGTGACGTTGGTTGTCCTTTAAGCTCTTAATGTCACTGCCATGTCATATTTTCTCGGCTTTATTGGATTGGATTAGCCTTTATTAGTCTCGCAGTGGAGAAACAAATAATGACAACACAATGACACAGACAGTCATTCAATCTTAAGCACTTTCTGAACCCTATTCGCCGTATAAAGCAGTTATAAATGAAAGAGGAGAGGACCATAATGTCCTTTTCACCAGTGGCTCAGGGACCTCATGGTGGAATGTGCACGTCTGCTACAAGCTAAATGTTGAAAGCAAACATGAAACTGTAGCATCCATTGACAAAAAAAGACTGTCTCACATCTCCTGTCCCATGTAAATCCGCTTCAATTCCAATCCGCGACAGTTCCACACACGCATCAGCACTCTGAATGTTCACTCTCTTCAATGTGTTCCATGATTTATTGAATACTTGGCAATTCTTTCGCGCTCTTCAGCTGACCGATAACGTTTCTTGTGCACCGAGATCCCTCCACTGATACGAAAGCTTTCTACGAAATGTGGCTTGTGGCATAAAACATGATTGTTAAAATTGTGAAGAAAAATCTTATTTGAACAGCTCAACTTTATCAAGAGTCAATCCGGTGCATTTTATATTGTTAGTAAGTCTGTGTTGACTTGCATTTAAGATGAGCTTGAATGTTATTTTGTAATTCATAGCACAACGCTGTCATCGGTTCTAACTGGGTGTGCACAATTATGCAACCACATTATCACAATTGCTTTCATTCTTTTTTTTTTCAATTCAATTGTACAGGTATTAATCATAGTGAAAGATGGCTGCAGCTGTACGAGGGACGCCATGGAATTTTTAAATTGAATTGTGTGTTTAAACAGCACTGTGCACGCAACACCACACCGTGAAATCAAATACTACCTCAACTTACCCAACTCAAAAACAATTGATTTGTTTTGTGATGAAAGAGATAACAAACACACATATCTAATGTCTTTATTTGCAGGTGAAGGCATTAAGGTGGTGGCCTATATTCTAAACCGATCATCTCGTGACATTAGGCCCAAATACTGTTTATATCAGAAATACAGTTATTTTGCAAGGAGCAAAAGAAAAGTAGGAACAAAGAACATCCTAAAAGAGGTGGGCGAGTCCATCCCTCCTTCCACGGGTCAATCTGTAACCAGGATCATCAGCATCCCTCCCACGACATGTGTGTCCATCTTAAACTGCAACATCATCAAAGCAGAATACCGACTCAAGGTGTGTGTGATGTTTTGACATATTTACAATATGGTGTTCATATAATCGAGGTAGCTACAATACCGAGGCTTATTATTCCGACCCATTTGGATTTTTTCACATTTCTAAACTTTACAACCACAATATGGATTTTTTTTTATTGAGATTTGATACGATCAACCAGCACAGAGCATCATATAGTTGTGAAATTATATGCAAATAGTACACAGCTGTTAGTAAAATTTTAATTCTAAAATCAAAATGGCTACATCCAGTCAAAATATGTACCTTCAAAAAGATCGATAACAAATGGTCAATGGCTGTTACTTGATCTATCTATCTATCTATCTATCTATCTATCTATCTATCTATCTATCCATCCCTCTCTCTCTCTCTATCTATCTCTCTGCCCCTGCTGCTGCCTCTGCCGGTCGATCGATTGATTGATTGATCGATCGATCAACTTTGATTATATTACAGTAGCTACGTAACTTTAGAAGGGAAAACCTCCTAGCAAACAAACCATGCAAAATAAGTCATTCAAATCATTTCATATAATATTGCATTTTTTTCTTTCATAATGCTAGGTATACCTGGATGTCAAGTATGCGTCAGACCCAAAGATCAAGTTCCCAGTAGTTGTCTTGCCGTCTCTCCAGGGATCGGTTGAGCAGCAATTACCCACAAAGCCCGGCTTTGAACACAATACAAACATGGGTCTGAACATGAACTTCGGCTCATCAACCCACACTGAGGATTGCATGAAACCACCCCTCAACAAGGATTTTGACAAGAAATCATAGAAGCTACCCTCATGGTCACAGTGGATCAATTGGTGAGCCCATCACAGTCATATGTTTGGTGTTACATTCTCAAGCATTGGACAATCTAAAAGGCAACTGACATGTGACCTTGAGTACCATAAGTGGGAGAAAACAATTGCAATGGATGGATGAAATTTAGTCAGTTATTGTTAGAGTTAAATGATGTTATTTTACACACTTGTGTTAAATTACATTATCGTCAACCAAATAACAACGCAAGAGTAGAAAAGGTACCACGACTTATATGCAATGGGGTGTTTAATCACACAGTCATTTTTATGTAGATATTTGTATTTTGCTATAGATAATGTATTAAAATTCTGAAGAAATTATGAAAATACGTATATACTTTTTCAACATTGTCAACTGTCCAAAATCCCTCCACGTTGTTGTAATTTTGTGCAATAATGTTGTAATGGTAAGGAAACATGATATTTCCTTCCACTGCTATAAAGATGACTGTCAGATCTACGTTCCACTGAGCAAAAAATTATTGTTTTCATTAAGGCCACTTTTGTCCTGCCTGGAGGAAATCAAAACCTGGATGGCACAAAACATCTTCAATAAAAAGAACACAGAAGTGATAATGTTTGGTCCCAGTGGCCCATGTACATCTCATCCTGTAGACTAGGGCCCCCTGGCCCCTTATCTAAAGTCAACAGTCTTAAACTGGACAGCGACTTTAAAGTTGACCGACAAATTGGTGCTGTTGTTAAATCCAGCTTCTTTCATCTTATGGCAGCTGGCTAAAATAAAACCTCTCATTTCCCATGAGGACCTTGAAGCAGTAATTCATGCCTTTGTCACATCTCGGCTTGATGACTGTAATGCGCTTTACTTAGCCTCTGTCTACTGGCCAACTTGGAGGTAAGCAAAACCTACGACCACGACCACATCCAATAAAAAGTCAACAACAATCACCAAATTATCGAGGTGATAACTTTCTAATGCGCTTTACTTATGAGTCACCCAATCCTCCATTAAGCGTCTCCAGCTGGTCCAGAATGCTGCTGTTCACCTCTTGACTGGTATTCGTAAGAAGGATCACATAATTCCCATTCTGGCATCCCTTCACTGGCTACCTATACATTTTAGAGTTATTTTCAAGATCTTACTATTTGTCTTCAAATCTTTAAATGACCTCACTCCTGTCACATCTCGTTGCCATCCGGGGCGCGCCCCGCCCCTCCTGTCACCTCCTCCGCCAATCCTGGGAGACGGCCCCTCCAATCATCGTACACCTGGGTTCCCTCAGCTGATTGTCATTTCACTGATGGTGCCTTCTGACTATATCTGTCTCGCGCTCACTACCGTCTCCGTCGGAGTATTTTTGGTCATTGCCGTTTCCACTTCCGTGTTGCCAGGTCTGCTATCATTCAGTTATCTTCCTTCACTCATCCCTGTTTGTTTTTATTTGATGCTTTGTCCAGTAAAGACTCTTTATCCATCCAAGCCTGTCACGCCGTGTATTTCGGGTCCTTCCCTAACACCAAGAGTCCGTCGCTCGAGGTCTGCCTCCTAGCACTCGAGCGATCGTCACAACTCCTCCTTACTTTACCGAGCTTATCCACCCATGCACACCTTCCCGACACCTCAGGTCTGCTGACAAGACATTATTAGATGTGTCCAAAACTAAACAGGGGCTCGAAGGTAATCGAGCCTTTTCCGTTGCTGGTCCCACTCTCTGGAATGACCTGCCATTGAATATTCGGCAAGCCCCTCTCTGCCCATCTTTAAAACCTGTCTCAAAACTCACTTCTACTCTTTGGCATTCGACTCAGTATGATTCCGACTTGATCTTGGTTTCACTCCCTGATGCTTTCTACTATCTTTGTGACTGCTTTATTTTCTGAATATTTTAACTGTCCATGTTAAGCGTTTGTTGCAGCTTCAGCTGTTGTTAAAGCGCAATATAAATTAAGATGTATTGTATTATTGTATTTTAATGTGCTTATGTTTTGTCCATTTCATGGCAAATGAGGGCTTGACATTTTCCCCAAACTTTCCTGAAGTAAATATTCTGCCCTACTTTCAGCCAGGCTCCTACACGTGTAGTGTGGTTGGTTTTATGGGCTAAATCTTGACCACGAAATTGTACGCAGGATATTAAGATTGGGCCATTTTTAAATCACGTATTGATAAGAATCAGCATTACACGTTGATCAAAACGTTCATAGAAAAGCCAAGAACGAACATCATTGCGTGATACGAGTAACTGAAGTGAACAAATCGAGGGTGGAGGTGGGAGTGTTAGAGTTATCCAGTAGACTCGCCCATTGCGGAAGGGTTGTTGTTTGGGAGATAGCGAGTTCGTTTAAAATCATGCCGGGCACAGTAAAGAGCCTGAAAGTTACTTATAACAATGACAGTGAAAAAAATGCTTTTACTAATGGCGACACCGTGACTGGACAAGTGGTTTTGGAAGTGACCAAAGATATCAAGGCGGAGTCGCTTTACGTGAAATTTAAGGGCAAAGCCGAGGTGTTGTGGACCGAGAGACACGGCCAAACTACTGTCACTTACCATTCAAAGGACAAGTATTTCAGCATCAGACATTACTTTATTCGAGATGAAAAAGCCACCGGTAAGTGTTTTTATTGTATTTTTGGGAGGTAGGAGGGTGGTCGATGATGCATTGCTGTGCAGATCTAAACTTGAATTATTTGACATTCCTAAAGGAACCATTTGTACTTAACGGGAAGTGCTATAATTGGAACAGGCTGTGCTGCAAACGCCGTTATTTGTTCATCATCGGAAAATAAAACTTTCTCACTCATAGTTAAACCTGTTTTTTCCTGCATTCGTTCATATCTTAGAGTAAACGTCCGTATGGAGGTTTGTTTTTACAAACATCTTGAAGTACACTTTTGAGATGACAGGTTTGTTTATCTGGCAGCCGTAGTCGTGTTGTATGAGTAAAAATACCTAACGCAAGTCTCTTAAAGGACGACCGACACCAGTTTTTTGTTTCCTAACTGACATCAGAAAAACGTTTTATAGCATCTAAAATGCCCAAAACACGCCGGCTGATATTTTAGTTAAATGCAAAACACCAATAAAAATGACTTTAAGTGTCCAAAATCTGCCACAAATCAACTCGAAACGGGATTTTCAGAAAGTCCCGCCCCCTGTTCATGACGCCACGCCAAGTCGTCTTGCCTTGCTCAAGAAACAAAACAATGGGCTCACGGAGAAGATGCTTTCTTGTTACTCATCCAGTTTTGAATATGATTCAAATAGTTCTGAAGAGGAAAGCATAAATGTTTGCAATTGATTAAAGGAGTCCTCCCATATCAATTTGAACCGTCAATGACAGCAATGTAGCGTCCCAGAAAATGCACATTTGTCTGCGGGGAATTTGTGTCAGCGAATATCAAATACTAGTCTTGGTGCAACACACAACGATTCACAATCGCGTTATTTATGTGTTTTCCTTCTAATTTCGCCATCAACACGGATCAACACAAAATTTTCAGACCAAACAAAGTACCGCAAAATGCATTGTGTGTCGCTTTGTCGGTCAGGGGCGTTCCCTCCGTGACGTCACTCAGGGCATCGTCATCAACTCGAAAACAAGACTTCCTGAATATTCAGTGAGAGAGTCTTAAAACGTAAAATATTGCGATATGCGGTGGAATATTTGTAAAATACACTCAGTAGAAGTCATTTGAAGTGATTTTACAAGTTATGGACACAACTTGTCTGGGGGCGTTGGTTGTCCTTTAACAGTAGAAAGAAACAAATAAAACTTAAGGTAATCTTGTAGAATTTTACTTTACACTTAAAGTAGCTGACATTTGTTGTTAATCATGTACCTCTAACTCGTCGGTCATTCCGAAATTGATGATATTATACATACAAAATGCTACACACCATTTCTGAAGACAATTACTTGTCCTGAGAAAGAATGGTTGAAATTGTTTTTTAAAATACAAAAGAAATCTGCAAATACCCCAAATTATGCCATTTACTCACGTCCAACGCTCATATTTACCACATCGAATCGAAACAAAAACACAGTTCAAGTGAAATTCAAGTTTTCTACTTAGAGTATTGTTTTTTTTTCATTGTTTTCTTTTGTGATTGTGGTCACAATTGTTTTAGTAAAAATAATCTTTCAAACAAAAGTTATTAGTCATTCAACCTTTGTCCCACAAAATGAATGCAACCGTGTTGCCATAACCTTTTTAGCATGGTAATCGAAGAAAGACCATGATTCACATGCTACGCTAGAACTGACATAATGGGTTTTTGTTTGTATTCTCAGCACGTTAACATTTTTACATCTACTCCTTACTTAGACTTAGAAGCATATTATTATTATTATTAGTAGTAGTAGTCGTAGTAGTAGTTGTAGTTGTAGTTGTAGTAGTTGTAGACAGTTGTCCATGTTAAGAGCTTTGTTACAGCGCTATATAAATCAATATGTATTGTGTAGTAGTAGTAGTAATAGACTAGGGCGTCATTGTCGCCACCATCGCCGCCGTCGTAGTCACAAAATCAAAACACCGAAGGCTTATTTTTCAAAAACTGGTGAAGACTACAAGTCCTCCAGTTCTGGAATGACCCATACCAACAAACATCAACGAAAGTATAGAAAGAAGGTTTCTTCAGCCGTCATCTGTGCTTCTTTGAATGTGTCAGACGTTTCGCTTCTTATCCAAGAGGCTTCGTCAGCGAACTAAAATTTGCTGGTAGGTTTGGCTCTCTCCATATGTATATCCCTACTGGCCAAACGTGGCGGTGCCAGACTCTGCTATGATTGGTCCCTGCTCTCAGGTTGGGGGGAGCAGAGGACTACTCCCTGTTACTTCTATTGTCCTGACTGATTACTTCTATTGTCCTGCCTGAGTGTGGAGTCTACGACTGGCCGGATTGCCCCATTTGCTCTGGTATCACCTCATCAGCATAACTAATCCTATGTTGCCTAAGAAGTCTGTTGTAGGAATGATCCAAGTTGAACCTCACCCCACCCTGGCGATTTAGTGAAGGGTTTTGCTGTTTTATGAAAATCGCTTCTTTTACTCACCTTTCAAACTATCTAATTTATTTCGCTAGGATTTTAATCTCATTGTCGTCAAATGAGTGGTTGCTAGTTTTTAGGTGCATATGTACTACAGATTGAGGCCCACCAGCATTATCCCTGCGATGTTGATAAAGTCTTTTTTGAGAATTTGTTTAGTCTCCCCAATATATTTACAATCTTTATTTTTACAATGTATTGAATAAACTACTTTGTTTTTCATTTGGCAGCCTATATTTTGGATGCACTAATTTTTTTAAGGCAAAAATGGATGCAGTATTTTTTTTAAGGCAATCGGTTAATCAGTCAGGACAATAGAAGTAATCAGTGTAGCCGCAGAAAGTAGTCCTCTGCTCCCCCAACATGAAAGCAGGGAGCAATCATAGCAGAGTCTGGCATCGCCACGTTTGGACAGGAGAGATATATAGAGGGCCAAAACTACCAGCAAATTTTAGTTCGCTGGCAAAGCCTCTTGGATAAGAAGCCAAACGTCCAACACCTTCAAAGAAGTACAGAGGACGGCTGAAGAAACCTTCTCATCGATGGACCACTCCTGTATGACTGAGAGCTTACATAGACGCATGTATAGAAAGTATCATACATAAAACTAAAATGTAAAAGCAGGAGCTATAGGATTGAAATTATTTCTGTGTTTATTAATCACAAATAGTGTTGCACTACATTGATTTCATGAAAGTACTCCCACCTCTTCCCATTTTCAGTCATTTGAAAACTGTAAATTGTGTTCTTCTTATCAGACGATGATCAATCTCTACTGACCAATCAGCATGGAGAAACATGTATGTATCCAACAATTTTGTTCGGCTTGCAAGGCATGATCGGTTTAATGTGTAACGGTTCATCATTTTATGTGTTCTGTTTTTCAGGCGGTAACTTCCTTGCCGCAGGATCTCATGTTTTCCCCTTCACATTTCAGTTCCCTTTGCAGTAAGTCCATCTTGTAACTGTGCTTAGTGAACAAAAAGACAACAAATATTTTTGACGATCGGATTTTTATGAGTGAAATGGTGCTCTAATGATGTGCATTAGGGAAATGCCCTCATCCTTCACCGGGTCTGTTGGTAAAGTTGTTTACCTGCTGGAAACCAGACTGAATCGATCCATGAGGATACGCTCAAAAGATACTATCAAAATTCCCTTTGTCACACAAGCGGTCTCCAACACGTTACAGGAAATCATGGTAAGTGGATAGTTGCATTACAAATGACATACATGAATATGTTAATCTGGTTCATCAATTCTCTTTAACCATCTCTATAAAGCTCTAATATGCCGAGAGGGCAACCACCCCGCCTCTGATGCCAGGGGCAACAATGCTCCTTTCATCTTATTTTGTGCAAATTTTTCAAAAAGTAAGACAGCAATGCACTGGAGTTGGATGTTATAGCTACTTGTTTTCTGCTTAAACTACTAACTTTACATCTCTTTACACCGACCATCCATGTGTGAATCTCTGAATACTCGTGGGGTGTTTTAACACTATATTATTGCACACTTCTACAACAAAGGTCCTAAAGATATTAATATAATGTTATGTCAATAATAATGATCAAATAAAATCATTTAATTGTTTCATTGAACAGATACACTCCTGTACTTCTTACAGATGGCCTTCACACTTGTGTTTACTTTTTTTTGGAGTAGCAAAAGACACAGTTGATGACTTTTACAATAGGGTTGTGAACCTTTACTTGTGTTGTTTTTTATGCGCTTAACAAAATACAGTACAGATGGATTATTTTGAGAAATGCAACAGCATAGTGAATACCGCGGTACATTCTTTTCAAAATTCCTCCTCATAAAAAAAAAATCCCTCCCAAGTCCAGTGGAAGACGCAGTCCGCCAGACTTCAGGCATCAAAGTGAAATACTGCCCAGTGTTGTCAATTTATTATTGGATTGGATTGGATTTGCCTTTATTAATCTCATTGTTTTAACACGCCTCGTACCATTAAGTTGTGATTTAATTATTTGTCATTTTAACACCTGAGGACATTTTCAGGTGTTCAATTAACCTATAGTCATATTTGTTAGAATGTGGTAAGCTACAAGAAGACCACGCAGACCATACACAGGAAGTCCAGATCTGTGATTTGATTACGAACCGCATAACAGTGAGGCCGATTTGCTAAAAAGTCAGCCATAATGTGTCAAATTAGCCCCCACTTTGCTTCTTTATTTGCTGTTGTGAAATAAATGTCATTTAGACTAAAGCTCATACAGCAAGAAAACAATCTTACTTTACCACAGGTCCGTTCCCCTTCTTTTTTACTGGACACTGTGTTGCATGTAGAATCCCATGTAATTTATCGTCAACACCACCCATCATGAAAATACATGACATACCTGGTTAAAAATAACATGACAAATGGACATTCCTCAGGTCTTAGGCCATGTTCAAACTGCTTTGCAGACACCAATTAGTCAGTGCAGTCGGCATCGCATCAAGACTCCAACAACAAAAATAGTGAACGCTGAAATATGGCATAGGAATATGGGATGGGAATTGAAAATATGACGGGAGGGCCATTCCCAAATTTGGTAGTTTTTTTTCCTTGCTGGGACTGCTGATAAAGCGCTGGTTAGCCCTCTAGCAATGTTTTCCCTTCCACGAGGGGGCAGCATTTCCATTTTTTTTTTCATGTGAGTGCTTTGTTCCAGCTTCAGCTGTTGTGAAAGCCCTATATGAGTCAAAATGTGTGTATTGCTGTTGTATTTTTGACAACCACCCTCATTTCAAGCTCATATAACTCCAGGGCCATATAACTTAGGAATTAACTCTTTTTTTCTGATGAAAGAAGGGAGTCTAAGGTTTCTTACACTGCATTGAATGTTTATGTAATCCTAAAACTCAACATTCTGTAGGGCCCGGAATTTGAGTGACATTGACAAAAACCCTGACACTGGAGTGGACACATTTTTGCCATGTCTGGCAGTGAATGAGTTAAATATGTTTTTCTCACCAAGTAAAAAGAAATAAAGCCCCAAGACAAAATCGGGAATTACTTTCAAATCTACCCCAATGTTTAGTCATTTTGCTTAGGTCCTTTTTACACTGTCTGAGACCCTCACCTCCCTCGAATGTGTTTTTCTTCAGACACCTCAGCACGAGTCGAAGGATAAAAAGATGCATTTGTTCAACTCCGGAACTGTTGCTATGGATGTCGACATTGAAAAATCAGGTTTCTTCCAAGGTAAGTGCACTAACAGTGACATTGAGTAACGCTACCCAAAAGATCTGGGGCGTAAAGGGCTAAATCCATGCTGCTCTGGGTTTCAGGAGAAGGCATGAACGTTTTAGCCTACATTCAGAACAACTCCCATCGTGAGATCAAACCCAAATATTGCATCTACAGAAAGCATAGCTTCTTTGCAAGCGGAAAGAGGAGACTTGACACCAAAGACCTCTTGAAGGAAGTGGGAGAGGCGATTCCTCCGTCGACCAGCCAAACAGTCAAACGAGTCATCACAATCCCTCATGACATGGAACCGACCATCCTCAACTGTAAAATCCTGAAATCAGAGTATCGACTCAGGGTATGTCTTTTCTCCATCGCATCCATTATCTGTACCGCTTTATCCTCATTAGGGTCACGCGGGGTGCTGGAGCCTATCCCAGCCGTCTTTGGGCACTAGGCGGGGGACATCCTGAATTAGTTGCCACCCGATCGCAGGGCACACCGAGACAAACAACCATTCGCTCTCACACTCACACCTAGGCATAATTTAGAGTGTTCAATCAGCCTGCCATGCATGTTTTTGGAATGTGGGAGGAAACCGGAGGACCTGGAGAAAACCCACCCGGGCCCACGGAGAACATGCAAACTCCACACGGGGAAGTCAGACCGAGTCTTGAACTCACGACCTCTGCACTATGAAGTCAGTGTGCTAACCACTCGACTACTGGGCCACTGAGGTTTTTTTTCTTCACCTAAGCCACTTTAATTCTATGCTAATGACCATAGAATTAAAGTGGAATTAAAGTGGCTTTAATTGGCATCTCATAAACACATGCAAACATTTATGGAATTTGGCCCCCATAACTATCATTCAGCATAATTAACAAAGGTTAATCTACCGGTAATCTAATCTCATGGAATGTAATCTAAATTTAGTTTATTTTACTTTACTTTACCTTACTTTACCAACTCTACTCTAAATTGGTCCTGATCTGTTTGAATTGCTATATGGAGGAAATAACATTTATTTTTGTTGTCCAGGTTTCAGAGCTGATAGTTTATTGAAGCAAAGCAATGGTTTTGTCCTGTAAATGTTCGCACTTCCTGAAAAAACAAATTAATTACTTTGAAGAAGATTTGCTGGAGCCAATCGCAAAAGGGGATCGATCCCATCATGATTAAAATGTCTGATTTGTACAGCTTTGATTCGACAGCAACAACATGGCCCAAAAGACTGATGTCAATGCTTTGCAGCCCATCAAGACTGAATATCAAATTTCTCACGGGACCCCCTTTTCCACAGGTGTATTTGGATGTGAAGTACGCATCAGACCCACAAATCAAATTTCCCATAACCATCCTTCCAGCTTCTCAAGAATCTGCCATGGCAGCAAGCTTGCCGTCTACCTCTGCAGGATTTGGATTTGGATCGTTTGGATCCCAAAACCCACCAGCCGGGGACACTTTCAATCCCCCACCTCCTTATGAATTTTATAAAATGTATCCTTCTTTGACTTAACGGATTTGGGTGGGAAATGTCACTCGCCACACTTCGGCTACTTACTGCTCATTTCAAAGTTGTATTTAATGTAAGATATGTTTTAGGTGTGACAGAAAAGTTCTAATATCATTTCATATTTTCCTGAGATTGCTCTTTTTGCTCATCTAACAGAAATTACTCCAGCCATTATCCCACACTGGTTGGTTGGTTGGATTTTCATCCCTGTACTAATTGTTTCAAGCTAGTGCGTCAATGTCTTTGTCGGAATAAATCCCTTGTTTTCCCTATCTGAGTTTGAATAAATGCATTCATGCATTCTTAAAAAGATTAGTGCTCGCTTATGTGGTTAGTTAGAGGCGTGGCTGAAAGTCTTTTGTCTTGGGGTCACGGGTTTAAAATATGTTTCAAAAGAAAGTCATTATGTTTCAGATAGTTTGGTCATTTTGCGTAATCCATCGGGTAACTGTTACAGAAAAGAAAAAGAATTGTTAAAATTTGAGACACCGTGATCTTACATGAGCAAAAGTAGGAAGGCGTGTGTGTTTGACTTGAAAAAATATAACTTCATGCAAATATGTACATTGGTTGCACAAGATTGAAAGGTGCTAAAATGGTATATCGTTTTCAAGAAAAGAGGAAAATTGCATCAGTATACTACATTTAATTCACGTGCAACCAGTGTACATGATCAAACTAAATACGTACTTGTTTATCTGGTTAATCATAATTTTTTTGTGCTAATCTCAAATCTTGTCTTTTTAGTATGACTGTTTTAATCCTCCATACGCTTGCGAGCACATATGTATTTTATACCTTTAAAATGTCTAAATATTTCTCCTCTATAGAGATTTTTAACACGTATGATCCTGGAAACATTGTCGGTTGCTATTAATTCAGTGAAATGTAGTTGTCACTGAATGCTATCAAATTTATAAGAGGTACTGTATTTTCCAGTGTATAAGGTGCACCAGAGTATAAGGCGCACCCCCAATAAATAGTGTATTTTCAAAAATGGCGCACCTTCAATGAATGACAAAAGTTTTACAAATACAAATATATGTGTATATCTATCTATCTATCTATCTATCTATCTATCTATCTATCTATCTATCTATCTATCTATCTATCTATCTATCTATCTATCTATCTATCTATCTATCTATCTATCTATATATATATATATATATATATATATATATAGCCACCATATATATATATATATATATATATATATATATATATATGGTGGCTTAATATTACTTCAGATTTTGTATAAGGCGTACATGTGTGTAAAGCGCAGGGTCATCTTTTGAAGAAAATCAAGGCTTTTGTGTGCGCCTTATACACCGGAAAGTACAGTACTATATAAATGAGGATGTCTTGTATTATATACTTAGGCAAATGTTTTTTCTTTGTATTTGCGTATGTTGTAAAATACAAATGTATGTTTGTCATATTTGGAGTTCAAAATTAAAAAAATATCTCTATCGTCTAAAAATAAAAGGAAAGTGACTGCACACTATTATTACTATTTTAAAATTCTCTGGGTGTGTGTGTGTGTGTGTGTGTGTGTGTGTGTGTGTGTGTGTGTGTGTGTGTGTGTGTGTGTGTGTGTGTGTGTGTGTGTGTGTGTGTGTGTGTGTGTGTGTGTGTTTGCGTGGGTGTGTGTGCGTGTGTGTGTGCTTTTACTTGATTTCGTGTTTTTTTTTGCAACCTGACTCATCCAAATCCATTTAGTTTAAAATGCAAAAAAACCTGAGGAACCACAATATGTCATACACCTCGGCTGATGAAGTGATAAAAAGCACATTTGCGTGTCAATAGAGCGCGTTCTCTGCAGGTAAGGCAAAACTGCTGCTCGTTTGTAACATTTGACGTACGTATCTTTCCGCAAAATGACCATTGTTCATTTCTCGATTGAGTATGATGCAATTAATCACCAAAACATCTTCACAAACGGTGATACCGTCAAAGGAAGAATCATTGTGGAAGTGTCAAAAGAAACTCGAATCAAATCGCTGACTTGGACAGCAAAAGCAAGAGGAGAGGCCCATTCCTCCAATGAAGACAGCAGTTTCAGTGTTTACGAGAAATATTACACGATTCAACGTCAACTCTTGGAAGAAGTAATACAAGATGGTAATGTATGTTTTTCCTTTTTCCCACCAAGAGGTATTTTCCTGGTGAAATGACTTCACTATCATACTTAAAATAAACCTTTCATAATAAAATATACAGGTGAAACATTTGACAGTACCAAAGTTATCACTCGAGGAAGACACATATTTCCTTTTTCCTTCAAGATTCCTGACAGGTATTTGTCTATTCCCGTTGGTCCAGGTGAAGACTTGATTATTCGCCATTTGTTCATTTTTAATTTTCCTCCACAGAGAAATACCATCATCCATCAAATGCGCTTTATGTGAAATTGTTCATAAATTGAAGGCAGAGCTCAAACAACCAATGAAGCTGCTCAAAACGGCTGAAACTCACTTCAAATTCTTTTCTCAACCAACTATGGATATTTCTCGACATATGGTAAGAATTATTACTATTATTACTATTATTATTATTAATAGTATTACTATTATTACTACCATTATTGTTATTATTATTATTATCATTATTATTCGGCCAAACATGGCGGTGCCGGACTCTGCTATGATATATCCCTGCTCTCAGGTTGGGGGGAGCAGAGGACTACTCCCTGCAGCTGCTCCACTGATGGTTCCTATCGTTCTGACAAACGACTGGCCTGATTGCCCCACTTCGACCAGTATCACCTCATCATTATTACTAATCCTATGTTGCCTAAGCAGGCTATTGTATGAACGATCCAAATTGAACCTCATCCCTCCAAACCGGTTTAATGAAGGATTTAGTTGTTTTGTTGCTGTGCTGATGACTATTTTGTGTTTGGGAGCCTTTTACTGAGCGAGTTGCTTGTTCTGTAGCCACAATGGGACATAAGTCTTCTTGTGCCGGTCCCAAGCCCGGATAAATACAGAGGGTTGTGTCAGGAAGGGCATCCGACGTAAAAGCTGGGCCAAAACAAACATGCGTATCATACCTCTGAAGATGGAGGTTACTGATTCGCTGTGGCAACCCCTTGAAGGCAAAAGCTGAAAGGAAAAGAAGAAGATTCGATGAAAAGGTTTATTCAGCCGTCATCTGTATTTCTTTAAAGGTGTCTGACGTTTTCCTCCTCATCCGAAGAGCTTTGTCAGTATACAAAAGTTGCGCTGGTAAAGCTGGCTCTCTATATATACATCCCTAATGAACAGAGGTGGTGGTGACAGACCTCTGCTCTGATAGGTCCCTGCTCTAAGGTTCGGGGAGCAATACACTACTCCTTGAAGCTAATCTGATTACTTCTTTTGTTCAGAACAAAATAAGTAATCCGATTACTTCTCGAAGCACTTTAGAGCAGGGACTTATCAGCACAGAAGTCTGACACCGCCATCTCGGTCCATTCAGGATATATAGAGGGCCAGAGTTACCAGCACAACTTTAGTTCACTGACGAAGCTCTTCGGATGAGAAGCGAAACGTCCGATACCTTCAGAGAAGTACAGATGACGGCTGAAGAAACCTTTTCATCGATGGACTACCCCTGTACGACTACACAGCCATATCGTTGTTATTATTGTCATTATTATTCTATTGTTAGGGAGGTAGATGCAATGAACGTTAACTCTTTGTAAGAAACACTGACGTAAATTAACACGAGGTTGTTTTTTTCAGGTGCCTTGGTATGGATGCAGTCAGACAAATGTCAAATTGTTTGACTCTGGAACAGTTACGATGGATGTCTACACTGACAGAACAGCATACAAACAAGGTAATCAATGTATATGGATCCATGTAAAATTATTGAACTCCAGCAACATTTCAGTTTTTGGTCACCGCTATTCACATGTGGACACCCAGAGGTGGGTTAATAGAATCATTTTAGTGTGTATTTTCGCCAGTGGCGGACCGTCAAGGCCTCAGTGTCATTTTGAGGCATCAGGGGGGGGGGATGTCGCACCCAACTAAACAGGCAGAAGATGGCGACAAAGCTCCCTGGAAATGGGCTCAAAAATTTTGTCACAACACACAAGGATTCACCATCGTGTTATTTATGTTTTCCTTCTAATTTCGCCATCAACACAGATTAACACGAAGTTTTCAGACCAAAGTACCGCAAAATGCATTGACATGATGAAAGGACTGCTACAGTGTGTCCTTTCTCGGTCAGGGGCGTTCCTTCCGTGACGTGACGTTAGGACTCGTCATCAACCCAAAAACAAGACTTCCGGAATATTCAGCGCGAGTCTTAAAACGTAAAATATAGCTATACGCGGTGGAATCTTTGTAAAATACGCTCACTAGAAGTCATTTGAAGCGATTTTACAAATTATGGACACAACTTGTCCATAGGCGTCGGTTGTCCTTTAAGTCTAAACAAACCATACTACTTATCTTTGAACCATTATGAACTTTGCTTCCTTTCCTTTGCTTTTTCTCACCATAGGAGAAACACTCAAAGTTCGAGCAGAAATCCAAAACATTTCAACACGTTCAGTGACGCCAACTTTAAAGTTCTACCTCAAGGAAAATTCCTTTGGTAATGAGCTACAAAGTAGCGTTGTGAAAAAGATCCTCCAGATGAAGTTCAAGGCTGTTGCGGCCAGTAGCAAAGACACGGTGATGAAGGAAATCCGTATCCCCAGAACACTACCACCCTCCATCTTGAACAGCTCCATTTTCCGGCTAGAATATAAACTGAAGGTAAACTAGTACTACACAAGTTCAATGTTAACATGGGGGCACTGCTCTTATTTTCTCTTTCTGCTCTGGTGTTAAATTTTGTGTAACGAAAAAAAATGTGACGGAACCAGCCCTATCAAATTGTTGATTTTAGATAAATAGCATTTATTTATTTGTTTATGTATTTATTATTTAAATATTTTTTTTAAAATTTGTAATTTTAATTTTGTATTTTTTCTATTTTGCTATTTGCTATTTTTTATTTATTTGGTTTGAAAATGTTTAAAAAGCACAATTTTGACAGGTATGTCTGGATATCAAGTTCACAATAGACGATGGGATCACAATTCCAATTGTTGTCCTTCCTGACATACCACATCAGCCAAGTTCATCGGCATTTCCTGTCGAAGCGTCTGAGAACACCAACCCCCCGACCTTGAACAGCACACTCCAACAAAATGCAACACTTCCGCCTTTGGACTCTCCTCCTTCTTATGAAACCTTGTTCCCTTCCTAGTGCGGTTTCTGACATAAATGGATGTCGGCCGTTTCAAATAAACAAAAGACAATGAAACACTAGAGCAGGGGTCGGGAACCTTTTTGACTAAGAGAACCATAAAAGTAAAATATTTAGAAATGTTTTTCAGTGAGAGCCACACACACACGGGCGTGCGCGCACATACAATCGTACTCATCGTTAACATGACTCTTTTTCCGTTCCTCGTGATTGGTAAAAATCCAGGCAAACGATCGGAATGAAATTCAACTTGCCGGTCCAGAGGCAAAGTTACTACTACCTAGCCTGCACACGGCTCATAAGCTTCCGCACTTGCTATCTGCAATATCTTCTCGCAGAAGTATATTTACGCTAACGTTAACATGGAGCTTGTTAAAATGTCACTGACATTCGACAGTTTCATCGATGGTATTGTTTCATTGCAAATTACAATCAGAACCTTTTCTCTCCTCAAAGCCCAATGCTCCGGTGCATTCAAGCTGAAGTACACTCGTTGGGCTCATTTAAAGGGGTGTTTACCTGTTTCAACATGATGGCCAGTATCATCCAATCAAAAAGGCGCTTTCGGCCAACCTAGGTCAGTGTCATCCAATCAAAATTGCACTTTCCGCCAACTGCAGCCCCAACAGGAGATGGACGGCGAAAAAAACAAGAATATGTATTTAGTTTTATCGGCGAGCCATATGCAATCATCAAAAGAGCCATATATGGCTCGCGAGCCATAGGTTCCCGACCCCTGCACTAGAGACTCGCTGCAAGATGGCAGGAAATTATTACACTTTGCTGCACCTCGATGCGGGTGTTCTCTTTTTTTGACGTTGGTCGACGAGCTTTTAAATCTCGGTTCTTTTCTTCTGAAACACCAGTTTTGCCTTGAACATCCGTGCGGCTCTTCAGGCTTAGCTGTGGAATTACCGGATTACGTCCCCAATTGCCCCCATATTTTGAATGTTATGGACATTAATTGTGCGTTCAAATGAGGAAAATGTCATGATCTGGTTGGCGACCAACGGGTACCGACGTCAGCCCTGCCTGCAGCCTCGCAGGTGCTGGCCGTTTTAATCACAGACACTTAAAAGGACACCCGGCACGACCATCCGGTGTCGGTTCATTTTTTGCTGCATGTTTGTTGCATGCTTTGTCTGCAATCGCATGCATTGTATGCTGTGCATGTGTTTGTTTAACCTTGGCGGACTTTTACACCTGGTTTTCTTTTGATACTTTGTATTTTTTCCGTTCAGATGATTTTGATGTTTTACATTTTGTTCCTGCTTGCTGACCTTTATTTTAATACAATTCGTCAAACAACCTCCTGCCTGCTTTTTGGGATCCGCACCCGCCATCACCATCTTGCAAACCGTCACAGAAAAAGATTCTCGCGGCCAGAAAACCCAAAATATTAACTCATTCACTAACTCAAAAGCATGACATGGAGGGCCATTCCTGAATCTGTTCGGGTATTCGTTTTTCTTGCGGGCAGGTGGGGCTTATAAAGTTCTGGTCAGACCTCTGGCAATGTTTATGTAGTGCTAAAACTCAATATTTTATGGGTCCGGCATTTTGAGTGAAAATGACAAAAACCCTGGCATTGGAGTTAGACGCATTTTTGCACATCGCCTGGCAGTGAATGAGTTAAGGCAAAGGTTGAACGAAGGCTTGCCCCTATCACATTTTTAAATGAAAAGTGCAATTAATTATTTACAAAGTTCTCCAAAATTGATTATTGAAATTTAAAAAAGTGCCAATTTCATTTTCCTGGACCATATTGACATTGCCCCTCTTTTGACAAACTAAATTTGTGGTTTACAGTTATAACATGTTTATCGTAGTCAATGGGGACCAGCACCACCCACGATATGTGAAAATCCATGAAGTGGGGACACACACAAGCACGCACAGACACACACTCAAACACACGCACACACAAACACAGACACGCACACACACACACACACACACACACACACACACACACACACACACACACACACACACACACACACACACACACACACACACACGCACACACTAAATGTAAAGCTTGGATCAAGGCAAGCACTTGATTAGACCGTCAGTGCTCGGAACCAATCAAGCTACAGCCATGTACAAAACTTCTTCATTTTTTTCCTGAACGTTTTTTTTTCCTGAAAAAAATCCACGATGCACTGAAACAGCGATAAGTAAACCGCAATGTGGTGGGGATCATTGTAATTTAGATTACGATTGATCTCAATGCTTGAGTTTTTCCTTGTGTTATGACCATTGTGGTTTGTTTTCTACCATGAGAATTTTCTATTGTCATAAAAAGGTATTTTTTAAAGAATGTTGAAAGAAAGATTGGAAACCGCAATGAGAAGAGATGACTTGAATACTACACCCAAATCCTTTATTGTGTTATTGTTCCCCCACTTGTTGCTGAAGAGACAGCAAATGACAGCATTTTAATAAATCAGAACAAGCTAATTTGATTTGTAGAAATGAAATCTAGTGTAATAGATAAAGAGGCATTGTTATCCATTCAAGGATTGTGGTAGGGTTGATCAATGGTCACATTTCTCAACATTCCTGCTGCAAACAAATCGGTTGGTATTGGTGCATATATCTGTGTCCCAGAGTGGATCTGGAAAGAAAATATAATGAACAACAATGCACACTCAAATCAAACATTGCAGATATTGATAAATTGGAAGTAATCGGCAATTCACCGCCATCATCAATCTCAACGCAATTTCCGGGCTCCGTGTTACTTTTGAAAGCGGTGAAACCAACGTCTGAGCCATCGGTCCAGAAGAAGTGATCATCCTGCAAGGCAAGGACCGTCCGTGTTTGTAGAAATCAAGCCAAAAACGAGTTGCATGCCTCTTAGTTTGCCGCAGGATGTTGCATCAAGATGTTTTTGTCCTATGCCATTTTTTCCCCCATGCTAAAAATAATCCTCAAACTAGCGCCACTGTCAAAATCGCCCAGTTGCCTCTTCGTCCATTTATTTACTCAGAATTTGAATTTCATCTTTTAAATTTTATATCTTATGTGAAAATATCTGTGGATGAATTGACTCATGTAATGTCTTGCCATCTGGCTGCACACCACACACTGTACGTTCAAAGTTGTTGTACAGTGATACCTCAGTTTCCAAACGCTTTAGCGCACAAACCTTTCGCCTTACGAACATTAAATTCGCAAGAATATAATCTTGGCATACAAACTAGTTTTCGGCGGACGAACCAAACCACACAGGTGGCTGGCGGACTAGTTTTCCACACGCCCTTTGAGTGCAGATGTGGTTTGCTATTGAGTGGAGTACTTTTGCTATAATGGGACCGAAAAAGACCCCATCACAGGTTCGTGTTAAGCCGAAGAGGACACAAAAGAAAATTACGGTCGAGCAGAAGAAGGAGATCATCGAAAAACACGAACAAGGAGTGCGTTGTGTGATTTAGTGTACCAGTATGCGAAGCCATTGGGTGCTTCTGTGTTGTCTAAGCAACTGTCTCAGGCAATAGAAGAGGTTGAAAAACTTCTATTGATTTGGATTCACAAAAAGCAGCTAGCAGGGGACATTGTGAGTGAGGGTATTATCGCCGAGAAAGAACGGCAACTTCACTCGGATACCATCAAGAGGCAACTACATCAACGACCATCACAAAGGTAAATAAAACGACTTTATTTTAGAGTAGTTTATTTCTTTAATTACAATCCAATAGCACATTTATTATACATAAAATAAGGTATATTTTGTGTAGTTTTAAGGCTTATTTAGTAGAAAATTATGTTTTATGGGGAAGGTAAATAAAACTTTATTATATAGTACAATTTATTTCTTTAGTTACAATCCAATAGCACGTTTATTATACAGAAAATCAGGTATATTCTGTGTCGTTTTAAGGCTTATTTCGTACAAATGTATGTTTTATGGGGACCTGGGAGTGGATTATTCTCATTTTTAACAATACATTTTTATGTAATTGCTAGCGACCTAGCTTTTTATTGATTTGAGTTATTCCGGGTTGAGTGAACACTGTCGCGTGTGGTTGCCGCTGCTCACCCACAGAAAAACTGATCCAGTGACTGTAAAGTGACCTTGAGAGTTTTGAAAGGCGCTTACAAATGTATTATTATTATTATTATTATTATTATTATTATTATTATTATTATTATTATTAATGATTTCTTTTGAGAAATAAATGTTTGGCAGACGAACTTTTTGCCTTACACTCACTTTCTGGGAACCAATTAAGTTCGTAAACTGAGATATCACGGTATTTGAGATTTTTTATGTCTCATACCATGTAGGGTCTTCTCAAACTACAAAATGTTTCATGCAATAGATTCTAAAGTTGCTGTTTGCTCTTTTAAGAATCCAAAAAATGTTTCACCCCTAATCCCTGGTGTAGTCCAATCCAGACGTCAGCAGAATTGTCCGACGTGGCAGCCTGAATCACTTGGAGAACTACGGCGTATTCCAAAATACTCTCAATGGAGGCCAGATTCCCACCAAGAATATTGCAGACCCTCTAGAAGAAGAAACGACCCAAGAGAAATAAGAAAACATTTCATTCCGCACAAGAACATTTTCAGGCTTGGGCTTCCAGCCTATTCTGTTCATGGCGGTAACAACCACATTCAGACTCATCGGTGACATTTGTTAGACAAATAGATGCATTACTGTAAACGTCTTGTATACCTCTGCATCTAAAAACGCTCTTGGCTCATCTTGAAAGATGAAACACTGGTCATTTATTTGAGTCCAGCCTTTAGGACATTGATTATCTGCAACACAATTGGGATTGGGAATGTCCACATGAATGGTTTGTCTTTTGTTGTTGTTTTTAAGTGTCATTCAGAAACTAACCTTTCTTCTTATCACTTCCTCTACTCTGTGAACATGAAAAACATATTGTTCAAACCACGGGAGAAAATGAACACCAGTGTAGACAGCAAAAAAATACATAAAAAAATCAAAATGCATTTATTTTGACTTACATACACCAGTCCGCTGATCCCACAAAGGAGAACAAACAAACGAAGAACAAAGGCCATCTTCTCAATGATAGAACAATACACTCACTGTATGTGACAAAAAAGGGCATATCAGAGGTAATTGGGTTTCAAATGCGGGGTGTCAAGGTGTGCAGTCTTACCTCTGAAGTCGCGAGATTCATTGCTGGGAAATGACATGGAACCTTTTTATATCAGGCCAACATAATTAAAAACAAAACAGGCGTCTAAGTTGAAGTCTTAAAATAAGGGAGAGGCTAAAAGTCATTATTGTCATTCCAACCTACCACTTAGTCATTTTGACACTTCACCACACACTCGACAACATCAGAAAGGTTTTCATAATAAAAGAAAAAAATTGGCACACACCAGTTCATGATAGAACATTTCGGAAAGCACTCAAGGGCACAGTCTCCAACCCCGGGCCGCGGACCGGCACCGGTACGTGGGTCATTTGGTATCGGCCAACACGGAAAAATAAACCTCTGTTTATGCATCGCTGAAAAGGTTTCTTCAGCCGTCATCTGCACTTCTTTGAAGATGTCGGACGTTTCGCTTCTTGTCGAAGAGGCTTCGTCAGCGAACAAAAGTCCGTTTATGTATGACTCATGTTTTATTTTGAAAAAGGACTGCGTCCTTTATTCCATCTACTTATATGTCACTCTTGACACAGGTGCATTTCTCGGCCGAGATATAGATTGACACTAAAATTAAATCTGAGAATTAGTAAAATTATAAAATAAAAACAAACATTTTTAGAAGGTGTCAAGGTGAAGGGAAAGGCCCCCCCAGGAGAAGGAAGAGGAGCCTGTGACTTTGAAGAAAAAGAAGGCTATCCTGTATTTAATTGACAGTACAGCATAAGGAGTCCTACTTAACATTTGGAATAATCTCAGCGGGAGATTCCCCCGCGCCCACTCTACATAACATGCAGCGGTTGTAGTTTTTATGCACTTTGTATTTGGGACATCTTATTTTGAAGGCACATTAAAAGTTACCTTGGATTGGATTGGATTGGATTTGCCTTTATTAGTCTCACAGTGGAGAAATTTACATTTCACAGCAGCAAAGTGATGAAAGGAATGAAAGTAGAAAAAAGAAATACATGAACTGCTGGAAAGGCAGCCACTCTCGCGGCGCCGTCTTGAAGTCAAAAGAACAAAAAAAAAAAACAAACAAACAATATGACAACACAAAGACAACATGATACAAACAAAGACACAGAGAGTCATTCATTCTTCAGTACTTGCTGTACCCTCTTTGTGATGACATGAAGCAGTTCTAGATGAAAGAGGAAAGGATCAAGGCGTCTTTCCACCAGTGGATCAGGGACATCATGGTGGAACGTGCACGTCGACTACAAGCTAAATGTTGAAAGCAAACACGCAGCTGTAGCATCCATTGACGAAAAGAGATTGTCTCACATCTCCTGTCCCACATAAATCAGCTTCAATTCCATCCCGCGACAGTTCCATATACGCATCGCAGTGACGTGCGGTGAGGTTCATGGCTGGTGAGGCACTGACGTCATCATAGTCAGATTTACAAACATATGAACTCTACAGAGTAGTTCTTTATGTATACAAACTGTAGCATAGAAAAAATAATTAAAAAAACGTTTTTATCATGTTACCTTTAGTCCATGCGCCGCTCCTTCTGAAGAAAGGCATCGATAACTTCTTTGTAGAAGCCTTCCTTATCTTTCTTCAGTTTTAAAAGTCTCTCTGTCTCGACGGAGATCACTGCCAGTGAAGAAAGTCGTCCTTGATCAGTCCTGTTCCGACTGTATGTTTTCAGTGCTGAGAATGACAATCTCGTCTACTTCTCCAGCAACAAATGGGGCTGCACCGATCTCCTTTTTAATGTCATTTCTAATGACATCACCAACTGCTTCAATTAAATCGTTCTGTATTCTGTTTCACAGGCTAGAAAATATAGTGGATGTCCCAAAATGACTCGCTAGCCTGTCATCTTTCTGAGCGAAAGCATGTAATAGTTCAACATAGTTGCCACGATGAGCAGAGCCTTTACTAATTTCCACGAAATGCCAGCTGTTGTTTGGCAAGGAAGCAGGTGGCATTGATGAGATCTTTTAAAATCTCCCGGTTCTCCTTTACCTTAACATTGTGGATGCTGATGTTGAGTCTTCGCTCATTTTTGATGAGGCTCCGTTGTAAAATTTTCAGGTCGCAATATCCCATTTGAGTCCAGACATTGTCACAGAAGGCAGGAAAAGCAGAAAAGGCGGTTTCTTGCTGGACATCCACACAGCCAGCCTTTTCGTGTGTACCAGTCCGCCTGAAAAGAGCGAGTATTGTGTCCCGTTGTCTGAAGCAAACCTTTTAGCTCCGGTGTTGGTCTTCCTTTAATTATTACCTCCTGCTTCGATTGAAAGTCCAGTTTAGAAAATTCTTTCAATTTAGATATGTAATCCTCCATTCTGAAAGTGAGGCCAAGCAACATGAAAAAATGACTGCAGGGTGGCACTATACTTGCTAACTGTTTACTGTAGCTTTCTGTCTCTAATTCTATTATTCTGCAGACGTGGAGTAAGAAGTATCTCTGGAATCACAAGCGCCCCCTGCCTGTCATGAGGCCGGAGAACTGTGTGCCTCACCTACGCACAGCGTTTTGATAAAAATAAAACAAAATAAACACTGGAGTACAGTGTTTATAATGTACAATGACTCTACGTTATATACACCAGCTAAACTGTAGAAATTTAGTATATATACTAAACGTGTTTGAACGCTTTGATAGCGATATGCAGAGGGACAGCAATGTGGTCTCACTGCAGACCAAGTCAGCACAGTAAGCATAGTGATTGCGCAATCCATGGTGAGGATCAGCCGGCTGGTGCCTCACTGCTCGTCTCTACTTAGTATTTGAACGGTAAATGTGAAAATTCAGCGATTTTGAAAAAAAATCTAAAACGGTGAAGTTAAATGGACAAGAACTTTAAAGTACAAATCACTGAATCCATATAACTGTTTAATTTATTTTTTCATTTGATATTTCCATGACAGCTTTTCATGATGACAGGTGAGGCACTGCCTCCACTGACTGCACGTCACTGACGCATCGGCGCTCTGTGCTGACGCTCCTTTCTTCTTATCGCGGGCTCCTCAAGCCATTTACCCATCCAGCCGCAGACTGTCCAACAGGACCGACCTTCCACTGAACAAAGCGGGGCTGTGAAGATGCTGCCCATTACAGACGCAAAAAAAGCACAATGGCCCCTGTGGTGTCCAGCGATGACAGTCGAATGGCAGCGACATTCCTCCCATTCAAAAACAGTACTGGCATATTCATGCTGCCGAAAAGGCGCAACCGCTCAGCACAGTCTCCTCCTTGATGAATGTCGTGGTCAAAAATGCTGAAAAACAATCCGTATCCATTCCACACGACGCCCAACAACACAAGGTGACAAAAGAAAACACAAAACAAGACAAAAACAACCAAAAAAAGCAAGGCTCATGAGAGCACTTGCTGACGGCTGCCTACTTGGGCGCCATCTTGGACTTCTTTTAACCTTAACGACCAGAGTGTGTTTCAGTCAGGTAGGACGTTCCTCTTCCCATGATTTTCATGCAGGTCGTATCATATTATTTTGTTGTTTGCCTGTCACACTTTAAAGGCCAGTACCAAGCACAGAGAAAGACAGAGAAATTCACTTGTGAGAAACGTAGCCTTCTTTCACCATCTCGAGCAATGATGCCTTGGAGGTGTTTGCTCTGCGATAGTTTTGCCTTTTTCCTCATCAATTGTGTTCTGTTTAGCTGGGTTGATAGCTTTTTGCATCAAGTGTACAGATGACTTGTGCGTGTTATTCGTGGAGCCTGATTGATGGGATATTTTAACCTTCCAGAAACGAGTCCAAATTTCACTGTTTTCTATCCATTTTCTCACCATTTCACTTTTGTTTTTGTTTTTTTTTTTTGTTTCAAGCTCTGTCGTCTCCCTTTCGTGTGTGTGTGGGTGTTTTCTCACTCTGTCTCTATCGTCTGCCTGTCTCTTTAATGTTTAACCCCCCACGCCCCACTTCTGCGTTCTTGACCAATCACGTGGCTTTAACCGAAAACTGGGGATGGGGAATAGAGGACAAAACAGTCAGGCGCCATTTTCTTGTGAGGAGAACGGGCTCGTTCGCGAACGACACAACGCTCATTGTGGCAGCTCCGTGTGAATCCCGAAAAATAGTTTGTATGCCACGGTAAAATTTTCATAAATGTAACGTTCGTAAACCGAAAAGTTCATAAGCCAAGGAGTTCGTAAACCGAGGTATCACTGTATTTCAAAAACGATGTTTCGACCGCCAGAAGCAACAATGACCTGACAAAGTTTATTTGCCTCCAACATCCAACAGATTGTCACTGCCAAATTGTGAAATGCATTCATGTCCGCACAAAGTTCATCAGCCAATTACATCTGGCTTAGTCAAGTAACTGTCAAACATTTGCATTCAACTATATGTGAATTATGCGGCCTTTCAAGAAGAGTCCAAACACACCCATGACTAAACCTGCCAACATTCCAACAACCTTTGGGATTTTCTTTTCAACTGGTTACAGCAATAGCAACCGTATTTCTCCTTACAGAAGTAGTCTGTAAGTGTAAGGCATACCTGTCAACCTTACTAACGGGTCAATTTTTCCTTACTGAGAATAAAAAACAAACGCGTGTGTAATATTTCATTACGCAATTTTATTCACAAAATTTCACATGTAAACATGAATACGTTTAACAAGTTACAACATATTTCTAGTAATAATCAAATATGCTCTTTGTTGTAGAGTATTCTGGCTTTTTGTGATAAAAAATATTAGAATTTGTGTTCTCATGATGTATAATAATTATTTTAATAATTAATTTATTTTAATAATTATTTTCACTTTTTATGAGTAATAATAATAATAATAATAACAATAATACATTTCATTTATAAGCACCTTTCAAAACTCTCAAGGACACCTTACAGTCACAGGAGTACATTTGTTATAATTAACATTACTGCTAATACTTAATGAAGAAAACATAATCAAAAATGTCTTATTTAACATTTTTTGTGTTTCTGGGACAGCCTCAAGTTGTGAAGGTAGTTCAACAGGTGCACTCACCGAACAGACAATGCACACTTTTCTAAATTTTGACCACTCGCATGTTTCTTTCATAGTATCCATTCAATAAATAAGGATTTGTTTTTAGTTTAAGGACTTCTAATACAGATTTTTTTTAATTCCAACATAGTCTCCCTCAACTGTCACAATGTTTTCCCATTTGTGCACATGCTTACTGTATTTTCCGATGTATACGGTGCACCCAAAAGCCTTCATTTTCTTCAAAGGATGAGGTTTGCCTTATACGCCGGTGTGCTTTATGTGAAGTAATATTAAGCCACAACAGGTCTCACAACTACTGTCAGCAGCCACCGATTTCATTTCCGCCTGTAGAAGTAGTGCACGGTCCATGCTGGGATATATAAAATGGTGTTTCATTTCAATAATCTCCTAAAATTACTTTTTAAGGTAGAATTTTTTTTTCTCAGTTTCACCATAATTTTCCATTGTTGGCACAATGATTACAAATGGAAATGTGTTTTTTGCTCGTTTTTGCATGGTGTCTCAAGAAAAACAAAATACAGTAAAGTCTCGTTATATCGATATTCAAGGGAGTCCGAAAAAATATCGATATAACCAGGACTATCGATATATCCGACCCTGTTTGCATGTAATTTTCTCCGTGCGTGCATAGAAATAGTATCGATATAACCGGGACTATCGATATATCCGATATCGAAAAGCCAAAATATTCCATGAAAACCTCTAAGGATCATAAATGTCTTATATAAGAAAGATTCATTCATTCATTCATTCATTCATTCATTCATTCATTCATTCATATTCCGTTTCAATTAATTCTCACGAGGGTCGCGGGGGGTGCTGGAGCCTACCGCAAACGTTTTTGGGCACGAGGTGAGCGACACCCTGAATTGGTTGCCAGCCAATCGCAGGGTACATAGAGACAAACAACCATTCGCACTCACACGCACACCTAAGGACAATTTAGAGTGTTCTATCGGAATGCCATGCATGTTTTTTGGAATGTGGAAGGAAACCGGAGGACCTGGAGAACATCCCCTCAGTGTGAAATAATATTTGGATTCGAACTCACAACCTCTGCAATGTGAAGTTGGCGGGCTAACCACTCGACTACCGAGCCGCCCTGGAACATTGGTAATTTCAGAAAATTATATTAATTACTGTATCGTGATCAACTCTGATAAATCCTTGGAATATTTTTGAGCTCATAAAAATGCAAAAAATACCGCATATTATACTATTCTACAATTTCTATTTTCATGTTTGACATAAAAAAACACATTTATAGTGAAATCTGAGTGTTTTGTTGACATTCCCTGTTAGCGCAATACCATCTAATGTATGCTTTATTCATTACAAGCCCCACTGACATTCGACTGTAATGGATGCTACAGCTTCATGTTTGCTTTCAAAACCTGGCAAGTAGCAGACGTGCGTGCACATTCCACCACGGTGTCTCTGATCCACTGATGAAAAGGACGCTTTCATCCTCTCCTCTTTCATCTCGGACTGCTCCATGTAACAAAGTGTTTGTCTTGTACTCAAACATCATAGTGTACATGGGGAAATTCGTTCAGATTGCACAACTGTCAATGTTTTTATGTTTCTGTTGTGTTTATTATTTTGCTTTGTGTTTCCTGTTATGTGAAGCGCTTTGTTACAGCTGAAGCTGTTGTAAAAGCACTATATAAATTAGGATGTATTGTATTGTATGATATGGTTTCATTGCAAATTAGAATCACGGCAGAACCTGTTCTCTCCACAAAAGCGATTCCTTCGGTCCATTCAACCTGAAGTGTACAATACATTTTTTTTTTAATTCAAATGTGGACATTAACCTGTTTTGACATCAACGGCCACCTATCATCCAATCAAAATTGCGCTTTCAGCCAACTGCAACCCAAACAGGAAATGAATAGCGAAAAAGCGAGTACCGGTATACATATTTAGTTTTTATCTGCGAGCCAGATGCAATCATCAAAAGAGCTATATATGGCTCGCGAGTCATCTCTTCCTGAACCCTGGTCTAATGGGTCCATAACGTAACCACACGTCTTATAATAATAAGAAATTTTATTTTAAGTGCCTTTCAAAGCTCTCAAGAATTTACAGTCACAGACAAGCATAGGTACTATAATAAATAAAATACAATCACAAATAGAATACAATAAATAAAATACAATCACAAATAGAATACAATAAATAAAATACAATTATAAATAGAAACAAGAGAAAGAGCTACACAGAAAATGCAATTTTAAATAGGTGGGTTTTGAGATGAGATTTGAAGGTGGGAAGAGAATCGGTGTTACGAATGTTGGGAGGAAGTGAGTTCCAAAGTTTGGGGGCAGAGAAGCTGAAAGCTCTGTCCCCCATCATGCTGAGACGGGGAGGGGAGGTGCACACAGAGGTGGAGGGAGGAAGAGGATCTGTGGTGTCTCCTATTCATTGAAAACTTTTTTAAACATGTCATTCATTGAATATATATGGAAAAAGTTTGAAAGTACACCATTCACTGTGCTTAAAGTCCAGTGCGCCTTATACATGGGAAAATACGGTATATCTTTGGACTGATGTATCACCCCGTCGCTCACAACACTTGCTGCTGCATTTTTCCTTATTGTTTTCTCAACCCGATCGTGACAAACAAGAAAAACAGGTTTTGTGTCTTTATTCTCCCCATCACATGTTAGTCGCCGTTCTGTCACCCGAGCCAGATGCTTTGTTTCTGCTTAGATTGCCCGGAGGCTCTCGTAATTTTTGCTTGTATCTGTTTATACTTGTTTCTGGAAAATGGCCATTAAAAAATTCTCCATTGAATATGACGCCATCAATAGCCAAAACATCTTCACCAACGGAGATACAATCAATGGAAGGATCGTCGTGGAAGTCTCGAAAGAAACATCAATCCAATCGCTGACGTTAATTGGAAAAGGAAGTGCAAAGGTTTGCTGGCATGAATATTACGGGCAATCTAGCCACTACTACTGGTCCAATGAGAAGTATTATGAAATCAAACAACGTATTTTACGAGCCGGTAATGCATGCTGTAATCATTTTTTTTTTAATCCACAATGTTGGTCATGATCTTTTATTAAGATAAAACACAAATTAACAGACATGTCTCATTCCCCCAGGCACGGATATTATTCCCAAAGGAAGACATGTGTTCCCCTTTTCCTTCAAGGTCCCTGACAGGTACTATATATCATATTGCACTGTGCTTATTTACTTATAGCCGCTGAAGTTGCATATAATTGTATTTATTAGGAAAATGTCATCATCCTTCAAATCATCCATCGGTAACATTGTTCATAAGCTTAAAGCTGAGCTGAAACAATCAATGAAGTTGACAAAAAAAGCAAAATCCCACTTCACGTTTGTTTCCAAAGCTGACATGACCATACCTGGACTTATGGTGAGAAATTTGCAACAGGAACTGATCCCAATTCGTACTTTGAAAATACACACATGTCCATCTTTAATTCAAGAAATGAATCTTTTTTTTCTCTTTCAGGAACATCAGCATGATTGCACGGATAAAAAAAAATCTATGTCTTTGGTTCTGGAATCATTGCAATGGATGTTCACACACAAAGGATGGGATATTACCCAGGTTAACATACATACAATGTATTTTACCAAGTCTTGAATTGTTGAAAATCTGTCATTCAAGTTGACTCATTGACGGCCATACGGTCTGCAAAAATGTGTCTTCTGTAATTCAAGTTAACCGAAGCAAATTTGTTTTTTCAAACGCGTGTGTCTCAAACTGTTGCAATTCATATAAACCCTTTCATGCACCCTGTAACCTGCATGTTAGCATGATGAAGTGTCCACTGTCCGATGCACTGTCGCTGAAAGTGCCAAGGAAGGAGCACAAAACCAAATAGGTTTGGGCTCCCGGTTTATAGTATGAAATGTGAAACAGGTTTGTTTCATGTTTCATGAGAGATTTGTCAACATTTTTTTTTTCGGGAGTTATTATCTGTAACCAACAAAGTAGGCTACAGACATTTGTCCCGTTACCTGCAGTGTACTGTCCACAAGTGTCCAAAAAATGAAGTCAAGTTGACAACTGTGCCCACTGGTGCAACAACACATGCTTTTTGTCTTCCCATGCAGGTGAAGCTCTCCAAGTCAAAGTTGAACTTGCCTTGCTCGAGAATCAAAACAATGGCTTCAGATTCAGATGCTCACACACATGCTTCACATGCTTTATTGTTACTCACCCAGTTATGAATATGATTCAAATAGTTCTGAAGAGGAAAGCATACATGTTTGCAATTGATTAAATAATTTCTTCAGTGTCATTTTGAGGCATCGTCTTAAAACGTAAAATATAGCTATACGCGATGGAATCTTTGTAAAATACGCTCACGAGAAGTCAATTGAAGCGATTTGACAATTTATGGACACAACTTGTCCATAGGCGTCGGTTGTCCTTTAAATCTAAACAAACCATACTACTTATCTTTGAACCATTATAAAATCCAAAACATTTCAACACGTTCAGTGACGCCAACTTTAAAGTTCTACCTTAAGGAAAATTCCTTTGGTAATGATCTACAACAGGGGTGTCAAACATACGGCCCGCGGGCCGGAACCGGCCCCCGAAGAGGTTCGATCAGGCCCGCAGGATAATTTGAAAGTGGAAAAATGCATAAAAGACATGGAATTAATATTTTTGATTCACTGCAATTCATGGATTATCCGCTAAGGGGCGCACTCTTTCCATCAGAGTAGAAGACACGCCGCATCACTGAGAGAGACTGAAAACAGCCGACGGTGTCAATGCGCCATCTGCTGCTTGTTACGACGTTGTTAACATCTTGGTCTCTACCTCTCCGCTACACCCTCATTAGCCAAAATGTCGTTATCCAAACGGAGAAAAGTAGATAAGGAGTGTAGAATTTTCAAAGAAAAATGGACCACCTCCTATTTATTTACAGAGATGCACGGACAACATTTGTGCTTGGTGTGTTTGCAACAAGTTTCGGTATTGAAGGAATATAATATTCGACGCCACTACGGGACTCATCACAGCGAAAAAATATGACGGGTTGCAAGGACAACTGAGAAGAGAAGAGATTAACGAATTGCTGGCGGGTCTGAGGAAACAGCAGTCAACTTTCATCCGGAGCCGAGAAGTCAGTGAAGCAGCGGTAAAAGCCAGCTACCTAATTGCTAGTGAAATAGCATTAACATCGAGGCCCTATTTCGACGGTGAGTTTGTTAAACGATGCATGATGAAGGCGGCTGAACTTGTATGTTCCGAGAAGCGACAAGCTTTTGCCAATATTAGCCCGACGAGGAATACTATAGCAGAGAGGATTTATTGCATTTTCCGTGGCAATTGACGAGAGCACTGACATCACAGACGTGGCCCAACGGACCTTATTTATTCGAGGAGTTGACGAGACATTGACTGTTAATGAAGAGTTTCTTGAGTTGGTGCTAATGATGGACACCACAACAGCCGAGGACATTTTCGGCTCTGTCGTTGCTGTATTGGACAGAGTTGGAGTGAACTGGTCCCGCGCTGTCAGCCTGGCTACAGACGGGCCGTCATCCATGGTCGGAAAGAAAGCAGGTGTCGTGACAAAGTTCAAAGACAAAGTACAAGCCCTTAATGGAGGAGATCGTTTCTGGACAGTTCACTGTATTTTGCACCAGGAGGCATTGTGTTGCAAGTCGCTGAAAATGGACCACGTCATGGGGGTGGTTGTGCGCACTGTAAATTTCCAGAGGTCTGAACCATCGTCAGTTTGACAAACTTCTCAGCGACAGCAACATTACCCACAGCCTGCCATACCACACTTTAATGTTAGTCAGCACCTTCAAAACAAAAGTTCTGTGATGGAATTCTACTGTTCATACAACTCCATATATTTTCAGTATGTATTGTATGTGTATGTATGTTTCATGTATGAAGTTTACAGATTTACAGGACACGTGAACACTTTCTTCATTACAAATTTAGAATCACTCCCCTTAGTTTGTAAGGTGTACGCAGGGATTACATTTAGATTTTATATGCGTATGTGTAAGTGGTTTAAAAAATCCCTTTCTTTAAAAGTCTCATTTAATCTTAAAGTGCATTACTATATTTTTCAGTACAAATTAAAGTTGTGTGCCTTTGTATAATCCTTGGGATCAATTGCAATGCATATTTGTGAATGATAAAAGTAAATTGCACATTTGTCTAAGGAAAGATGAGGTGTTTCATGAAATGTTTTGTAAAAGGATAATTCATTAAATGTCAATATTTTCCTAATGTTCTTGTGCTTCTTTACACCAAAACAAAGGAAAGACATGATATTTTTGCTATTTTTAGCAGAGTATGGTATAATTTTAATGGTCCGGGCCACTTGACATCTCCCTAGGCCGTATGTGGCCCGCGATGCGAAATGAGTTTGACACCCCTGATCTACAAAGTAGCGTTCTGAAAAAGATCCTCCAGATGAAGTTCAAGGCTGTTGCGGCCAGTAGCAAAGACACGGTGATGAAGGAAATCCGTATCCCCAGAACACTACCACCCACCATCTTGAACAGCTCCATTTTCCGGCTAGAATATAAACTGAAGGTAAACTAGTACTACACAAGTTCAATGTTAACATGGGGGCACTGCTCTTATTTTCTCTTTCTGCTCTGGTGTTAAATTTTGTGTAACGAAAAAAAATGTGACGGAACCAGCCCTATCAAATTGTTGATTTTAGATAAATAGCATTTATTTATTTATTTATTTATTTATTTATTTATTTATTTATTTATTTATTATTTAAATATATTTTTTTTAATTTTTAATTTTAATTTTGTATTTTTTCTATTTTGCTATTTGCTATTTTTTATTTATTTGGTTTGAAAATGTTTAAAAAGCACAATTTTGACAGGTATGTCTGGATATCAAGTTCACAATAGACGATGGGATCATAATTCCAATTGTTGTCCTTCCTGACATACCACATCAGCCAAATTCATCGGCATTTCCTGCCGAAGCGTCTGAGAACACCAACCCCCCGACCTTGAACAGCACACTCCAACAAAATGCAACACTTCCGCCTTTGGACTCTCCTCCTTCTTATGAAACCTTGTTCCCTTCCTAGTGCGGTTTCTGACATAAATGGATGTCGGCCGTTTCAAATAAACAAAAGACAATGAAACACTAGAGCAGGGGTCGGGAACCTTTTTGACTAAGAGAACCATAAAAGTAAAATATTTAGAAATGTTTTTCAGTGAGAGCCACACACACACGGGCGTGCGCGCACATACAATCGTACTCATCGTTAACATGACTCTTTTTCCGTTCCTCGTGATTGGTAAAAATCCAGGCAAACGATCGGAATGAAATTCAACTTGCCGGTCCAGAGGCAAAGTTACTACTACCTAGCCTGCACACGGCTCATAAGCTTCCGCACTTGCTATCTGCAATATCTTCTCGCAGAAGTATATTTATGCTAACGTTAACATGGGGCTTGTTAAAATGTCACTGACATTCGACAGTTTCATTGATGGTATTGTTTCATTGCAAATTACAATCAGAACCTTTTCTCTCCTCTAAGCCGAATGCTCCGGTGCATTCAAGCTGAAGTGCACTCGTTGGGCTCATTTAAAGGGGTGTTTACCTGTTTCAACATGATGGCCAGTATTATCCAATCAAAAAGGCGCTTTCGGCCAACCTAGGTCAGTGTCATCCAATCAAAATCGCGCTTTCCGCCAACTGCAGCCCCAACAGGAGATGAACGGCAAAAAAAACAAGAATATGTATTTCGTTTTATCGGCGAGCCATATGCAATCATCAAAAGAGCCATGTATGGCTCGCGAGCCATAGGTTCCCGACCCCTGCACTAGAGACTCGCTGCAAGATGGCAGGAAATGATTACACTTTGCTGCACCTCGATGCGGGTGTTGTCTTTTTTTGACGTTGGTCGACGAGCTTTTAAATCTCGGTTCTTTTCTTCTGAAACACCAGTTTTGCCTTGAACATCCGTGCGGCTCTTCAGGCTTAGCTGTGGAATTACCGGATTACGTCCCCAATTGCCCCCATATTTCGAATGTTATGGACATTAATTGTGCGTTCAAATGAGGAAAATGTCATGATCTGGTTGGCAACCAACGGGTACCGACGTCAGCCCTGCCTGCAGCCTCGCAGGTGCTGGCCGTTTTAATCACTGACACTTAAAAGGACACCCGGCACGACCATCCGGTGTCGGTTCATTGTTTGCTGCATGTTTGTTGCATGCTTTGTCTGCAATCGCATGCATTGTATGCTGTGCATGTGTTTGTTTAACCTTGGCGGACTTTTACACTTGGTTTTCTTTTGATACTTTGTATTTTTTCCGTTCAGATGATTTTGATGTTTTACATTTTGTTCCTGCTTGCTGACCTTTATTTTAATACAATTTGTCAAACAACCTCCTGCCTGCTTTTTGGGATCCGCACCCGCCATCACCACCTTGCAAACCGTCACGGAAAAAGATTCTCACGGCCAGAAAACCTAAAATATTAACTCATTCACTAACTCAAAAGCATGACATGGAGGGCCATTCCTGAATTTGTTCGGGTCTTCGTTTTTCTTGCGGGCAGGTGGGGCTTATAAAGTTGTAGTCAGACCTCTGGCAATGTTTATGTAGTCCTAAAATTCAATATTCTATGGGTCCGGCATTTTGAGTGAAAATGACAAAAACCCTGGCATTGGAGTTAGACGCATTTTTGCACATCGCCTGGCAGTGAATGAGTTCAGGCAAAGGTTGAACGAAGGCTTGCCCCTATCACGTTTTCAAATGAAAAGTGCAATTAATTATTTACAAAGTTCTCCAAAATTGATTATTGAAATTAAAAAAAGTGCCAATTTCATTTTCCTGGACCATATTAATTTGACCATATAAATTTGTGGTTTACAGTTATAACTTGTTTATCGCAGTCAATGGGGACCAGCACCACCCACGATATGTGAAAATCCATGAAGTGGGGACACACACAAGCACGCACAGACACACACTCAAACACACGCACACACAAACACAGACACGCACGCACGCACACACACACACACACACACACACACACACACTAAATGTAAAGCTTGGATTAAGGCAAGCACTTGATTAGACCGTCAGTGCTGGGAACCAATCAAGCTACAGCCATGTACAAAACTTCTTCATTTTTTTCCTGAAAAAAATCCACGATGCACTGAAACAGCAATAAGTAAACCGCAACGTGGTGGGGATCATTGTAATTTAGATTACGATTGATCTCAATGCTTGAGTTTTTCCTTGTGTTATGACCATTGTGGTTTGTTTTCTACTATGAGAATTTTCTATTGTCATAAAAAGGTAATTTTTAAAGAATTTTGAAAGAAAGATTGGAAACCGCAATGAGAAGAGATGACTTGAATACTACACCCAAATCTTTTATTGCGTTATTGTTCCCCCACTTGTTGCTGAAGAGACAGCAAATGACAGCATTTTAATAAATCAGAACAAGCTAATTTGATTTGTAGAAATGAAATCTAGTGTAATAGATGAAGAGGCATTGTTATCCATTCAAGGATTGTGGTAGGGTTGATCAATGGTCACATTTCTCAACATTCCTGCTGCAAACAAATCGGTTGGTAGTGGTGCATATATCCGTGTCCCAGAGTAGATCTGGAAGGAAAATATAATGAACAACAATGCACATTCAAATCAAACATTGCAAATATTGATAACTTGGAAGTAATCGGCAATTCACCATCATCTTCAATCTCAACGCAATTTCCGGGCTCATTGTTAGTGTTGAAAGCGGTGAAACCAACGTCTGAGCCATCGGTCCAGAAGAAGTGATCATCCTGCAAGGCAAGGACCGTCCGTGTTTGTAGGAATCAAGCCAAAAACGAGTTGCATGCCTCTTAGTTTGCCGCAGGATATTGCATCAAGATGTTTTTGTCCTATGCCATTTTTTCCCCCATGCTAAAAATAATCCTCAAACTAGCGCCACTGTCAAAATCGCCCAGTTACCTCTTCGTCCATTTGTTTACTCAGAATTTGAATTTCATCTTTTAAATTTTATATCTTATGTGAAAATATCTGTGGATGAATTGACTCATGTAATGTCTTGCCATCTGGCTGCACACCACACACTGTACGTTCAAAGTTGTTGTACAGTGATACCTCAGTTTCCGAACGCTTTAGCGCACAAACCTTTCGCCTTACGAACATTAAATTGGCAAGAATATAATCTTGGCATACGAACTAGTTTTCGGCGGACGAACCAAACCACACAGGTGGCTGGCGGACTAGTTTTCCACACGCCCTTTGAGTGCAGATGTGGTTTGCTATTGAGTGGAGTACTTTTGCTATAATGGGACCGAAAAAGACCCCATCACAGGCTCGTGTTAAGCCGAAGAGGACACAAAAGAAAATTACGATCGAGCAGAAGAAGGAGATTATTGAAAAACACGAACAAGGAGTGAGTTTGTGTGATTTAGTGTTCCAGTATGCTAAGCCATTGGGTGCTTCTGTGTTGTCTAAGCAACTGTCTCAGGCAATAGAAGAGGTTGAAAAACTTCTATTGATTTGGATTCACAAAAAGCAGCTAGCAGGGGACATTGTGAGTGAGGGTATTATCGCCGAGAAAGCACGGCAACTTCACTCGGATATCATCAAGAGGCAACTACATCAACGACCATCACAAAGGTAAATAAAATTTTTAATAAAACATTTTTATCTAATAGCTAGCGACCTAGCTTTTTATTGATTTGAGTTATTCCGGGTTGAGTGAACGCTGTCGCGTGTGGTTGCCGCTGCTCACCCAGAGAAAAACTGATCCAGTGACTGTAAAGTGACCTTGAGAGTTTTGAAAGGCGCTTACAAATGTATTATTATTATTAATGATTTCTTTTGAGAAATAAATGTTTGGCAGACGAACTTTTCGCCTTACACTCACTTTCTGGGAACCAATTAAGTTTGTAAACTGAGATATCACGGTATTTGAGATTTTTTATGTCTCATAGCATGTAGGGTCTTCTCAAACTACAAAATGTTTCATCCAATAGATTTTAAAGTTGCTGTTTGCTCTTTTAAGAATCCAAAAAATGTTTCACCCCTAATCCCTGGTGTAGTCCAATCCAGACGTCAGCAGAATTGTCCGACGTGGCAGCCTGAATCACTTGGAGAACTACGGCGTATTCCAAAGCACTCTCGATGGAGGCCAGATTCCCACCAAGAATATTGCAGACCCTCTAGAAGAAGAAACGACCCAAGAGAAATAAGAAAACATTTCATTCCGCACAAGAACATTTTCAGGCTTGGGCTTCCAGCCTATTCTGTTCATGGCGGTAACAACCACATTCAGACTCATCGGTGACATTTGTTAGACAAATAGATGCATTACTGTAAACGTCTTGTATACCTCTGCATCTAAAAACGCTCTTGGCTCATCTTGAAAGATGAAACACTGGTCATTTATTTGGGTCCAGCCTTTAGGACATTGATTATCTGCAACACAATTGGGATTGGGAATGTCCACATGAATGGTTTGTCTTTTGTTGTTGTTTTTAAGTGTCATTCAGAAACTAACCTTTCTTCTTATCACTCCCTCTACTCTGTGAAAATGAAAAACATATTGTTCAAACCACGGGAGAAAATGAACACCAGTGTAGACAGCAAAAAAATACATAAAAAAATCAAAATGCATTTATTTTGACTTACATACACCAGTCCGCTGATCCCACAAAGGAGAACAAACAAACGAAGAACAAAGGCCATCTTCTCAATGATAGAACAATACACTCACTGTATGTGACAAAAAAAGGGCATATCAGAGGTAATTGGGTTTCAAATGCGGGGTGTCAAGGTGTGCAGTCTTACCTCTGAAGTCGCGAGATTCATTGCTGGGAAACGACACAGATCCTTTTTATATCAGGCCAATATAATTACATGTTTAAAAACAAAACAGGTGTCTAAGTTGAAGTCTTATAATCAGGGAGACGCTACAAGTCATTATTGTCATTCCAACCTACCACTTTGTCATTTTGACACTTCACCACACACTCGACAACATCAGAAAGGTTTTCATCATAATAGAAAAAAATTGGCACACACCAGTTCATGATAGAACATTTCGGAAAGCACTCAAGGGCACAGTCTCCAACCCCGGGCTGCGGACCGGCACCGGTACGTGGGTCATTTGGTATCGGCCAACACGGAAAAATAAACCTCTGTTTATGTATCGCTGAAAAGGTTTCTTCAGCCGTCATCTGCACTTCTTTGAAAATGTCGGACGTTTCGCTTCTTGTCGAAGAGGCTTCGTCAGCGAACAAAAGTCCGTTTATGTATGACTCATGTTTTATTTTGAAAAAGGACTGCGTCCTTTATTCCATCTACTTATATGTCACTCTTGACACAGGTGCATTTCTCGGCCGAGATATAGATTGCCACTAAAATGAAATCTGAGAATTAGTAAAATTATAAAATAAAAACAAACATTTTTAGAAGGTGTCAAGGTGAAGGGAAAGCCCCCCCAGGAGAAGGAAGAGGAGCCTGTGACTTTGAAGAAAAAGAAGGCTATCCTGTATTTAATTGACAGTACAGCATAAGGAGTCCTATTTAACATTTGGAATAATCTCAGCGGGAGATTCCCACGCGCCCACTCTACATAACATGCAGCGGTTGTAGTTTTTATGCGCTTTGTATTTGGGACATCTTATTTTAAAGGCACATTACAAGTTTCCTTAACGACCAGAGGGTGTTTCAGTCAGGTAGGACGTTCCTCTTCCCGTGATTTTCATGCAGGTCGTATCATATTATTTTGTTGTTTGCCTGTCACACTTTAAAGGCCAGTACCAAGCACAGAGAAAGACAGAGAAATTCACTTGTGGGAAACGTAGCCTTCTTTCACCATCTCGAGCAATGATGCCTTGGAGGTGTTTGCTCTGCGATAGTTTTACCTTTTTCCTCATCAATTGTGTTCTGTTTAGCTGGGTTGATAGCTTTTTGCATCTAGTGTACAGATGGCTTGTGTGTGTTATTTGTGGAGCCTGATTGATGGGATATTTTAACCTTCCAGAAACGAGTCCAAATTTCACTGTTTTCTATCCATTTTCTCACGATTTCACTTTTTTTTTTCAAGCTCTGTCGTCTCCCTTTCGTGTGTGTGTGGGTGTTTTCTCACTCTGTCTCTATCGTCTGCCTGTATTTAGTTTTATCGGCGAGCCATATGCAATCATCAAAAGAGCCATGTATGGCTCGCGAGCCATAGGTTCCCGACCCCTGCACTAGAGACTCGCTGCAAGATGGCAGGAAATGATTACACTTTGCTGCACCTCGATGCGGGTGTTGTCTTTTTTTGACGTTGGTCGACGAGCTTTTAAATCTCGGTTCTTTTCTTCTGAAACACCAGTTTTGCCTTGAACATCCGTGCGGCTCTTCAGGCTTAGCTGTGGAATTACCGGATTACGTCCCCAATTGCCCCCATATTTTGAATGTTATGGACATTAATTGTGCGTTCAAATGAGGAAAATGTCATGATCTGGTTGGCGACCAACGAGTAGCGACGTCAGCCCTGCCTGCAGCCGCGCAGGTGCTGGCCGTTTTAATCACTGACACTTGAAAGGACACCCGGCACGACCATCCGGTGTCGGTTCATTGTTTGCTGCATGTTTGTTGCATGCTTTGTCTGCAATCGCATGCATTGTATGCTGTGCATGTGTTTGTTTAACCTTGGCGGACTTTTACACTTGGTTTTCTTTTGATACTTTGTACTTTTTCCGTTCAGATGATTTTGATGTTTTACATTTTGTTCCTGCTTGCTGACCTTTATTTTAATACAATTTGTTAAACAACCTCCTGCCTGCTTTTTGGGATCCGCACCCGCCATCACCACCTTGCAAACCGTCACAGAAAAAGATTCTCGGGGCCAGAAAACCCAAAATATTAACTCATTCACTAACTCAAAAGCATGACATGGAGGGCCATTCCTGAATTTGTTCGGGTCTTCGTTTTTCTTGCGGGCAGGTGGGGCTTATAAAGTTCTAGTCAGACCTCTGGCAATGTTTATGTAGTCCTAAAACTCAATATTCTATGGGTCCGGCATTTTGAGTGAAAATGACAAAAACCCTGGCATTGGAGTTAGACGCATTTTTGCACATCGCCTGGCAGTGAATGAGTTAAGGCAAAGGTTGAACGAAGGCTTGCCCCTATCACGTTTTCAAATGAAAAGTGCAATTAATTATTTACAAAGTTCTCCAAAATTGATTATTGAAATTAAAAAAAGTGCCAATTTCATTTTCCTGGACAATATTGACATTGCCGCTCTTTTGACAAACTAAATTTGTGGTTTACAGTTATAACTTGTTTATCGCAGTCAATGGGACCAGCACCACCCACGATATGTGAAAATCCATGAAGTGGGGACACACACGAGCACACACAGACACACACTCAAACACACGCACACACAAACACAGACACGCACGCACGCGCACACACACACACACACACACACACACACACACACACACACACACTAAATGTAAAGCTTGGATCAAGGCAAGCACTTGATTAGACCGTCAGTGCTGGGAACCAATCAAGCTACAGCCATGTACAAAACTTCTTCATTTTTTTCTTGAAAAAAATCCACGATGCACTGAAACAGCGATAAGTAAACCGCAACGTGGTGGGGATCATTGTAATTTAGATTACGATTGATCTCAATGCTTGAGTTTTTCCTTGTGTTATGACCATTGTGGTTTGTTTTCTACCATGAGAATTTTCTATTGTCATAAAAAGGTATTTTTTAAAGAATTTTGAAAGAAAGATTGGAAACCGCAATGAGAAGAGATGACTTGAATACTACACCCAAATCCTTTATTGTGTTATTGTTCCCCCACTTGTTGCTGAAGAGACAGCAAATGACAGCATTTTAATAAATCAGAACAAGCTAATTTAATTTGTAGAAATGTAATCTAGTGTAATAGATAAAGAGGCATTGTTATCCATTCAAGGATTGTGGTAGGGTTGATCAATGGTCACATTTGTCAACATTCCTGCTGCAAACAAATCGGTTGGTAGTGGTGCATATATCCGTGTCCCAGAGTAGATCTGGAAGGAAAATATAATGAACAACAATGCACATTCAAATCAACCATTGCAAATATTGATAAATTGGAAGTAATCGGCAATTCACCATCATTTTCAATCTCAACGCAATTTCCGGGCTCATTGTTAGTGTTGAAAGGGGTGAAAACAACGGCTGAGCCATCGGTCCAGAAGAAGTGATCATCCTGCAAGACAAGGACCGTGTTTGTAGGAATCAAGCCAAAAACGATTTGCATGCCTCTTAGTTTGCCGCAGGATATTGCATCAAGATGTTTTTGTCCTATGCCATTTTTTCCCCCATGCTAAAAATAATCCTCAAACTAGCGCCCCTGTCAAAATCGCCTTGTTGCCTCTTCGTCCATTTGTTTACTCAGAATTTGAATTTCATCTTTTAAATTTTATATCTTATGTGAAAATATCTGTGGATGAATTGACTCATGTAATGTCTTGCCATCTGGCTGCACACCACACACTGTACGTTCAAAGTTGTTGTACAGTGATACCTCAGTTTCCGAACGCTTTAGCGCACAAACCTTTCGCCTTACGAACATTAAATTCGCAAGAATATAATCTTGGCATACAAACTAGTTTTCGGAGGACGAACCAAACCACACAGGTGGCTGGCGGACTAGTTTTCCACACGCCCTTTGAGTGCAGATGTGGTTTGCTATTGAGTGGAGTACTTTTGCTATAATGGGACCGAAAAAGACCCCATCACAGGCTCGTGTTAAGCCGAAGAGGACACAAAAGAAAATTACGGTCGAGCAGAAGAAGGAGATTATTGAAAAACACGAACAAGGAGTGCGTTTGTGTGATTTAGTGTTCCAGTATGCTAAGCCATTGGGTGCTTCTGTGTTGTCTAAGCAACTGTCTCAGGCAATAGAAGAGGTTGAAAAACTTCTATTGATTTGGATTCACAAAAAGCAGCTAGCAGGGGACATTGTGAGTGAGGGTATTATCGCCAAGAAAGCACGGCAACTTCACTCGGAAACCATCAAGAGGCAACTACATCAACGACCATCACAAAGGTAAATAAAACTTTATTATATAGTACAATTTATTTCTTTAGTTACAATCCAATAGCACGTTTATTATACAGAAAATCAGGTCTATTCTGTGTCGTTTTAAGGCTTATTTCGTACAAATGTATGTTTTATGGGGACCTGGGAGCGGATTATTCTCATTTTTAACAATACATTTTTATGTAATAGCTAGCGACCTAGCTTTTTATTGATTTGAGTTATTTGTGGGTTGAGTGAACGCTGTCGCGTGTGGTTGCCACTGCTCACCCACAGAAAAACTGATCCAGTGACTCTAAAGTGACCTTGAGAGTTTTGAAAGGCGCTTATAAATGCATTATTATTATTATTCTTATTATTATTAATGATTTCTTTTGAGAAATAAATGTTTGGCAGACAAACTTTTTGCCTTACACTCACTTTCTGGGAACCAATTAAGTTCGTAAACTGAGATATCACGGTATTTGAGATTTTTTATGTCTCATAGCATGTAGGGTACAAAATGTTTCATGCAATAGATTCTAAAGTTGCTGTTTGCTCTTTTAAGAATCCAAAAAATGTTTCACCCCTAATCCCTGTTGTAGTCCAATCCAGACGTCAGCAGAATTGTCCGACGTGGCAGCCAGAATCACTTGGATAACTACGACGTATTCCAAACCACTCTTGATGGAGGCCAGATTCCCACCAAGAATATTGCAGACCCTCTAGAAGAAGAAACGACCCAAGAGAAATAAGAAAACATTTCATTCCGCCCAAGAACATTTTCAGGCTTGGGCTTCCAGCCTATTCTGTTCATGGCGGTAACAACCACATTCAGACTCATCGGTGACATTTGTTAGACAAATAGATGCATTACTGTAAACGTCTTGTATACCTCTGCATCTGAAAACGCTCTTGGCTCATCTTGAAAGATGAAACACTGGTCATTTATTTGGGTCCAGCCTTTAGGACATTGATTATCTGCAACACAATTGGGATTGGGAATGTCCACATGTATGGTTTGTCTTTTGTTGTTGTTTTTAAGTGTCATTCAGAAACTAACCTTTCTTCTTATCACTTCCTCTACTCTGTGAACATGAAAAACATATTGTTCAAACCACGGGAGAAAATGAACACCAGTGTAGACAGCAAAAAAATACATAAAAACATCAAAATGCATTTATTTTGACTTACATACACCAGTCCGCTGATCCCACAAAGGAGAACAAACAAACGAAGAACAAAGGCCATCTGCTCAATGATAGAACAATACACTCACTGTATGTGACAAAAAAGGGCATATCAGAGGTACAGTAAAGTCTCGTTATATCGATATTCAAGGGAGTCCGAAAAAATATCGATATAACCGGGACTATCGATATATCCGATATCGATATAACGAGACTTTACTGTAATTGGGTTTCAAATGCGGGGTGTCAAGGTGTGCAGTCTTACATCTGAAGTCACGAGATTCATTGCTGGGAAACGACACGGAACCTTTTTATATCAGGCCGACATCATTACATGTTTAAAAACAAAACAGGTGTCTAAGTTGAAGTCTTAAAATAAGGGAGAGGCTACAAGTCATTATTGTCATTCCAACCTACCACTTCACCACACATTCGACAACATCAGAAGGGTTTTCATAATAAAAGAAAAAAATTGGCATACACCAGTTCATGATAGAACATTTCGGAAAGCACTCAAGGGCACAGTCTCCAACCCCGGGCCGCGGACCGGCACCGGTACGTGGGTCATTTGGTATCGGCCAACACGGAAAAATAAACCTCTGTTTATGTGTAACGGAGTTGTACATTTAGATTATTAAATTATGAAGGAAGTGACGCAACGGCGCACAGTGTGGCACCATGTCCCGTCCATAGTTTCTCGAACAATCTCGAGGAGATTCAGGGTGAGTCGCAATTTTCTGTTGGTCTCTATTAACTCGCAATTTCATGACAATATCTTATTTTGTTTCCCCTTTTGTACTGTCTAGTGTTATCTAATTACAGTAAAGTCTCGTTATATCGATATTCAAGGGAGTCCGAAAAAATATCGATATAACCGGGACTATCGATATATCCGACCCTGTTTTCATGTAATTTTCTCCGTGCGTGCATAGAAATAGTATCGATATAACAGGGACTATCGATATATCCGATATCGCTATAACGAGACTTTACTGTAGTTCCCTTATTCATTTCGAGTCCAGATTACTTTTTGTGTCATTATTTACTTCACGTTTTGTCGAGTGGAACTTTGGAGCACATGCGCTTCATAGTGCTTTTCTATTGCGCAGTTAATCACAAGACGAAACCCATGCGACTTCACCCATCCCTTCTGCCATACTGTGTTGCAGGTAATAATTGTTTCATTTCGTTTTTATTGAACAATATTTAGGTTCTTGTGTCGTGTTTCATTTGCCCGTGAGTGTCCGTGGCGGGTTGAACTGTGCGCCAGCAATTACAAGCGCACCGCGTGTTCTGCCGAGTCTCCGCCCATGATGCGTTCAGGGACATCTTGTAAATAACATCGAACTTGTGTTGTATTCTCTTTTGCTGTAAATAACCACTATACGATCACACGTTGTTAATTCTGTTTTGTTATCTACAATGTTTTGCATTTGAGAACAATCTCGAGGAGATTCAGGTTAATCACAAGATGAAACCAATGCGACTTCACCCATCCCTTCTGCCATACTGTGTTGCAGAAATAAAAGAAATAAAAAGACACATCCACGCGTCTGGTCTTATTAATACGGCAGCATCGTGGAGATGAAGACAGTCACTGTTGTGACACCCGTCACATATGTATCACTGAAAAGGTTTCTTCAGCCGTCATCTGCACTTCTTTGAAGATGTCGGACGTTTCGCTTCTTGTCGAAGAGGCTTCGTCAGCGAACAAAAGTCCGTTTATGTATGACTCATGTTTTATTTTGAAAAAGGACTGCGTCCTTTATTCCATCTACTTATATGTCACTCTTGACACAGGTGCATTTCTCGGCCGAGATATAGATTGCCACTAAAATGAAATCTGAGAATTAGTAAAATTATAAAATAAAAACAAACATTTTTAGAAGGTGTCAAGGTGAAGGGAAAGCCCCCCCAGGAGAAGGAAGAGGAGCCTGTGACTTTGAAGAAAAAGAAGGCTATCCTGTATTTAATTGACAGTACAGCATAAGGAGTCCTATTTAACATTTGGAATAATCTCAGCGGGAGATTCCCACGCGCCCACTCTACATAACATGCAGCGGTTGTAGTTTTTATGCACTTTGTATTTGTGACATCTTATTTTAAAGGCACATTGAAAGTTTCCTTAACGACCAGAGGGCGTTTCAGTCAGGTAGGACGTTCCTCTTCCCGTGATTTTTATGCAGGTCGTATCATATTATTTTGTTGTTTGCCTGTCACACTTTAAAGGCCAGTACCAAGCACAGAGAAAGACAGAGAAATTCACTTGTGAGAAACGTAGCCTTCTTTCACCATCTCGAGCAATGATGCCTTGGAGGTGTTTGCTCTGCGATAGTTTTACCTTTTTCCTCATCAATTGTGTTCTGTTTAGCTGGGTTGATAGCTTTTTGCATCAAGTGTACAGATGACTTGTGTGTGTTATTTGTGGAGCCTGATTGATGGGATATTTTAACCTTCCAGAAACGAGTCCAAATTTCACTGTTTTCTATCCATTTTCTCATCATTTCACTTTTTTTTTTTGTTTCAAGCTCTGTCGTCTCCCTTTCGTGTGTGTGTGGGTGTTTTCTCACTCTGTCTCTATCGTCTGCCTGTCACTTTAATATTTAACACCCCCACCCCCCACTTCTGCGTTCTTGACCAATCACGTGGCAGCTCCGTGTGAATCCCGAAAAATAGTTTGTATGCCACGGTAAAATTTTCATAAATGTAACGTTCGTAAACCGAAAAGTTCATAAGCCAAGGAGTTCGTAAACCGAGGTATCACTGTATTTCAAAAACGTTTCGGCCGCCAGAAGCAACAATGACCTGACAAAGTTTATTTGCCTCCAGCATCCAACAGATTGTCACTGCCAAATTGTGAAATGCATTCATCAGCCAATTACATCTGGCTTAGTCAAGTAACTGTCAAACATTTGCATTCAACGATATGTGAATTATGCGGCCTTTCAAGAAGAGTCCAAACACACCCATGACTAAACCTGCCAACATTCCAACAACCTTTGGGATTTTCTTTTCAACTGGTTACAGCAATAGCAACCGTGTTTCTCCTTACAGAAGTAGTCTGTAAGTGTAAGGCATACCTGTCAACCTTACTAGCGGGTCAATTTTTCCTTACTTACTGAGAAAAAAAACAAATGCGTGTGTAATATTTCATTACGCAATTTTATTCACAAAATTTCACATGTAAACATGAATACGTTTAACAAGTTACAACATCTGCCTTTTAGCCAAGTGGTTACTGCGTTTGCTCACCCTCAGAGTGGTTCTGGGTTCGATTCCTGACTCCGTCCTTCCTCTCTAGGGCGGCCCGGTAGTCGAGTGGTTAGCACACCGGCTTCACAGTGCAGAGGTCGCCGGTTCGCGTCCCGGTCCGGCCTCCCTGTGTGGAGTTTGTGTGTGTTCTCCCCGGACCTGCGTGGGTTTTCTCCGGGTCCTCCGGTTTCCTCCCACACTCCAAAAACATGCATGGCAGGCAGATTGACCACTACAAATTGTGCCTAGGTGTGAGTGTGAGAGTGACTGTTGTATGTCTTTGTGTGCCCTGCGATTGGCTGGCAACCAATTCATGCCCGAAGACAGCTGAGATAGGCTCCAGCAACCCCCGCAACCCTAATGAGGAATAAGCGGTACGGAAAATGAGATGAGATGAGAAGTTACAACATATTTCTAGTAATAATCAAATATGCTCTCTGTTGTAGAGTATTCTGGCTTTTGTGATAAAAAATATTTGAATTTAAGTTCTCATGATGTATAATAATTATTTATTTCACCATTTATAAGTAATAATAATAATAATAACAATAATACATTTCATTTATAAGCACCTTTCAAAACTCTCAAGGACACCTTACAGTCACAGGAGTACATTTGTTATAATTAACATTACTGCTAATATTTAATGAAGAAAACAATCAAAAATGTCTTATTTAACCATTTTTTGTGTTTCCCGACAAACATTCTTGTATGCCGTACATGTCTAAAAATATGCAAAAATCATACAGAATATGGCAAAATACGGCTGGTTGACAGGTATGGTAAGGTGACGCATGAATACCCAAACAACCAGAGGCTCCGCGCACACATCCGCAGTTTGGTGATTGGGAACAATATGGGGCACGTCATTGAAGTCTATGGCTCAGAAAGGTACATAACACAAAAAAAGTCAGTGTTTGGCTGTGTGTAAAATGTGCAGAAACTGGCTCTAAGTAACGATGCGAAGATTTCTTCAGCCGTCATGTGTACTTCTTTAAAGGTGTCGGACGTTTCGCTTCTTATCCGGCTGAAGAAACCTCATCGATGGACCACTCCTGTATGACTCAGCGCTTACACAGACGTATGACTCTAATTAAGTTTGTTGTTGACGTCATTTGCCGACTACTTAATTGGGACTCTGGGACAGCCTCAAGTTGTGAAGGTAGTTCAACAGGTGCACTCACCGAACAGACAATGCACACTTTTCTAAATTTTGGCCACTCGCATGTTTCTTTCATAGTATCCATTCAATAAATAAGGATGTTTTTTTTAGTTTAAGGACAATACAATAATGATAATACAGATTTTTTTAATTCCAACATAGTCTCCCTCAACTGTCACATAGTTTTCCCATCTGTGCACATGCTTACTGTATTTTCCGATGTATACGGTGCACCCAAAAGCCTTCATTTTCTTCAAAGGATGAGGTTTGCCTTATACGCCGGTGTGCTTTATGTGAAGTAATATTAAGCCACAACAGGTCTCACAACTACTGTCAGCAGCCACCGATTTCATTTCCGCCTGTAGAAGTAGTGCACGGTCCATGCTGGGATATATAAAATGGTGTTTCATTTCAATAATCTCTTAAAATTATTTTTTAAGGTGGAAATTTTTTTCTCGGTTTCACCATAATTTTCCATTGTTGGCACAATGATTACAAATGGAAATGTGTTTTTTGCTCGTTTTTGCATGGTGTCTCAAGAAAAACAAAATATCTTCATTTCTGAAAATTATAAAGCCAAAATATTCAATGAAAACCTCTAAGGAAGATTGCTAATTCATTCATTCATCCATTCATGTTCCGTATCGCTTAATTCCCACGAGGGTCGCAGGGGGTGCTGGAGCCTACCGCAAACGTTTTTGGGCACGAGGTGAGGGACACCCTGAATTGGTTGCCAGCCAATTGCAGGGCACACAGAGACAAACAACCATTCACACTCACACGCACAACTAAGGACAATTTAGAGTGTTCTATCGGCCTGCCATGCATGTTTTTTGGAATGTGGAGGGAAACCGGAGGACCTGGAAAACATCCCCTCAGTGTGAAATAATATTTGGATTCGAACTCACAACCTCTGCAATGTGAAGTTGGCGGGCTAACCACTCGACTACCGAGCCGCCCTGGAACATTGGTAATTTCAGAAAATTATATTAATTACTGTATCGTGATCAACTCTGATAAATCCTTGGAATATTTTTGAGCTCATAAAAATGCAAAAAATACCACATATTATACTATTCTACAATTTCTCTTTTCGTGTTTGACATAAAAAAAGACATTTATAGTGAAATCTGAGTGTTTTGTTGACATTGCCTGTTAGCGCAATACCATCTAATGCAGGGGTCGGGAACCTATGGCTCGCGAGCCATATATGGCTCTTTTGATGATTACATATGGCTCGCCGATAAATATTACATTATTATTATAATACATATTGTCGTTTTTTTTCGTCGTTCATTTCCCGTTGGGGCTGCAGTTGGCAGAAAGCGCAATTTTGATTGGATGACACTGACCTGGAATGGCCGAAAGCGCCATGTTGATTGGATGATAGTGGCCGTCATGTTGAAACAGGTAAACGCCCCTTTAAATGAGCCCAACTTGTGCACTTCAGCGTGAGTGCACCGGAGCATAAGAGGAGAGAAAATGTTCTGATTCTAATTTGCAATGAAACAATACCATCGATGAAACAGTCGAATGTCAGTGACATTTTAACAAGCCCCATGTTAACGTTAGCATCGACATTGGATTGGATTGGATTTGCCTTTATTAGTCTTGCAGTGGAGAAATTTACATTTCACAGCAGCAAAGTTATGAAAGGAATGAAAGTAGAAAAGCAAAATAAATGAGCTGCTGGAAAGGCAGCCACTCTCGCGGCGCCGTCTTGAAGTCAAAAGAACAAAAAAAACTAAATAACAAATAACATGACAATACAAAGACACAGAGAGACATTCATTCTTAAGCACTTTCTGTACCCTCTTTGTTACATAAAGCAGCATAAAGCATACTTCTGCGAGAAGTAGATTGCAGATAGCAAGTGTGGAAGCTTATGAGCCGTGTGCAGGCTAGCTAGCAGTAACTTCGCCTCTGGACCGGCAAATTGAATTTCATTCCGATCGTTTTCCTGGATTTTTACCAAACACGAGGAACGGAAAACCATCCATGTTAACGGTGAGTACTATCACAAAGTTATTTTAAATAATACATTCTGATATTTTGTTGAAAAGTGGCCGCACGTGCGCGTGTGTGTGTGCGCGCGCACGCAAGCGTTTGTATGTGCGCGCGTGCGTGCGTGTGGCTCTCGCTGAAAAACATTTCTAAATATTTTACTTTTATGGCTCTCTTAGTCAAAAAGGTTCCCGACCCCTGATCTAATGTATGCTTTCTTCATTACAAGCCCCACTGACATTCGACTGTAATGCATGCTACAGCTTCATGCGCAGCTTCACTGCGAGACTAATAAAGGCAAATCCAATCCAATCCATGTTTGGTTTCAAAACTTGGCTTGTAGCAGACGTGCGTGCACATTCCACCACGGTGTCTCTGATCCACTGATGAAAAGGACGCTTTCATCCTCTCCTCTTTCATCTCGGACTGCTCCATGTAACAAAGTGTTTGTCTTGTACTCAAACATCATAGTGTACATGGGGAAATTCGTTCAGATTGCACAACTGTCAATGTTTTTATGTTTCTGTTGTGTTTATTATTTTGCTTTGTGTTTCCTGTTATGTGAAGCGCTTTGTTACAGCTGAAGCTGTTGTAAAAGCACTATATAAATTAGGATGTATTGTATTGTATGATATGGTTTCATTGCAAATTAGAATCACGGCCGAACCTGTTCTCTCCACAAAAGCGATTCCTTCGGTCCATTCAACCTGAAGTGTACAATACATTTTTTTTTTTATTCAAATGTGGACGTTAACCTGTTTTGACATCAACGGCCACCTATCATCCAATCAAAATTGCGCTTTCAGCCAACTGCAACCCAAACAGGAAATGAATAGCGAAAAAGCGAGTACCGGTATACATATTTAGTTTTTATCTGCGAGCCAGATGCAATCATCAAAAGAGCTATATATGGCTCGCGAGTCATCTCTTCCTGAACCCTGGTCTAATGGGTCCATAACGTAACCACACGTCTTATAATAATAAGAAATTTTATTTTAAGTGCCTTTCAAAGCTCTCAAGGACAATTTACAGTCACAGACAAGCATAGGTACTATAATAAATAAAATACAATCACAAATAGAATACAATAAATAAAATACAATCACAAATAGAATACAATAAATAAAATACAATTATAAATAGAAACAAGAGAAAGAGCTACACAGAAAATGCAATTTTAAATAGGTGGGTTTTGAGATGAAATTTGAAGGTGGGAAGAGAATCGGTGTTACGAATGTTGGGAGGAAGTGAGTTCCAAAGTTTGGGGGCAGAGAAGCTGAAAGCTCTGTCCCCCATCATGCTGAGACGGGGAGGGGAGGTGCACACAGAGGTGGAGGGAGGAAGAGGATCTGTGTTGTCTCCTATGTATTGATAACTTTTTTAAACATGTCATTCATTGAATATATATGGAAAAAGTTTGAAAGTACACCATTCACTGTGCTTAAAGTCCAGTGCGCCTTATACATGGGAAAATACGGTATATCTTTGGACTGATGTATCACCCCGTCGCTCACAACACTTGCTGCTGCATTTTTCCTTATTGTTTTCTCAACCCGATCGTGACAAACAAGAAAAACAGGTTTTGTGTCTTTATTCTCCCCATCACATGTTAGTCGCCGTTCTGTCACCCGAGCCAGATGCTTTGTTTCTGCTTAGATTGCCCGGAGGCTCTCGTAATTTTTGCTTGTATCTGTTTATACTTGTTTCTGGAAAATGGCCATTAAAAAATTCTCCATTGAATATGACGCCATCAATAGCCAAAACATCTTCACCAACGGAGATACAATCAATGGAAGGATCGTCGTGGAAGTCTCGAAAGAAACATCAATCCAATCGCTGACGTTAATTGGAAAAGGAAGTGCAAAGGTTTGCTGGCATGAATATTACGGGCAATCTAGCCACTACTACTGGTCCAATGAGAAGTATTATGAAATCAAACAACGTATTTTACGAGCCGGTAATGCATGCTGTAATCATTTTTTTTTTAATCCACAATGTTGGTCATGATCTTTTATTAAGATAAAACACAAATTAACAGACATGTCTCATTCCCCCAGGCACGGATATTATTCCCAAAGGAAGACATGTGTTCCCCTTTTCCTTCAAGGTCCCTGACAGGTACTATATATCATATTGCACTGTGCTTATTTACTTATAGCCGCTGAAGTTGCATATAATTGTATTTATTAGGAAAATGTCATCATCCTTCAAATCATCCATCGGTAACATTGTTCATAAGCTTAAAGCTGAGCTGAAACAATCAATGAAGTTGACAAAAAAAGCAAAATCCCACTTCACGTTTGTTTCCAAAGCTGACATGACCATACCTGGACTTATGGTGAGAAATTTGCAACAGGAACTGATCCCAATTCGTACTTTGAAAATACACACATGTCCATCTTTAATTCAAGAAATGAATATTTTTTTCTCTTTCAGGAACCTCAGCATGATTGCACGGATAAAAAAATCTATGTCTTTGGTTCTGGAATCATTGCAATGGATGTTCACACACAAAGGATGGGATATTACCCAGGTTAACATACATACAATGTATTTTACCAAGTCTTGAATTGTTGAAAATCTGTCATTCAAGTTGACTCATTGACTGCCATACTGTCTGCAAAAATGTGTCCACTCCAGTGCCAGGGTTTTTGTCATTTTCACTCAAATTGCAGGACACACAGAATATTGAGTTTGAGGACTACGTAAACATTCAATGCGGCAGAAGAAACCTTCGACACCCTTCTTTCATCAGAAAGAAAGAGTTCCTAAATCATAGAGGTCTGGAGTTATCTGAGCTTGAAATGGGGGGGGGGGTTGTCCAAAATACAATGCAATACATACATATTGATTGATATGGCGCTTTAACAATAGATGAAGCTGTAACAAAGCGCTAACATGGAAAAAAGGCAAATGCTGCCCCCCCATTGGCGGAAAAAACATTTGTGTCCAACATTTACTGACAAGCACTTTTTTGACACCCCCGCAAGAAAAAAAATATCAAAACCCGAACAAATTCGGAAATGGCGCTCCATGTCGTGTTTTCAATTCCCGAATAAATTCGGGAATGGCAGTGCATGAGTTAAAAATCTGTAATTCAAGTTAACCGAAGCAGATTTGTTTTTTGAAACGCGTGTCTCTCAAACTGTTACCATTCATGTAAACCCTTTCATGCACCTTGTAAGCTGCATGTTAGCATGATGAAGTGTCCACTGTCCTATGCACTGTCACTGAAAGTGCCAAGGAAGGAGCACAAAACCGGTTTATAGTATGAACTGTGAAACAGGTTTGTTTCATGTTTCATGAGAGATTTGTCAACATTTTTTTTCCGGGAGTTATTATCTGTAACCAACAAAGTAGGCTACAGACATTTGTCCCGTTACCTGCAGTGTACTGTCCAGAGGTGTCCGAAAAATGAAGTCAAGTTGACAACTGTGCCCACTGGTGCAACAACACATGCTTTTTGTCTTCCCATGCAGGTGAAGGTCTCCAAGTCAAAGTTGAAATTGATAACCTATCATCCCGTGACGTGAAGCCCAAATTTGTTTTGTACAAAAAGCAGAGTTTCTTTGCTCAAGGAAACAGGAACGTTTTCACACGGAACATCCTCAAGGAGAAACTTGAGAGTATCGCTCCCCATAGAAAAGAGAAAGTAAAGAAGGTGATCACAATCCCCACAAGTTTGCCTCCCTCCATTTTGAACTCCTCCATCATCCAGCTGGAATACAGACTGAAGGTAGGCTTCAAGTTCTTTTGCGCTTTTATCAAGGTTCATCCATTTCATACAATAACTAGTCATGATCATAATATCACCAACACAACCACAAAGAAACGTATGGTATTAAAATGATGCCAGAAACTAATATATATTACCATTTTCACAGATCTTTCTGGATGTCAAATATGCAATAAATCCCGAAATCAAACTTCCAATTGTTGTTCTACCTGCCTTTGACGTTCCTGTGGGAAAACCGCCCCCGGGCCCTGCTGCAGCCTCGAGAGTCGAGGAATTTGGGAACTCACGGCAACAAAGCTGGAGCAGAGCATCTCAGTCTTCAGCTCTCCCTCCGCCATACGGAGCACACGCCGAGTATCCCACCTTAAGTCCATCAATTGCTGAAAAAAAATAGCACATTCCAAAAACATAACCACTCACAAGTGTATTTTGCCTCCAAGATGCACACGCGACCAGACTTAATGTTTGCACACGTCACATGAAATAGATCCATGAAACACTGTTTTCTTTTTTTTTTCTTTTTTTTTTCACCTGAGTGACATCCCGTACTGCCAATATAAACATGTCGCATTGTAATATTTTTTCTACATATTTTTAAAGCATTATAAAATGTTATGAATGTTTATGCATGTTTTTCCCATTACAGACATACAGTAAAGTCTCGTATCGATATTCTCGGTAGTCGGAAAAAAAAAAATATATATATATATATATATATATATATATATATATATATGAGACGTGCGCATTCCAATATGACATCTCTGATCCACTGATGAAAAGGACGCTTTGATTGTCTCCTCTTTCATCTAGAACTGCTTCATACAACAAAGAGGGTGCAGAAAATGCTTGCAATCAAATGACTGTGTCTTTTGTGTTGTGTCACATTATTTGTTATTTAGTTGTTTTTTTATCGCTTTGACTTCAAGATGGCGCAGTGAGAGTGGCTGCCTTTACAGCAGCTCCTGTATTTTGTTTTTATACTTCTTCCTTTCCTCGGACTTTCATCACTTTGCTGCTGTAAAATGTAAAATGTCCCCACTGCGAGACTAATAGAGGCTAATCAAATCCAATTCTTTGATTCTGGAATCGTAGAGACTGAGTTTTGCATAGATGGAAGTGCCACCTTGTTTTTTGTTTTTTTTTTCAAACGAGAAAAACAGGTTTTCCCTACATATGAACAGCTTATAATCGACAATTATTTATTTTAAAAAGTACATTATTAAAAAACGAATTATTTTTCTTTTTCTGACCACTTTAATTTACCATTGAGGTAATCCACGTGCTTCGATGATTTTTTTCGAGTGGAGGAAAAATGACTTGCTTTGCCTAAAGGACATTATGTGTACTTATTCTGATTGTGACAGACAAGAAAAACAGGTTTTCTATACTTTATGCCTGCACCACCACTCGTTGTAGTAATAGTCAGTTCAACCAAACAGTCTGTTTCTTCTTAGATTATCGGACACGTCTGTATTCTGTTCTTGTATTATTTATTTGAATTCATTTTTCTGTGGGTGTAATAGTATAATTTATATTTATTTCTATAAAATGACAATCAAAAATTTCTCCATCGAATATGACGCAATCAACAGCCAAAACATCTTCACAAACGGAGACACAATTAATGGAAGGATCATCGTGGAGGTCTCGAAAGAAACGCCAATCCAATCGCTAACCTTTAATGGGAAAGGAAGCGCAAAGGTTCGATGGGTTGAACATCACGGGCAACACAATCGTTACTATTGGTCTGATGAGAAATATTATGACATTAAGCAACATATCTTGAGAGCGGGTAATGTATCACTTTTTTCTTTTTTTTAGTGATTGTCTTGTAATTAATGCACAAGTTATATATACTGTATGCTGCACTCCCCCAGGAACTGAATATATTGCCCAAGGAAGGCATGTGTTCCCCTTTTCCTTCAAAGTCCCAAATGGGTAAAATAATGTGGTTAGTCGTCTGATTATTATTCTTTAGTTTATCTGCTTTCCGGACAACTAATTTCCATGTCTTTGCACTGCAGTAAAATGGGATCGTCATTTAAGTCCTCGACTGGTAGAATCGTTCATAAACTTAAAGCGGAACTGAAACAATCAATGAAGTTGACAAAATCAGCAAAGGCCCACTTTACATTTGTCTCCAAAGGGGATATGGAAATAGCTGGACTTATGGTGAGAACAAATTCATTGCAGTTTATATAACTATTGTGTTTGTGCATATTGAAGAAGCAGAGCTGTTGTTTTTTCAGGAACCTCAGCATGATTGCACTGATAAAAAACTTTCAGTCTTCGGTTCTGGAACCATTGGAATGGATGTTTACACCAAGAAAATGGGATACCAACAAGGTAAGCATGTATTTTTATATTGTATACATATTATATTTTTACAATACTACAGATGAAACATGTTTATAATTTCAATAAATGATTGCCTATATCTAACAAAATAAGACAGAGATAATTGTCCTGTTGAATTTACCGTATTATTGTAAACGTATCCACTGGAAATGAACTATGGCATTTTTCTGAATTATTAAGTGATAGGGATTATAAGGAACACTTACAACGAATGGCGTATTTTAAAACCGTTTTCATGCATAGGGCGGCACTGCATTATGAGGAACATAGCATAGAAGTTACAATACGCATCCACTGGATGGTGCCACACTAAAAACAATACAATACAATTGATTACAGCTTCATTTATGTAGAGCTTTCACGACCGATGCAGCAGTAACAATGATACTTGGTCACAAAAACGAACATGAAACATAAATAGAAATCTATAAACAAATATATAACAGACAAAAAAAGTTCTGAAAACAATTGATTCAACAAAAAAGGCACAGAGGCTATCATTAAATCTCTAGCTTGTCTTCCTTCCTTTGTTTAGTTAGTGGTTAACTAAGCTTTTGGTATTATCTTCGTTTCATAATGGCTGCGCAGATCTCAGAAAGTGGTTGTCTGTTTGGTTCCTGCTAATCACCACTGGATGGCATCGTAAGAGGAAAACAACTCAATGGATTGAATTGGATTAGCTTTTATTAGCGTTTATTATTAGCTATTACACCCACAAAATGTACATTTCACAGCAGTAAAGTTATGGAAGGAAGACGAAAGGAAGAAGTAGAAAAACAAAATACAGGAGCTGCTAGAAAGGCAGCCATTCTCGCGGCGCCATTTTGCAGTCAAAAGAACAAAAAAAAAAGATATGACAACACAAAGACAGTCATTCAATCTTAAGCACTTTCTGCACCCTCTTTGTTGTATGAGGCAGTTCTAGATGAAGGAGGAGAGGATCAAAGCATCATTTTCACCAGGGACGTCACGGTGAAATGTGCTACAAGATAAATGTTGAAAGCAAACATGAATCTGTAGCATCCATTGACAAAAACAGAATGTCTCACATCCCCTATCTCACGTAAATCCACTTTAATTCCAAGCCGTGACAGTTTCACAAACGCATCGGCGCTCTGCGCTGACGTTCCTTTCTTCTCCTCAAGCCATGCATCCATCCAGCCCCAGACTGTCCAACAGCACCGACCTTTCCGCTGAACAAAGCGGAGTTGTGAAAATGCTGCCCATTACAGGCACAAAAAAAGCACAATCGCCCCAAAGCTGTCCTGCGATGACATTCAAATGGCCCCGACCTTCCTCCTCATCAAAAACGGTGCTGTTCAGTACAGTCTCCTCCTTGATGAATGTTGTGGCCAAAAATGCTGAAAAACCATCCATATCCATTCCACATGACGCAAAACAACACAAAGTGACCAACAAAAACACACAAACAATAAAAAAAAAAAAAAAAAAAAAAAGCAAGGCTCATGAGAGCACTTGCTGACGGCACCGTCTTGGACTTTCACATGGAGAATGTACAGCGTTTCTGTCCATTTATATTACTCACATTGGATTATAAGGCACATTGTTGGCTTTTGAGAAAATAAAATGCTTTTCCCCCTCCATGAGTCGTCACCTTACCGTGGTGGAGGGGTTTGTGTATCCCAATGATCCTAGGAGCTAGGTTGTCTGGGGCTTCATGCCCCTGGTAGGGTCACCCATGGCAAACAGGTCCTGGGTGAGGGACCAGACAAAGTACGACTCAGAAGACCCCGTATGATGAGAAAGTCAAATGGACCTAGTTTTCCCTTGCCCGGACGCGGGTCACCGGGGCCTCTCTCTGGAGCCAGGCCTGGAGATGGGGCTCGTTGGCGAGCGCCTGGTGGCCGGGCCTACACCCATGGGGCCCGGTCGGGCTCAGCCCGAAGAGGAAACGTGGGTCCCCCTTCTCAAGGGCTCACCACCCATGGGAGGGGCCAGAGGGGTCGGGTGCAATGTGAGCTGGGCAGCAGCCAAAGGCGGGGACCCTGGCGGTCCGACCCTCGACTGCAGAAGCTAACTCTGGGGACGTGGAATGTCACCTCTCTTACAGGGAAGGAGCCTGAGCTGGTGCACGAGGTTGAAAAGTTCCGACTAGACATAGTTGGGCTTGCCTCCACACACAGCCTGGGTTCCGGTACCAGCCCTCTCGAGAGGGGTTGGACTCTCTTCCACTCTGGAGTTGCCCACGGTGAGAGGCGTAGAGCAGGTGTCGGCATACTTATTGCCCCCCGACTCGCCGCCTGTACATTGGGATTCACCCCAGTAGACGAAAGGGTTGCTTCCCTCCGCCTTCAGGTGGGGGGACGGGTTCTGACTGTTGTCTGTGCATATGCACCAAACAGCAGTTCAGTGTACCCATCCTTTTTGGAGACCTTAGGGGGTGTGCTGGAGAGCGCTCCCCCTGGGGACTCCCTTGTTCTGCTGGGCGATTTCAATGCTCATGTGGGCAATGACAGTGGGACCTGGAAGGGCGTGATTGGGAGGAATGGCCCCCCCGATCAGAACAGGAGTGGTGTCTTGTTATTAGACTTCTGTGCTCAACACGGATTGTCTATAACAAACACTTTATTCAAACATAAGGGTATCCATATGTGCACGTGGCACCAGGACACCCTTGGTCGCAGTTCGATGATTGACTTTATAGTTGTATCATCGGATTTGCGGAGCTGTCAACTGATCACCACCTGGTGGTGAGTAGGCTCCGTTGGTGGGGGAAGATGCCAGTCCGACCTGGAAGACCCAAACGTGTTGTGAGGGTTTGTTGGGAACGTCTGGCAGAATCCCCTGTCAGAAGGAGTTTCAACTCCCACCTCCGGCAGAACTATACACATGTCCCGGGGGAGGTGGGGGACATTGAGTCCGAATGGACCATGTTCCGTACCTCCCTTGCTGAGGCGGCAAATCAGAGTTGCGGCCGTAAGGTGGTTGGTGCTTGTCGTGGAGGCAATCCCCGTACTCGCTGGTGGACACCAGTAGTAAGGGATGCCGTAAAGCTGAAGAAGGAGTCCTACCGGGCTTATATAGCCTGTGGGACTCCTGAGACAGCTGACACGTATCGACTAGCCAAGCGGAATGCAGCCTCTGTGGTCGCCGAGGCAAAAACACGGGCATGGGAAGAGTTCGGTGAGGCCATGGAAGCCGACTTCCGGACCGCTTCGAGGAAATTCTGGTCCACCATCCGGCGTCTCGGGAGGGGAAAGCAGTGCACCACTAACACTGTGTACAGTGAGGGTGGGGCGCTGCTGACTTCGACTCGAGACGTCGTGAACCGGTGGGCAGAGTACTTCGAAGACCTCCTCAACTCCACCAACACGCCTTCCTTGGAGGAAGCAGTGTCTGGGGACTCCGAGGTGGGCCCTCCGATCCTTGTGACTGAAGTCACCGAGGTGGTTAAAAAGCTCCTCGGTGGCAAGGCCCCGGGGGTGGATGAGATCCGACCGGGGTTCCTAAAGGCTCTGGATGTTGTGGGGCTGTCCTGGCTGACACGCCTCTGCAACATTGCGTGGTCATCGGGGAGAGTGCCTCTGGATTGGCAGACCGGGGTGGTGGTCCCCCTTTTTAAGAAGGGGGACCGGAGGGTGTGTTCCAACTACAGAGGGATCACACTCCTCAGCCTCCCTGGAAAGGTCTATTCAGGGGTCCTAGAGGGGCGGGTCCGTCGGAAAGTCGAGCCTCAGATTGAGGAGGAACAGTGTGGTTTTCGTCCCAGCCGCGGAACAGTGGACCAGCTCTACACCCTTAGCAGGGTCCTCGAGGGCGCATGGGAATTCGCCCAACCACTCTACATGTGTTTTGTAGACTTGGAGAAAGCGTTTGACCGTGTCCCTCGTGGAGTTCTGTGGAGGGTACTTCGGGAGTATGGGGTACAGGAGCGGCTGATACGGGCCGTTCGGTCCCTATATGACCGATGTCAGAGTCTGGTTCGCATTGCCGGCAGTAAGTCGGAATCGTTTCCAGTGAGGGTTGGGCTCCGCCAAGGCTGCCCTTTGTCACCGATTCTGTTCATAACCTTTATGGACAGAATTTCTAGGCGCAGCCGAAGCGTTGAAGGTGTCCGTTTTGGTAGCCTCAGTATAGCATCTCTGCTTTTTGCAGATGATGTTGTACTGTTGGGGCCTTCAAGTGGAACTCTCCAACTCTCGCTGGAGCGTTTCGCAGCCGAATGTGAAGCCGCTGGGATGAGAATCAGCACCTCCAAATCTGAGACAATGGTTCTCAGTCGGAAAAGGGTGGAGTGCCCTCTCCGGGTCGGGGAGGAGATTTTGCCTCAAGTGGAGGAGTTTAAGTATCTGGGTGTCTTGTTCACGAGTGAGGGTGAAAGGGATTGAGAGGTCGACAGGCGGATCGGTGCGGCGTCTGCCGTGATGCGGACTTTGTACCGATCTGTCGTGGTGAAGAAGGAGCTGAGCCAAAAAGCAAAGCTCTCAATCTACCGGTCGATCTACGTCCCAACCCTCATCTATGGTCACGAGCTATGGGTTGTGTCCGAAAGAACGAGATCCCGGATGCAAGCGGCCGAAATGAGCTTTCTCCGTCGGGTGTCCGGGCTCTCCCTTAGAGATAGAGTGAGAAGCTCGGTCATCCGGGAGGGGCTCAAAGTCGAGCCGCTTCTCCTCCACATCGAGAGGAGCCAGATGAGGTGGCTCGGGCATCTGATTAGGATGCCCCCGGGACGTCTCCCTCGCGAGGTGTTCCGGGCATGTCCCACTGGCAGGAGACCCCGGGGACGACCCAGAACACGCTGGAGAGACTATGTCTCCCAGCTGGCATGGGAACGCCTCGGGATCCGCCAGGACGAGCTGGAAGAAGTGGCTGGGGAGAGGGAAGTCTGGGCTTCCCTACTGAAGCTGCTGCCCCCGCGACCCGACCCCGGATAAGCGGCAGAAGATGGATGGATGGATGGATGGAAAATGCTTTTCGCTGCTCCTTACAGTGCAGAATAGACAAGTTGATAGTTGCCCTTCGTTTACTTCCCCAATGTTGCAACTACATGTCATTTTGTGTTTCCTTGCAGGTGAAGCTCTCCATGTCAAAGTTGATATTCATAACCAATCATCCCGTGATTTAAAGCCCAAAATTGAATTTTACGAAAAGCAAAGTTTCTTTGCTCAAGGTCACCGAAGAGTTCATACACGAGTTATTGTGAAGGATAAACTTGAGAGTATTAATGCCCGTAGCAAAGAGATAATGGAGACGATGATCACAATCCCCGGGAATGTGCCTCCCTCCATTCTCAACTCCTCCATCATCAAGTTGGAATACAGGCTGAAGGTAAGACGAAGATTCGATCGCACTTTTTGAGGTTTATTCCATTTGATACAGTCGTTCCTCATGAAAAGAGTGGCAGAAAAAGAAACACAGCAACGTAACAGAATCAGAATCAGAATCAGAATCATCTTTATTGCCAAGTATGTAGAACACACAAGGAATTTGTTTCCGGTAGAACACGCTGCACTAGTATCGTTGTCAAAAAAAAACTGCTAAGTGGCACTATACAGTTCCATTTTGGCTACTGTTGTAAGAGTTCAAAGAGTTAATGGCTTGGGGGAAGAAGCAGGAGGACTAAAACCAATTTCAGAAACTAACCAACAGTTTCCACAGATCTACCTGGATGTCAAATATGCAACCGACCCTGAAATCAAACTTCCAATCGTTGTCCTGCCTGCCTTTGAGACTCCATCGATAAAACAACATCCAAGTGCTGCTGCCTATGGATTTGAAGAATTCAGGGGTTTAAACCAACAGAGTTGGAGCCAATCACCCCAACCTTCGGATCTCCCTCCACCATATGGAGCGCACATTGTGTACCCCCACCCCTCTTCCTCCTTGGCTAATTCTGACAAATATGGAGGTTGACAATAAATGGCAGAAATAAATTATAACCTGCAGAGATATTAAATAGGGAAAAGGGCTTTTTTTTTTAGAAATTACCATCAAATTCAAGGTGATAATGATGCTACTTTATTCTGCTTTTTATGCTCTTGCAAAGTGTCTTTAAGTATGATGAAAAGTGCTTTCAAATAATAAAGTATCATTCTTTCTATTATTATTATATTATTATATTATTATGTCTGTATTATTATTATTATTTTTTTTTTACTATTTTACATCATGATTGTAAATTGCTTAGTTTACTGGTACAGTGAGACCTCAACTTACAAACACCTCAATTTACAAACTTTTTGTCTTACAAACGTCAAATTTATGAAAATTAAACCTTATAATAAGCACTATTTTCATAATACACACCCACCACGCCTGCGGAGTGATCTTCGGCGGAAGCACACGACCGAACAGCACCAGAGGTTAAATTACCAACAGTCCTTATGGAAGGTGATTCTCCTTCCATAAGCTGTCAACGACCATCAAAAAGGTAAATAAAACTTTATTTTACAGCACAGTTTATTTCTTATTTCTTTCTCTTTCCAAACAGCAATTCCCTTTGACCTTCGACCTCCAACGCCATTCCATCAAGCCATAAATGACCATCACAAATGTAAATAAAGTGACTTTATGATACAATGCAGTGTATTTCTTTCATTACAATACAATAGCACATTTATTATACATAGTATAAGGTATGTTGTGTGTAGTTTTAAGGCTTATTTAGTTGAAAAGTATATTTTATGGAAACCCGGAAACGGATTATTCCCATTTTAATGGTTTCCTATGGGAATTTTCTTTTGAGATACACACTTTTCGCCTTACACACTCTGTCTGGGAACCAATTAAGTTCGTAAGTTGAGGTGTCACTGTACTGAGAAAATCAGGTCCAAAATTCCTGCCAACGCTGCAAGCTCACTCAAAGGAGACAAATGATGCAGCAAATGTTTTGCATCATTTAAAACAGATCACGGTTGCCATTATAACATACATTGTCTGAATAGTGTTGTTATCAAAAAATACCCAGAGGTCTAGAATTAAATATTTACAGTGCATTCAAGTAAGTGATGTTTATCAGAGGTCACTGCCAGATGTGCAAAAATGTGCCAACTCCAGTGCCAGGGTTTTTGTCATTTTCACTCAAATTGCAGGATCCATAAAATATTGAGTTTTATGATTGCAGAAACATTCAATGCAGTGTAAGAAACCTTGGGCTCTTCTTTCATCAGAAAAAAAGTAAATTCCTGAATTATATGCGTCTGGAGTTATATTAGCTTGAATTGAGGGCAGCTGTCCAAAATACAATGCAATACAATAAGTATTCTCTAATAAGGAATCGCATTTGCGGTACCAACATTTTCCTTATAGCAGAATTTCCTTATGTGGGAATTTGTAATGTGTGTGCGTCATATAATGTGTAAATAAATGTATGGTGTTATGCGTGTGCTGTATAAATATATAAATAACTATATAATGTTATCAACATAGATAAGAAAACAAGTTTTAAGACAGCCAAACATATTGTGCGTAAACATAATTCAGTACATTTTGAAAAAAAAAAGAATACAATTTGAAAGCAGTTTACTTCTTTGTAAAATTGTAAACATGTTTTCTTAATCAGGATGTTTGTTGGGTTGTTCGTAAAGCTTTGTTGCCAGTTGCAAGTAACTGTCCCGCTGATCAAGAACATCGGGTGAATCTTGTGCATACAGGAGCAGTTTTGAAAGTATTTCGTCGGCGGCATTATCATGATGTCATTCACTCCGTATATTTTGTCTTTCGAGGCGCCAGTAACTTAAGTGTCGCCATCAACTGGCCCGCGTTGTACTGTTGTGTAATGTTTACTTCGTTTCTATCGTGTCGTACACTTGAGTTTTGCCTATTTTTGCCTAATTCACTTTAATCCTTCTTCGCTCAATTTAAAACACGTCACTCTTCTTCTACGCTCATAATGACTCTGTTACATTTGGATGCTATGATTACAGGACTTGTTGACGACAATTACCTAATACAACTGCTGCACTACACTAAACAACATGTGATTCCGAAAGCAAGCTAATGTGGATAACTTGGGGATTTCCCATCGTCCTCTGTGCAGGTGGCCGAACTACGTCTCCGGCAAGAAAAATGGTGGAACGGAAAACTTTTTTTCAGTATATCCAGCAAGAAATTATACAATTTTGCATGGATTGTAATTCTGTGTTCCGGATATCGTAAATTCCATTGTAGGGAATTGATCTTTCCTATCATTTAGTGGTAAATAAAGATAATACATAATTTTTTTTTTTCCGGATTAAAGAATTTCCGTTTGACAGAATTCATTGTGATTGAATACTTAATGTACATACATAATGGTTTGTATAGCTGTAACAAAGTGCTAACATGGAAAAAGGGGGAAATGCTGTGGAAGGGAAAAACATTGCCATAGGTCTGACCAGCGCTTTATCGGCACCCCCACCAGAAAAACCAAAACTCGAACAAATTTGGGAATGGTGCTCGACGTGATATTTTCAATTCCCGAACAAATTTGGGGATGTCAATGAATTTGTTAACTTGGTTTTCTGTTGTACTAATCTGCAAAATATATTTTAAAAAAAACAAGTCTACCTTGCCTTAGGCAAAACCACAATAGCAAATGAAACCATTTAAAGTAAGCGCACGTAGGTGGTCCATGACATTTCCCCCCATGAATGCAACAACAACAACAACCTAACTGCAAGTAGACAATTATTGTAACGTCATTAGCAGACGCTAATGCCATTTAGCTTTGACATGCTGGAGCTTTGTCCAAATGAGGTATTGTTGTACTGGTTTGTTATGAGTGGACTGAAGTGCAGAACAGCTCATTCACATACACGCTTACAGATCACCCAAAAAATAATAATAAAATAAAAAAGTTAATTCCACACCACTGTTTTTTTTCATGCCTTCCAGTGGTGTATATATTTGTGTGCAAACAATTAATAATAACACCTTCACAAAAGTCAAAGAATATGTTGACCTGTCTTTACAAAATAATTTTGAATTAAAAGAAATACGAAACAGTCATTTTACAATTGTGCCGTACTGGTCATATTCCTTGCTGATCGTGTTACTTCTCAAGCTGTCCTTTCTTCCCACCAACAAATTTGTACTCTCATCTCCTCTAATGAAAAGTTGCAGGCTTTGTTGTAACATTTTGTTTGCTTACAAAACTCAATGTAATCCACTGTAAAGGCAAGCAAAGCGAAAAAAAATGTCCATGAAAATCATATCACGTGTATGTACAGTATATGTGTGTGTACGCGTGTTACTATATTTTAAAACATTTATGGAAATTATCATGACTTCAAAGTCTCCACCTTTCACAAAATTTTCCACTGTAGTCTAGTGGGGAAAAAAACATCCTTCCACCATTTGACAATGGATTACATTCCACACCACATTGTTAAACAGGTTTACACTCGTGGGGTTGTGAGTCGTACTCATTTACTCATTTGCTTGAAAGGAACATGAAGATGATTTACAAGAGACCAAGACAACAATGTTTTGTTATAAAAGGTAATATATATTTATCTCCATTCTAAAATGTAAACATGTTTTTCCAATGTTGTTCTTTTTTCAGTCGCTTTAGCATGTTATTTTGAGGTTGCACCGATATGCGTAACTTATAAGTAATGTTTTCACAGATCCATATCTCAAACACACAATGAATGTAGAAGGAATTGTGGAAAATGAAATCTGGTTCCATCCAAACAAAGATGTGGACATCGCCCCATTTATGGTGACATTTTTGAATAGTTTTCCTCATAACAAATGAAGAGCACAAAATTGTAAAACTGTGTTGGAACACTTGTTTGAATTTGTTTTTAGGTACCCCGGTGCACTTGGATGAAGACATTAGTAGAATGCCTTGGCTCTGAAACAGGAACATTTGTTGTTTCCACTGAAAAGAAGGTCTACAAGCCAGGTAATGCCTTCACAATCAGTGCATCGGGGATGACCCTCCCCAACCAAAAAAATGTCCTCGTGCATGCATAAGCTCGCATGTGCATGGTTGAGCACCGTGTGCGCGCTTGTGTGTGTGCGTGTGTGTGTGTGTGTGTGTGTGTGTGTGTGTGTGTGTGTGTGTGTGTGTGTGGCAATAGGTACTAATTAATCACACAATTGCCCAAAACAATGGCACTAAATGTTCTATTTCTACTGCAGGATGGGCACCTTAAATGATGGAGGGGCCCAGAATGTTGCTGCTAGGTCGACACATTAGGGTAACCCAATTCTTAACCTGATGTATGATCAGAAATTTCAAATTGGGACAACATACAGTATATGCACAATACTTGCTCTTGATAGGTTTCATTTTTCATAATACATGAGAAATATATTATGAAACAATTATACAATTAAGGGTCATATATATATATATATATATATATATATATATATATATATATATATATATATATATATATATACAGTAAAGTCTCGTTATATCGATATCGGATATATCGATAGTCCCGGTTATATCGATACTATTTCTATGCACGCACGGAGAAAATTACATGCAAACAGGGTCGGATATATCGATAGTCCCGGTTATATCGATATTTTTTCAGACTCCCTTGAATATCGATATAACGAGACTTTAGCCGGGAACAACATCAGATATCTCGGTCCAGAAAAGTGCAGTGCTGGGATCAGCACGGATACTGTGCAGAACCCTCAAGCTTCCTGGCCTCTGGTAGAGGACCCGAGCTAAAATGGGGGACAGACACCACCCATGAGGGGTGAGACGAGGATTTTATATATATATATATATATATATATATATATATATATATATATATATATATATATATATATATATATATATATATATAACAACATCAGATATCTCGGTCCAGAAAAGTGCAGTGCTGGGATCAGCACGGATACTGTGCAGAACCCTCAAGCTTCCTGGCCTCTGGTAGAGGACCCGAGCTAAAATGGGGGACAGACACCACCCATGAGGGGTGAGACGAGGATTTTATATATATATATATATAGGATTTTATATATATAAAATCCTATATATATATATATATATATAAAATCCTCGTAGGATTTATATATATAAAATCCTATATATATATATATATATATATATATAAAATCCTCGTCTCACCCCTCATGGGTGGTGTCTGTCCCCCATTTTAGCTCGGGTCCTCTACCAGAGGCCAGGAAGCTTGAGGGTTCTGCACAGTATCCGTGCTGATCCCAGCACTGCACTTTTCTGGACCGAGATATCTGATGTTGTTATATATATATATATATATATATATATATATATATATATATATATATATATGTATATATATATATAAAATCCTCGTCTCACCCCTCATGGGTGGTGTCTGTCCCCCATTTTAGCTCGGGTCCTCTACCAGAGGCCAGGAAGCTTGAGGGTTCTGCACAGTATCCGTGCTGATCCCAGCACTGCACTTTTCTGGACCGAGATATCTGATGTTGTTCCCGGGATCTGTTGCAACCACTCGTCGAGTTTGGGGGTCACTGCCCCAAGTGCTCCGACCACCACAGGCACGACTGTCACCTTTACCTTCCAGGCTCTCTCCAGCTCCTCTCTGAGCCCTTGGTATTTCTCGATTTTCTCATGTTCCTTCTTTCTGATGTTTCCATCACTTGGGACCGCTACATCCACGACAACGGCTTTCCTTTCCCCTTTATCTATGACCACGATATCTGGTTGGTTGGCCATTACCATCTTGTCAGTCTGTATCTGGAAGTCCCACACGATTTTTGCTCGGTCATTCTCCACCACCTTGGGAGGTGTTTCCCATTTTGACCATGGGGTTTCCAGTCCATACTCCGCACAGATGTTTCGGTAGACTATGCCAGCCACCTGGTTATGGCGCTCCATGTAGGCTTTCCCTGCCAGCATCTTACACCCTGCAGTTATGTGTTGGATTGTCTCAGGTGCCTCTTTGCACAACCTACACCTTGGGTCTTGTCTGGTGTGGTATATCCCTGCCTCTATGGCTCTGGTGTTCAGGGTCTGCTCTTGGGCAGCCAGGATGAGTGCCTCTGTGCTGTCCTTTAGGCCAGCCCTCTCTAGCCACTGATAGGACTTCTTGAGATCAGCCACTTCTGCTATGGTTCGGTGGTACATTGGTTTCCGTGATCGTTCCGGTCGGGATCATTCTCAGTGCTGCATTCACAGTTTCCATGAGACTTTCAGGTGGTACTTCACATAGCCGTTGTAATCGGTTTCATAGTTGCCCAGTTTTCATTCTTGCCATGACCTTATCTCTCAGGTCAGTTGCTGCTTCGCTCAGCATTTCATTCATTGGGGCTGGCTTCCAAATCTCATCATTCATTGGGGCTTGCCTCCCAATCTCTGGTTGAACCTCTTCCTCTGATGTGGCAGCCCGGGGCTGCCACATCAAGGTCTGTGTCATATATATATATATGTATATATATATATATATATATATATATATATATATATATATATATATATATATATATATATATATATATATATATATATATATATATATATGTATAATAAATGTGCTATTGGATTGTAATTAAAGAAATAAACTACTCTAAAATAAAGTCGTTTTATTTACCTTTGTGATGGTCGTTGATGTAGTTGCCTCTTGATGATATCCGAGTGAAGTTGCCGTGCTTTCTCGGTGATAATACCCTCACTCACAATGTCCCCTGCTGGCTGCTTTTCGTTAATCCAAATCAACAGAAGTTTTCAAACACTTCTATTGCCGGAGACTGTTGCTTAGATAACACAGAAACACCCTTAGCCACACGTAGCAATGGTGGACTTAGCATACTGGTACTGGGACGCGAAGTCACACAAACGCACACCTTGTTCGTGTTTTTCTATGATCTCCTTTTCTGCTCGACCGTAATTTTCTTTTGTGTCCTCTTCGGCTTAAGACTAGTCTGTGGTGGGGTCTTTTTCGGTCCCACAATAGCAAAAGTACTCCACTCAATAGCAAACCACATCTGCACTCAAAGGGCGTGTGGAAAACTAGTCCGCCAGCCACCGTGGCGCTGTGTGGTTTGGTTCGATAACAAACCTAGTAGTCATGAAATCTGCCAAAATTACATGTACGGTTTTATGAGTATGAAAGTTTCACCCATTAAATAAAAAAAAATCCAATTTCAATCATTCTTAGTGTCTACATCTGTCTACTGTAATTTGAATGTTCACTAATTGTTCTTGTTCAGTGAAATTGCACTCATTTTGGAATCCCAAACTAACCTCTCTCTCATCCTGTAGGTGAAGGAGTCCAAGTCATTGTGGACATCATTAACCCGTCACCTTGTTCAGTCTCGCTCAAGTACATATTGTACAGGAAGCAAAGTCGGATTTCCCATGGCAGGAGGATCACTGGAGTGTTTCCGATTGTGAAGAAAAAAGCCAAGCTTCTTGGTGCCCACAGCAAAGGGACTGTAATCGATGTGATCACCCTCCCAAGGGGAATACCACCCACTATCGCGATGGGTTCACCCATCGAACTTCAGTACATATTGACGGTAAGCCAGACCGGGCAATATATATGAAGAGGCCTGTTTGTTGTTAAAAAAAAACCTTCATCGAGCATGAATCCCGATTGGCGACTAAAGATTGGAGTATGCCTTACAAGTGTGAGTACTTACTCAGACCCTGTTTTGTGGAAACCGTATTCAATGCTATCTTCCTACAACTGTTCTCCCGCCAACCTCCCCCATTCAACGCTTCAACAAGTAAACAAGAAATTTGTGCTTATGGAAAGCTCAAAGGGAAAATAGTTAACTCATTCACTGCCATTCCCGAATTTATTCGGGAATTGAAAAGCATGAAGTGGAGCGCCATTCCCGATTTTTTTTTAGTTTTGTTTTGTCTTGCGGGGGGTGCAGATAAAGCGTTGGTCAGACCTCTGGCAATGTTTTCTGTCCCACGAGGGGGCAGCATTTGCCTTTTGTACAGCCGCCTCTATTTCAAGCTCAGATAACTCCAGACTTATATAATGTAGTACCGATAATTAACTGATGATAGAAGAGTTGGTTATGTTCCTTACGCTGCATTGAATGTTTATGTAGTCCTAAAACTCAATCTTCTGTGGGTCCTGCAATTTCAGTGAAAATGACAAAAACCCTGGCACTGGAGTGGACACATTTTTACAGTGTCGTCTGGCAGTGAATAAGTTAAAAAAATCTATATTTTTTGTTACACAGCACTATTTTGTTTGTTTCATGACCCAATATCACCATCTTTGATTGAACTGGACATTTTGTATGAAAAAAATGATGTTTCATCTTTTATTTGTGTGTATTTTCTCCAGGTCTGTTTGGATATGATTGGCTCAAGCTCTACTTATCTCAACTTGCCAATAGTTGTACAACCCGCCAGTCTGTATTCCGCCAAACAACATCAAAAGTTGCTGAAGGCAATCACTTTGGGAGATAATCTATATCCAAACATGAAAATACAGAGTGCTAAAAACACACCACCGAAACCCCGATCTATGGACACCCCTATGAACTACTGATCTCATGAAAATGGGAAGCTATTCCACAAGAATGCTTATTTTTTTGGATATCATGTAAACAGATTTAATTCAAGCATATTGTATCCTTTGCGATTTCTTAGCAATCTTTTGTAAAGGATTTCATTCAGTGGATGTACAGTACAAGCAAAGCAATTGCAACAAAATGGCTGTATGTAGATATGTACAGTATATTTATGTTTACGTGTGTATATGTTGCATATTATATTTATATCTGAGATTTTTTTTTACCTTTTAAATGAAGTATGTTAATATAAAATTACATATTTCATTGCTTTTAGACAGTTTACCAGATACACACACACACAACTCATTATCGACAGTGACCGCAATATATTGTTCAGGGTGAGGAGACAAGAGTGGTAGATACAGCTGCGATGTTGCGCACATCAAACTAAAGGAAATTCCACCTTCAGGCTTAATTTGCGTTGTATTTCATTGTAATTCGCAGAATTGAGCTTGCATTTGGGCGGATCTAGTGGTTTGTGGGTTGACCTCACAGTGCAAAGGCAGACATGGTAATTCCACCATGATATCCCTGATCCACTGGTGAAAATGACGCTTTGATCCTCTCCTCTTTTATCGAGAACTACTTCATGTTACAAAGAGGGTACAGAAAGTGCTTAAGATTGAATGACTGTCTGTGTCTTTTCCTTATTGTTATTTAGTTTCTTGTTCTTTTGACTTCAAGATGGCGCTGCGAGTGTGGCTGCCAGCTCCTGTATTTTGTTTTTCCACTTATTTCTTTCCATTCGTCTTCCTTTCATAACGTTGCTGCTGTAAAAAGTACATTTCTCCACTGTGAAACGAATAAAGATAAATCCAATCCAATCCAAGTATCAGAAATCATAAATGGGGAGATTAGCTGTACGTACTCGCAAATATGTGGTGGGTGTTAAAATAACGTGAGCGTCACAAAAGTGTAAAATAGAAGTAAATAAAACACAAAAATGCTTTCAGTGTTTATATATACTACTTATTTTTTTCGCAGGACGCTTTGGACTCTCACTGTTACTATGCGTCATGTTTATTCGTCTGCAGTTCTCGAACGTATGAGATCACATGCACTGTGAGACGAGCTATTCTCAATTCTCATTTTTCGAGCGCTGGCGGAAAATGACGCCAATTGAGGCTATTCGTAGTTCGGTCACTTTCCAAATCGGGGTGAATGGCATTGTTACAAAAGGGTGAAAAATGAGAGCGACAAAGGGGGAAAAAATTACTTTTTTTTTTAAACTGGGAGATGTGGCTCTCTAATCGTGAGTCGTGAGCATTGTGGTTAAAATTGGGAGTGTCGTGACCAAATCGTGAGACTTAACATGTTTGCAAAGGTCATGGGTTCAATCCTAGCTTGGACATCCTTGTGTGGAATCTACATGCATGACTGTGTGGGTCTTCTTCCGCATTCCGAAAACACGCATGGCAAGTTGATTGAAAAGGGTCGTTCGTATGTCTGTGCCCTGCGATTGGCTGACAACCGGTTCAGGGTGTCCCCATCTTACTGCCCGAAGATGACTGGGGATAGGCTCCAGCACCCCGTGACCCTTGTGAGAATGGTTGGATGGAGGCTGCAGCTCGGTTTACCTGTGTGAATGTGACACCTCCGGGTTTGATCATGTGAGCACTTGTGACACAGATACAAGTCCCGTTTTTTTAGAGGTCGGCTGCTTGACGGGATTGCATGCCGATACAATCCTGCTTTCTTCTTCTCCTTGAAAAGAAGTGTGAGAAATGGGACTTCATCATGTCGATCAAGCTTTTCTCTGTGGAATACAATAAAGTGAATGAAATAGGAACTTTCTCTCCCGGAGACGTCCTCTCTGGAAGAGTGACCGTAGTGACCAGCAAAGAGATCAAAGCAAATTCTTTGACGGTCAGCGCGAAAGGAAAGGCTAAGGTCAAATGGTTTGAGCGAGACGGACAGAAGACAGTCACCAACAAAGATGCGGAGAAATATTTCTATTTGGAACAGATTATTCTTCAGGATAAAAATAAAGGAGATGGTTTGTTTTTTTTTTCTTTACAAACATGTATTAAATGCTACTTACATTTGGCCCTAAAGTATGTATTCACACCATGACCAAATCGTCTATGTAGGCTCTCAGTCGTACAGGAATGGTCCTTCAATGAAAAGGTTTCTTCAGCCGTCATCTGTCCTTCTTAGAAGGTGTCGGATGTTTCGCTCCTTATCCGAAGAGCTTCGTCAGTGAACTAAAGTTGTGCTGGTAACTCTGGCCCTATATATCATCATCATATAGATGATGTCTGAAGGAACCTTTTTATTGACCAGGGCCATATGTTTATTCAAATGTTTTTGTTACTGTTCTTAATGTGAAATTCATGACAATCTCGAATTCCTCAGCACCATTGCTGATTGTGCCAAATCCTCTTTGACTTCCGCTTTCTTCCCGACAAGGATCTGAAATGATTCATCAAGGGAAAAATGTGTATCCTTTTACCTTTGAGATTCCAAGCATGTGAGTATGTACTCTTCATCCCCACTATGTGGACAAAACAAGTATTGGAGTGCACCTCTTAAATCAGACATTTGATTCTCGGAACTTGGATTACATTTATGAGTACTTTTTGAATCTTAATTATTTTATTTGACAAAAACAAACCTCAATGACTATTAGCCAAATGATTTACAGAGAGCGCCTGAGGGAGAAATTAGGCCATGACTATATTAACTCATTGATGATTTGCAAAAATGTGTCCACTCCAGTGCCAGGGTTTTTGTCATTTTCACTCATATTGAGGGACCCGTAGAATATGTCGTCTTAAGACTGCATAAACATTCAATGCAGTGTAAGAAACCTTAGACACTCTTCTTTCATCAGTTAAGTACTATGTTATATAGGTCTGGGGAGTTGAAAATAGTTAATTCGCAAGTTATATGGGTTTGGAGTTATCTGAACTTGAAGTTGGGGTGGCTGTACACAAAGCAAATGGTGCCCCCTTGAGGGAGGGAAAAACATTGCCAGAGGTCTGACCGGAGCTTGATTTCCCCCCCGCAAGAAAAACGGCGCTCCACATCATGCTTTTCATTTCCCGAATAATTATTATAAATTCTGGAATGTCAGTGAATCAGTTAATATTTGTGTTAGGCAATATAGTTCCGTTTTAATGGCGGACAATGTATTCAGAAATTAAAGTGACTTCTGCACTTGTCTATGAAAAGAAATGTCTGAAATAAAATATACAATTGTGTAGACGTCACAATCCCAAGGGTGGTGGGGGGTGAGTCGCCTGTCTAGATGTTCCAAAACTTCTGTTCATAAATTACCACCCCGCTCATGCTAATTTCTTTTCAGAGAAATGCCTTCATCGTATGATGGGAAATGGGGTCGAATCGCATACGGTTTACAAGCACAATTGACTCTGTCCATCTGGAGCATCCACAAAAGCAAAATTGAGTTTCCATTTCTGACCAAGTCCGAGTTCCCATTTGCTTCCAAATCAGAAATGTTGATCATCGGACTTCAAGTATGCAATTGGTTCAATGAATCCATAGAATGTTTCCATCCGGGATGTTTTTTTTTCCCTGACTTTGTATCATTGTTGCTATAGGAACGGCAATGCGCAACCAAAATTTCATTTCATGGCTCTGGAAAGGTTACCTTGAGGGTTACTTCGGAGAAAATGGGGTTGATGCAAGGTGAAGGCATTACAGCGGCCGTGCCACATCAATGTTGGATGTGACTATGAATTACTTGACATACATTTTTCACTGCTCATAGATGAAACGATGCCAGTGTGGGTTGAAGTCATCAATGGCTCAAATCGCACATTGACACCCAAATTCTTCCTGTGTGAGAAGCAAATGTTTGTCGCCCAATCAAAGGCTATTGAACACAAGAATGAGATCCTCTTCGGTACAGGAGAATCTGTTTCAGCTTGCAGTAGTCGCACCATCAGCAATATTCTCCGTCTTCCTCCACATCTCTACCCGACCTTCTTCAACTGCTCCCTGATCAAGCTCGAGTATACACTCAAGGTAATCGTGGCTTCAGAAATGACAATTCATTTTGTCGGCCGCAGCTCATACCCACAAACTCACTCTCACGATTTATTGAAGGCCGTTGGAGGGTCTCATTCACGGAGTAAACTGAGCAGGTAGTCTCGGCTAACTGTGCTGAGTGAAACTCTCCCTCCTGCTATTTTACACGTGAAATCACGTTGATCTGGTGCAGATCCGTGACAAGTGCTGATATTCTTTTAAAAATACATTTTTCCGCTTTTAAATTTTCATTTATTTATTTATTTATTTATTTGTTTGTCTGACTGTGTGTTTATTTAGTTATAATTATATTTATTTATGTATTTTTGGTTTACTTATTTACTTATTCACTTATTTATTGAGTCTGTCCATCTGTCTGTGTATTTATATTTATATTTAATAAGGTATTTTTGCTTATTTATTTATTTATTTATTTATTTACTGGTGTACTTATTTGCAGTATTTATTTATTTATTTATTTGTCTGACTGTTTACTTACTCACTTACTTATTTATTTGTCTGTCTGTCTATTTATTTATTTCTTTCTTTGTCTGACTGTGTGTTTATTTAATTATAATTATATTTATGTATTTTTTGTTTACTTATGTATTTACTTATTCACGTATTTATTGAGTCTGTCCATCTGTCTGTGTATTTATATTCATATTTAGTTAGGTATTTTTGCTTATTTATTTATTTACTGGTATATTTATTTACAGTATTTATTTATTTTTTTTGTCTGACTGTCTGTTTACTTACTCACTTATTTGTCTGTCTGTCTATTTATTTATTTATTTGTCTGACTGTGTGTTTATTTAGTTATAATTATATTTATATTTATTTATGTATTTTTTGTTTACTTATGTATTTACTTATTCACTTATTTATTGAGTCTGTCCATCTGTCTGTGTATTTATATTTATAATTAGTTAGGTATTTAGCTTATTTATTTATTTATTTACTTACTGGTATACCTACTTACAGTATTTATTTATTTATTTGTCTGACTGTCTGTTTATTTATTTATTTTTTTATTTATTGTGGAATTCTATTCAAGCACCGAGACCTCATTTTCACCCCAAAGTGCACCAAACTGTTTGCTGTCGCTGATTTGACTGGATTTTATTTGCGTCTATGAGCTAATAAGTGCATAAACTAAATGTTATTTTTTGGCAAACTTTGGAACTCACTTCCTCCCAACATTCGTAACATCGATTGTCTTCCCACCTTTTAGTCCCATTTCAAAACCCACCTATTTAAAATAGCATTTTCTGTGTAGCTCTCTCTCTTGTTTCTATTTAGAATTGTATTTTATTTATTGCATTCTATTTGTGATTATATTTTATTTATTATAGTACCTATGCTTGTCTGTGACTGTTAAGTGTCCGTGAGAGCTTTGAAAGGCGCTTAAAATGTAATGTATTATGACTATTATTATTATTGGTTGCAGGTCATGCTTGGTGAGCCACTGGCAAGAGAGCCAAACATCACACTTCCACTGGTTATTCTACGGGCTTCTTCCCAACCATATCATATTAAAAAAAAATCATGCACAGGACATGGAATGATGAAACTGCTAAATTAGCATGCAATGTAGCAGTGGCTGGAATGGGACTGTGGTTTGAACTAAATTCAATTTCCTGATTGTGTTTGTGCTGTGCCCAGAATGAGGAAAGTTACTGGTATGAATAAAATGAGGACACACCTCTGATGATACTCAAATGGAGCGTGAGAAATAATGTGTGGGTGCGTGTGCGTGTGTGCGTGTACACGTGTACGCGTGTACGTGTGTGCGTGTACGTGTGCGTGTATGCGTATGCGTGTATGCGTGTATGCGTGTGTGTGTGTGTGTGTGTGTGTGTGTGTGTGTGTGTGTGTGTGTGTGTGTGTGTGTGTGTGTGTGTGTGTGTGTGTGTGTGTGTGTGTGTGTGCGTGCCATATGTCACACTTCCGCATGACCATTGCGGCAGTGTGACAGTATCGTCTCTCTCTCTCCCTATCTCCCTCCCTCTCTTTCTTTCTTTCTCTTCCTTCCTCCCTCTGCCTCCCACTTTCTCTCTTTCTCTCTCCCTCTTTCTATCTCTTTTCTCTCTCTCCTTCTCTCTCTTTCTCTCTCTCAGGACATGGAATGATGAAACTGCTAAATTAGCATGCAATGTAGCAGTGGCTGGAATGGGACTGTGGTTTGAACTAACTTCAATTTCCTGATTGTGTTTGTGTTCTGCCCAGAATGAGGAGTTAAAGAAGAAGTTATTGGTATGAATAAAATGAGTACACACCTCTGATGATACTCAAATGGAGCGTGAGAAATAATGTGTGTGCGAGTGTACGTGTGTACGCGTGTAGTGTACGTGTGTGTGCGTGTATGTGTGTATGCTTGTGCGTGTGTGTGTGTGTGTGTGTGTGTGTGTGTGTGTGTGTGTGTGTGTGTGTGTGTGTGTGTGTGTGTCACACTTCCCTATGACCATTGCGGCAGTGTGACAGTATAGTCTCTCTCTCCCTCTTTCACTCTCTCTCCCTCCCTCTCTTTCTTTCTTTCTTTCTCTTCCTTCGTGTCTCCCCCTGCCTCCCACTTTTTCTCTCTCTCTCTCTCTCTCTCTCCCTCCCTCTCCATCCCTCCCTCTCTTTCTTTCTCTCTTCCTTCGTGTCTCCCCCTGCCTCCCACTTTCTCTCTCTCTCTCTCTCTCTCTCTCCCTCCCTCTCCATCTCTTTTCTCTGTCTCTTTCCCTCTCTCTCTTTCTCTCTCTCTCCCACTCCCCCATCTCTTTCTCCATCGTCTCTCTCCATCATCTCTCTCCCTCTCTTTTCTCTCCCTCTTTCATTCTCTCGATATCTCTTTCACTCTCTCTAAATCCCTCCCACTTCTCTCTCTTTCTCTGTCGCCCTGTGTCTCTCCCCTCTCTCACTCTCTCTTTCTCTCCCTCTTTTTCTCTCCATCTTTTCACTCTTTCTCTCTCTCTCTTTCTGTCTCTGTCTTCTCTCGTTCCCTCTCTTTTTCTCTCCCTGTGTCCTTCCCTCCCTCGCTCCACCCCCCCCCCCCCCTCTCTCTCTCTCTCTCTCTCTCGCTACATGCAGAACGGCGAGTTAGGGAACCATGGGAAAGGCGGGCGCGGCTTCTGGCACCTCCCACCACCTCCAGAATTAGCACCATGACAACCACGTGGGCCTGCTGGCGTCTCCCTGTCTTCACCAGCCGCCGTTGCCATAGTAATTCCCCATAGGGCTCCCGCAGATCAGCGGGATGGGCGTCCAGTTGACGAACGCTCTCCCCGTCTGGGAAAAGCCGAGGAAGGAAGAAGACGGAGGCGCGCAAGGCGAGTTGGTATAAATGTGTCCAGCAGAACCTGCAGTGACCATAGTATTATTCGGTCCTGATTAAAAGAGATCGACAGATTCCGGGCCACCAATGATTAAACATTTTCCCCCTATCTGATATCAATGAGTGGCCTCACATGCCAAGTGTTCAAATTTGACTATAAATACAAATGACATCTGGAGTCGTGAATGCATTTCCAAAAATGAAATTTAGGTTGCGAGCAATGTGGATCAGATTCAATGTTACCAATTTTGGCTCTGTATACACATGATATAGAGTTTAGAATAAATCATAGTTCACACAAAAACTAATACATAAGTAAATCATTTCATTTGTATATATTTTTATGTGATTGTTGTCCCCCCTCCAAAAAAATTAAAAAGATATTTTTTTTGTGTTAAAATTATCTCAAATGACGAGAAATTTGCTGATTTGATTTCACTGTTGGAAAGTAATACAGTGTGTTGAGAGATATTAACTAAGATTTTAATAGATAACGCCACATTTACATTTCCTAGTATGCTGCTTTGATGATAAAAAATTGACGAAATGTTCCATGTCCAAAGTTGTCCACACTCTCGGTGGGGTACCGTATGTCCGTGCATGAAGTGACCGTCATTTAGCGCAACAAAAATAAATTCTTAAATTATTCTACCTCTATTCTGTGCCATTACCAGGACAAAATGTTAAAAATAAATTTCTCCAAAAGTTGTTTGGTCAAAAATAGTTTCTCAAGTAGAGTTGCAAACAAACAAAAAACAGCATTCATCGCCCACTCCAACCAGCTACCGCATTTTCTGACAAATTTAGTGACATCTAGTGGCGTAAAACCGCACTGGATTAGCTGCGACTGTTTCAAATGTTTTTAATTTATACATGCTACATGGGTGAAATAAAATAGTAAAATAACTTTGTGTGTAATGTATTGCTAATAATAATAATAATACATTTGATTTATAAGCGCATTTCAAAACTCTCAAGGTCACTTTAGAGTGCCAAATCTAAACCACTTCTACCTACAAGCTAACTAATAACAATATTGTGAAGCTAATATATCAGATAGGGTCTACTAAAATTAACTAAAATCAAGTAAAGGGCCCTTGAGGGTTTTGAAAGGTGCTTATAAATAAAATGTATTATTATTATTAAGTGTTTTGGCCGACGCACTGATCTCATTCATGCCATTTCACACAAAGAAGATACAGCATTTCTGTCGTCATATATTTCACCGTCACTGTAACTATATAACATTTTCAGAAGAGTTTGGACCATGTGTGGCTACGTGTCAGCAATGGGAACCTTACTTGAGGCTCAAGCAAAGAGAAGATTGAGGTTTTTTTTCATTCAGTAATTGTTCCAAGCTGTTTGCTTGATAGCATGTCAGCAATACATCAAAGCAGGAAAAAGTCATTTAGACTGGATCGCACCTTTAGCATAGGGACAGTTTTGATTTGATGCAGAGAGAAGAGCACTTCAATCGGTTGTACTTCATAATGAGCATTTATTGAAAAAAAAAACAATTATTGAAAAAACAAAACAAAAAAACGAGAGATAACCGTTCTGTGGTAAATGCGAGTGCAGAAAAAGTTTTGAATTATCATATAAAAAAATGCATCAAACATATAAAAAGATGACAAGGCAATTCAGTCAGTGTTACGAGAAGGCAATGCGCCCAAACATTCTACACTAATTCAAATACAGTACTCATTTTATTGTCTCTAGTTACGCGTGCAATAATACTTCTAACTAGCTCAAAAGTGGATGACTAGACTGCGCACGTGTAGTGGTCACCTTTGGAATTAAAAAAACAAAGAAAAACCCCCTTGACATGAGATGATGATGATCGAGAAAACGTCATTTGTGAAAGAGTTCATTTATGAAACTCAGAGAAGCAACCTCCTCTGCATAGGTGGACATTGCATATCTTGCATCCAAACACGCTCTCATGCCGTAATCCCTTGTTGGTGCAGTTCCTGCAGCGCCGCGAGCGTTCCGACATGCGCTCCAGGCGATGTCCGTACTCGATGGGCGAATCGGCGTGCCTCTTCCTGGCGGCCCTCTCCATGCCCCTGGCACCCTGGTAGTCTCCGATGAGCTGCTGGGCCAGCCGCACTCGAAAGTGGCGTTGGCTCAACTGCTTCCCGTTGAGCCCGGGCGGCGTTGCGCTCCCTTTGCTTTCCTTCAGTAGGACGTACGCGTTGACGATGCACACGTTGACGTAAAACCACAGAAAGTAGCGCCACCACTTTCGGCACGGACGGCCCACCTGGTAGCACTCCCTCAGTTGGTCACACACGTGCACTCCCTTCATGTTGTCCTGGTACAGCAGCAAGGGGAGTGGCCTCGGGAGGCCCAAAGACAAACCTGAGCTCTCCACGCTGTCGCTGTCGCCCTCGCCGTCTGTCTCGCGGCCGTGCTGCTCCCCTGGGCTGATACCCACAATCCCCGGCGCAGAGTTCGTGGATAAGCAGCTCGTGACCTTGATGTCCCGTGTTACCGTAGCGACCAGGTTGCCACGCTGGCACTGGTAAAATTCCCCCTGGGACAGCTTACCCACATTTCGAGGGCGGAGGACCTCGGGGAAACCTTTGCGTCCCGAATGAGTAGGCCCGCAGGCATAAAGTCCGTCCTTCAGCAGTCTCTGGAGGAGAGGCACCGAGTTGAACAAGCTGTCTATGAAGAGGTGATGATATTGACCTTCCAGGCCCCGCACAAGCGAGGTGACCACGCGGTATCCCTGCAGCACCACCGCACGGTCCTCACTGGGCCGGCCCACGTGAATTTTAGCTCGGTGGCAGTAACCCGAGCGCGAGTCGCACAGCATCCACACGCTCAAGCCTTTTCTCAGGGGCTTGGAGGGCATGGAGTGAGCGGGCCAAGAATGGCCCTTGGTGACAAGGGCGCTCTTGTCTATGGTCAGACAGCGGTTGGGCGTGTACGCGTCCCACATGGTGTTGTCCAGCACATCCAGGAGAGGCCTGATTTTGAAAAGGCCGTCGTAACCGCGCTCGCCTCGCACGGGCTCGGTCTCCCTGTCGCAAAGTTGTAGATACTGGGTGAGCTTCTCAAAGCGCCTCGCCGTCATGGTCTTTTTAAAGCCGGCGTTGCCGATGAAAATGTCACTGGCCCAGTACATGCCGCTCTCTGGCAGCTGATTGATGCCCATAAGGATGTTGAGGCCCACGTAGGCTCTCATCTCCCTGGCGTGGGTCGGGTGCCAAAGCGAGTCTGTTTTGCCGCTCCTCCTTTGCCGGTAGAGGGCGTAGTTGTTTGTTTGTTCCACCATGTGTTCAAAAAGCGAATCTGGGAAGAGTGTTTGGAAATAGTCGCGGGGCTCGGCGTCCTCTCCCAGCGAGTGCTGAGGGCCGCTGGAAGCATTAAAAGTCTCGATCGAAATCACCTGGTCCGGTTCGCCCCAGAAGTCCGGAGACGTGCAGTCCTCGAACAAGTCTTCATCGTAGCCGAGAAAGCTCGCTCGCTCCTCTTCCTCTTCCTCCAAATCGGAGAAATCGAGGTCAGAGTCGTTCGAGGCGACATCGGAGCAGTTAGTGGAAGTGGAATAGTAGCACTCCTCCGAGTTGTCCTCCTCTTCGTGCTTGAGTCCATTGCTCCCAGTTACCAAAATGATGTTGCAGCCCGGCCCGGCCACAAGGCTGCCGGCGGCCGCCGCAGTCGCCGCAGCCGCCGTAGCCGCGTTCGCTGAGCAATTCTCCCCCGCGCCACCTCCGCCGTTGACACCGTCCTCCTCTTCCTCCTCGTACTCGCCCTCCTCCTCCTCCTCCCGCGCTCCGTCTTCGTCGTCGGAGTCCGGCTTTTTGTACGGAATTTCAAACCACTTCACACCGGCAGAAAGATTTAACGGGTACTCTTGGCCGTCGCACGCCGCACTACTTTCTGTATCCGCGCTGGTTTCCAAAATGGTAAAAAGCTCCCTTCCGTTTCTTGCCGTCGCCATGTCAGGGTATTAAAGTCCCCCTGCATGAGTCCCCTTTCGGCGTGTTCTTTTCCACGCGGCGGGGAAATAGACGCGCAAAGCAGTCATCCGAAGTGAGTCGATGTGCTGTGCTGGGCAGTTGCTCGGACAAACGTTGAACCTACGCGGCGTTTGAGGGCTCCATTCGCATTGTTTCCGCTCCCGGTTCTTTGTGGGCTTCGCAGCGCAGTGTGGCCGCAGACGTCAGAAGCTGCATGCACGTCCTGCTTGCTAGGGCGTTTTGCGACTGCAGCTGGTGGGGTTGCTAGTTCGCGAGGCTGGCAGATGGCCGCTCGCTCTTCTAATGCCCGCTGGCATTCGGCGTAGCCGTCATCCCGGAGCACTTTGCACAAAAACATCACATTGACTAGGAGCAGCCTCGCGGGACGCACTTTTGTCATGGTCACAACAAGCGGGTTCATCCACAACACTCAACTCTTATTTCTAGTGAGTGGCACCTTTCCATCATTGGCGAGATGCTTCCACACACGTGTGCATCCCGACCACAATGCGATGATGCACATCAAATGGCAGTGTGGAGTGAGCACAGCGGCAGCGTGTTCATTCATAAACATGTGTCTTCTCTCTGACAGGTTCTTACATGAACCTGAAGCCCTATAGGCTATTGTGGAATTAGGGACCTCCCTCACTTTTATGAATGTGGGCAGATACATTCGTGTGTGTATTACTCGCGGGTTGAGGGTGAACAGCTCCCCCTGATGAGATTGATGCTTCCTCTGCAAGTTACTTCGATTGTATACAATACAGCAGCGGTCGGGAGGGAACCGTTTTGACTAAGAGCAAAAAAAACTATTTAGAAATAGTTATGTGTTATACATATATAAGTAATTCACATTTTACGAACTAATTGTTTTTTTTCACAGTTACATTCATGTTAAGTTTCAGAAAACTTAGCTCTGTGGTGTGTGTTAAAATAATGTGTCTTACAAAAGTGTAAATTATAATAACACTAAAATGTTTTAATTGTTTATTTATACATCCAATTAGAATATGTTTTTACAGTTTTTGTTTCACCTTACAAATGAACTGTCTGTATTGTGTCAATAGTTGCTTCATAAAGTGAGTATTGTGGTTAAAATCGGGAGTCTCCCGACCAAATCGTGACACTTAAGTATAGAATTAAGTCCGATGATGACTATTTAGGCTTCAAGGTGTAAGCCTGACCCATATACATGGGGAACATGAATATTCAGCCTTTTGTTCAGCTCTGAGAATCAATTAAAGTTTTCATCGCTCCAAAAGGATTTTGAGCTCGAGTTAATTCACTTTTCTGAACTAATTGTTTTCTTCACAGAATTAAGTTGTTTGATGAAATTAATTCTATTAGTCCATTTAGGCTTCAGCGTACAAACGTGACCCACATACATGTGAAAACATAAAGATTTAAACAAAATGTCAAAGTGTAGTCTTTCAAATAATTTTGTGATAATAAACCATTAATGTGAATGGTTTTCCGTCCCTCGTGATTGGTTAAAAAAAAAACTATCGGAATAGAAGTCAGCTGGCCGGGTCCAAACGCAAAGTTACTAGCCTGCACGCTGCTCAGTAGCTTGCACACTTGGTTTCTGCTGTCTTTTGCAGAAGTATATCGATGCAAATGTAGCATGCGGCTTGTCAAAGTGCCACTCACATTTGACTGTTTCATTACAAATTAGAATCACAGGAGAACCTGTTCTATTCACAAAGGAAAATCCTTCGGTCCATTCAACCTGAAGTGTACAATACTCATCATCCTTTTTTTTCTTTTTGCCATTTTATTTTCTTAGTCCTTAACTATGAGCTAATGACCACGTGGGTTTATTCAAGTAGGGGGTGTTTACCTGTTTTGACAGCAACGGCAACATAGTGCAGTTTCATCTAATCAAAATTGCTCCTGAAGCTAACTAGGCCAATATCATCCACTCCAATTTGCTCTTTCAGCCCACTGCAGATATAAACAGGAAATGAGCAGCCAAAAAGAGATTTTTGTTTTTCTGCGAGCCAGATACAATCATCAAAACTCAAGACTCAAGAGCCATATTTTTCGGACCCCTGTTGTATACAATACAGTGTTGCAAGTTACTGATGTCATACACAATATAAAGTTGTTTGATACAGTGTGAGATTCGATTATGGTCGATACTTGCATAATAATTTTGCAATTATCTGTACCCGATTCCTTTTTCTGAAAAGGGTTCTTACTTTTTGAATATTTGTGAATGACAACAACACAATGAAGAAAAGGTAAAGAAGGTTCAACTATTTCACATCTTGATTGATTGCAATGTTGTGGTCCAACAGGTCAGAAAAAGCTACAAGTAGGCATCGACGTGTGCATTCAATGAGAGGGGGTGTGGAAAGTAGCGCCGGCTGGAGCGCTGTTCGGTCGTGTGCTTCCGCCGAAGAACACTCCGCCAGCCGTGGTGGGTGTGCATTATGAAAATAGTGCTTATTATAAGGTTTAATTTTCATAAATTTGACATTCTTAAGATGAAACGTTTGTAAGATAAGGTGTTTTTAAGTTGAGGTCTCACTGTAGTAATGTGACACAACACAAAAACGCGTAGTCATTCAATTTTAGTAATCTAGTATTTTTCTGTTGTACAATTCAATTGTAATTGCAATATAAGTATATTTATAAGAAAATGTTTCTATCTTTCTAAATTCTCCCCAAATTTGGAACATGTTCAATATTTCTTGGTCACAAGAAAATCTGTTTCTGAACATCTCCTGGGTGTCTTTGTGATGGTTTTTCGACTTTCACAGAATTCACAATAACAGGTTGAAGAGTAATCGTCAGGTTGTTTATTTTAAATGAGCGATATACAACACATTTTTTAATCATAATAAATGTCTTACATGCGTTAAGATACAACAAAAATACACTACACTATTTTCAAATCTGTATTTTAAGATCTTGAACAGATAATTTTTCCTTCCCAGCTCATTTAGTGTTCATTGGTCTCTTTGGATTTTAGCAAAAACAGCAAATCTCTGAATGTGACTTTGTTGCTCATTTGGGTGGTGACCGGTTAAATCGTGTCTTCCTGTTTGGGGAGTGGGGGATGGGCTCGCGGAAGAGTCCCTTTTCCAAATTCCTTTTGCTGTGGCCGGCGTCGACATGGCGGACTAAGCACTGGGCCTTGCAGAAAAAGCAGGCGCGGTTTCTGCATGTTTCCTCACTCCCTGAGCACAACATTCTTGTCACAGTGGGATCGAATTGCCACTATGACTTAGGGGCCTTCGTGTTATTTGTATCCACACGCAGCGGACATGAGCGGTTCACGGCACTGTGATGCAGCATGTTTAGAAACTGTGGGAAATGTGAGAGGCGGAAGTCCTCCAATGTTTGGGCCAAATATAGAAATCAAGGGAAAAGTGCTCACTCTCAGCATTTTCAGGCCCCCTGGAGCAGAGTGCCGCAGCAGACCCCTCTGAGAGTCCTTTGGTGGGGGGAGGGGGGACGCTAACCAATTGTGGCTCAGTCAGATCCTCTAACACATGTTCATGTGTGTTGCTGCATGAGTTCAGATCAGGCCTGTGTGCGCGCGTGCGTGCTTTCAGCCAACAAGATGGACCGGCCCTGTCCTTCTGTCACTTCCATGAATGCTCTGTGCGGGTCGGATGTGTTTGGAGCTGATGTTTTCTTTCAACAACAATTTCCTGCTTGATCTGATTTGAAACACAGAAAGGTGGTTCAAAAAAAAGCAAGCGAATCCTTTAAAATTCAAACCAAGTCATTGAGTTTTCCCTAACAAGAAATTGTACTGAAATTGAATCAGAGGAAAATGGAAATAAAAATAATTTAAATGTTTTGAAAGTCAAGAGATGGAATTATCATTGTATTGCATAAAGTTTTCAATATCGATTGAAAAATTGCTCATTATATTAGATTTCTACGGAAACGGCCATAATATGTGACGAAGTGGTATGCAAAATATTTGCAGGCAGCGGACTCTTGTGGTACTATTGCAAAACAGCAAAATGGTCATTTCACAGGCTATGATTTTCTGGCAGCTACATTGTAATACTAATACGCTAGTATCAACACCCAAATGTGATTTGATTCTGTTGCGGTAGTCAGTCTGGCATCAGCCTTAGCGTTTTAACAGTAATCAAAATGATAACTTTTCGTAGCGTTTGAAAGTACTCACGAGAGAACTGCCGTACAGCAGTGTCAATCATTGGTCTGGGAACTCGACAAACATTTTATTTTGCGCATGCTCTTAAAAAGGCTTCACAATATCCGGGTATCACATGATCAGATCGTTTCGCAGGTGATATCAATCAGGAAATTTCCTCAATCGTGTCTTTGCCTCACACACACACACATCCACACGCTCCACAGATTCTATAGCCGTATCATGGGCCTCGGAAAATACAGTCATTATTAGTAATTTAGTTAGTATTCACAGAACGATGAAGAAATGACATTATTTATATTTAACATTTATAACCTGTTCAAGTCAAGGTTGACCCCATTTGAAGACATTACTATGCTTCAAATGATATGTCTCAAGTGATACAAAATACACTACATAAATAAATACAATGTTGAAAGCAGTGCATGCTACACTTGACCTCCACCGAAGCAGTTGCAGGTCATATTTGAACTGTGTTCAACGGATTTTAGATTTAGTGGTGTATGTTAGATCGAAAAAAATGTAATAATCGTGAAACTAATGAAACCGCAGAACAGTCATTGTCAACGGCATATCATAAGCTTTGTGGAGGTTCAGTAAAATCGATTTTTATTTGCATTGCAAAGCGAAGGGGTATAATAAGGGAAACAGAGGACTGTGTTTTGGCACCACCACTAGATGGCGTTAATACGCCGAATACTGGACAAAGGCATCTGCCTATTTTTGTATTGTCTTTAAACATGGATTTCGTAATATCAAGGACTAAAACATCCATCCATTTTCATAAATGTTATCCAGAAGAATGTCGCAGGAATTGCTGGAGCCTGTGTCAGCTGACTTTGGGTGGAATAACCTCTGATCTGAACTCCAGTCACAGGGCACTCAAAGAAAAATAAACCGAAACACCTGCATTCACACTGTCAGTGACTGGGAACCTGTCCCATTCTGCCCGCACGCATGTCAGGCACTATCGGCGAAGGCTTAAAACTTGAACCGGGAACTTAGTTCGTCGTTGTTCCTCCATTCGATATTACTGACGGTGATAAAGAATGATTATTTTTCTGACATGATATAATGCACCATGTGGCTCCTTCCGCAGTCACGGGTTGATGACGTCAACACGTAGGACGTGCAAAAAAACGGACCAACCTCCGACGAGAACATGTTCCGGGGTTCTGAGCTAAATGCTCAGTGGAGTATTCGGGCTCATCTTCACATTGGACCTTGTCGAGCAATCAACACCAACAGCGAAACCGTCTTAACTCAGGGAACTGTTGAACCGGAACCAAACCCACTGTTGAATAATTCTTTATTTGTTTTTATTCACTGTTTTAATTATTTTTATTTGCTTACGTGTTAATGCTAACTACCCTAGCTCGCGTAGCAGGTGAACTTGTATCATTCGGCTTTGACCAAATACTTGTCGCTGTTCTCTTCCTTTGGAGACAACGAAGTACTTTTCAGTGGACTTCAACGCGATCCCTCATCTCGGCTGTTTTTTAACCGTGTCGGGACTTCTGGACTTGTTCCTGGCTCGAGGTCACCCGTTCACTCCGGCTCTTTATCAAATCCCCCGGAGGGAATGAAGAGCTTGCCGTATTTCTGCCGAGGAGAGGTCGTTCAGGGCTGCGGAAGAGGCAGCAAAGAACTGGGGATACCGACTGGTATGTCCCTTTATCGTTTAATGGCTTTGTGTCTCGTTATTTTTGTTTGGTCTCTTATGGTTTAACAGCCGAAAACTTGCGTCTTCAATGACAGCGGTCAACAGCCTTGATGATATTGACAGCTACCTATTGGATACTAATTTCCTCTAAGGGCCGTCAGTTTGATCAATACTTAAATATGGCAGCTGATCAAATTATTTTGAATGACACGTTATCAGTAATGAAATATACTTATCAATAAACACAACCAGTCAAAGGCACAGGTTGTGGGTCCGTACTTCAGTCTGCTGCTCTACGAGAGTACACTGAACAGAGTAACTATTTCTCGCAATAATTATCAACAATGATTTAACAAGAAAAAAAAAACAAGCAAGTTATGTTTACAGCAGACCCAGCAAGTTATATATATTGTATAATGAAATTTTATTTACCTTGATGATGGTCGTTGACGTAGTTGCCTCTTGATGATATCCGAGTTAAGTTGCCGTGCTTTCTCTGCGATAATACCCTCACTCGCACTGTCCCCTGCTAGCTGCTTTATGTTAATCCAAATCAACAGAGGTTTTTCAACCTCTTCTATTGCCTGAGACCCTTGCTTAGACAACACAGAAACATACTTAGCCACACGTAGCAATGGTCGACTTAGCGTACTGGTACTGGGATGCTAAGTCACACAAACGCACACGTGTTTTTTGATGATCTCCTTCTTCTGCTCGACCGTAATTTTCTTTTGTGTCCTCTTCGGCTTAACACAAGCCTGTGGTAGGATCTTTTTCAGTCCCATAATAGCAAAAGTACTCCACTCGATAACAAACCAGATCTGCACTCAAAGGTGGTGCCGAAAATGGTCCGCCAGCCACCTGTTCGACCGTGTGGTTTGGTGTTCATCCGCCGAAAACTAGTCCGCCAGCCACTGTGGCGCTGTGTGGTTTGATTCGTTCGTTCGTCAGCCGAGACTATAGACTATATGCTTGCGAATTTAATGTTCGTGAGCTGAAGCGTTCGTATGCAGAGGTATCACTGTATTTATTTTTAGCATTCCTCTCCCATGTTGCTAATGTCATACTTAGAAAAGTTGTTGAGTTCTATTTACAGGCTTGTGTTTCTCATCAGATTTTCTCAATGTCAATTTTAGCCAACTTCCCTGACTGTGTGGTGGAGCACCTGCCTGCTGATATCAGCACGGGCATCTACTACGGTTGGGCCTGCGTAGGTAACGGCAATGTGCACAAGATGGTGATGAGTATTGGCTGGAACCCGTATTACAAGAACACAAAGAAGTCCATGGTTGGTACCAAATTAATGGCAACTCATGATACTGGGAACGAGGAATCTTCCAAATGATGTTTTAAGGTGTTGATACTAATAATCAAAAAGTGTGATTGGCTGTGTGTGCTTGTGTAAATTTGAGTCATTTTGTAAAAATTACCTTTCTTCCCAAAATGGCAACGTTCAAAATGTGTGTCCTTTTCTAGTTAGTGCTCATGAGACAAAAATTTCACATAAAAAAGTGTGAAATATTTTGTCCTAAAATATGCAAGACATTAACTTTTGTAGAATAAAGACTTTTTTCACTGAAAAAAACACAAAAATTCTTGTCATAAAATAAATGCCTTGTTTAAAAAAAAATCCTAAATGGCAGATTTAGCATGAAATTCAATTTGTCATGTAAAAATGATAATGTTTCACTAGGAAGCATGACTTCTATTTAAAACTATGGCAAATGTTATTCCAAAATAATGGTGTAATTTTTTTTACAGTTTAGTTTATTAACCATATTAACATCCAAGTTGTGATGTACTGTTAATGCCATTGAAAATCGAGCAGTGATTTTGTGCGTCAGAGGCACAATTAGGAGAGTGCTGCGCCGAATAACATACAAATACGAGAGGAAGTTAACTCGCACAAGGGAATGGTGACATATGATGCAACGATAAGCTTATGCATAGCTTATGCATAGCATAAGCTTATGAAATCGATGATGTGTGGAGACTTGCATGCATGCAGGCAGAAAGAGCAGCCATTGATGGCCAGCAAGAAAAAAAAAAGAACTAAAAGAGAACATTGATGTGAGCTGGAATGAAATGAAATGTAACGTAGCGCATAGCCTGGAGCTAAGATGCCCGATTAGCACGGTGGTGGTGGTAGTAAAGCGGGTTCTTTTGAGTACCACGCCGTCATTAACGCATGTGTGCTTCTGTTGTTCCAGGAGACTCATGTGATCCACAAGTTCAAAGAGGACTTCTATGGCGAGACCCTCAGTGTCGTCATGGTGGGATACATCCGCCCGGAGAGAAGCTATGAATCACTCGGTAAAGCCAATGAGCGCTCACACCCCCCACCTTGTCTTGACTTTTGCGCATTACTGCCACCTTGTTTTTTGCCCAGTGGTTGGATTGGATTAGCCTTTATTAGTCTTGCAGTAGAGACTTTAACATTTAACAGCAGCAAAGTGATGAAAAAGGAAAGGAAAGTAGAAAAAAAATAGGAGCTGCTGTAAAGGCAGCCACTCTCGCGGCGACATCTTGAAGTAAAAAAAACAAACCAAAGACCGTCATTCAATCTTCAGCACTTTCTGCACCCTCTTTGTTATATAAAGCAGTTTGAGATGAAAGAGGAGAGGATCAAAGCATCCTTTTCACCAGTGGATAAAGGGACGTCATGGTGAAATGCGCACGTCTGCTGCAAGCTAAATGTTGAAAGCAAACACAAAGCTGTAGCATTCATTGACGAAAGATATTGTCTCATCTCCTGTCCCACGTAAATCCGCTTCAATTCCAAGTCAAGACGCTTCTTCTCATCGTGGGCTCCTCAAGCCATGCATGCATCCATCCAGCCGCAGACTGTCCAACAGCACCGACATTTTCGCTGAACAAAGCGGGGCTGTGAAAATGCTGCCCATTAAAGGCGCAAAAAAGCACAATTGCCCCCGTGGTTCTGTTATGCAGTTTAAAATTAAGAAGATAAAACCTGTTTTGTGAGTAAGAAGTGGAAATTCAATCCAACTGAAACTTATTTGCTTGTGTCAACACAGGCTGCGTGTTGAATTTGACCACGACGCTTTAAATTTCAATTTGAAATGGTGTCTACTTGTAAGTACAGATAACATCCGACTTACGACCAAACGGTCGTCAGTCAAAAGGTCGTAGGTCACAATCCATTCAAAATGTTGAATAGAGACTCGGAGGCTCACAAACTCCCCCTCTTAAAATGTTAAAAATAGGGTCTGGAGGGCGTGGTCGTAAGTACGGGTGGTTGTAAGTCGAGCAGGTCGTAAGTCGGATGTTACCTGTAGATCTAAACGTGTGTGTGTACCCGTTTGTCCATCCTAATGTGCACCGTGGTGTCCATCCAGAGGCCCTGATCGCCGCCATCAACGGGGACATCTCGGAGGCCCAGCTACAGCTGGAGAGGCCCGAACACGTCAAGCTGAGGGAGGACAACTTCTTCACCAGCCATTCCACATCCGTTTCAGCCGCCTCGTCCTCTTGCTCCTCCTCAAAGACTTTCATCAACGGCCACTGAAGCCCGGTGATGCGCGTGGCCGGCCGGCCTGTTGCCATGGTGACGCCAGGGTGAAACCTCATCATTACTTTGAATTGTTTTGGACTGTCTGTCTTGTTTTCAGTCTTTGGGTGTACACACACGTGTACATCTACGCACGCAAAAACACATTAAGTTAGCCAGTGTAGAGACGTGTATGTTTGTCAAGTGACGCTATGCAGAATGACCTTGGACAAAGAAAAGATCGAATCACTACAGGCTAACCCTGACATTTTGGTTCCCTCATTTGTCAAATAATCTCTTAGATACTCGAATGGTGGTCTTGGTAACCGTTTTAGGATTTATGCTTTTGCTCCGTGCCCACTTGTCACACACACAGTGACATTCCAAAAAAAAAAATCAGATTGTAATATCTTCATAATACGTATTTATAACCAAATGATCACATTTGATTTATTTATTTTGCAATATTCTACATTTATTTGTATTTAAAAAAAAACAATGTGTTCTCATAATCACATACAAACATAATCTTCTAAAACTCCAGCAATTTTTTCTCCTACGGATTCAAAACTGTTATTTGGATTTGGATTGGCCTTTATTAGTATTTTTTCCCCTTTTTGTGTGACAATATGTTAGAGAAATTAGTATTTTGATGTAGACATCTCAACGAAAAGTATTTTTTCCCTTTTGTGTACAAAATTGTAACACTAACACAAAAGTACACGTTTCCCCACATCAAAACTATCTTGTAGCAAAATTATGATTTTTTTTTCACAAAAGATGTTTGTCAATTGAAATTAATGTTTTTTTATCATGCCAAATTTTGACCTAAAGTTCAGATTTTGTTCCACAACTTGTTTGTCATTTAAAAAAATATTTAATATTTCATTTTTGTATTCTCATTTGTTTCTTTTTTTAAATACAGTGATACCTCAGTTTACGAAAGCTTTAGCTAACGAACGTTTTGCCTTACGAATGTTAAATTCGCGAGAATATAATCTTGTCATACAAACTATTTTTCGGGAAACACACGGAGCACCACAATGAGTGATATGTCGTTCGCTAACGAGCCTGTACAATTTGAAGAGTAGACAAGCAAGGAAATCAGCTATTAAGGAAGTTTCTAGTGTGTCTGCCTGCATCTGTTGCAATATCACAACTTTCAAAATGTACAACCCAGAGCTCCTTGAGACACTTTATGCAAAAACCTATCCATTCCATCAAGCCATCAATGACCATCACAATGGTCAATAAAATGACTTTATTACACAGTACAGTTGATTTCTTTAATTGCAATACCATAGCACCTTTATTATACATAAAATGTAGTTTTAAGGCTTATTTAGTAGAAAATTATGTTTTATGTAGACCTGGGAACGGATTATTCTCATTTTAATGGTTTCCTATGGGAAATTAATGTTTGGAATACACACTTTTCGCCTTACACACTTTCTGGGAACCACTTAAGTTCATAAGCCAATGTATCACTGTACAACTTTCTCATGTAAAATCTATTTGCAATTTAACTTAAAAAAATACTTTTCCCTGTTTTGTATTTCAGTATTTGGGGGAAAATGTTACAACACAGCTCTTACTAAGGTCTCTGTTACATAACAAATTGAAGTACAATTGTCGAGTTTGGCCTGTAGCTTGAACTTTTCTTTGCACATAACTATGAAACATTGACGGAAGCGCAAAGTCCACTCACTCGGCAGGGACACACTTTTCCCTCCTATTTGTTCTCAGTTCATTTTTGTCTATATCCTGTTTGGTGTTAATTTATAGAATAATATATATATATATATTTACAGTAAAGTCTCGTTATATCGATATTCTCGGGAGTCTGAAAAAATATCGATATAAGTGGATTATCGATATATCCGATCCTGCGGCATGTAAATTTTCTCCTTGCGTTCATAGAAAAAGTATCGTAATAAGCAGTATTATCGATATAACCGATATCGCTATAACGAGACTTTACTGTATTTGTGTAAATGATTAGTGCATAGAATGTGAATCATTCTGTCCGGGCCATTGAAATGTTCAGATTTTTATTCTCTCACTGTCCTGTTCTTCAAACTTGTATTTAAAAAAAAAAGAAAACTGGAGCGTCCACAAAGTCTGGGTACAATGGAGTTTTCATGGTTACTTGACTTGTTTTGCTGAGATGTGTACTTGAGGACAGATTTGAAACCACGAGACGCATTATGAGTCACCTGGATTTTGCAAAACGCATCAAATCACAAATTGGAAAATCATGTTGAAAATACAGTATTTCTCAACAATGCATTTGTTAATTGTTTTTAAGATGTTTTTATTTCCATGGACCCAGAATTTATGGACAACGCGTAGAAGCTTACTCTGACCACAATTTAATGCGCAACGAGAAACTGTGACGATCGTCCATTTTTTTCATATCATCCAATAAATCTTCAAAGATTTTACAACAATAATATTATTTGAGTTAGAGTATTTTTAGGGTGGGAGTGAAATAACATTTCAAGTGTGTGTGCATGTGTGTGTTTTTAGCCTATCCCAGCAGCTGTCTTAGGGCAGTAGGTGGGGGACACCCTGAACTGCTAACCGTCCACTGTGAGGACTGGTTATTTTTGTTTCCTATAAGTTGTGGGTTTTTCTTTCGTATTATAAATATTTTGGAGTGTATAAATGGTACTCAAGTTTATCCACTTCAAATTACGGTACCTTGTTTTTCCACTCATAAAAAATGTTTGAATGTTAAAACATAAGAGTAATGTTTCACCTAAAATTATTTTCACCACCCAAAAACAAATTGTAGGTAAAATTTTAGACCCCATGACCAAAAACATTGGGTCACATAACTTTTTCATGGCAAATTGTGACTTGACATATAACTTGAATTCTCTTTAACATTATGAAGTAGAGTTATGAGTTTTTGTCTGCAAATTTTCGGATTTGTTTTTGTTACTTTTTTTTTTTTACATAAAATTTCATTTGCTTAACTCATTCACTGCCAGATGTGCAAAAATGTGTCTGTCCATTGCAGCGCCAGGGTTTTTGTCAGTCACTTGAATTCCAGGACCCACAGAATATTGAGTTTTAGGACTACATAAACATTCAATCCAGCGTTAGAAACCTTCGCCTCTCTTCTTCCATCAGAAAAAAGGAGGTAATTCCTAAATGATATGGGTCTGGAGTTATATGAGCTTGAAATGAGGGCGGCTGTCCAAGAGGCAATGCAATACATACATGTTGGTTTATATAGCGCTTTAACAACAGTTGAAGTTGGAACAAAGCGCTAACGTGGAAAAAAGGGTAATGCTGCCCCCTTGTAGAAAAGAAAAAAATATTGCCAGAGGCCATGGCCAGCGTTTTATCAGCATCCAAGCATGAAAAAAACAAAACCCGAACAAATTCGGGAATGGCGCTCTACGTCATATTTTTGTTACCGAATAAATTTGTGAATGGCAGTGAATGAGTTAAGACTGTCCTTTTTTTTTCATCAAATAACCTTTTGAACATAAACTGTTTTCTTTTGACCACACAAAGTGACCGGTGTGCTATATCAACTGACTTGGACGTATTCAGGTGTAGGTGTAGCTTTCATCGTCATACTCCAGCTCAATGTCATCCTCCTGCTCACCCAAATAGCCGTACTTGAACTTCCTGTAGACAGTGCCATCTTGTCCCATGTATACGATGTCATCCTCATCGTCGTCATCATCCTCCGCCTTGACGATTCTGTCGCTGTACTCCCCGAAGGAGGAGGTGACGGCTTGCTGTCTCACCTCTACCACTTCGTTGTTGTCCAGTTTCTGGTAGTCGCCGCCTTTGGTTTTGACCTTGATGGTGGTGGCCGTGGCCCGTGCCTTGGAACGTGCGTTGAGGAATACAAACACCCCAACGCCGACTGACAGGATCAGAAGGACGAAAATAGTGGTTGTCAGTTTGGCCCCGCCTCTGCGTTCTCGCTCCAAGTCGGCAGCATCTTTCAGCACAAAATTGACATCCAGGATGCACTCCACTGGAAGAACAAGTTGGAAATCACAAGTTTACTCAGGAACACTTACAGTAGTATAGTCGCCCATTACTGCACATATGAGCACTTCACGCTTCACAAATGCACATACAGTAAAGTCTCGTTATATCGATATCGGTTATATCGATAGTACTGCTTATTCGTTGTACTAAGTTCATCCTGTCTACTTGATATCTAATATTAAGCAGATTCTTTACAAATCTAACAGCACAAGACATAACCCAGCTACTTCAGTTCATTGCCACATCCACATATTTCCAATTCAGAAACGCCATATACAGGCAAAAAGAAGGGTTCGCCATGGGGGGCCCACTCTCAGCGCTTTCAACAGCCCCGGAAATATACAAACCAACACTATGGAAACGGTATGTGGACGACATTCTGGAGAAAATCAAAACAGGACATACACAACAGCTTACGGAACACCTCAACTCCATAGACACCACATGCAGTATCAAGTTCACCCATGAAGAGGAAATAAACCAATCCATCGCCTTCTTGGACTTGAACATACACCACACAGACAACGGGGACATTAAAATAAAAGTACACAGAAAACCCACACATACTGACCAATATCTCCTTTGGACATCTGAACACCCCACTATTCATAAGTTGTCAGTTGTCAGAACATTACATGAGCGCACCACAATGATCACGGACCCGGAGGACAGAACACAGGAGGAAAAACATACAACACGCACTACAAAATGCCAATATCCTCAGTGGGCAATAATTAAAGGGGCAGAGCAGGTCAAAAACAAAAACAACACAACAAACAAGAACACAGAGCAATGGTAACATTGCCGTACAAGAGAGGGATCACAGAACGCATACGAAGAGCACTGAGGAAACACAACATAAACACACCGGTCAAACCACACACACAACTCTCCGACAGCTCTTTGTACACCCAAAGGGCAAAATAAATGCAACTCAATATATGAAATCCCATGCAAGTCATGCAATAAATCATACATCGGGGAGATAGGAAGGAGTTTTAATACAAGAAAAGAAGGAGTGTGAGAAGGAGACAGCAACAATACAATCAAGAGCAATAAAAGAACAAGCACAACAGGAACAGCATAAATCAGCCATCACAGACCACTGCAAAAGAGAAAATCACATCATGGACTGAGAGAAGGCCAGAGTCATCCGCACCGAAGACAACAAACATCAGCGCTGGATCAGGGAGGCTATTGAAATCCGGAAGCGAGGACCAAGGACCATCAACAGGGATGAGGGAGCTTACATGCTCTCTACTACCTGGGGCAGTATCCTGGAGGGACGAGAGGACAGCGGGGGGCGTGGCTTGGCTGTCAGATCTGACAAGTAGGTCACGCCCTCATAGCAACACCAGCTGAAAATGGCGCGTCACAACAACATACGTGACACTCTGACGAAGGCGGAAGTAGTCGCCGAAACATGTCACCTATTTGAACACCTACAATACACTGTCTGTAAGTAAAGAATCTGCTTAATATTAGTACTGCTTATTACGATACTATTTCTATGAACTCAAGGAGAAAATTACATGCCCGCAGGATCGGATATATCGATAGTCCGGTTATATCGATATTTTTTCAGACTCCCGAGAATATCGATATAACAAGACTGTAATTGCATTTATTTTCACGTGGAAGCTCGTCACAGTGATTTTGTTCTCATCCAACATCCAACCATCAAACATGAACCGTGTCAATGCAACAGCAAAAGAAGAATACAAAAGGCTATTTTTAACATATGTGTCCATAAAAATGTGTCATTTTTAAAATACTTATGTTTTTTTTTGTATTTCCATACTTTTGTGTCCCTTTTAAAAACAATATTTTTGGTTCTGTACTTGACATAATTATTGTATAATATTTTATTTCTTTTCAAATGATCTAATCTAATCTAATATACATAATATCCGTACAATAATAATAATCATAATGATAATAATAACAAGAATATATATATATATATAATCAAATATAATACAATATAATATACATTAATAATATTACTAATAATAACAACAGTAATAATAATATGAATAAGAAAAGCATAAAAACAAGAATAATAATAACAATAAGAATATATATAATATAATATAATATAATATAATATAATATAATATAATACGTAGTATAATCATATTTTCTGTTTTTTTTTCTGAATCAATTTAGACGTCACATTACTATTCCACTTACAATTTCCCGCCCTGACACAAAACTATACATTTCCCCATGAATTAATGTAAAAATGCATTCTTTTTTATTTAAAAATATTTTTTTATATATTAATAATATATAATTAATAATATATATTTTTTGCAACTTTTCATTTAGGAAATAACAGTTTCAGATAAAATGATGAAAAAGGGGACAACATTTGTAGATGCAACATTGGCTTATTTCCTTCCTTTTGCTCCAATTGTTCCACTGCGGCGTTCCTAATAATGTGTCTGCTCATCTTACTTAATGAGGCGGCACAGTCGCAGCACTGCCAGCCCACCGGCCGGTTGGCGGGCGACGTCCGATCGTGGCAGCAGCTCAGGCAGCGCCCGTCGTCACTGAGGATCTGCGAGGCAGGGCACTCGGTGCAGTTCCAAGCTCCCCCGCCGCGACAACCCAGGCAGGACGGGTCGCACCGCCGGCAGTCCAGCGTGTTGCTCTCCAACGACTGCTCCTGGAACCAAATCGAAGAAAAAGTTAGTGTTCTGACGTTGACGGAGGTCACCTTATTTGAAGAAGATCAAGACCTGGGAGGCTAAGTAGAAGCCAATCATACACCGGGAATCACAGATGCTGGAGCCAATCAGACTGTATCCATGGTAACATGACTCACAGGACATGGCGCCGGCGCCTGGACGTACACAATTGTCTATTAGTTACATTCAGATACAGTATATTTCATTTAAATTAATTGTCGCAGCTTCAGCTGTTGTTAAAGCACTATGTAAATCAATATGTATTGTATCGTATTGTAAAATGCAGACTTATGTTATGATCCATACATACAAACGGACATGCGTGCATACATTGTGGTCATTGATTTATGATCCATTCACAAAAAACAAATACATTTATGGCTCTTTTTAATGACACTGAATGACTGCTATAACGCTTAATTTATGAGGGCAATAATTTCCCAGCAACGACGCTAGTAACCTGAATCAGCGTGACAAAGAGCGATTCCCAAACCTGTGCAGGTCTTGCACGTGGGGTGGCACTTAAGACAGGTGTGGGTCCAGCTGTGATGATAGTATCCCGGCGGGCATTTTTTCATGCAGCGATTCTGGTGTTTGGCGTAGACAAAGCCGTTGCGACAACTCAGGCAGTCGGTGTCGGCGGGCCCCCGACAGCGACTGCAGGCAGGGTCACAGCGCTCGCACGTCAGGCTGCTGCTATTGCCAAAATGACTAGAAATAGAGACATGAGAGCAGAGGTGGGAGTGAGTCAATAAGAAGTTTCAGGCAAGTCCCAAATGAATCTGACAAAATAATGTTCATCAAATATGAAATATAGTGTATGTGCGTGGACTATATCCATCCATCCATCCATCCATCCATCCACCTGTTCGTCCATAGGTCTGTCCATCAATCCATCCGTCTGTCCATTCATCCATCTATCCATCCACCTGTCCGTCCGTAGGTCCGTCCATCCATCCGTCTGTCTGTCCATCCATCCATCCATCTGTCCCTCCATGCATCCATCCATCCACCTGTCCGTCTGTAGGTCTGTCCATTCATCAGTCCGTTTATCCATCTATCCTCCCATCCGTCTGTCTGTCCACCCATTCATCCATCCATCTGTCCGTCCATCCATCAATCAATCTGTGCATCCGCCATCCATCCATCCATCCATCCATTTGTCCATCTGTCCGTCCATCCATCAATTCGTCCATCCATCCATCTGTCCGTCTGTCCATTGGTCTATCCATCGATCTGTCCGTCCATCCATCCGTCGGTTCATCCATCCGTACATGTGTCCATCCATCCATCCATCCATCCATCCATCCATCCATCCATCCATTTGTCCATCTGTCCGTCCATCCATCAATTCGTCCATCCATCCATCTGTCCGTCTGTCCCTCGGTCCATCCATCGATCCGTCCGTCCGTCCATCCATCCGTCGGTTCATCCATCCGTACATGTGTCCATCCATCCATCCATCCATCATCCATCCGTCTATCCTTCCATCCATTCCCACCAACCCCATCTCACTCATCCATCCGTCTGTCCGTCCGTCCATCCATCCATCCATCTATTTCCCAATTTACTTATCCTCACAAAGGTCGCAGGGTGTGCTGGAGCCTATCCCAATCACATTTGGGGAGCAAGCAAGGGACACCCTGAACCGGTTGTCAATCAATATACAGAGACAAACAATTATTTACTCTCACATTCAGGTGCATGTTGCCATGCATGTTTTTGGAATGTGGGAGTACCCGGAGAAGACCCACACAGGGAGGCCGGAACGGTGATCGAACATGGCACCTCTGCACTGTGGGGTCAAAGGTCTAACCACATTACCTGGCCCACATGCATTAAAATCTATCTTAAAATGGAACGTATTGAATATTTACAGCTGTAAAAAAATAATGTGTTGAAAAGTTCACGACCACACAGGAAAAAAAATACGATTTGAAAAATGTGACAAAGGGAGAAATTGGGGAAGGAACATTGCACTACTGACCTCTCAAAACAGGTTTGTACGCAGCTCCTGCCCTGCCTGAAGAAACCCGTTCTACAGGCGAAGCACTGCACGCTGTGGCGTCCGGCGCATGAGGCGCAGCTCGTGTGGCAACGCTCACAGGTGCGCTCTTCCTTGTCGTCGCCATAGTAACCGGCAGGACACTCCTGCACGCATGTGGCATCTGCCCAAAAAAAAAAGGAAAACGTTGATGAAAAGAGTCTTGCGTTGAAAGGAGCGTGTGTGAGTAGCACTCACTGAGCAGGAAGCGCGGCGGGTCGCAGCTAAGGCAGCCATTCGGGCCGGGGCCTTTGGAGCAGCTTCGGCAGGTGGCATGACACGGACGGCACAGCCCGCCGCCGTCCTTGTACGTGTGCGGAGAGCATTGGCTGTACCACACGCAGTGGCCGCTGGCATCCAGGCGGTGCGTTGACCCGCAGCTGAGGCATGCCGATGGCTCGTTGCCCGAACAAGTCAGACAGGTGCGATCGCAATCTGGATGCACGTGACCAACATTCTCAAAAATTTCAAACATTCAAACATGATCAGTGCTTCTCAAACTTGTAAAAAAGATTCAAAGCTCTCCAAGTAAAGACCACCATTAAAATACAATCGCAGTCACCATCGCAAAGCAATTTGTTTTTGTAATCCAAAATTTAAAAATTATATGTTAATAAATACCACAAACCAATTCCCAAAATGTAATTTAAATACAGTGATACCTCGGTTTACGAACGCTTTAGCTCACGAACTTTTCATCTTACAAACATTACATTCATGAGAATATAATCTTGGCAGACGAACTAGTTTTCGGGAAACACACGAAGCACCACAATGGCTGGCGGACTAGTTTTCAGAGGAAGAACACCAAACCACACGTCCGAACAGCGCCACCGTGGCTGTCGGACCACTTTTCCACACACCCGTTCTCTGAGTCCTTACGTGGCATATATGGTTTGCTATCGAGTGGATACTTTTGCTTTTTTGGGAACGAAAAAGACCCTATCACAGGCTAGTGTTCAGCCGAAGAGGACACAAAACAAAATTACAGTCGAGCAGAAGAAGGAGATCATCGAGAAACACGAACGAGGTGTGCGTTTGTGTGACTATCGTCCCAGTACCATTGCTGTTTCTGTGTTGTCTAAGCAACGGTCTCAGGCAATAGAAGAGATTGAAAAAGTTCTGTTGATTTGGATTAACGAAAAGCAGCTCGCAGGTGACCGTGTTAGTGAGGATACTATCAGCGAGAAAGCGCGGCAACTTCACTCGAATATCATCAAGAGGCAACTCCATCAATGACCATCACAAAGCTAAATAAAATGACCATTATGCAGTACAGTTCCATCCATTTTCCGTAGCGCTTATTCCTCATTAGGGTCGCGGGGGTTGCTGGAGCCTATCTCAGCTGTCTTCGGGCACGAGGCGGGGGACACCCTGAATTGGTTGCCAGCCAATCGCAAGGCACACAAAGACGTACAACAGTCACTCTCACACTCACACCTAGGGACAATTTGGATTGGTCAATCTGCCTGCCATGCATGTTTTTGGAGTGTGGGAGGAAGCCGGAGGACCCGGAGAAAACCCACGCGGACCCGGGGAGAACATGCAAACTCCACACAGGGAGGCCGGACCGGTACGCGAACCGGCGACCTCTGCACTGTGAAGCCGGTGTGCTAACCACTGAACTACCGGGCCGTCCTCATACGGTACAGTTTATGTCTTAAATTACAATACAATAGCACATTTATTATATTATATTATATTATATTATATTATATTATATTATATTATATTATATTATATTATATTATATTGTATTCTCCACTGCAAGACTAATAAAGGCAAATCCAATCCAATCCAAAATAAGGTATGTTTTGTGTAGCTTATTTAGTAGAAAATTAAGGGTTATGGGGACCTGGAAACAAATTATTCTCATTTTTAATGGTTTCCTATGGGAAATTAATGTTTGGAAGACACACTTTTCGCCTTACACACACTTTCTGGGAACCAATTAAGTTAGTAAGCTGATGTATTACTGAACAAATTTACTTAAAGAAGAACTCCAGTTAAAATAATATATGTGCAATAATTAGTTCTATGTGCCCTCATGACTAAAAATGCGGTCTTGTGATTAACTCATTCATTGCCAGACGACGTGCAAATATGTGTCCACTCCAGTGCCAGGGTTGTTGTCATTTTCACTCAAATTCCAGGACCCACAGAATGTTGAGTTGTAGGACTACAATGAACATTCAATTCAGCGTAAGAAACCTTAGACCAGGGGTCGGGAACCTATGGCTCGCGAGCCATATATGGCTCTTTTGATGATTGCATATGGCTCGCCGATAAATATTACATATTATAATACATATTGTCGTTTTTTTCGTCGTTCATTTCCCATTGGGGCTGCAGTTGGCGGAAAGCGCAATTTTGATTGGATGACACTGACCTAGAATGGCCGAAAGCGCCATGTTGATTGGATGATAGTGGCCGTCATGTTGAAACAGGGAAACGGCCCTTTAAATGAGCCCAACTTGTGCACTTCAGCCTGAACGCACCGGAGCATAAGAGGAGAGAAAATGTTCTGATTCTAATTTGCAATGAAACAATACCATCGAATGTCAGTGACATTTTAACAAGCCCCATGTTAACATTAGCATCGACATACTTCTGCGAGAAGTAGATTGCAGATAGCAAGTATGGAAGCTTATGAGCCGTGTGCAGGCTAGCTAGCAGTAACTTCGCCTTTGGACCGGCAAATTGAATTTCATTCCGATCGTTTTCCTGGATTTTTACCAAACACGAGGAACGGAAAACCATCCATGTTAACGGTGAGTACTATCACAAAGTTATTTTAAATTGTACATTCTGATATTTTGTTGAAAAGTAGCCGCGCGCGCGCGTGTGTGTGCGCGCACGCGAGCGTTTGTATGTGCGCGCGGGCGTGCGTGTGGCTCTCGCTGAAAAACATTTGTAAATATTTTACTTTTATGGCTCTCTTAGTCAAAAAGGTTCCCGACCCCTGCCTTAGACTGTCTTCTTTTTTCAGAAAAAAAAACGAGTTATATGGGTCTGGAGTTATATGAGCTTGAAATTGGGGCGGCTGTCCAAAATACAATACAATACAATACAATACAATACAATACAATACAATACAATACAATACATACATACTGATTTGCTGTGGCGACCCCTTGAAGGGAAAAGCCGAAAGGAAAAGACGAAGACATACATATTGGTTTATAAATGCTGCCCCCTTATGGAAGGGAAAAACATTGACAGGGGTCGGAAAGGAGCTTTATTGGCAACCCCCCCCCGCAAGAAAAACCGGAACAAATGCTGGAATGGCGCTCCACGTCAATTCCAGAATAAATTTGGGAATGGCAGTGAATGAGTTAATATTGCCTTGAGGGAATATTAATGACATTTAAATGTCAAGTTTTCATTCATCTCATGGATTTTCCTGCTCGGTGTGTTGTATTTTGCCACTTTTCATCATATTTTAATTTATTTGTGCCCTTTTTGTTACATTTTAAATTAACTTCTCATTGCATGTTTAATCAGTCTTCACACATTGATGTGGTTTTATTCTATTTTATATCGTTTTTGCTATTTCTTTATTGTATTTTCTTTCCACTATACACTATTTGCATTTTGAATGTTTCATTATTGTAAAAATTATACAGATTTGAATTGTATATTTTTTTATACATGTATTTCAAATCACGGCCAGGTAGTCAAGTGGTTGGCACGGCGACTTCACAGTGCAGAGGTCGTGAGTTCAAATCCTGCTTCGGCCTCCCTGTGTGGAGTTTGCATGTTCTACCCCTGCCTGCATGGGTTTTCTCCGGGTATTCCTGTTTCCATCCACATTCCAAAAACATGCATGGCAGGTTGATCTCCGAAGACCGCTCCGGGCCCCCTCGCAACTCCATTGAGGACAACGGCGTTCGGATATTTCAATTTTACCTCTGCACTCGCTATCAGCGCTCTCGTAGTAAGTGTTGCCGGGACATTGGGGGAGACATTCTCCATTGTAGCGCCGCGCTTTGGGGTTGCGGCACGTGATGCAGTCGTCGGGGTCCGGCCCGTCGCACGAGGCGCAGTCGGCGTGGCATCGAACGCACTCGTTCTGCTGTTCGCTGGGGAAAAAGCCAATGGGACAATTGTCCACACACTTGTCGGCGTGGAGGAAGAAGTAATCTGCACAGTCTGGCGAAGAAGACACAAACATACATAAACAAACCAATCAATGAATCAATCAATCAAATTACGGCGAATGAGGTGTAGAGTTGAAGAAAATCCCCAAAAAACATACCCGTGTGTACTTACTGTGACAAAGTCCGTCTTGGTTGCAGCGGATGCAGTCGGCAGGACAGCGGATACACTGCGCGTCTTTCCTGAAGTAGCTTGGAGGACAGTCTCGCACGCACCTGTGCTCCAACAGGAAGTGGTCGGACTCGCAGCTCAGACAAAAGGAAGCGTTGGCGTGACAGGATGCGCACTCGGGAAGGCACGGGCGGCACGTGCCGCCCACGGGGAAACCTCTGCAAAGGAAAACATGGAAAGCACACATATTTGTTCCGTGGCTACCTTTTTTTTACGCATTAATCCACTCTGTTTATTTTTCTTTTAAATGAATGAATAAAATGAACTAGAATGGTATGAATCATTTCCAGCAACCAGAACCATTTTATTGTGATTTTATACTAAAAAATGAGATTTTTTTTTAAATCAACTTGAAAAAACTGTTGCCTCGTGTGACCGTGATATTTTTTCAAGATACAAATCAAAACTCACTAATATATCCGTTCCCTTTCCTTCCTTCCTTCCTTCCTTCCTTCCTTCCTTCCTTCCTTCCTTCCTTCCTTCCTTCCTTCCTTCCTTCCTTCCTTCCTTCCTTCCTTCCTTCCTTCCTTCCTGTTCCTTCCTTCCTTCCTTCCTTCTTTTTCCTTCCTTCCTTCCTTCCTTCCTTCCTTCCTTCCTTCCTTCCTTCCTTCCTTCCTTCCTTCCTTCCTTCCTTCCTTCCTTCCTTCCTTCCATCCTTTCCTTCTTTCCAGTTTTCCTTCCCCCTTTCCTTCCTTTCTTCTTTTTTCCTTTCTTTCTTAATTAATGTATTTGTTTGTTGATTTATTGCCTTGCTGTTTGAGGAGTCAGTCGTATGAGTGCGCATCACAACTTCACCACTCCACTGCATAACATGGAGCCATCAGCAAATCACTGTGGTTTCCTTGCAGCACAAAGACAGTACCAGCAATGAACCACAATGTTCCAACCGCCAATATACACCAGAGAAGAGGATAACAAGGAAGGACAATACATTAGGTACAACCCTGCTTATGTTTGCATTTTCCCTGTGAAGACTAAATGTTATCACTATCACAATGTCGTTACAGAGTACAACACTGCTGGGTGCATCACATCTAATGAAAAAAACATGTGAACTAAGAATAAAAAAAACACTTGAAGACTTTTTTTCTCCCCACCTCACTCGTACTTCCAATTTGGCTCACAATGAGAAAAAAAAACATAACCTGCAAGACAACTGACCTATCACATTGTTCCACGCAAGACGCTTGTTGCAGATAGAGTCCAGCATGACATCGCAGGCACGCGTCGGTGCCATGACACGCTACACATCCCTCGAGGCAGTCGTCGCAGCGTCCAGATGAGACATTGACAAAGGTGGACACGGGGCAGTGAGTCACGCACGTCTGATCGGACGTCAGGAAGGCTCCTACAAAAATTAATTAATTCATTAAATTGTTAGATGGACACATTCATGTTCATGCTAAACATGCACAAGGGCTTTCTTTTCGACACACTGATACACGCACATGCAACTAAAGTGCTTTCAGTTGTAAATTTTAAAACAATTTTAGTTGCATATGACAGAGAAAACATTTCAGAAGTGTGTAGTTCAGCATTGATTTGAAAGAATTTTATATGTACATGCGCACATTAGTAGTGTGTGTGTGTGTGTGTGTGTGTGTGTGTGTGTGTGTGAGAGTGTGAGAGTGTGTGTGCTCTCGTTTATATGTGGTTATGAGGACAAAAACCTGTTTACACAGTCCCGTCCTGGGGACCATTTGACGTATGGGGACAAAAAACCTGGTCCCCATAAAGAAAACATATAAAAAAAACGTTTCAGAAAGAGTGGTCCCCAGAAGTGATCTCCGAAAAGTGGTCCCCAGAAAGCATAAAAATGCATCTATGTGTGTGTGTGTGTGAGAGAGAGAGACAGAGAGAGAGAGGGAGAGAGAGAGAGAGAGAGAGAGAGAGAGAGAGAGAGAGAGAGAGAGAGAGAGAGAGAGAGAGAGAGAGAGAGAGAGAGAGAGTGTGTGTGCGCTCTCGTTTATATGTGGTTATGGGGACAAAAACCTGTTTACACAGTCCCGTCCTGGGGACCATTTGACGTATGGGGACAAAAAACCTGGTCCCCATAAAGAAAACATATAAAAAAAAACGTTTCAGAAAGAGTGGTCCCCAGAAGTGATCTCCGAAAAGTGGTCCCCAGAAAGCATAAAAATGCGTCTATGTGTGTGTGTGTGTGAGAGAGAGAGAGAGAGAGAGAGAGAGAGAGAGAGAGAGAGAGAGAGAGAGAGAGAGAGAGAGAGAGAGAGAGAGAGAGAGAGAGAGAGAGAGAGAGAGAGAGAGAGAGAGTGTGCGCTCTCGTTTATATGTGGTTATGGGGACAAAAACCTGTTTACACAGTCCCGTCCTGGGGACCATTTGACATATGGTGACAAAAATCCTGGTCCCCATAAAGAAAACATATAGAAAAGTTTCAGAAAGGGTGGTCCCCAGAAGTGATCTCCGAAAAGTGGTCCCCAGAAAGCATAAAAATGTATATATGTGTGTGTGCGTGTGTGTGTGCGCGTGCACTTGTGAGAAATGGAGGTAATCCTGAATCATCCAATAAAAAATATGCACACAAAAATTTGATTAAATTACTTTAGATTAGATTGTCCTTTATTAGTCTCACAGTGGAGAAATTCACAAAACAGCAGCAAAGTTATGAAGAAACAGGAAGGAAAAACATAGATAAGAGCTGCTGTCAAGCTGCTGTACTGAACATGTACACAAGATGTAGACAGACCTTTGTGACAGGTAATGCAGTCGTTTCTGCGTGCATCAAAGCAGGTGTCACAAGAAGGATGACAGAGCTCACACTCTCCTTGTGCTGAAACGTGAAACGCACGCACACACACACACAGACACACGGTCACTCGCTGGACACAAGCAGTGGGCAAAGTCTGCCCAATTTGTGTATGTGGGAGCATCTGGACACGGATTGTTTCCCACAGCAGCTTCTTTTAATTTGAACGATATCAAAGTGTATCGTGTCCACAGGTGGAGCTCTCTTCCATTCACTTCAATGGAACTTCAATGGACTTTAATGCTGCTTGCATATATTTTTTACCACAACTGTCAAAATTTCATTGAACAAGCACATATACAAGTATTGTTCAGTGGTGAGTCGTCAGGGCCTACAAGGCATTCTCTACTGGCCTAAAAAAATCTGAATCACAGACTAATGTGAATTATATTTTGTCCATGAATTCATATTAAAGAATTCCAAATTGTCTTTCAGCTCCCTTTCATTGCTTTTTCCCTGTTGTTCGCCTTCCAGATGTGGTTTTGTTTCACATTTAGCATTTAACCTATTACATTTCAGCCATCCTTTGTTAACAGGGTCAGAAATCTACCTGGACGCCATCACAATCAGTTCTGCAGGCCCTCTCGCCTAAAATAAGTGTTGATGAAACTGTTACTTTAAACAATCAGATTTGGAGTTGGCAACCCAAGGCCTGCTGGATGGCGCTGGAAACGGTAGAGTTTTCGTAAACAATGATTGGCTAGTGACTATCCAATCATAGTATCACTAGCCACTAGTGATAAGAGCATACTGGCCAGAGCTAGCACACCATATCTGTAGCAAGCTGCATGAGCAAATATATTGTTGTGTTGATTTAATAGCGGTTTTGTCAACCCACAATAGTTGAAGGAGGAGAAGAAATGGATTTGCTTGCAGATATACTGTTAAAGCCATTTTCAAGACGGACTTTTCAAGAAAAAATGGACATCATTAAGAAAGGTTGGACAGCTCCGAAGCTAGCAAAAATAGCAAATAATATTGCATTTTTTTAGTTTATAATGAATCCACACTTGCAGAGTAAAAATTCGAACAGTTTAATGACGGTATTTCTTAAGTTTCTTCCAGTCAAAAGTTATTTCCTGCCCAACGGCACCCTATAGTGGACGTGTAGTGAATCACACCACACTCGCAGCTGTGGAGTGATTCAGACGTAGCACTACTGAAGGCCTAGGAGTGACATGCATAGCCCACCACTGGTATTGTTAGATATTGTTGTAATACACTATATACGGTATTGTGCGTGTACTTTAGACATATAAACTGTATCTCTATAGTTTGGGTGGGCGGGGTGTTTGTGCCCTCGAAAATCAAGACACCACGCTAACAAGAAGATAAGAGCATCTGTTTGTCCTACCGTTCCTGAAGCGTCCAATAGGACAGGCACCCAACTGAGTTCCCTTCACACACTCGCCGTATTTCAGCACTAGGTCCTCCTGGCATGAATCGCAGTCGTCAAATCGCGGACCGCCGCACGTCTTGCACGCTCTGTGACAGGCCTCACACTCTTGATTCTCCACATCTACAAAGAAGCCCTCCTGGCATTTCTCCACACATCGACCATCTATACACACACACACACACACACACACACACACACACACACACACACACGCACACGCACACGCACACGCACACGCACACGCACACACACACTTGTTTCACTGCTCTTTCAATGTAGCCTCCACAAATGGTGGGGGGGGGGGGGGCTTACTAAAGAGGTAGAATCCCCGCTGACACCAATAGCATTGTGATTCATCACATATGGAACAGCGGCGGTCTTCACACGGTGTGCATGTCATGTTGTCGGGAACACCAATGGTGCCATCTGGGCAGGACTTGAAGCAGTCAGAAACCAGTCTGCCACACACACATAAATACACGCACACACACTTAAATAACACATAAAAACAGCAATACAATAAAATTAGCAAAAAGCATGTCCATTGTTAACTCACTTATAGAAATCATCTTCACACTTGAGGCAGATTGTTCCCTGGTCCGGGTGTGCCGAGTCCTCTGAGAGGAATACTGTGGTTAGCATGTTAGCATACAGTGGCTATTAGAAGTCTCCACAACCCTGTTCAGGTTTTTGTGTCATAAAAGAAATGGAATAAAGGAAATAATTTCAAACCTTTTTCCGCAAGTAATGCAATTTATAACCTCCTTTATAACTCAAAAATAAAGTTTTTAGAGGGTAGGTGGAAATAATAAATGAAAATAAATGTGCATATGGTACTTTCTCTGGAGAGGTGGTGTTTGCATTGTTTTCTTTATTTTGAAAAACATGTATTTTGGTCTCACGGAGACAAATGAAAAAAATCGATATGGTATTTAACTCATTCACTGCCATTCCTGAATTTATTCGATAATTGAAAATATGACGTCGAGCTCCATTCGTGAATTTGTTCGGGTTTTGTTTTTACATGCTTAGGTGCTGATAAAGCGCTGCCCATGGAGTCTGGCAATGTTTTATCCTTTCCACAAGGGGGGAGCATTTGCCTTTTTTCCATGTTAGCGCATTGTTCCAGCTTCAGCTGTTGTTAAGCCCCATATAAACCAATATGTATGTATTGCATTGTACTTTGGACAGCCACCCTCGTTTCAAACTCATATAACTCCAGACGTATATAATTTATGGGTTAACTCGATTTTTTCTGATGAAAAAAGAAAGTCTAAGGTTTCTTATGCTGCATTGAATGTTTATGTAGTCCAAAAAGTCAATATTCTGTGGGTCCTGGAATTCGAGTGACAATGACAAAAACCCTGGCACTGGGGAGGACACATGTTTATAAATGAAATGTATTATTATTATTATTATTATTAAATACAACCAAATTTAACTACATGCCAAAATGTGTATGATGCCAATTTGTCACAACCAATTTAGCAAATAGTACATTGAATGATACATTTGGCTTGTTGCCCAAGTGCTACATGCTCATTAGTACATACAATTATTCAGATTCATATACTTATTCATATATAATCCACAACCAACCACCACGCCTCCCCCAAAAAAAAGGCCACACATTGTAGTGTTGTTTGTCACCAGCAGAGGGTACTCTAACACAACATAAAACGGCAGTTGATGTGATCAAAAGGCAAAATGTGAATTTTCCAAGAGACAATTTTAGACAAACGTAAACTCATCACGTGGTGTATCTTTAAAGCTGAGGACAGACAGACAGACACAAAGATAGACACACAGACAGACAGACAGCCAGGCAGACAAATACACACATACATACGCGCACACGCACGCACGCACACACACACACACACACACACACACACACACACACACACACACACACACACACACACACACACACACACACACACACACACACACACACACACACACACACACACACACACACACACACACACACACACACACACACACACACACGCACACTCACAAAGTCAAGAATGAATGCAAAAACACGTCACAACTCGTGAAAATAGAATATAGAAGGTGGAAGAAAAACTCACTCACTCACTAAAAAACATGCCTTCCGGTAATACCCAGAGACACGTCTGTGTGCTTGTGAGGATGTGTGAGAAAATATTTTGGACTCACTGTTCTCACACTGTTTGCAGCCGTTGTCGCAGGGGAGACAGGCATCAGACTTTGTAGGCTCACCTAAAGAGCGCCGGTAAAAAATAATCACAAAGGAAATGTATCAATAACATTTCTGCAAGCAGAACTCATCAGCAAGTTCAACATGTCATCGACATGAAATTGCAGCAGATCTAAAAAAAAAAAAAAAAAAAGACCCGGGGGGACAATTGAAAACGCCATTACAAATCTTGAAAGCATCCACCAGAGGCTCCAATACGATAGATAACATCATGTGGTTTGTTGCAGGTTGATTTTGGGATCACTCACCTGGGCTGCACTGTAGTGGAAAACATTGTCCTTCTCGGAGTTTGTGTCCTGGGCTGCAACTGAGGCAGCTGCTGGCCGACGTGCACACAACACAGTCGGATGCGCACGGCTCGCAGCGTTTGCGTTCGGAGTGGAAGAAGGCCTCGGGGCACGCGTCTCGACACTCACTTCCAAACAGGTAGCGGGACACATCAAACATATCTGGAAGGGGGTGGCGAGACAAGGACGAAAAACTGTTTATAATTTAGATATTTTAAACAAACGGAGACAGTGGATGACTTGGGGGGGAAGCAAAGTTGCTTCAGTGCTATATTTTCTATGGCATGTATGTTTAAGTCAAACACTGAAGGCGGAGGTTTTAAACACAGATGCTCTAACAGTCAATAACAATAAATTCACACCTACTGTAGTACGATGACATACAGCATATCCTTGGGTCGTCAGTAAGCCATTACTGAAGCCATTACTTTGTGTTATGCATCACCATTCGCCTCCTCCAGGGAGCGTCAACTGGGAAGAGGGATTTCCTCCCCGCCCACATACTCTACACAGCCAATCGTAAGCGAGCTCGGCGGATTGGGGCCTGAACTCGTTAGCAACACTTCAGCATAGCCGAGCGCTGATTGGTCAGCCTTGGTGTCCATTGCGTACAGTACGCAGCCAATCACAAGTGAGCTCGGCCGGAAAAGGGTGCGCAATACAAAATCTAACTTCCAGCATTTCTATCCGAACATTTTTCAACATACTGTACCTGCAAAAATGTTCGTATGTACCGTTATTCGTAACTCGAATGTTTTGTGTGAGTGTGTCAGTTAAATAGTAACAGTGTTAACAATGTGCCATCGTGATAACCAAGCATGAGCAGCATCCATTTGCACACACCAATGATGTGTCATGGGTTGAGAGGAAACACATGAAACCACCTCCAAACAGCGTACGCATGTCAAATTTGAGCATGCACCTAAAATTAGCAGTGGAAAATAAACATCTCTGCACTTTGTTTCTGTTAGATGGAGAGGGGGAGGGGGTGTTGCCACCAGGATGCTCTTATTTTAGCCACAGATTAGACCAGAAAGGTGAAAGCCACTCATTCTTACATCCCAAGGACACTTCAAAATGTTTTGTGATGTCGAAATGACCTCACGACTGGATTGTAGGAGGCTGATCCCAGACCAGCCTGAGTCTTGTACCTGTGTCGCAGCTGGTGCAGTTGTCAGGGCCTCCGTCAGTGCACTCGTGGCAGGTGTGATGACAGCGATGACACTCTCTGCCCACGGCGTAGCGCCCCTCCTGGCAGCGGATCACACAGGCACCCTCGTCGAAAAGCCTACACGAGGAAAACATTGCAAATGAAAATCAGTAAAGGAAGAAAGTCGGATTGTTTCATCCGTATAATAATGAATGTCCACAGATCTGTCGCGGCATGGAATTGAAGCGGATTTAGGTGGGACAACAATCTCTTTTCATCAATGGATGCTACAGCTTCACGTTTGCTTTCAACATTTAGCTTCTAGCAGACGTGCACATTCCACGACCTCCCTGATCCATTGGTGAAATGAAGGATTTGATCCTCTCCTCTTTCATCTACAACTGCTTCATACAACAAAGAGGGTGCAGAAAGTGCTTAAGATTGAATGACTGTCGGTGTCTTTGTGTTGTCATATTATTTGTTTTTTTTTTTGTTCTTTTGACTTTAAGATGGCGATGCAAGAGTGGCTGCCTTTACAGCAGGTCCTGTATTTTGTTTGTCTACTTCCTCTTCCTTTCATCACTTTGCTGCTCTGAAATGTAAATGTCTCCACTTTGAGACTAATAAAGGCTAATCCAATCCAATCTATCGACCCAGCTACAGAATGGATGGGGGAACAGTGATAGCTCCTTGTTTTGTGTCATCAATAAAGCCTTGTGCTAATTTTCACTAATTATATGTGATGTCATAGTGGGGGCATAGGGGGCTGGACGGTGGGGTCTCACCGCGTCGACGGGCAGCTGGTGCAGTCCTCTCTCTCAGGCCCCGTGCACTCCAGACAGGTGGCATCACATAAGCGACATTTGCCATGGCCGCCCATGTACTGACCTGCAATGTGGACACCACAGCACCCAAATAAACTTTAGAATCAATCCAGGTCATAACTCACACAAAGTTAGGCCTCCTTTTCAATTTAACTTGTGATGTTGACATTCCTCACAGAAAAAAAAATCAAATCAATTTAGCAGGAATCAAAGGGACGTAAAATTATGGCAGTGGAAGGCATCTATCGACCAACACCATCTGCCGTTTTGTGCCTGCCGTAAAAACAAGCGTAGCTTTATTTTCATACCGAGGCAAGTTTAGTCTCGCGAGTTAGGGGCCGTGTTGCGCCTCTCTGGGCAATCTGGGGCACAGATTTGCCTCAATGCTGACTCATCAGACAATTTCAAAAAAGAAAGTAGTCCAGGCAGTGAAATTCACCTGCTTTTATTTTTTGTATCTTTGAGGGGGTAGACGTTTGGTCACTTGGTATCAAAGGAAAATGAAATCCCAGTGCCTAAGTGCTCAGTTTGTGACTGTCACATGACCAAACCCAGAAAACAGGTGAGCTGCGACAGTTGCTATCCAAGACCTTAGCGAATATGATGTCTGTCATTTTCAGTTGACAGCAAGTGGCAAAATGGCAGCCTTCCCAAAGGATATAAATAACATTTAACTCCTTCACTGCTATTCCCGAATTTATTCGGAAATTGAAAATATGACGTGGAGCGCCATTCCCGAATGTGTTCGGGTTTTGATTTTTCTTGCGGAGGGGTGCCGATAAAGCGCTAGTCAGACCTCTGGCAATGATTTTTTTTTCCTTCCACAAGGGGGCAGTATTTGCCTTTTGTACAGCCGCCCCCACTTCAAGCTCAGATAACTCCAGACATATATAATGTTTTTTTCTCATGAAAGAAGAAAGTCTAATGATTCTTACTCTGCATTGAATAATAATGTAGTCCTACAACTCAATATTCTGTGGGTCGTGGAATTTCAGTGACAATGACAAAAACCCTGGCACTAGAGTGGACACATTTTTGCACATCGTCTGACAGTGAATTAGTCTTTTTTTTCTCCCTTGGCTCGTAAGACACATTTTGTTTGGAAAACAAAATGAAGTGAATTTTAATCAAAGACATCTGCCACAATCAACCAATTTAGCCTGCCAGAAAAAGGCCCAATCAATGTATGTCGCTTTTCAAGTACTTTTTCACAAAATACAGTGAACAACGAAGAATTAGAATGAATACAACAGTACATCAAGTAATGGTTCGGAATACCTACCATTCAACCAGCGTTTTGACAACACAAATGTGCCATCTCTTGCCAAAGTCAGCGTTTATTTCAACTGTGGCGTCTCAGTCTCAACACTGGGTGCCAACCACGTAATGGCAAACATGACTTTGAAGCAGAAGAAGAAAAGGCAACAAAGAAGTACTTTGATGTCATGTCATGTGGATGCTGAGCTGGACATAAAGGGAAAAAAGACACAGTACGGGCCAAATACGAATATCCATTATGGATCGTTGGCCTATATATGTTGTGCACTTGTACAAGCAGCAAATTTGGATCATCTGTGTATTTATTGTATACCAAGGTAACAGACACTGCTCATGGATGGAAAAGTGTGTGTGCGCGCGCGCGTGTTCTTTTTGACCTGCAGCCAGACAGACAGAAGAGGAAACAAGTTTATGGAAGAGAAACTTTCACTGTCCTTTTTGTTGACACTTTAAATTTATGAAGTCAAACCCACCAACCAAGCTCTGAACCTGAAAGATGAGAAAACAAAGGCAAGCCAGCAACTCCACTTGAGGGGAAAAAAAATATATATATATATATAATTCAAATAGTTCTGACGAGGAAAGCATAAATGTTTGCAATCGATTAAAAAAGTAATTCATTTTGAGGCATCTGGATGAAACGTAGCGTCCTCGAAAATGCATAAGATGGCGCCAAAGCTCCGTTGGAAATGGGCTGATTTGTCTGCCGGGAATTTGTGTCAACTAGAATCAAATCGTAGTCTTGGTGCAACACACAACGATTCACCATCGCGTTATTTATGTTTTCCTTCTAATTTTCGCCATCAACACGGATCAACACGAAGTTTTCAGACCAAACAAAGTACACAAAATGCATTGTGTGTCGCTTTCTTGTCAGGGGCGTTCCTTCAGTGATGTCACGTACGGACTCGTCACCAACTCAAAAACAAGACTTCCTGAATATTCAGCGCGAGTCTTAAAACGTAAAATATAGCTACATATATGCGGTGGAATCTTTGTGAAATAGGCTCAGTAAAAGTCATTTGAAGTGATTTTACAAATTATGGACACATGTCCGAAAGGCGTCGGTTGTCCTTTAAAGTGCTGCGCTTCTTAAGGACGTACTGTTGCTGCTGTGGTTTATGGCACAACCCGTCAAATGAGAGACGACTTTAACTTTTCCGTCAACTCTTAGAAAACACCGTCAATGACAGAAAATTGTTGGTTAACGTAACCTCCACAGAAATAGAAAATATGTAAATGTTTATCCAGTCTTGTTGAACTTAGATTTAGTTACAAAGCCTTTTATTTGTTATGATAAATCCTCAGAGTCCTCACAAATAACGTGAAATTTCGGGTTTGCTTTTTTTTTAATGAAAATTAAACCTTGGAATAAACACTACTTTTCGAGATACACACCCCCCACAGCTGGCGGAGTGATCTTCGGATCTGGCGGAGTGATCTTCGGACCTTCGGCGGAAGCACATGACCAAACAGCGCTCCAGCCGGCGCACCTTTCCACACCCCCTCTCTCTGAATTCACACGTCGATCGCCTCCGAGGAGCTTTTTGCAGATAATTTTACTATTAGGAAACGAATTCCTGAAGAATGAATGACTCTGTGTCTTTGTGTTGTCATATTATTTGTTATTTTTGTTTTTTCCCAAGATGGCGGCAAATTGGCGTGGGTCCGAGAGGACAGTAATTTCATCTGTGCTGTATATCATGCATATTAGCATATTTGACAATAAAGCTGACTTTGACTTTTGACTTGAATGCAAGATGATCCCCTAATAATCACCGTCGAGGAGAAGAAGGAGATCATTGAGAAACACGAACGAGGTTTGCGTTTGTGGCGTGACATATGCACACCGCGGCTGTCATGTGAATCTCAGCATGACACATCTCTCACGCTGTGTGTCACTTCCCTAAGAGTAACTTTCTATGACCATTCTACAAATAAAGAGCCCGTTACCGTCCACCATTGCTATCATCCATCTAAAATCTTTACACAAAGGTGTTATTTAGTTGATGCTTTCACGTGACTAATGACACCGAAATTGTCACGTGCAAGTTGACAGCTGGGGCGGGGCCGTCGCTCGCGACCTCCGCCAGCCGAAGAACACACTTCAATTTAATTTCATTTCAACCAGTCGCTGTCAGCTCACCAGTGACATGATTATGATGCCTCGCTGTGTCTTGTGCTGGCAAGTTCAAGAGTTTGCTTTGCCGAGGTGATTGTTAGCCGCGATCGCGTAAGTTTGGTGCTTTCCGGGATCGCGAATGTGCTGGACGGATCGCCCCGCCCGCCTTCTTTTGTCGCGTTTTATTCCGCGTCCGTGGAATCATCAGACTCGCGCCTTTTGTTGTAATAAAATCTCTTCCAGCACCTACGGGACACTAAGTGGATGCAGATGACATCGAGGAGCTTGTTGCTGAACATAATGAGATCCTCAACACAGAGGATTTCATTTGCCTTCAAGAGGACAAGCAGAAGCAGGCCATCCAGGAGTTGATGTGCAGGCTTTTATTGAACAGTTCCATCCAGAAAAGGCTATGAGAATCATCAACATGATGAATGATAATGTGATGCCTCAGTTTAGTAAGATCTTACAAGTCAGAAAGCAACAGGTGTCAATTAAGAGCCATCAACGACGATCACAAATGTAAATAAAGTGACTTTATTATACAGTGCAGTGTATTTCTTTCATTACAATACAATAGCACGTTTATTATACAAAGAATAAAGTATGTTGTGTGTAGCTTTAAGGCTTATTTAGTTGACAATTATATTTTATGGAGACCTGGGAACAGATTATTCTCATTTTAATGGTTTCCGATTTCCGTTTTTTTGGGGGGGGATATACACTTTTCGCCTTACACACTCTGTCTGGGAACCAATTAAGTTTGTAAGCCAAGGTCTCACTCTACAACCTGCTGCTCCCTCCTGTCTGCTTTTTGGGATCCACAACTGCCATCACCACCTTGCAAACCGTGACATCTGGCAGTGAATGCGTTGTTACTGGATGAAGGGATTTAATAATAAAAAAGATTCCACTATCTCTGTTATTGGTTTTACATTATGGTGAAGATTTTAGGAAGTGAAGTTAAATGTTTGATTTGCTTTTGGGAGGCACATAAAATGATAGGTGGGCCAGATCTGGCCCCCAGGCCTTGACTTTGATACATTTGTACTGTCATGTTTTTTCTTTGTTTTTCCAATCTATGATCTCTCATAGGTGAATGATACCCACCCTGAAAATGACAAACCTCTTCATTTTATGAGGGTGGCATAACTTGCATAATCACCAGTCAACAATTATTTTCCCAACTAAGCGAGAGATTGTACTACGTATTAGATCTCAGTTGAGGACAGACAGACTGTAATACCTTTTGATGACTTGTCCATGATTAACTGCCAGCAAACCAAAAGTGGGTACAAGCGGCTATTTGTATTAGAATCCAAGCATTTGTCTTCCTCTCCAGCTTTTTTTAAAGCACACCAAAAAGATAATAAAGCGCTGACTAGAGTCCCTCGAGAAAACAACCGTGTCGATTTATCAGCACAGCTCGTCCCATGAAACTAAATCATAATGAACAAAAACAAAACCACAAATCGAGTAAACATTTTAATGAGAACTTTTAAAAGTAAAAAAAATCTAGTACTCTGAATAACAATACATTGTAAATGTCACAAGGACACAAAAAGAAACAACTTTTATACCAGGGGGTGTGTGAGTGTGTGTGCATGTTTGTTTGTCATCTTAAACAATGACAACTTTATGTGAAGCAAAACCAAAAGGGGATTCATCAGTCTTTATTACAAATCAACAAGAACCAGGAAAACAATGTAATACTGTAAACACACACCACACACACACGCACACGCACACACACACACACACACACACACACACACACACACACACACACACACACACACACACACACGCACGCACACACCTTTTTTGTGATACTGTGACACGAGCACCAGAATCAGCACAGTCAGGAACATCCGTCAGCCAGAGATGCCACATTGTGACCACTAATAGCTAAAGTTTGTGCCCATTAAATTTTCATATGCATTATTCTCATGTGTATTTAGGTCAGTGGAAGCGAGGCAGATGGAAGTTTTTCGAAAAACATTGATTACTAGTGGGGTTCAAACAATCTCCACACCCTTGGCTGATGAAGACAAGTAATCAATCAGGGTCTTCACCAGATGACCGGGTGAGGAAGTGAATGAATGAGCGAGTGCCGCGAGAGCGGATATCAGGAACATATCATTTTTAGGTCATGTTTGGGATGAGATTACTCCATGGGGGACTAATTGTTGTAGCATTGCCAAAATATGGAGAATGCTTTCAAATTGTAAACGTTCCATTGAAATGAATGGGAATTTATGGGAACAGCTGGAAGGAAAAAAGGCTTTTGTAAGACAGGGAATTGAAATATTGTTGGGGAACATTTATTTGTGCAAATCCCTAACTGTGACAAGAAAAGTACAGTGATACCACGGTTTATGAACCCCTTGGTTTATTAACTTTTTGGGTTAAGAACGTTAAATTTATGAAAATTTTACCTTGGCATACGAACTTTACCTTGGCATAGGAACTTTTTTCGTACACGGAGCTGCCTCAATGAGTGATGTGTCGTTCGCGAACGAGCCCGTTCTTCTAACAACAAAATGGCAGCTGACTGTTTTTGTCTCCTATTCCCCGCCCCCTGTCTTTGGTTAAAGCCACGTGTTTGGTCAAGAACGCAGCAGTGAGGACTGAGTGTAGACTGCAGGGTTAAAATATCCCATCAATCAGGCTCCACAAACAACCCGCACAAGGCATCTGTACACTTGATGCAAAAAGCTATCAACCCAGCTTAACAGAACATAATTGATGAGGAACTAGATAAAATGATAACAGAAAAAGCACCTACAAGGGATCATTCCTCAAGAGGGTGAAAGGATAAGGTTACATTCTTCATCAAGTGTTTAATGCTGACGAAACCGGGCACTCCATTCCATCAAGCCATCAATGACCATCACAAAGGTAAATAAAACTTATAATATCATAGAACATTTATTATACATAAAATAAGGTATATTTTGTGAAGTTTTAAGGCTTAGAAAATTAGAAAGTTGAAAATCGTGTTTTATGGGGACCTGGGAACGGATTATTCTCATTTTAATGGTTTCCTATGGGAAATTAATTTTTGGGATACACGCTTTTCACCTTACACACTCTATCGTAAGCCAAGGCATCACTGTACAGCGATACCTTGGCTTACGAACTTAATTGGTTCCCAGAAAGTGTGTGTCAGGTGAAAAGTAATAATAATAGATTTCATTTATAAGCGCCTTTAAAAACTCTCAAGGTCACTTTACAGTCAAAGGATAAGTTTTTCTGTGGGTGAGCAGCGGCAGCCACACACGCCAGCGGTATTCCAAACATTAATTTCCCATAGGAAACCTTTAAAATGAGAATAATCTGTTCCCAGCTCCCCATAAAACATACTGTTCAACTAAATAAGCCTAAAAACTACAGACAATATACCTTATTTTATGTATAATAATGTGCTATGGTATTGTAATTAAAGAAATCAACTGTATTATATAATAAAGTTGTTTTATTTACCTTTGTGATGGCCGTTGATGGAATGGATAGCTTTTTGCATAAAGTGTCTCAAGAAGCTCTGGGTTGTACATCTTAGAAGTTGTGATATTGCGACAGCAACAGATGCAGGCAGACACACTAGAAACTTCATTAATAGCTGGTTCCCTTGCTTGTATCTTCTCTTCAAATTGTACAGATGGCTTGTGTGGGTTATTTGTGGAGCCTGATTGATGGGATATTTTAACCTTGCAGTCTACACTCTGCCTTTGAACTGTCACTAAAGGTGAAACGAGTCCAAATTTAACTGTTTTCTATCCATTTTCTCACCATTTCACTTTAGTTTTTTTGTTTCAAGCTCTGTCGTCTCCCTTTTGTGTGTGTGTGTGTGTGTGTGTGTGTGTGTGTGTGTGTGTGTGTGTGTGTGTGTGTGTGTGTGTGTGTGTGTGTGTGCGTGCGATTCTGTTTCTGTAACCCCTCTCCCCGCTCACTGCTGTGTGTGTCCTGCTGCGTGTGTCTCCCCGCCCTCCTCTAAAACGGATCTTGACCAATCACGTGCGGCTTTAACCGAAGACTGGGGACAGGGAATAGAGGACAAAAAAAAAGTTGGGCGCCATTTCCAGCTCCTTGTTAGGAGTGCCAAGAACCGGCTCATTCGCGAACGACACATCACTAATTGTGGCGCTCCGTGTGTTTCTCAAAAAATAGTTTGTATGCCAAGATTATATTCTGTCGAATTTAACGTTCGTAAGGCAAAATTTTTGTTAGCTAAAGCGTTCGTAAGCCAAGGTATCACTGTACTTTAATTTCATGAACAGGCCAATTTTTGAGATATTTAATTGTCAGCCTGTCACTTTTTTCACGTAAGTGTGGTATACGCTGCCACACCTGAAAAGTGAAAAAAATTTCGCCACCAGCATACAGAAATCCCCTTTCATTAAATTGAATTTGGAATGGATGTCTGCTTATTCCAAAACAAAACGATGTGACAATAGCCATGAGCTAATTTCACACGTTGTCATGGAAACAGGAGCTAACAACACACAGAGAAATTTAAATCACATTTTAAGATGCCTTTTTTTCTCTTGCATTTAATATTGTTATATACTTCACCCTAGTGAAAGCATACACGCACGGTGAAGTTGACTTTGTTGGCTCTGTGTGTGTATCTTGATTTATATACACCCACATTTGGCCGAGACGGCTAATATTTTCACATTACGTATGTCACTTTTATCATTTTTGTTTCCTTTGACCTTTGCCACTGTATGTACAGAAGCTCTCCGAGTTCCATCTGTCGATCTGTTCATTATTATTATTAACACTGGAAAAAAATAGAGAGAGTAAGATGCACACAGGCGCATTCAGAGATTCACAGGATTTTAGCGATGCACGCTACACTGGCAAAAAAAAAAACTCAAACAAAAAATGTTCAATTATTTTGGCATTGATGCTTTGGTCACAAAATACTGACACTTTTTGTTTTGTTTGCACTTTTTTTGTTGTTGTTGAGGAAATTCCCAGTCATAGTACACCCCGAACATTCGAGTACAGAGAAAAAAAAAAAAAAAAAAAAAAACACACAAAACAAAAAGGTAGGTGTGTTGTAGTCCCGTCTTTGCACCTCCTCCCATGCAGTCCCTTTAAGAGGCACAAATTCCTTTATAAATTATGTGACTGTGAATGAGTGGCGAGGGGGAATGAGCAATGGGGGAAATGGGGTTGGTGGGCCCATCAACCCTTTTGCGAACATGTTCTGCAGCACAGCTGCTGCAGAACTTTCCTCTGGCAGAGATTGTTCTTTTTAACCAGCACGCAGAAACTGCCTTCCGCCCAAGATTCTTCATTTGCTTTCCACAGACCAGGAAGGAGAGAGAAGAAAAAAGAGAGATGGAAGACACAGAAAAAAAAACAATTGATTGGTCAGGAGATGGGAAGTTGGAGTGATTGAAGGAATGCCAAGAGGAAAAGGGAAACATTTGAGAGAAGAGAAAAAACAAACAAACAAAAGTCAAACAATTAGAAAATTGACAACTTTTGGCATCAAGTATTTTCAGGAACTTCAGGTAAGATGTCACATGAGATCTGAGGCTGGAGTGACAGACACTTCTGTACAGTATCAGACAGTTCCACATTCCCAACTATGAATGAATGAATGGTCATGTGAAATCAACCATCCTACTTTACCTTTTTCATTTGATTCTTTCATACATATTTCTTGGCTGAAAGCTTTTCTTATTCAAAAAGTGGCTATAATTATGTTTTACTACTGTGTGGTATTCTGATCTGGATTACATACAAATACAAATTGTATTGTGGCAGTTGCAACAGTCATAACAATTAACCCTTTGACCCTATAGTAATCCTGTAACCAACTACCCTGTGACGACGCCAGCGGTTAGGCTTCTTGAAATTGCTGTGTTTTATATTCTTACGTTGAATAAATTTAAGGGCCTCATTATGCTTGAGAACGCAACCATTTTGCAGTCACGTCCATATCGGAACAAAATGGCAGAAAATTGCCCGCCAATATCTCTTTTGCCAATTGAAACCAAATTGTGTCAAAAATTACGACAGCCAGTAATCGCAATCACAACAAGGGCAAAACTTGGCTGGTGGACACTTCACCTTCTTTTGTATGTTTGTCGAATCGTCAATTGCTTAAAAAAAATTATGTAATGGACGTGAACAGGTGCTAGTGGTACTAATTGAAATTAATGACTTCACTCTGCTGTCATTTATAAAAAAATGTTGCCAACTATTTGTGTAGACCAAGGATGTCAAATTATTTTTTGGCCATAACATTGTAGTTACGGTTTCCTCTCTGGGGCGTTATGAATTTGGGGAAGACATTAGAATGTTTCATCCCTTCCACATATTACATATAGACTGCACAACAAATTAATGAATAACTAGGTTTCAAATTTGCAGTCAAAAATAATGACTGTTATTGTGCTTTACGTGGAACAATTTTCATGGAATTTCACAAGTTTGGTTTGCCTTCACGGGCCAAATAAAATGATGTGGTGGTCCTTGACTTTGACACCTGTGGTCTAGACAGTAAGATTTGTAGGCAAATACGTACCCTTGGGTACACATTGGTCTGTAAAGGACAAAACAATGTGTCAAGGGTACATGTAATATGTACCCTACAAAAGGTACACATCTTAAGAGTCACTCTGTTTTCTGACAGTGTAGTGTAAATCCAGCCTCAGATTGATGTTTTTAACGAAAAAAAAAAAAAAAAAAAAAAAAAAAGAACAAAAATACAGGGGTTGCATTTACGGTCTAAAAGAAACACCACACAGAGAGAAAGTGAAGCCATGCTTCCATCAAGCAGCACAGTGCAACAGACTTTGCCTTGGTTTGGTAACATTAACTTATTCACTGCCATTCACAAATTTAATCGAGAATTGAAAATATGACAGAGCGCCATTAGCGAATTTGTTCAGGGTTTTTTTTTTTCATGCTTGGTTGCCGAGCGTTGGCCATGGCCTCTGGCAATGTTTTTTCTTATCCACAGGGGGGCAGCATTCCCCTTTTCCCATGTCAGCGCTTTGTTACAGTTCCAGATGTTGTTAAAGCGCTATATAAACCAATATGTATGTACAGTATTGCATTGTATTTTGGACAGCCGCCCTTATTTCAAGCTTATATAACTCCGGACCCATGTAATTTAGGAATTAACTATTTTTCCTGATGAACGAGGAGAGTCTAAGGTTTCTTACCCTGCATTGAATGTTTATGCAGTTCTAAAACTCAATATTCTGTGAGTCCTGGAATTTGAGTGACAATGACACTGGAGTGGACACATTTTTGCATGTCTGGCAGTGAATGAGTTAACCTAGCATCGTTTCAACCGCTTTGGGAACCCAAAAGTGCCTTTTGAGAATGAAAACGAAAAGAAGAAAAACTGAACTACTTGGTAGAAGTGTGAAGCAAAAGTTAGAAGCAGAAGCAAATAGTTAAAGAATATTTCAGGGATGCGGAATAAGTCCACCTTGTTGAGACACTATCATAGAGTACCCCAGAAAGTGTTTGTCTTCATAAAATTAATAAAAACACAGTGTCAGTGATGGATGCGATGTTAGTGGCGTTGAGCACAAGCACGGTCAGAGATGCTAGACACACACAAAAAATGGCTGTTCACACTTGAAAAAAGTGTTTGGTATGTGGTTAGTGAGGACCCTCGGAACTACAACGATTTAGAATCAGAATCACAAAGCCTTCAATAGTCCAACAATTGGGATTTTTTTCTTTAGCCAGAGAGAAGATGAAACTCAGAAATTCAATAAAACTGAAATAGCAACTGTGATGGCAAGAATAGCACATTGTATTGTAAATGATTTAAATGATCACTTGTTTGAAACCATGTTGAAAGGCCCATTCTAAAATGAGCACAACTGCATTTACAAAGTAAATTTAAAACTCTGGAACTGTTAAAAATTCATAGCTTTGAATTAATAAATATGCACACAAATTAATGAATATGTTTGCATTTTCTAATGAAAAAGTAATGTAAATTGATTTTAACAAATAAATATATATATATATATATATATATATATATATATATATATATATATATATATATATATATATATATATATATATATATATATATATATATATATACACGCAGTGCTTTTGTGTGTGTGTCGAAGGGTGACTTTTTAAGATCATCTTTATAAATAGTTGACTCAACAAAGAAAAGGCAACTATTTCCTAACTATTTATAAATGAATCATTATAATTTGTGATGAAATATACTTTTGCTTTAAATTGTTTTAATGTGTTTGAATTATTTGAAATCTTCCTTGAACAGTCTTGGAGTTTCAAGGGTCCACTTTTGACCGTTAGAAGCATGCAGTTGCGTGAGTTTGTTAAACACCTTTTGGACGTGCAAGCAGAAGCTTTGCGTACAACGAGTGGGATAAGAAAAAGATGAAAACTCACCATCTTTGCAGATGGTGCTGACCACGCAGGCTCCCACCTCCAGATTGTAACCGCTGACACAGCTGCTGCAGTTCCTCTCACCGGGCCCCAAGCACTCATAGCAGCTATGGTCACACCTGACCAGGGCAAAAATGTACTCACTTAGGTACAACACAGTATCTTTCGACTGTGGATTATTCCCTCTCAGTCTAAATGACTTTAAAACTACTGAGGGAAATACAGTTGGACAATGTCACCGAGTAGATGTGGAACCACATGCGCCATTACAGGATTCCCAAATGCAAAATTAAGTGAGAAACGCCCACAAATCCGTAAACAAAGCTCAGTTTGTGGAAAATGGATGTCAAAGGTACCGATAATCATTTGGCAGTATTTCAAACTCCCTCCATTTTGCATCATGCCGGTCATTAGGGTCACAAATGCCTTGGAGCATATTGGAGCAAAATAAAGTAACTGTATTATCTATCATACTACAGAACACGTTGAACAAATGTTACAGCAGGTCTGCTTGATTATTTGAAATGAGACCAAAGCTAAGGCAGCAACATGGAGACTGTGGTGTTAAAAATAACTTACTTCTTACAGGACCTCTGCACTTGGCCTCCTTCGATTGTCTGCTCTGACAAGTAGTAGCCGTTGCTGCAAGTAGATACACAACGCCAGTCCTCCAGCAGGTAGCCGTCCGCGCACTTGGTGCATGCCTCGATACCCGTGCCTTCCAAATAATAAAATCACATAGTTTTTGGAACTTGGTGTTTCCTTGAGTTGCAAATCTTAACATCTTACCCGCGCAAGTGGCACAAGCGCGGTGGCAGGGCTCACAAGTTCTCCGATGGCCGTTGTAGTAGGAACCAGCGTCGCATGTCATCTGACATTTGTTACCTTGTAAACTGGACATAAAACACTCGTTCATATTTTAGCAAGCAGGTACCTACTGTATGAGGGTGGAGGCCTTTGGACAAAATGCATTTTAGGTAGCAGTAAATTAGATTACAATTTATGTTACCCGCCTGAGGACGGACCACTGCTGCAGAATGGACACTTTTGGAGATTAATATCGCAGCATGCAAGGCAAACCAAGATTGCAGCATTAAAGGCAAGACTAATGGACACTGTGGCAATATATTATTCTGAAATATTACCCTATTTTCCGAATAATAAGGCACGCACAATTGCCTTGATTTTCTTCAAAAGATGACCCTGCGCCTCATACACAGGTGCGCCTTATATGTGAAGTAATATTGAGCCACAATAATAATAATAATAATAATAATAATAATAATAATAAATTTCTAAGCGCCTTTCAAAACTCTCAAGGTCACTTTACAGTCACATGCGTTCACTCAACCCGGAAGTAACTCAAATAGATAGAAAGCTAGCCAGCTAGCTAACAGATAGCTAATAGAGACCCAGCTAGACAGCTAGCTAGCTAGCTAAATAGCTACATAGCTAGCTAGGTCTCGCAACTACTTTCAGCACCCATCGACTCCATTTCCCGCCCGTAGAAGTAGTGGGTAAACCCCAGCCTCTACTGTAGTGCCTTATAATGTGGTGTGCGTTATAATAGGAAAACTTTAGATATTATATTGGGAAAACCTTTTTCATTCATTCAGGGTGCGCCTTATAGTCCGTGCGTCATATATATGGAAAAAGTTTGAAAATACACCGTTCACTGGGGGTGCACTTTATACTCCGGAGCACCTTATATACCAGAAAATACAGTATTCTCAAACGTTTTCCATATATAACGCACACCAGACTAAAAGGCGAACCTTCTATAAATGAAAAGGGTTTTTCTAATATAATATATAAATAGTTAAAAGCCTTCCAAATATAAGGCCCACCACATTATAAGGCGTTACAGTAGTAGAGGCTAGGCTTATGCATGGCCCCTTATACAGGGGAAATGGAATCAGTGGCTGCTGAGAGTAGTTGCAAGAACTGTTATGGCTTAATATTACTTCACATATAAGGCGCATCTGCGTATAGGGCGCAAGTTCATACACCGGAAAATACTGTACTCAGCAAGTGCCTCATTATTTTTGGCCTTTATACTTTATACCTTATTTATACTAATAAAGATGGTGCTATGTCATCACCATCCATCCATCCATCCATCCATCTTCTGCCGCTTATCCGGGATCGGGTCGCGGGGGCAGCAGCTTCAGTAGGGAAGCCCAGACTTCCCTCTCCCCAGCCACTTTTTCCAGCTCGTCCTGGCGGATCCCGAGGCGTTCCCATGCCAGCTGGGAGACATAGTCTCTCCAGCGTGTTCTGGGTCGTCCCCGGGGTCTCCTGCCAGTGGGACATGCCCGGAACACCTCGCGAGGGAGACGTCCCGGGGGCATCCTAATCAGATGCCCGAGCCACCTCATCTGGCTCCTCTCGATGTGGAGGAGAAGCGGCTCGACTTTGAGCCCCTCCCGGATGACCGAGCTTCTCACCTTATCTCTAAGGGAGAGCCCGGACACCCGACGGAGAAAGCTCATTTCGGCCGCTTGCATCCGGGATCTCGTTCTTTCGGACACAACCCATAGCTCGTGACCATAGATGAGGGTTGGGACGTAGATCGACCGGTAGATTGAGAGCTTTGCTTTTTGGCTCAGCTCCTTCTTCACCACGACAGATCGGTACAAAGTCCGCATCACGGCAGACGCCGCACCGATCCGCCTGTCGACCTCTCGATCCCTTTCACCCTCACTCGTGAACAAGACACCCAGATACTTAAGCTCCTCCACTTGAGGCAAAATCTCCTCCCCGACCCGGAGAGGGCACTCCACCCTTTTCCGACTGAGAACCATTGTCTCAGATTTGGAGGTGCTGATTCTCATCCCAGCGGCTTCACATTCGGCTGCGAAACGCTCCAGCGAGAGTTGGAGAGCTCCACTTGAAGGCCCCAACAGTACAACATCATCTGCAAAAAGCAGAGATGCTATACTGAGGCTACCAAAACGGAAACCTTCAACGCTTCGGCTGCGCCTAGAAATTCTGTCCATAAAGGTTATGAACAGAATCGGTGACAAAGGGCAGCCTTGGCGAAGCCCAACCCTCACTGGAAACGATTCCGACTTACTGCCGGCAATGCGAACCAGACTCTGACATCGGTCATATAGGGACCGAACGGCCCGTATCAGCCGCTCCTGTATTCCATACTCCCAAAGTACCCTCCACAGAACTCCACGAGGGACACGGTCAAACGCTTTCTCCAAGTCTACAAAACACATGTAGAGTGGTTGGGCGAATTCCCATGCGCCCTCGAGGACCCTGCTAAGGGTGTAGAGCTGGTCCACTGTTCCGCGGCTGGGACGAAAACCACACTGTTCCTCCTCAATCTGAGGCTCGACTTTCCGACGGACCCGCCCCTCTAGGACCCCTGAATAGACCTTTCCGGGGAGGCTGAGGAGTGTGATCCCTCTGTAGTTGGAACACACCCTCCGGTCCCCCTTTTTAAAAAGGGGGACCACCACCCTGGTCTGCCAATCCAGAGGCACTCTCCCCGATGACCACGCAATGTTGCAGAGAGCCCCACAACATCCAGAGCCTTTAGGAACTCCGGTCGGATCTCATCCACCCCCGGGGCCTTGCCACCGAGGAGCTTTTTAACCACCTCGGTGACTTCAGTCACAAGGATCGGAGGGCCCACCTCGGAGTCCCCAGACACTGCTTCCTCCAAGGAAGGCGTGTTGGTGGAGTTGAGGAGGTCTTCGAAGTACTCTGCCCACCGGTTCACGACGTCTCGAGTCGAAGTCAGCAGCGCCCCACCCTCACTGTACACAGTGTTAGTGGTGCACTGCTTTCCCCTCCTGAGACGCCGGATGGTGGACCAGAATTTGTCATCACCGTGCTGATGTTTTATTGACGTTTTTTTAAAGGAAAGCAGGAGGTCACACTGACTTTGACTTGACTTTGACTCACAAACATTTGCATTGTACTGAAAAAACCAACAGGAGGTTGAAAATACCTTGGCAAACTGCTCGTGTGTCAGATGATGTTTAACTTTGCAGATGGACCGAATGTTCCGTTTCCCCACTTTGAAAAACACTACAAATGTATGGCGGTATAGGCCAGCTTTTTGATGAAAGTCTAGCCAATGATGCCTGGTGTGTGTTTGCGGTGAGGACTTCTTTCAGCACCGTGCTCAGCTGAAAAACAGCTGTTCTGCATTAGCTGGGAATTCCAAGAAATCATCTGGACCCCTCTTCACCCCGACTTTCCGACAGACAGTGTATGTGTGCGTGAATGTGTCTGGACTGAGGAAATGATGGCTCCTTAGGCCGTGTGGCTAACTTAAACGTCTTAAGAGATGAAAGCGTCTTCAAAAAAGCCGAGCAGAACACAAAATGGCTCATCTTGGTGTGTGGGTCCGGGCTTGAAGTGGCTTGCTGGGTCATAGAGTGAAAGACTGTCCACTTCATAGAGACGCCCCAACAGCTGCTGACAGTGTATTTTTCCAATTTTAAACAGCTTCCCGGGGCCTTAATAACATGGAAGCACCCAAAAAGGACTGAAAATGAATAATAATAATCAATTGAAACAGCGTTAATTTGTGTCAACTTCCGCAGAAATAATAGGAATACGTTTTTCTTTACAAATGTGTGAATAAAAGCACAGAGCGTCGATGTGTATGTGGAACTGTCACGGTTTGGATTTGAAGCGGATTTACGTGGGGCAGCAGATGTGAGACAATTTATTTCGTCAATGGATGCTTCATGTTTGCTTTCAACATTTAGCTTGTAGCAGACATGCACATTCCACCATGATGTCCCTGATCCACTTGTGAAAATGATGCTTTGATCCTCTTCATGCAACAAAGAGGGTGTAGAAAGTGTTTAAGATTGAATGACTGTGTCTTTTGTGTTGTGTCAGATTATTTGTTATTTAGTTTGTTGTTGTTGTTTTTACTTCAAGATGGAACCACGAAAGTGGCTGCCTTTACAGCAATTCCTGTATTGGTTGTTCTACTTCTGCCTTTCCTTTCCTCTTACTTTCATGACTTTGCTGTTGTGAAATGTAAATTAGTAGGTAAATACTATTTTAATTAAATAACATGGCTGGTGTTAGCTTTCTCTCTTGTAGAACCTGTTGTGGGCAGCAAAATCAAAGTGGATCAGTTGAAATATTAAATAAATTGTTTCCATGGTGTATAGAATTGAAAATGGCTAGACAAAGATTTTCTAACAATTAAGTTATGTTTTTATTTAAGTTTCATAAAACTTCCCATCAGAGGTGAGATTGGTGTTGTGGGCAATGCAAATTTTTCAGATTGCTTTGAATCCCCACGGTGGTGTCTGTCTGGACACTGGTGTCACAATGTAAAAATAGCGACGAGGTCAAGAAAAAAGTCGCGGAAATGATAAGTTGCGTGATTTTAAATCTTCGAATGCTTCAGAAAATGAAAAAAAAAATGTGAATGTTGAACTGTGAATATACGTTTGATTATTGTTGAGTTAAGTTTTTGGAGCTCACCTGGTTCCCTGTTTACATTCTGTGCAGAAATTGGAGGTGGTGCATTTCTTGCAGTTCTCCGGACATCTCCTGCAAATGTTGGAATCTGCAAGACACCAGACAAGAATGTCACATAGACACACACATACACAAATGCACTTGCACAGACACAGATAAATAATATTTCATCCGGGGAGTGAAGGAAGTAAGCAGAAAATGAGCAAAACAGCAGGAAGTGTCAGGATTTGGGGGGTGGAAAAGTGGAGAGGCGCAACAGCTGGGGAACCAAGACGACGATGACCCATACAACACATGGACACACACACTCACTCTCCTCTAAGACACATTCATAAAACATTAGAACTGCTCTGCTATCCCAACAGCAGGGCAAGAATATTAAAAGTCCGACCAAACTTTTCAAGTTATAAAATATAAATCTAGTAATGTGGCCGTCCGCCATCTTGTTAAAATGTTATAATAATGAAATGAGTGTTGCAAATACCTCTAAAATCCTCCATAACAAATGAAGCCATAAAAACACAATTGATGACTTAAACCCATGGTTTATCTACTCCCACACTGTTCTTCTCACGAATAATGGTCACTTTGCGAAAGTTATTTTACAGCAAGCAATGCTGTTTTAAACATCGTGGTAATTTTAAGAGGTCCCAGTGGATTGTCCGTTCTTATGAGTTTATCTAAAAATTAAAGATTAGTGGCTATTTTGTGAGAGTATCAGAGAATTGCTTCCCTGGGGGACAAGATACAACGACGGGATCAATTTCAGCAATGTGCGACAGTACATTCCTTGAAACATATGAACAGTTGCTAGTTCATTTGTCAAAAAAATCACAAAGTTTCAAAACTAGCCGCTTCTATTTTGTGGGCTAGCAAACACATTCCATTGCTATGTCCTCAGATAAACCAAAACGTAGTTTACAGGACCTTAAAGGACAACCGACGTCTCCAGACAAGTTGTGTCCATAATTTGTAAAATGGCTTCAAATGACTTCTACTGAGTGTATTTTACAAAGATTCCACCGCATATAGCTATATTTTACGTTTTAAGACTCGCGCTGAATATTCAGGAAGTCTTGGTTTTGAGTTGGTGAAGAGTCCATACGTGACGTCACTAAAGGACCGCCCTTTACTGTAAAAAAGACGCATTGTAGCAGTCCTTCCATCACATCAATGTATTTTGCTGTACTTGTTTGGTCTGGGGACCGTATTGCACCCAAAAGCCGCCAGAAGAGGGCGTCCAAGCTCCATATAAGGAATTTATCAGCCTGTGGAAACGGAGGTGGCCAAAGGAGGTCGCCATATTGTGCCTCTTTTTCGTTGAGACATCTCCCCTCAATGTTGCCTCATAATGGCACGGAATAAATTTTTTAATCGATTGCAAACATGTATGCTTTCCTCTTCAGAACTATTTGAATCATATTCATAACTGGATGTGTAACAAGAAAGCATATTCTCCGAATCTGAAGCCATTGTTTTGATTTGCAGCAATGCAAGACGTCTTGGCGTGACGTCACGAATTAGGGGCGGGACTTTCTGAAAATGCCCAATTCGCAGCTCAATTTTTTGCAGATTTTGGAGACTTTCAGTCATTTTTATTGGTGTTTTGCATTTGAATAAAAATATCATACTGCGTGTTTTGGGTATTTTAGATGCTAATAAACATTTTTCTGATGTCAGTAAAGAAACAAAAAAGTGACGTTGGTTGTCCTTCAAGGCTTATTTAGTAGAAAATTATGTTTTATGGGGACCTGGGAATGGATTATTCTCATTTTTAATGGCTTCTTATGGGAAATAAATGTTTGGCAGATGATCTTTTCGCGTTACACACTTTCTGGGAACCATTTAAGTTTGTAAACTGAGGTATCACTGTAGCACAAAAAAATGTCTGGCCACATCCATTGACCATACCACATTTGAAAAAACCCAATGTTTAAGAAGAGGGTACTGACACGTGTATATGTGGCAGGTGGATTTTCAGAGAAAGTGAGGCTGTGTCTATATTCGCAGGCTGTTATCTGAAATTGAACCACCCCACCTCCCACCCCGTATTACGATTTGGCATCAACCATGTAATCCGATAAACACAAAACTTGGTAAGTGTTCATGACGAACTGCACAACAAGCAATAAATAACCAATTCTGTGAAGTGCATGAAACTTTGATAATTTGCCTTGAAACACGGACCTTACCCCTCCACCCTGCCCAACTCTTTTATTCCCCCACACCCACCCAGACTAGTCAGTAACAAATGTTCAGGTATCACTTTTTACAACTAAAATGTATGTTTTTTCTTTTTTTTAACGGCACAAATTTCAACAGCCCTCCTCAAGAAAGGCCCCATCCAACACTGTGGGCCATTAGGATTCCTTTCAGGTTGTTGTCAGCCTGAAGCAAATGGAGTCATTTACCGCAAACACAGTGCGGGGTGAAAAAGAGGGAAAGTATCTACAACATCTTTGGCCCGAGGAAATGTTATGATTGAACTTGGACACAAAGGCAACGTATCTGCTGCCAGGATGCTGGATCGGCAGCAGACCAATAAATCGAGCGAATTATTACATGATCCTTTTTTGGTCTCGTTCCATTTTTATCGCAGTTCATCAATCTCGTTTCGGGTCAATTCAGGATAAAGTAGCGTGTATATACACGACAAGTTTGAAAGACATGCTCATTTTACAATTTAAAACCAATCTGTCAACAAACATGAGAAACCCAAGCTGAGTCTCTGAACATTTGGCTCATTCCAACCCCCCCGCCACCCAAATAAAATGAAACATTGTCTCGTTCACATTGCAAACTAAATTCTACCCACATCTTAAATTGTGATGAATGTTGTTAATGCGTATGAAAATCCAATTGACATCATTGTAATATAAAGAGCAACACATCTTGCGATAGACTGCGGGATGTACACAAATACATATACAGATACATAATGCCGATTAAACTGAAAAGTGGAAGCGAGTTGAGTGTAGCATGAAGTGAGGTCATGTATGATAAGTTCTGCTTCATACGGGTGTGTTTTGCTTTTTCCATGGCCCCTTACCGTGGTCGAGGTAAAAAGCATCGCCACAGTTAGCCACACAGGTATGGGAGCCTTCATTGAGGTGGAATCCGTGCCTGCACGTGGTACACTGGTCACTGCGGCTGCCCATGCAGGTTTCACACAACGATGAGCACTTCTTGCAGCGCTTCTTATCATCGCGAAAGAAGCCACTTGGGCACTCGGACACGCACATCCTGAAAAAAAAGTCATATTTGAAAGTGTTTTTCTTTCCTAGAAATAGTAGCTATCTCACAGTCGAGGGTGTTGGTCTGTGTTCATGCACTGCATACGGTAGTGCTTCTCAAATATTTTATGCTGAAAAAAACACATTGATCTTTCTGTAATCTTCAACCTGCGCACCGAGACTTGACATTAATGAGAGTCTGATGATTTTATTTTATTTTTTTGTTGATTTTGAGCAATTTCAGATCTAACATTTTAACAGCGTGTTAATTGAGTGATTTTAAATATTTTGTTAATGCAGAATTTTTTTTATATATATTTGAAATGTTTCATCAGGGAATTGGTTAACATACGACTTTCTGAAAAATTAATTCTTTAATAACATCGTAACTCCTAAAATTTCCTGCAAAGGGACCACCGCTGATCTAGAACAATTATTGCTAGTAATGAGGACTTTTTCATTCAGGAGAGAAAAAAATGGTGAGTCATTGCACTCACTGACACTGGCTCACTGACTCGCTCACTGACTCGCTCACCGACTCACTGACTGACTCACTGGCTAACTCACTGACTGACTCACTGACTGACTCACTACTCACTCACTACTCACTCACTGACTCATTTACTCATTGACTCTGACTCTCTGACTCACAAAACACCCACACCACTAATGAGGGCTCATCAAGCACCCCCTGCGGTGGTGCAGAAGGGCACCGCCCCTCCAGGGCAGGCTGACGGCAGGGCGACATGCCATGCGCCCTCATTCTGGCTCTTCTACCTTTTATGAGCGCAGAGCCCAGCTGACACAATGGCAATTAGCTCACACGTTCATCCAGAAGGGATGCTAAAGTTGCACACGATGATGAACAAAATGAGGTTAACGAAGAAGCTTTTACTCTGCTACCATTTATTTTTTTATGCTTTCAATACAGTAAAATAGGACAGTAGCCAATACAAAATCTAAACAATAAAGGGGAATGTAAAAGAATTATTTTACTTAATATATTGTGGGTGCAGCTCAGTGAGTGGTATCACAAGCTGATATTGAGTTGGCCGGTTTGTCTATGTTGTGGCCGACAGCTGCTGCTTGTGAGTGTTGTCATTTTGTATTGGGTGTTTGGCTGTGTTTCCCTTGTAATGAATAGTTAAAAGGGTCAGAAGCAACTGTGCCTTTCCTTGCCAAAATGCAAGTACATCACACAATATTTCTACACGGCTGTCATCGAATCCATATTGTGTTCTTCCATCACCGTTTGGTTCGGGGCCGCCACAAAAATGGACAAAATCCGACTTCAACGGACAGTTAGGACGGCGGAAAAAATCATTGGCACCGCCCTACCCACTCTCGAGGACTTGCACACTGCAAGAATCCAAACTAGGGTGCGGAAAATCCTACTGGACCCTCCGCACCCTGCCCACCACCTTTTCCAGCTACTCCCCTCAGGCAGGCGCTACCGATCCATGCGCACCAAAACCAGCAGACATTTAAACAGCTTCTTCCCCCAAGCCATTAACTCTTTAACCATCTAACTCTTTCAACAGTAGCCCAAATGGAACTGTATAGTGCCACTTCGCAATTTTTTGATGATGATACTCGTGCAGTGTGTTCTACCGGAAACAAATTCCTTGTGTGTTCCACATACTTGGCAATAAAGATGCTTCTGATTCTGATATAATTTCTTATATTTACCCATATTTTGTCCTATGTTTGTGTATTTGCTGCAGGATGACAATATACAGCAGTATCCCATTTTGTGTTGCTGTGTTTTTTCCATCTGTGCAAGACAAACATTTCCTGTAATCTTAATGTGAGCATTCAGACCTGGTGTTGTTCTTGAACTTGAGGAAGTAATGCAGACAGTTGATACAATGATGTGGGCCAGGTCCTTCGCAACCATGCTCATTGCATTCGGAATCACAAGGACCTGCCAAGAAACACACACAATCAATTACAATCCAATGCAATGTGATCAAGATTCAAACCGACCGACCGACCGTTGTACTCTTCTGTGAACTCTTCATCAGTGGGCGCCACGGCATCAGTCGATCTGGGCTCAACAGACATGCTGCGTAAGGACGAGTATGGGTGTACCGAGGTCCCGTACAGCACCAGTGACCACTCCTTCAGCTTGCCTATGAACACAACACCACCTTCAATGCCAGGATGCTTTGGCATGTATCAGATTGTTAGCTCTTAACATTCACAAGCGGTAGCAATTTATTGTGAACCCATTTCAATTCTGTGTAACTAGTGACAAACGAATTTCACAATACAGTATCAACATAGTGATGTATAGGCTTATTGTGTCAACTTTTAAATATAAGAACTTACAGCCTTCATTAACAAAGTTGACAAAACACAGAACAATAACAAAATTCAATGTACTTCTGGCATGTAATAAAGTTTGAAAAGGCTCTAGAAATTTCAAAATGTGAGCCACACATGCACACACATTAATAATGTACAGTAAAATATTCACTTGTGTCTTCTATAGCAGTGTTTCCATACCAGGCACTTTTTGGCTGCGTAGCTGAGAAGGGGAATCATAAATCTCCAGCACCCAGTCACCCGCTGCCTTCTCCCCCCAGCAGTGGGTGGTCATGAACTCCCAGTTCTTAAACCCCTCCATGGAGTGATCAAACAACCTACGTGTCGAGTACATCCAAAGACACAAAAGCAGTAAATTATATCAGATGAGGTAAGGATTCAAGCACTTTGTGTCCTAGCACATCTCTTCCAACACATTTGTTATTTTGCATGAGAACAGCTACTCTCTGAAGTTCTATTTATGCATTTTTAGACATCCACATTTATAGCTTCCTTGATCTTCAAATGTTGCTATGGTACTTTTTTCCAAAATGACTTTATTCTGTTTTATCCAGCCATTATCTGAACTGCTTCTCCTTACACGAGGGTCGCATGCGTACTGGCTAAACACAGCTGTCTTTGGGCAGCAGGCAGGGTGCACCCAGAAATAGTTGCCAGTCAATCGCACGGCATTTAGACAAAAAAATCTTTTGCTCTCAAAAGCACACCAAAGGATAATTTAGAATGTTCCATTAACTCACTATGCTTGCTTTTCAAATGTGTTCTTTTGACTTCAAGATGGTGCCGCGAGAGTGGCTGCCTTTCCAACAGCTCCTGTAGTTTGTTTTTCTATTTCCTTCTTTCCTTTCCACTTACTTTCATAATTTTGCTGCCGTGAAATGTAAATTTCTCCATTGCGAGACAAATAAAGGTACATGTATATCCAAGCCAATCCAAACCGGAGTAAATCACACACGCGTATGGACAGAGCATGCAAACTCCACATGGGAAGGGTGGAGCCCTGATTCGAACCCACGAACTCGGCACTGTGAGGCAGATACTGATCACTTGTCAACCGTGCACCCCTTTTGTGGATTAACTTGGATTTTCTCTACTTGGGGAAAAAACGCATTTTAGATTGTAATCATGTTCATCTTAACTGCCAGATGTGCAAAAATGTGTCCACTCCAGTTGCAGGGTTTTTGTCATTTTCACTCAAATTGCAGGACCCACAGAATATTGAGTTTTAGGACTACATAAATATATTCAATGCAGCGTAAGAAAACTTAGACTATTTTCTTTCATCAGGAAAAAAGAGTTAATTCCTAAATTATATGGGTCTGGAGTTATCTGATCTTGAAATGGGGGCTGCTGTACAAAAGGTAAATGCTGCCCCCTTGTGGGAGAGAAAAACATTGCCAGAGGTCTGACCAGCATTTGATCGGCACCCGCACGCAAGAAAAAACAAAACCCGAACAAATTCAGGAATGTCGCTCCACGTCATGCATTTCAATTCCCGAATAAATTCAGGAATGGCAGTGAATGAGTTAAAATATAAAAAATCCTATTGTTTGCATGGAATTATTTTTACATTTTAACACAAAATGTGAAAAGGATTTGGTAGATTTTTTTTTTTATTTAAATGATTGTTATTTGTATTTTAATTACCGGTAATACACAAATAATGTTCATAACTTCCACAGCACATCCTTTTCTACCTGTTGGACAGCAACTGAGATTTGGTCCCCGATGGTGAGGTGAGGTTGATTGACAGGTCTCCCCGGCGTGGGTGAGTGATGGTGATGCGCACCACCACGTGCTCCAGGTAAATCACATGGTGGTTAGGGTTGTCCGTGCAACCCGTCGCCTTGTACACTGAACGCACCACATGCTCTGGGCGGATTGTCCTGCAGCACAAGGATCATTTGTTTGTTAAATTAGATTAGATAACTATTTTTGCCTCGTTTTTCTATTTGTAGAGACTGTTATTTTTATTCTTTTGAATGTGTCTTGAAACTGAGAACGCATCGTAATAGCAAAGTGTGATGTTGGGCAGGCGTGCGGTTCCATCGCACGTCAAACAAGTTCACCAGCATCAGATGCGAAGCAGTCACGAAAGAGGCCGTGAAACCGGCGTCTGTTTGGCGGGCATCCACGCGCTCATGGAGGGCTGTGATAATCAAGACCATCTTTCTCAGTGTTATAGTAACAGCTGAGCCAATTTTGCATAGCTTCATAGAAAAGCCGCTGAGTTACACTTGCTGGAAAACACTTGGTGTGTGTCAAGCCGGCTGGAAAAAACACAAACTGATACTCTAATTTGCTTTATTGCAGCCCATTTTCCCCCGACCCCATGAAAGCTGCGGCTCTTTTTGAGGACTTAAAGCCAATGCAGATGGTTGCCATTGGGGAGGAAATTGCTTAGGGTGATTCCAAGCTGCGAATTTAACTAAGTATTCTGACCAAGTGTTTCTTTGAAATCAGAACAAAAAAAGGGGTGAACCTGCTGTTTTGCTTATCACATACATACCATGTTACAATACCAGATGTTCTTATAATTGCCGGACTAAATGACTTTAACGTGTGTACTAGTAGTCCTTGTGTGCCGGAATCACAGCCTCCAGACTTCCTGCTTCCTTCAACACTCCAGTGACAATAGAACTTGAAAGTTTGTCTTAAACAGATGCCCAACATTTTTTGGTATTATTTGAATAATTACAACTATTATAGACTGGTTGTAGCATCAATCGGACAAAATCTTTTGGACAACACTGTTGGGGCAATTCGCAATACGTTAATAATGGCAGAGGTCGCCGGTTCGCGTCCCGGTCCGGCCTCCCTGTGTGGAGCTTGCATGTTCGCCCCGGGCCCGCGTGCGTTTTCTCCGGGTCCTCCGGTTTCCTCCCGCATTAAAAAAAAATGCATCGCAGGCAGATTGGCCATTCCAAATTGTCCCTAGGTGTGGATGTGAGAGTGACTGTTGTATGTCTTTGTGTGCCCTGCGATTGGCTGGCAACCAATTCAGGGTGTCCCCCGCCTCGTGCCCGAAGACAGCTGAGATAGGCTCCAGCACCCCCCGTGACCCCAATGAGGAATAAGAGGTACGGAAAATGGATGGATGGAAATTAAACAGGTTATGATGACATTTCATGTCAAATAAAAGTGGAGTTCACAACAAAGTAAACTATTATGAAGAAAAAGAAAGTAACCAACATACAACACTGTGAAGTTAACATTACCAAACTGAAGTTGTATATTTAAAGTTTACTTTTTAAAATGTGACCTTCCTCTCTAATTCTACCTCAAAGGACAACCGACACCTGCGGACAAGTTGCGTCCATAATTTGTAAAATCACTTCAAATGACTTCTACTGAGTGCATTTTACAAAGATTCCACCACATATTGCTATATTTCATGTTTTAAGACTTGCGCTGAATATTAATGAAGTCTTGTTTTCGAGTTGATGACGATGCCCCTCGGAACGCCCATGACTGAGACAGCGACACACAATGCATTTTGGGTACTTTTTTTCATCTGAAAACACCGTGTTGATCAAGAAATTCGAAGATAAACTACATAAATAACGCGATGGTGAATCGTGTGGCAGCCAATTGCGGTAATACACATAAAGGTGTAAGTTTACACAAATTCCCAGCGGACATATCAGCCCATTTCATGTACTGGACGAAACGCAGCTTGTGTGCTATCTTGTGCATTTTCTGGCCGCTACATCGGAGTCCAGATATTCACCGGTTTCATTGCTTGGAGACGGCTCAAATTGATACGGAAGGACTTCTTTAATTGATTGCAAACATTTATGCTTTCCTCTTCAGAACTATTTGAATCATATTCATAACTGGATGAGTAACAAGAAAGCATCTTCTCCGAATCTGAACTCTCTGAAGCCATTGTTTTGATTCTGGAGCAAGGCAGTGTGTGGCCCATAGTGACGTCACGAACAAGGGGGCGGTTTTGAGACACTTTAAGTCATTTTTATTGTTTTTTTGCATTTGACTAAAAATATCAGCCTGCGTGTTTTGGGCATTTTAGATGCTATAAAACGTTTTTCTGATGTCAGTTAGAAAACAAAAAAGTAAAAATATGGTACATACATATTTATTTTCCTCCCTCTGTGAAAATTGACTATTTTTTAATCATTTTGGGTTAAAGTGCAGAGTTAGGTTTGATTGCCGCTGTACATCGCATGAAAATGGAGTCCTTGGAAAAATGTCACCACTGATTAAGGTCCATTTGAAGAATCCCTGCCTTACAAACTGGAGAGGTTGATGCGTTTGTTCAACAATTAAAGGACAACCGACGTCTCCGGACAAGTTGTGTCCATAATTTGTAAAATGGCTTCAAATGACTTCTACTGAGCGTATTTTACAAAGATTCCACCACATATAGCTATATTTTACGTTTTAAGACTTGCGCTGAATATTCAGGAAGTCTTGTTTTTGAGTTGGTGACGAGCCCGTACGTGACGTCACTACAGGACCGCCCTTGACCGTAAAAAAGACGCATTGTAGCGGTCCTTCCATCATGTCAATGTATTTTGCTGTACTTGTTTGGTCTGGGGACCTCGTGTTGCACCCAAAAGCCGCCAGAAGGCCAGAAGTGGGCGTCCAAGCGCTATATCAGGAATTTATCAGCCTGTGGAAACGGAGGTGGCAAACATGTACGCTTTCCTCTTCAGAACTATTTGAATCATATTCATAACTGGATGTGTAACAAGAAAGCATATTCTCCGAATCTGAAGCCATTGTTTTGATTCACTAGCAATGCAAGACGTCTTGGCGTGATGTCACGAACTGGGGGCGGGACTTTCTGAAAATGCCCAATACGCAGCTCAATTTTTTGCAGATTTTGGACCCTTTAAGTCATTTTTATTGGTGTTTTTTTATATTATTATTGATGTATTTTAGATGCTATAAAACGTTTTTCTGATGTCAGTTAAAAAACAAAAAAGTGACGTCGGTTGTCCTTTAAGTCAAATTCAACCATATCACACAGTCAGCGGGCACAACTACATAATCCTAATATGGGTAGATTTGTGCATCAGAGCAGACCAGACAGGACAGTGGAGATGATGATGATGATGATGATGATGATGATGATGATGATGATGATGATGATGATGATGATGATGATGATGATGATGATGATTGGGGGAGTTGTATCGCAGTCGGTGGGTGCTGCCCAGTGAGCCCCTCACAATTGAACGTTTGGCTTAAATTGGGCCTTGCACCAAACAGTGCTTTGGCTTCCAGCTGCATCAAGAATAAGCTTTGAAGCCCTGGTTTGGAGTGTGTGTGTTTGCGTGTACATGTGTGTGTTTAGTAAAAGTCTTATGTGAGAACCACCCTGCCAGAACTAATGCTTGGCCCCTATCAATGTACAAGCTTGCACAAGCACATTCTCAAGCACATGGGGGCTGGTGTATATATTAAAAAAAAACAACCAATGGGGGTGGGAGTGGTGAATAAATCCTTCCCTCAATTTTCTAATCCGCTTATCCTCACGAGGGTCACTTGCTATCCCAGTGTTGTCCGGGGAGGTAGTAGGGGGCACGCTGAACTTGTTGCCAGCCAATTGCAGGGCACACATAGACAAAATACCATTCAAACTCATTTTCACACCTAGAGACAATTTAAAGTGTTCAATTAATCTGCCATGCATTTTGTTGGAATGTGGGAGGAAGCCAGAATACTTGAGAAAACCCATGCAGGCACAGGAGAACATGCACATTCCACACACACTCACTGTGAGGTGGATGTGGAAACCAATCCACCTCCATGCCTCCCAGAAAGAAAATAAATGGGATCAATTACAGCGGAAGCAACATTTTTGACATTTTTGTTTGACAGAATGTGGGATGGGAAATTATCAGGTGACTTGCAAAACCGGCAAGTTTGGGCACGCCTAGGTCAAGGTACACCGGAACTGCAAACTTCCACTTTTAATTGTCTAGTTTGAGGGATTGGTTGATGATTGTCTTTGAATAAGTGTACCAAACAGACAAATAAATAAATACAAATAAAAATAAACAGGCAAATCCATTCATGTGCTCACTATATAGTTTTGGCCATGCTTGATCGTGTACCTGATTTGACGGTCGGCGCTCTCCACGCAGACGTGTTGAGGCGGAACATGCTGGGAGGGTAGCTGCTTCCATCGCTCTGCCTCCTTCACCATGGCCTCTGCGTCCATCAGGCCAAAGCCATACAGGTGGCTAACTGTGGACCAGACATACAAAAACATACAATTATTATTTTATTGTTATAAAACCGTATGTCCTTCGAGCCACAGGGAAGGCAAGCATTAATAATTATATGTTGGTTGTTAATAATTTTTTTGCCCAACAGTGTTTGTTAATTGCATTTACCCATCTTGTTATTCATTCATTTGCAATTCCTCTTAGATTTAATTTTGCATTACAGGTATATATTATGTACGATCACTATGTATTGTGAATCACTTTCCTGCAATATAATATTGGTAAGTGTAATTCAAAACCAAGCTCATTTAATGTATCAATTAAATGCAGTTTGCTGCAGATGACAAATGACACGATAAAATGTTATCTTATGTCTTTGCGCTATATATTGTCATATCGCCCAGTTCTCCCATACGGTGCGCTCTCTCTCCGAACAGAACTTGAAACATAGTTGCGTCTGTCTCCGTTTCATTAATCTTAGTTCAAAGCAGACAAACAATGGATAAGGAACAGCACAGCTATTATATTTGACATAACCTCAAATGGCAATTCAGATCCAACCGGAGAGGGTCCAGCTGTTATTTACATCATCTCGATGGGATTTGCTCGGGACTAAAAGTATTTGTATTTAAACCTTTGGCCATTGGAAAAGCTTCAAAAACAAGTCAAGTCATAGCATGACTTCGCCACTGTCTGGAGACCAATTTTGTTCAGAGATGAGACTATGGTCCAGTGCAACAAAGTGGAGAATGTGGAGAATAATGAAGAACCATGACTAACAAGAAACCAAAATGGCACATCCAAGTCCCTACTTTTGCTGATGTCGAACGAGAATAGAGCGCTGGCATTAATTCCCCACATTTAAAAGACTGTTTCATATATAAAATGATTTATAAGGGCAGCTGCAACAAATTGGACGTTGCAGTGTAGAGTATAATATACAGTGTAAATACCATTATAACCAGCTGCATTGGTCTTCCAGTCAGGAGCGCTAAGATGTCCAGCTCGAGATGTCTTCACAATGATGTGCTGAACATCTCTCCATGTCAGAAGAGGACTAGAAAAAGGGAAACACAAACAAACATGAATTTACTTGTAAAAAATAGGATGGGGCAATCGCATGTCAGGTACAACTTTATTGTCGCCATCCACACGCGATTCAAACTTGGTAATTCACCTGCAACCTGTTCACAGACTTGGTACTGCTGTTTCTCCTTAACTCCAATATGGATTGAGTTTTACAGATGTCAGATGTGGTGAATGATTGCCATTTCAAAAAAATGCTAATATGCACATCCTGATTCTATTAGGTCTTAGTATCAAAATGCTTTTGATCCACAATACTCTCTTTTTCAACTTCAGCATAAATTCAGTTTTATAGGTGGTAGGAAAGCAAACCTCACAAAGCACTGAAGGGAACGATAAGAAGGGAAAAGGGAGGTTAAAATTAAAACAATGCAACCGCCAAATAGAGGGGAAAATTACAGGAAGGCTTGGCTGGAGCTTGTTGAGGCTCATTCATCTGTGCAGCCCCCACCCACCTGCCGGCCTCTCTGTTCTCACGTGAGTTCCATTACATGACGGGCAACCATGTGTCACAACTCCTTCCATGAGCCTAACGCTACATTAAATAGTGGGGGAGAACCAGCAAGTGGGTCACCGTGTTTCCTGGGATTCCCGCTCCTATCCGCATGTCATCCAGATACTTTCACACCATCCGAGAGAGCTCGTCAGCCAAGAATTGTTTTTCATGAGGTTGCAGTGTTATTGCATGCAGTTACGTGCAGTCAGTGGAGGCCGGTGAGGCTGTGCCTCACCTGTCATCATGGAAATATCAAATGACAAAATAAATTAAACACTTGTATTTATGTAGTGATTTGTACTTTAACGGTCTTTTCCATTTAACTTCACCATTTTTTTTTTTCAAAATCGCTGAATTTTCACATTTACCGTTCAAATACTAAGTGGAGACGAGCAGTGAGGTAGCAGCCGGCTGAGCCTCGCCATGGATTGCGCAATCACTATGCTAACTGTGCTGCTTGCTCTGCAGTGAGACCACATTGCTGTCCCTCTGCATATCGCTATTAAAATGTTCAAAAGCTTTTAGTATATGAACTAAATTTGTACAGTTTAGCTGGTGTATATAATGTACAGTCACTGTACATTATAAACACTGTACTACATGTTTATTTTTTTTTTAATCAAAACTGTGTGCCGAGGTGAGGCACACAGTTCTCCTGCCTCATGACAGGGGGCGCTGATTAGAGATTCTTCTTGCGACTTTTCATGTTGCTTGGCCTTATTTTCAGAATGGTGGATTTCACATCTAAATTGAAAGAATTTTTTAAACCGAACTTTCAATCGAAGCAGGAGATAATAATTAAAGGAAGACCAACGCCAGACTGTATAGCTCACAAACGGTGAGGGATGAATGTAAATCTCCTGGACAGCTTCTCAGCTTTTTGGCCAAGAAGGATCTCAATGAAACCATTCCTGAAGCGACAAGGTTGCTCCAGCTCGTGCTCACTGTTCCAGCTACTACAGCATCAGTGGAGCGGTCATTCTCAGCACAAAAGACAGAAAACATACAGTCGGAACAGAACTGATCAAGGACGACTTTCATCACTGGCAGTGATCTCCATTGAGACAGAGAGACTTGGACTTCATTTATAAGTAAAGGTAACACAATAATAACGTTTTTTTAATTCTTTTTTTCTATGCTACAGTTTGTATACAGTATATTGTGATGTCACGAGAGGCTGCGTCCTGGAGGGCAAATACATCCCCCTAAGATGGCTCCACCCAGAGAGAGTCTTGGCCCCACCTGGTGGAAGGCAGCAATTAAACCCACACACCTGCAGCTGATCAGGGCTTGATTGGAAAGCAGGGCTCTTAAGGCAGAGAGCCTCTGAGTGTGCAGCTTGGGGAAAGACAAGCTCGATTGCTGTGCTCTGTGGAGAAGTTGATTGCTGCGTGGAACTCATTGCCAGTTGGGACCACACGACTGGACACTGGATTTGAACCTAGCTAAGGTGGCTAGGCTACATGACGAGGACGTCAAGAGGGGTGAGGCCTAGAGACTCTTGTAAAGAACTCCGTCTTCAGTTTTACCTCAGAAGAGACCTTATTTGGATTTAAGTATCAGAAGAGACTTTATTTTGACAAGTATTGGAAGAGACACTATTCAAACCTTTGTTGCTTGTGAATTCCCCCTGGAACCCTTGATTAAAACCTTTTTCTTTGCATCCAAACCTGTCGTCCATTGCACTTCTTGTCCCGTCAAATGGTGAATAAGCTACTCTGTGGAGTTCATATGTTTGTAAATCTGATTGTGATGACGTCAGCGCCTCACCAGCCATCAACCTCACAGCACGTCACTGATTGCATGATGGTCGAGACAAAAGGGCTGGCACCTGAGGACAGCGCGCTCAATAATACAGCACTTGGACAGAATTAGGCCCCCCCCCAAAAAAAAAAATGTTAAAAAACAAAACATTTAAATAGAGAGAGATCAGTGTCTAAATATAACCAGTCCTGTGTTCGAAAAAAGCGTTAGCTGAGAGTGCAACAATTGGTATAAAATAAAATTAAAAAAAACATTTTGCTACCCAAGTGTTTATTTTGCACTCATCTTGTTTTCTGCCAGTTGTGTTTTTCGCATTTTTTTGGTAAATATTATTTACTAGACTCACTTTTGTAATCAGAAAAAAGAGTTAATTCCTAAATTATATTGATTACTGTAACTCACTTCTCTTCGGTGTCAATCAGAAATTTCTCCATAAACTCCAACTAGTCCAAAATTCTTCAGCACGGATCATCACTAAAACCCCCTCTTTTCACCACATCACTCCTATCCTCCAGCAGTAGCTCCTCTGGCTCCCTGTTAAACTTCGTATTGATTTCAAGATACTTCTGTTTACATTTAAAGCCATCCATAACCCTCAGATGCTCTTGAGTTAATAGCTCTTGTTCCATGCCTCTGTCTTATTTGCTTGTCATTTATTTCAAATCGAGGTTTTGTCAATCTTGGATGCTCTTTTAGTCAAAGCAGATTTTAAAGAATTTACTTTGCGTATGTTCGCTTTGGAATCCACCATCAGCATTATTATGTACTGTACCCTGACAAATGAGGGCTTCATATCGTCAGATATAGGCAGAGAGGGCTATTGTCGCTGATGCATTGTCAGCTGTTGATTGAATGAAACAACCAAATAAAAGATAACAAAACCTGCAAAGTGCTTATGTAGGCCACAATTAATGCAAACGAATTCTATCTTCTGATGTCACCCAGTTAGCCATGCCCCTTAAAGGACAACCGACGCCCCAAGTTGTGTCCATAATTTGTCAAATCATTTCAAATGACTTCTACTGAGCGTATTTTACAAAGATCCCACCGCATATAGCTATACTTTACGTTTTAAGACTCACACTGAATATTCAGGATGTCTTGTTTTTGAGTTGGTGACGATACCTACCGTTACATCACTGACCAAGAAAGCGACACACAATGCATTTTGGGTACTTTGTTTGGTCTGAAAACTTCGTGTTGATCCGTGTTGATGGCGAAATTAGAAGGAAAACATAAATAACGCGTTGGTGAATCGTGTGTTGCACAGAGACGACTATTTGATACTAGCTGACACAAATTCCCAGCAGATAAATCAGCCCATTTCCAACGGAGCTCGGGCGCCATCTTGTGCATTTTTTGGGACGCTACATTGCTGTCATTGAAGGCTCGAATTGATATAGGAGGACTCCTTTAATCAATTGCAAAAATTTATGCTTTCCGCTTCAGAACTATTTGAATCATATTCATAATTGGATGAGTAACAAGAAAGCATCTTCTCTGAATCTGAAGCCATTGTTTTGATTCTCGAGCAAGGCAACATGTCTTGGCACGACGTCACGAACAAGGGGGCGGGAACTTCTGAAACTGAAACTTTGTGAGGTCAATTTGAAGTAGTTTTGGGACATTTTAAGTCATTTTTATTGGTGTTTTTCATTTGACTGAAAATATCAGCCTGAGTGTTTTGAGTATTTTAGATGCTATAAAACGTTTTTCTGATGTCAGTTAGGAAACAAAAAAATGGTGTCGGTTGTCCTTTAAAAGGTAGAAATCCGGGATCAGACAGTGGAGAAGCAGACCAACTGACTCTTAGAACCAAACACAGAAAATTACAATATATACCCTATAGAATTACTGTATGGGCTTTGTCATGGAACAGATAAAAATAGTGCTGGATACTCCTTTTAAATACGTATTCTAAATATAATTTGAACAGAAATATATGCCATGAAAGCCAAACGAATTTGAGTGTAAAAGATCAATATTAATGGAATGGTGGGGGCAGAGTAGTTGGCAAAGAGTAATGATGGCCCCATAAATGTTTTATGGTCATTAATTAGGAGTGGAATGGCATCGTTATCTAGGTCACAACAGCCTTCCTCTCATAAACAACCCAATAGTAATTAACAAAGCAAGCCGACTAAACTACTGGCAGCAGCAGCTGCAGCAAATAGGAAGGTTTTAATGGAGCTTCCTTTGAGCTATGGTAGCGGGTAATTAAGTGAAGAAAAAATATGATTAACTGAGACACAGGGAAAGAAATATTCTCAATATTTGTGTGAAGCAGATTAGCAACAAATAATCTGTTCTGGGTCAAACTGTTGTAAAATGACATTTCGGCATAGGGTAGGGATGGAAAGGCAGCTCTCTCGCGGCGCCATCTTGAATTGAAAAGACCAAAAAGACTAAATAACAAATAATATGACAACACATAGACATATACAGTCATTCAATCTTAAGCACTTTCTGCACCCTCTTTGTTGCATGAAGCAGTTCTATATGAAAGAGGAAAGGATCAAAGTGTCCTTTTCACCAGTGAATCAGGGATGTCATGGTGGATGTGCACGGCTTCTTCTTTTCCTTTTGGCTTTTCCCTTCAAGGGGTCGCCACAGGGACGTCATGGTGGATGTGCACGTCTACTACTAATTAAATTAAATTCATTCATTCATTAAAAATATTCAAATTAAAAGTGAAAGACTTCTCGTCTCACAAACCTATTTATTTGGTATGCACACAGATTTGTGTGTACATGCACATTCTGGAAAATAGTCACGCCAGCCATAACTGGCTTTGCATGAGAGTAACATACAAGGCATGCATAAACCATATCTCAAAAAATTAATGGATATGTCATGCAGGTCTGGCGACTGTCTCGAATTATCTTCCAGACTGTTGTTGTGGCCAGTATATACTAATATTCCGCTCATAAACTATTGCCACCAATACCAACAAACCATTTACAATTACGAATTAAGGATTCTTAAAAAATAATTCAGGGATTTACCTTGACATTAGGGAGGGAACAATATCTGTGATACCGTGATGTTAAAATTGTCACGATATTGTTAACAGCATGTCGCGATTTTAAAAGCACCTTACAATTTTGCTGATGTAGATTGCAAATTTCCCCAATGTTATATTAAAGGTTTTGTTAATCTTATTCTTATTATCTTTGAAATAGGCAAGGTTATTATCCACTTCTGCAGTTTCAGCACCCTCTGGTGGTTAGTGTATTTGTGCATTTTGCTTTGAATTATGCGTGTTTTGGCCATTGGTTGAAAATCCACACTAATCGTCAGATGAAAGGGAATTAACACATTTAAATTCCTCCATAAATTGACTTGCCACCAATACCTCAAGTGCGATTACGTGAGACGAACAAAGCATTGTGAACTACATAGACCATGATACTTTGCGCTGCTCAGCCAATAGGATCATTTGGAAATAAAGTGACTTAGTCATTGTTCTCCTATTCAAAAACGCAACTTTGTGCTTTTGTTTTTGCATCATGAGTTTATACAAAGTTGCGCCGCTGTTTTGCTGAAGGAAGGTTTGATGTCTTTGGATATATGTGTCTACCATTAGAGTATAAATGGATGCTTTGTGAGGTCATTGTGACCTTGACATCAGCTCATCTTTATGCCCAATGCCTTTTCCGTTTCACCTAAACTTTGAAAAGCTCTTTCACGCTACACGGAAAACCGCACAAAAGCTGGCTCACTGCACTGGCATTGCTTCATTAGTTACTCTCTGATATTATCAGAGAATCTGTCTGAAGCAATTGATGCTTCCTTGCCCGCATGTGCATGCCAGTTTATCCAAGTGGATATGAAGAAAAGAAGAAAAAAGATAAGGGGAGGAAAAGAAAGGCAGGCAAGCAGAGCGTCCGAGTGTCAATAATCTTGTTGAGGAAACAGGCTTAGAGTATGTGCCGGGCCCGCTCTACTGAGAAAGCCAGAATATTTTCTACTGCTGGAGATTTAAAGTGGATTATCCGGGTTAAACTAAATGACCTCAGCTAATTGTGCAGCTAGGCACGTGACAACTGGCACAAGTTGAAAACGCCGATGACCGGCTTCATCAAATCATAATTTGTGAAAACCCCCCATTCAAGGACATAAATCAGAACAAGAAAAAGGTTCAAATGTGAGTGTGGAAGCAAGTGAGATTCTCCAATCAGGATATTATTGTAACGATGAGAAGAATGAAAATTGCTTTAGCAAGTCAGGGACTTGCTCATGAGACATTAACTAATTCACTGCCATTTCCGAATGTATGCTGGAATTGAAAATATGACGTAGAGCGCCATTCCCAAATTTGTTAAAGTGCTGGCCGTGGCCTCTGGCAATGTTTTTTTTTTCTTTTCCATAAGGTATTTCCCTTTTTTCTATATTAGCACTTTGTTCCCGCTTCAGATGTTGTTAAAGCACTATATAAACCAATATGCATGGATTGCATTGAATTTTGGACAGCTGCCCTCATTTGAAGCTCATATAACTCCAGACCCATAAAATTTAGGAATTAACTCTTTTTTTCTGATGAAAGAAAAGAGTCCAAGATTTCTTACGCTGCATTGAATGTTTGTGTAGTCTTGAAACTCAATATTCTGTGGGTCCTGGAATTCAAGTGACAATGAAAAAAAACCTTGGCACTGGAGGGGACACATTTTTGCACGTCTGGCAGTGAATGAGTTAATGTAACTTTACGCTAACAAACAACTGCAAAACGTGGTATTTATTTTGAATGACAGTATTGGCAGTTTGTCATGGAAAATTGATATTTCCTTCAGGAGGAGACTGAATACGTTGACTAAAATGGAGATTATGGAGTCTCATATGCAGCCCGATTATAATCCACTATATTCACCTTGTGACAACTTTCGACTAAGGACAGTAAGAAAAATGCTTACTTGGACACTCCGTGTTAATTGGACGGAGCACGGTTCTAATGGATCGTTCAAATCAAATGGATTCTGTGACAAACACAAGACTTCCGGACATATGATCTCCCTCACTCCATCAGTGAAACATAAGAATGTCCGCAAAGTGAAAAGGGATGAGGTGAAAGGGATGCAGTTAACTGGATCTTACTTGGCTTCCAGAGCCAGAGCGATGATGGCGGCGGCCATGGGAGCTGACGCCGACGTACCCGTGTGACTGTCCGTGCAGCGGTGCCTCAGGTCTGTTGTAATCTGCATGGTGAGGGAGAAACTATGGTGATTCACGTGAAGCCTCAAATTCTGAAATATAATGACTCTCTACACCCAACTCTGGCAAATAATTTCAGCCACGGTAGTTTTCAAATTTGAAGTAAAAAACAATCACTGTTATTGTGGTTCACGTACAGCAATTTGAAATTTTGGTTCGGACTTTAGCATCATGGAATTTCACAAGTTTGATTTGCTTTTGTGGGCCCAATAAAATTATGTGATGGGCCAGATTTGGCCCCTGGGCCTTGACTTTGACACGTGTAATTTAAACCATCAATCCAAGTTTAGCTTTTAGAAGACATGTGCTACCAACTGATTTCACTGACACCAAATTACTGTCCTACTTTTATAGTTAATGCTGCAGATATTGCAAGTTTCCTGCGCCAAAAAAATGGGCAAAAATTCATGGCAGAATGGAAGATGCATTTGATGCATTGGAAAAATGTTGATCGCCCATTCACATGCATTGAATTTTTATATTCATTGATTGAGATTAATCAAAAAGAAGGGATAAGATAATAAACCTAAATTGATTTTTTTCAGAAAATGCTTTGGAACTTTTGCACAGCCACCTTATTTCAGACCAGGTAAAATTTTGTAAAGCAGTTTAATTTCAAGTGTTACTTGGTCAACATTTGGCCAAAAAGAATTGTCCTGAGCTCTATTGCTGACAAGGTGCAAACTGGAAGATGTTTGAGTGTTAAGGCGGTTGTGAGCGTTTATGCTGTCAACGACTCAGTCGCTTATAAGGACATAAGAATTCGGAGGCGCTGCTGGAAGCTAGATAATCCCCAGGAATCGCTAAGATCAATTAAGAAGCCTTGTATGAAGCCTTACACAATTCAAATAAAACATAATAGTTCTCAGATTGTTGATTTTGTGATAAAAAAGCTCTACATTAAAGCCAGTCTCATTGAGTGGCAGACGTTTGTCAGTGTCTCTTTTGGGACAGGGTTTGTTCACTGTTGCAAACCGTTGCAAAGGCATCCACCATGCAGTTTTAATGGTTGAAAAAAGATTTTGTTGTTGCCGTCAAATTTTGAACTGCTTGAGATCATTGAATTTGTTGGGAAGAATGTTGCTGCCATTTAGAACCCTGAACAAAGCCTGAAGAAAAATATAATTGGCTATAAACAAGCAAACACTTTTTGTCACTCAATGAAATACGGCCTGGAATAGATCAATTTTTCAGGGCTTAATTGTCATTAAATCAAACAAATTTGTGGGAAAAACAAATGCCTGGCTTGGCTGCACAGCTGAGTGTGGATGTTGCGAATCACAGCAGGTCTCGATCCTTAACATCCATGATAAGCGAGGGTTCATTGTAGTTGGATTATGGTCTGCTTTGGCCAAATCATATGGATTTCTAGAGCAAGGCAGATTTTGAGTGAAGAGAAAGTTTGGCTAGCCCCTCAACTGAGCCCTGATCAAAGGGCCTTTGCTGGACTGAAAACTTGGAGGGATTATCCCCACACAAACACACAAGTACTAAAAATGTGCTGCAGCACAGAATGCCTTTCGAGTAGATTAGAGTGACTGGCAAAAAAATTGCTCATTTGTACAATGCAACCGGGTTACTGTGTGGTTTCGCTTGTAGCATCGGTGCGAGGAATGTAGCGGGACTGTGCCAGACCTAGTAGCTAACATTGGCGAACTGGCATTTTTCATCCCTGTGAACCGTGGTTACAATGCGGTGGAAATGGTAAGAACTAAAAGAAGTCCAACAGATTTGTGCATTGGAAGATACTTTTATTAAAGTATTTTCTGGTGTATAAGGCGCACCGGAGTATACTGTGAGGGACACCCCCAATGAATGGTGTATTTTCAAACTTTTTCCATATATAAGGCGCACCGGAGTGATGAATGAAAAAAGTTTTCCAAATATAATATATAAATATAATAAAGTTTTCCAAATATAAGGCACACCGCATTATAAGGCACGACAGCAGAGGGTTGGGTTATGCACTACATCTTCTACAGGGGGAAATGGAGTCGGTGGCTGTTGACAGTACTTGCGAGACCTATTGTGGCAATATTACTTCAGACATGAGGCACACCTGTGTATGAGGTGCAGAGGCATCTTTTCAAGAAAATATTTTGGTTGCGTCGTATACACCGGAAAATATGGTATATAAAATTCATGGCCCTACTTCAACCTCCCATTCTATTCCAAGGTCCTAACCTGAAACCAATGGCTAAAACTCACCACAGGCATTTGAAACCAATCAGAGACCACTTTGTTCTCTGACTGGTTACTGGTTAATTTGCCGCACAACCAAGTCTGAGTAGGTGGACTTCAGAGCCCGCCATTACTCCTCCAACGGAAGGTTCAAGCTTACAATTTTCCGGTCGTAGTTCTCGCCGCTGCTGTAGGTGGTGGTGAGTGTGGATGAGCACTCCTCCAGGTACCAGGGCTTGCGCCCGCTTTCGGCCGTGCTTGAGATGGAGATCGTGTAGATAGAGTTGGTGTAACCATCGCAGGAACAGTGGTCACGGCTTCGGCCGCCGTTGCCCGAGGCCCACACGAAGATCGAGCCCCGGCCCTTCCTTCCCTAGGAATTGCGGATAAAAAAAAACAAAAAAACAAAGGTTGCTTACTTACTCATCATTCACTTTTAGGGATTCGATAAGCGATGTTCAGACGGAAGCAACAGCCTCTGTGGATCGATAGTGATCAAGAAAAAGAAGAATCATCTTCATTTGTCATAGAGACACACAAACATGAAGTTTGATCTCTGCATTGCTCCCATTGTTGTCAATGACAAAGCAAACACACACTGTTCGAAGCACACACTGGGGCAAGGTTCTATTTAAGGCCCCGGGGAGCAGTTTGTTGGAGCAGTGTCTTCCAAAGTCTCTTGAAAGTGAAAGATCAAAACTCTGCGGTGAGGTTTGAAAGGGGGTAATGTAGAATTTTTTTGCATTACGTACTTGTTCACTGATGCATTTTCCATTGAATCTGGAACTGTGGCTGACAAGATGTATTATAGCTTTAACAAATAATTCAGCTGTAATACTCAAAATACATTATTGAGACATCTCTGGAAGAAATATTAAAATAATGTTTTTTTTTATGAGACAAAAAAAGAGTCTCTGAGAAGCAGTTGTGGGAAATAACAAATACATGTGTTGCTGCGGTAATTTCCAGTCATTTGTACTTAAGTGTTTTTTTTGACAACTTTAGTTTCACATCCTACCTTTAAAAAGTACAGTACTGAGTAATTCAATATGTGTACCTTGTACTCCTTACTTTGTCAAAATTGGCCTTTTACTTTGAAACATGACAACATATATTGAGAATATAAATTTAACCACATTTGCGATCTTGATTAAAAAGGGTTTTAAGGTCCTATGAGGTAGAAATAAATCAGGCACAGGGGAAACATCAAGCAACGTAAACCAACAACATAGTCGCATCAGAGGGTTCCCCATCTGTGGCTTGATTTAAGAGAATTGTTTGATATTGTGTCGGAGCCAAGGATTTCCTCTTAAAAAGCAAGGGTCTCTGGCACTCAAAATAATCAAACATGAGCAAAGGAACAGATTTCAAAAGTATAATAATAATAATAATAATAATAATAATAATAAAACATTCGATTTCTAAGCACCTTTCAAAACTCTCAAGGTCACTTTACAGTCACGGGACAGGTTTTCCTACTGTAATCTAATTTTAAGGCTTGAAAGTTGTTATTTTGGAGTCCTCCCAAATTGGTGGGGGAAGAAAAACCTATGCAGACGCAAGCCACTTTGTTTAAATAAAAGAAAAAAATACACACACACACACACACACATGCACCCACGCACACACAGACACACACACACACACACACACACACACACACACACACACACGCAGACACACACACGCAGACACGTGAACTTTTACTTCACTCATTCACTGGCAGATGTGCAAAAAAATTGCCCATTCAAGTGCCAGGGTTTTTGTCATTTTCACTCAAATTCCAGGACCCACAGAACATTGAGTATTAAAGGACAATCACTTTTTTGTTTCTTAACTGACATCTTAAAAACGTTTTATAGCACCTAAAATACCCAAAACACACAGGCTGATGTTTTTAGTCAAATGCAAAACACCAATAAAAATGACTTAAATTGTCCAAAATCTGCAAAAAAATTGAGCTGCGAATCGGGCATTTTCAGAAAGTCCCGCCCTCAGTACGTGACATCACGCCAAGACGTCTTGCCTTGCTCGAGAATCAAAACAATGGCTTCAGATTCGGAGAATATGCTTTCTTGTTACGCATCCAGTTATGAATATGATTCAAGTAGTTCTGAAGAGGAAAGTATAAATGTTTGCAATCGATCAAAGATCAATCTTCCGGGTCATTTTGAGTGATCAAGACTGATGTGTAGTGTCACAGAAAATGCAGAAGATGGCGGGAGAGCTCCGTTGAAAAATAGGTTTATTATTTAGCTTGGAATTTTTGTCAAAGAATATCAAAGAGTTGTCTCGGTGTAACATACAACGATTCACCATTGCGTTATTTATGTTTTCCTTCGAATTTCGCCATCAACACGGATCAACACGAAGTTTTCAGACCAAACAAAGTCCCGCAAAATGCATTGAGGTGATGCAAGGTATGTCCTTTCACAGTCAGGGGCGTTCCTTCAGCGCGAGTCTTAAAACGTAAAATATAGCTATATGCGGTGGAATCTTTGTAAAATACGATCAGTAGAAGTCATTTGAAGCGATTTTACAAATTATGGACACAACTTGTCCGGAGACATCGGTTGTCCTTTAAGACTACATAAACATACAGTACATTGTTAGAAACATTCGACTCTCTTCAATCATCAGGAAAAAAAGTTAATTCCTAAATCATATGGGTCTGGAGTTACATGAGTTTGAAATGAGGGTGGCTGTCCAAAATACAATGCAATACTTACAGATTGGTTTATATAGGGATTTAACAGCTGAAGCTGGAACAAAGCGTTAAAATGAACAAAGGGAAATGCTGCCTCCTTGTGGAAGGTTTCAAAACATTGCCAGAGGCCATGGCGAGCCCTCTATCGGCACCCAAACAGAAAAAAACAAAACCTGAAAAAATTTGGGAATGGAGGTCTTCGTCATATTTTCTATTCCCAAATACATTTGTGAATGGCAGTGAGGAAAAGAAGAAGATCTGGGCAACACAGTGGGTAAAGCGGTTAGCATGTCCACCTGGGTCAGAGATTTACCCGGACAAGTTTAAATAAAGAATTTGACTCAGGGAAGTTTGTGTTTGAGTCGGCGGGAGTTTGGTCTACCTCTACCAGAACAATCCATGCCAATTGCTCTGCAAATCACACTAAAATCGTACTTTTATTGTTTATATATACAAATTGCAAGAAAACCACTGCCCCCCATATTTGCATGGCATGACCCCATTCCGACTCTTCATTCGGGAATTTGATTAACTTTTGTTGAGCTTTGAAACACAGATATAGTGGGGCCTCGGTTTACGAACACATTGCCTTATGAACCTTTCAGTTTACGAACGTTAAATTGATGAAATTAAACCTTGCAATGTGCACTACTTTTCGGGATACACACCCACCACGGCTGGCAGAGTGATCTTCGGATCTGGCGGAGTGATCTTCGGATCTTCGGCGGAAGCACACGACCGAAAAGCGCTCCAGCCGGCGCACCTTTCCACACCCCCTCTCTCTGAATGCACACGACCACACCACAGGCTCGTGTTCAGCCGAAGAAGACACAAAACAAAATCACGTCGAGGAGAAGAAGGAGATACAGTAAAGTCTCGTTATATCGATATTCTCGGGAGTCGGAAAAAATATCGATATAACCGGACTATCGATATATCCGATCCTGCGGCATGTAATTTTTTTCTTTGCGTTCATAGAAATAGTATCGTAATAAGCAGTACTATCGATATAACCGATATCGATATAATGATACTTTACTGTAATTGAAAAACACGAACGAGGTGTGCGTTTGTGGCGTCACAGGTGCACACCGCGGCTTTCAAGTGAATCTCAGCCTGACACATTTCGCACGCTGTGTGTCACTTCCCTGAGAGTAACTTTCTACTACCATTCTACAAATAAAGAGCTCGGTACCGTCCACCATTGCTACCATCGTTCACAAAAAGCTTGACACAAAGGCGTTATTTTCTCGATGCTTTCACGTGACTAATGACACCGAAATTGTCACGTGCGAGTTGACAGCTGGGGTGGGGCCGCCGCTCCTGACCTCCGCCAGCCGAAGAAGACACAAAATAAAATTACATTCGAGGAGAAGAAGGAGATCATTGAGAAACACGTGGAACGAGGTGTGCTTGTTGATCCCCTAATCACCGATACTGGGACATTTCAACGAGTCGCTGTCACCTCACCAGTGACATGATTACGACGCCTCGCGCCTCGCTGTGTCTTGGACTTGCCACCATAAGAGTTTCCTTCGCTCGAAGTTATTGTTCGCTGTGATCACATAAGTTTGTTGCTTTCCGGGATCGCGAGTGTGCCATTTTATTTTGCATAGCTTGATAGGCTGGACGGATCGCCCCAGCCCGCCTTTTTTGTGGCGTTTTATTCCGGCTCCATGGAATCATCGGACTCGCGCCTTTTGTTGTAATAAAATCTCTGCCAGCAGCTACGGGACTTGAAGTGGACGCAGATGACATCGAGGAGCTTGTTGCTGACCATAATGAGGTCCTCAACACAGAGGATTTGATTTGCCTTCAAGAGGACAAGCAGAATCAAGCCATTCAGGAGTTGATGTGCAGGCTTTTATTGAACAGTTCCATCCAGAAAAGACTGGCTATGAGTATCATCAACATGATGAATGATAATGTGATGCCTCAGTTTCGTAAGACCTGACAAGTCAGAAAGCAACAGGTGTCAATTAAGAGCCATCAACAGCCATCACAAATTATCCAGTGCAGTGTATTTCTTTCATTACAATACAATATTTATTATACGTAGAATAAGATATATTGTGTGTAGTTTTAAGGCTTATTTAGTTAAAAATTATATTTTATGTAGACCTGGGAACGGATTATCTTCATTTGCATGGTTTCCTATGGGAAATTAATTTTTGGGATACAGACTTTTCGCCTTACACACTCTGTCTGGGAACCAATTAAGTTCGTAAGCCAAGCCCCCACTGTACTCATAATGTCTGGTAACAAAAGTCGCAGACGCTGCAGGTGACAATATGTTCGCCTGGGCCATGACACTTATTACCACTTCCCAAACTGCCTTTTGATATTCTAAAACATTTCGTTCCTAAACTGTTTACTCCCACACCCGAGCTTAGTCTAGCCCCCTTCTATCCTACCCCACTCTTGCGGTAAAGTGATTATTGTGGACTTCAAAGAGATCTCCGCTGGAGACGGCCAACACCCTAGCGTGCAGACATTTGGGGACACTAAATAGACTCATGTCTAGATTGGCCCAAATTAACTGAAACTTGAATCATGATATCAATTTGTTTGTAGATTTCTCTATCAACCTCACAGTGCCTAGGTGCAAGGTTTGATTCTGTCGAGTTTGCATGTTATTCCCGTGCCTGTGTGGGTTTTTTTCCGGACACTCTGGTTCCCTCCCACATTCCAAAAACATGCATCGCAGGTTAGTGGTTCTTAAGCTGAGATTGATCAAAACTAAAAGGTTCGGTGAATCGGTTTCAGGGGTTCAGCAGAACCTCTGCAATGTGACTTAACATGTTAATTTTTTTATGACATGCCCTGTCCAATCAGTGCTATGGGAAATGTAGTTCACTTAGTCGTCAACATGTGATTGTTGTGATAGAACACTGTCCAAAAAAAAGTATACCGTATTTTCTGGTGTAGAAGGAGCACCGGAGTATAAGACGCACCCCCAATGAATGGTGTATTTTCAAAGTTTTCTATGTTAGGCGCACCGGACTATAAGGCACACCTTCAATGAATGAAAAAGTTTTGAAATATAATATATAAAGTTTTCCAAATATAAAGCACACCACATTATAAGGCGCTACAGTAGAGGCTGGGGTTATGCACTACTACTATAGGGGGAAATAGAGTCGGTGCCTGTTGACAGTAGTTGCGAGACCTGTTGTGGCTTTGAAGAAAATCAAGGCTTTTGGGTGCGCTTTATCCACCGGAAAATATTATATTTATCTCTTTAATTTTTTTTAAGAAATGCATTTTTAATGTCTTGAATTTGTAAATAATTCAAGATATTTTTATTGGATTGGCTCGGACATGCCCGCAGTCCTCGATTAGAAAATATTTGGATGGATACGGAAACTCTATAATTGACATCAGTGCTGCTTTTGATATTTGATATTTATTTCTTGAATATGTCAAGACATCGAGATTTGCAGGCATTGTTGCATTGAGGAGATAGAATGCATTTTTCATCACTGATGACAATCCAATAGTGCGTTTCAAAAACAATATGCCAAAGTATATTTTTATGGTCCTTTTTAAAGCCTTGCCAAACTGCAAAAATTTAACCCCCATAAAGACAATAAACACATTGGAGGCAGGATTTTATCACCAAGACACAAAATGCCACTTGTTAATTAGTGGAGTTGATCCATGCATGTGATGCATGCAGTAGACACATTGTCAAATGCAAATACAAGAGGTGGGAATTCTGCTAATGCTGAACTTTGTATCCATCGATCTCTCCATCCATCTTCTCGATGCAAACCAGTGTTTGGGAACAAACAAGCATTCACACTCACTTTCACGCATAAGTACAATTTAGAATGTTAAACAACATATATGTGGATGGAATGTTGAAAGAAATCAGAGTATCTGGAGAAAATTCAAGTGAGCACGGCGAGAACATGTAAACTCGACACACACGAAGGCTACAGCCCAGTTGAAATTCCCAAACAGAATATGGCCCCTTCAAGGTTTTATTGCAGAGTTTTGCAAGAAATACTTAACTAATGATTTCTCCCCACTCGTGTGAACACTTCAGGCAATCTTCAATATTTTCCTTAATTTCCCTGTGAATAATAGATGACTCTTAATGACAAGCGTTTGCATCTGTTTTGCATTATTTATTATGCAAACCATATTCACTAGCATCTCCATTTTTCAAATTGTCTTTTCAACTCAAACTCAACCGATCCAAGATACGGCATTTATACACACAGCCGTTTTACACTGTTGGGAATATTTCCTAGATTTATTTCTCCATATTGGATTTGGATTGGATTTGGATTTGCCTTTATTCGTCTCACAGTGGAGAAACTTACATTACACATTCTTCGAATCACAAACTTTGTTAATATGTGAGGTGTGGCTCACTTACCAAAATCTTAAGTTTACATGGAGACGTCTGTGTAAATGTATGAAAATTTAATCTTGGCATACAAACTATTCGGGATACACACTGAGCCCCACAATGAGTAATGTGTCGTTCGCAAACGAGCCCTTTCTCCTAACAAGAAAATGGCAGCCGACTTGTTTTTGTCCTCTATTCCCCGCCCCAGTCTTCGGTTAAAGCCACGTGATTGGTCAAGAACGCAGCAGTGAGGGCGGGGGGGGGGGTTAAACAGCTATCCAGGGCCCAGGATTGGAAGATGCGGGTTGACATTGGCCAGCAATTGGTTTTCCCAGCGAAGACTGTAGCCACCACCCTAAGACCAGACTTGGTGCTCTGGTCCCGTTCACTCAAGGCCGTCTACATCACAGAAGTCACAGTCCCGTGGGAAAACTCAGTTGAAGAGGCCTATGAGCGCAAGAAGCTGCGCTACACAGAACTCGCAGTGGATGCGCAACAGCGAGGATGGAAAGCCAAGGTCTATCCCATTGAAGTTGGATGCAGAGGGTTTGTGGCTTCCTCCACCATCAAACTGCTAAAAGACCGGGGCATCCATGGACAGGCTCTGCGGCACACAGTTAGATCACTCTCTGAAGCGGCAGAAAGAAGCAGCCACTGGATCTGGATGGGCTCATAGGTCAGCAACCTAAGACCCCTCCAACATCTGATTGGGACACAAGCGCGGGCATGGGACACAAGCGCGGGCGTGATCCATCCACCATCGATGAGGGTGTCTAGTGATGAAAGGCCGAAACACCCAATGATTCTTTGGACCACGACTGATGATGTGTCCCAAATTCACAACCTTCCCATCCCTGAGGCACAGCTCCCACACCACTCTCAACATCAAGGCTAAATCTCTTGTGAGGACCATCCATTGGCACAAACGGATAGAATAACATCATGTCCAGTGTGTCATGACTCAAACATTAAAGAGACAGGCAGACGACATTGAGAGTTTCAACTTTGAAAGTTCAAAGGCAGTTAAAATAGTGAGAAAATGGATAGAAAACAGTGAATTTTGGACTTGTTCCAACTTTGATAGTTCACTGCAAGGTTAAAAATAACCCACACAAGCCATCTGCACACTTGATGAAAAAAGCTATCAACCCAGCTAAACAGAAGACAACAATTGATGAGGAACAGGATAAAATTATCACAGAGAAAGCACCTATAAGGTTCATTCCTCAAGATGATGAAAGAAGAAGGTTACGTTCCTCATCAAGTGTTGCTGATGAAACCGGCCACTCCATTCCATCAAGCCATCAACGACCATCACAAAGGTAAATAAAACGACTTTATTAGAGTTTATTTATTGAATTATAATACCATAGCACATTTTTATACATAAAATAAGGTATATTTTGTGTAGTTTTAAGGCTTAGAAAATTAGAAAGTAGAAAATTATGTTTTATGGGTACCTGGAAACGGATTATTGTCATTTTACTGATTTCCTATAGGAAATTAATTTTTGGGATACACACTTTTTACCTTACACACTGTCTGGGAACCAATTAAGTTCGTAAGCCAGGGTATCACTGTAGTAGTGAATGAGTTAATCAGAACATTTGTTTTACTTGCTTTGTGATGCACATGCTCTACAGTATTTAGCACTAGAGTTATGATGAGTTTAAAGACTTCTCAAAGGAATATCTTGATAAAAACACATTTTCAAGTGTGTAAACAGCATCTCTATGTTTGTATTTACATTCACTTCTATTTCTGGATCTCTGTGTGCGACATCTACTTTGTAAACATCGATGCACAATCTACTAGCTTGAAGCATGTGCAATGGTTCTTTTGTTTACAGTCACGATCAGCTGTTAGCATTCCTTGCTAACATTACACCGGCTCCTGGAGTGTGACCTGACATTCCCTCAGAGCTGAGGAGGAAGAGACTGGGATGTCATGCTGGGAAAGAAAGTTGAGCAAGGAGGAGACTTGTCCGCCAGTCCTCATAACTGTGATCAGGGGGAACATGGGGTCTTTTTCCAGATAATGGGCTTGCAGCACTAAACCGGCATGAAAGGAGTTGTGACTAACAACGCTAACATCGGACTCAAACCAAGAAGCACTGTATGAATATCTGTAGCCTTTACACATTTTTATGGGTATTATTTTAACATTTTGGGCACGTATCTTGTTTGTTATTTTTTTTAAACGGCTCAAACAACAAACTGAGAACACTTGCAAGGAGCTGCTGTTAGACACAACCCAACACCCGACAATGTAGCCAAGTAGCTCTACCAACTAATGTATTCACAGTACAACACAATGCAATTATTATACCTAAAGTCAAACTCCTGCTGGATTTTTTTCCTCATGTTAGCATATTTTCCCCAGATATTGGATGCATGATTCTAATACTCCTGCACTTACAGTATTCTTCATTATTTGTTCTTGCAAAAAAATACTTTCCTCACCATGCGGATGCCGTTTTCAAAAGCCTGCCTGGCCAGAGCTGCAGGTCCATCTACCGTCTTGCCATCATCATCGGGCCCCCAGCTGGCACTGTAGATGTCAATATGCTGCGGCTGCAAGCTCAGCGACTTGGCCTCCACCATGTCCGTCACATCCCCATCTAGCATACGCACACCTGATGCAGATGGCAACACACCGCAAGGGATGAAACGGGTTACTGATAAAGTACAATAAAATTTTTAGACCATGTATTACATGAGTAAAGTACTATGCAAATGTCTTAGTTTGGTCACCAAAGCATAAGAAACAAAATGTTTGTTTAATCTCATAACTCAGGACCAGCTCTATGACTGTTTCTAAAATTTCCTCAGTAAATTTGGTGTATGTCATGGATATTGTTTAAAATATAACATAATTCTCCATTAGTCGGTTTAGCGAAAGATCCAATTTTATTTGACACCAAGAAAGCAAACAACAAACCCAAACAATTGATTATGACTATAAACAAATTATACTATATAGCTCAATTGCAAATTTCCCCACGGTGGGACTATTAAAGGCATTCTACATTTATGTATGGTATAGAGTACACATATGGTGTGACTAAGCGGGACACTTTCAGTTGATTTATGACCTGCATTACCCAAGAGAGGAATTGAGTCAACTTTCTTCAAATGTAGTTGGGAGTCTCCTTGAATTGCTTGAATTTTGCTGCAGTAACTTGGCACTTGCTTGACAATTCAATGTTAAGATTTGAGACTTTCACCTTCCTGTATACAATATTACTGACACTAGCATCTAATGATAACATCCGCATTTTGCTCACTCCAAGCGTGGTGTCAAATATCTTAATAAAAATTGTGGACATCTCTCCTTCAATGGGTGAAATGGAGTCAGTGGCCGCTGACAGTAGTTGAGACCTGTTGTGGCTCAATATTACTTCACATATAAGACGCACATGTGTATAATGCGCAGGCTCATCTTTGGAAGTAAATCAAGGCTTTTGGGTGTCCCATATACTCGGGAAAATACGGAAAATACAATTAAACCCAAATAGCCTCACCTCCTATTCTGGCGTTGTAGGCAATTCCGACAATGCAGTGCGAGTTGTTTGCTGACGCAGCCACTTCTCCTGCACACCGTGTCCCATGTCTGGGGAAGAGACCACATGCAAGTTATTGCACCATTTAACACATGGCGAGTCACATGAGGCCACATGTGTGTCTACAACTGCAATACTATATACACATATATGCTAACACGGCAACACAAAAATACACACCTACACAGTAGAGTAACATACCACAATCAATGATGCAGTGACAATGGGCAAAACAACCTTAAAAATAAATAAAAACACTACTTCCAAGATGCAAAGACACACAGTAGCATCATTTCAGCGGCAGAGTGCTTTTCTCTCGTTGCAAAGATGTTATGGTTCAGTTTGAGCTCCTGTGACAATGTAGATGTTTGAATGAGTAAGAAGGGCCAACCCCAGTTGGATGCTGCATCATCAGTAGTTGAAGGAAGAGATTTTTAAAGTGCTTGGGGTAACTTGAAGGTTGAAATGTGCAATACAAGCAAAAGCTCATTCGCAAACACACGCACACGCACGCACGCACACACACACACACACACACACACACACACACACACACACACACACACTTTTTGCATGTTCTTATTTTGTGATTGTGGGTTTGCATGTTTATCTCTTTCAATGAATAAAGTGCATCAGTGATTGTAGTTCTACTTGACCATGCGCATCATGATCTTTCAATAATTACTTGATTTTTTCACTTCACCCGAGTGGCAGCGTTTAGGAAGCTTGCCCATTTCCTCAAACGCAAAGCCAAAAGTCAATCAAGCCACAATCCGAACTGGATCGGAATAAGTTGTGTCAGTCGTGAACCAACATCCTGAAACAGAACATGTTCCACCTTTTGAGGTATTGCTTTATACATGTGTGGCCTCAATAAATAAGTTTCCCACATCTCTGCAGTGATTTTTCCCATTTGAGCATCTGGGATGGAAGACGTGATGCTGCACCCGAGTGAGGATGACGCTTGCCGAGCAGACAACACTTTGATCATGCTGGCAGTCACACTTTGACTCACTCATGTCCGCATAGGGGAAAATTAACACACGAGGCCTATTTTGAATGAAAGTTTTGCATTTTTGTAACAAATTTCAATCACTAACAGTCCCTTTGGTGGTGCTTAATGAGCCAAACTGGCTTCAGTCATCTTTCCTCACTTCATTGCACTTTACTAATCCATAAAATCTTCAGTCTGGCCATCGTTCCGCTCTTTGTACTTTGCTCGTATTTTCCATTTTCGCACATCTGCGTCTCACTTGTTTTGATGGCTGAGGCCAGAGTGGAGTTGGGGCTGCCATAGATTTGCAGTCAGTGGAACAAGAGGCACACTCCTATCGCAGCAGGCTATGTCGCTCTTATAGTGTGCTGTGTCATCTTACAGTGTCTCCAACTCATAAAAGAGAGAGGAAAAACCCCCTTCACTTGCGGAATCTACAGTAAAGCCACAGACAAAGTTATTTTGCACATTAAACACCACAGACACAAAATGAAATCAGGCTAATTAAAGTGGCATCTGTGTGCCGCATGTCTCTTCTCACTCACGCACACGCGCACACAAACACACACACACACACACACACACACACACACACACACGCGCACGCACACACACACACACACACACACACACGGGGCCACCTATTATCGGGCCACGTTCAGTTTTAAAACCCTTGAAATGATTGAACATTTCTGTTTGTATGTAACTTGTGAATTGATGTAGGATGGATATACATTTTATGGATAATAAATGTGCTATTATATTGTAATAAAAGAAATATACTGCACTGTATAATGAAGTCGTTTTATTTACCTTTGTGATGGTCGTTGATTTGGTTGCCTCTTGATGATATCCGAGTGAAGTTGCCAGGCTTTCTCGGCGAGAATACCCTCACTCACACGGCCCCCTGCTAGCTGCTTTTCGTTAATCCAAATCAACAGAGGTTTTTCAACCTCTTCTGTTGCCTGAGACCGTTGCTTAGATAACACAGAAACACCCTTAGCCACACGTAGCAATGGTCGACTTAGCATACTGGTAGTGGGATGCTAAGTCACACAAGCGCACACCTCATTCGTGTTTTTCGATGATCTCCTTCTTCTGTTCAACCGTAATTTCCTTTTGTGTCCTCTTCGGTTTAACACTAGTCTGTGGCGGGGCCTTTTTCGGTCCCATAATAGCAAACCACGTCTGCACTCAAAGGGGGTGTGGAAAACTAGTCTGCCAGCCACCCTGGCGCTGTCCGACCGTGTGGTTTGGTGTTCTTCCGCTGAAAACTAGTCCGCCAGCCATTGTGTCACTCCGTGTGTTTCCCGAAAACTAGTTCATATGCCCGGATTATAATCTCGTGAATTTAACGTTCGTAAAGCGAAATGTTTTAAACTAAAGCGTGCATAAACTGAGGTATCACTGTACCCACAAAAATGGCCATATGTACCGTTGTTCCTAACTCGAATGATCGTAAGTATGGGAGCGTCTGTAAACCGCTAGATACTGGTAATAGTCTACAATGTGGAGAATTTTCATAATTTCCTGCATGTACAATGGTCACTCTGAATTTGGCATTTTTGGTGGGGGGGGGGGTGTTCTTCTTAAAAGTTTTTACATAGGCATGTTTCACCCAGTACGGGAGGGCGGGGCTTCTGGTGCATGTCAATTACCATATTTTCCGGTGTATAAGGTGCACCGGAGTATAAGGCGCACACCCAATGAATGCTGTATTTTCAAACTTTTTCCATATATAATATGCACCGAACTATAAGGCGCAGGGTCATCTTTTGAAGAAAATCAAGGCTCTTGGGTGCGCCTTTTACACCAGAAAATATGGTCCTCACAATTTTACACATTACACTCCTTGCACTCGCTGCAATTGAGCAATACACAAGTGACACGATATGAGTAGAATATAGAATTATTTTGATTTTGATTAAGATTGATTTTTTTTTTTCCTTTACTTGTTCTCGTTGGTGGCATCATAGCGTGGCATAGGATCCAGGTCATTGCCGTTCACATCAAAACTGGCTTGGTGGTCCTGGAGAAGGAGAATGGTGGTTAGAAAGAAAACGCAAATAGTAGGGGCAGGAGAAGAAGAACAATGAGAATTAGAACAAGGACAAAAAACAGGAGAAGAGGACAAAGGTGTTTTTTCGACAATGCGACAATGATTTACACGTGGCTTGTCATAGAAAAGGCAGCTTTCATCTTGGCATCAAACTAAAGCTGAACTTAACAAAGTCATCAACAGGCGTATGAATCATTCTTGCCTCACCTGCAGCCTCGAGCTAACAACTTCCAATTGAGCTTGTCGGTTTGAATGTGTATGCACGTGTATTAAGCATACCTCAACATCCACGTCCAGCGTAACCACAGACGCACACAAGGAGGCAAATGCCACATACTTGAACACCCACAAGTATGTGGAATGTAATATAAAACGGCACTTACTGTAATTCTAAATAAAGCACTCTAACCATGTTAATTTTATCCGTTAAAGATAAAACAATGGCCTTCATCAAACTCTTTGGTCTTGTCAAAATAAAATGTATTTTTCCAAATTCAAAACAAAGGTACATTATATCAGTGCACAGGGTGAATCATGCATCAGTAGCACATAAAATTGTTGTATTCAAAGGACAAAACCAGCTAAATATGAATTTCACTGAAAAATAAAAAATCTAACATAATAAATATTTGTTGCAAATCGATATTGCATGCCATGACATGTTTATGAATGCTGAGCTGCCATTCTCAAATGTTCCTTTTGTGATTTGTATATCTACCATAATTATAAACGAATGCTTACAAAGATTCATTGTTACAAACTGAATAAGTATTTTGAAGGTTTACGATAATTTGGGAATGCCAATAGGCTGAAAAAGTTAGTGTTGAAAGGCAGGGGTATCAAACTCATTTTTGGCCCAATTTTAGTCACCATTTCACTTTGAGGGCCGAAACAATATCAAGGAGTCAAGTGTTACTAGTATGGGGGCTTTGGGAACAAGAAAATGCTAAGAATATATCTTTTATTTATTACATATGAGAACTTAAAATATTCTTACTTGACGTACAGCTTCAGTGTTCAACAGTCTGGGCTCTGTTGTTTATTTATCTTTAACTTCCTTTATATAATTCAATGTGGCGCCGCCTGAGGCGTCCAAGGTCAAAGGTAAATGTGGGTTTCGGCCTTGCTGCTTACAAGCAGAAATGGCCCCAAATTCACTGAATTTTGTCGTTATTGTGTTATTATGGACTGTAGAAGGTAAATTCCCTTTTCGGTGTTGCTCCTTTTATAGCTAATCATGGGACTACTCTGTTTCCAATTTACTTATTCATTGTCAGACAACAGGAAGCAGAGCTGGAGGTAGCAAAGCTGAAGATGTTGAGGTTTTCTTTGGGAGTGACCAGATTGGATAGGATCAGGAATGAGTACATTAGAGGGACAACTCATATTAGAGGCTTTGCAGAGAAAGTCGGAGAGGCCAGACTGAGATGGTTTGGACATGTCCAGAGGAGAGAGAGTGACTATATCGGGAGAAGGATGCTAAACCTTGAACTGCCAGGCAGCAGACCGAGAGGAAGACCGAAGAGGAGATTTATGGATGTGGTCAAAGAGGACATGAAGGTAGCTGGTGTGAGAGAAGAGGATGCACAAAACCGGGATAGATGGAGGACATTGATTCGCTGTGGCGACCCCTGAAGGGAAAAGCCGAAAGGAAAAGAAGACAAAGACTGTCAGACGCTGTGTCCACTCCAGTGCCAGGGTTTTTGTCATTTTCACTCAGATTGCAGGACCTACAGAATATTGAGTTTAAGGACTACATAAACATTCAATGAAGCGTAAAAAACCTTAGACTCTCTTCTTTCATTCTAAAAAAAGAGTTAATTCCTAAATTGTATGGGTCTGGACTTATTTGAGCTTGAAATGGGGGTGGCTGAACAAAAGGAAAACGCTGCCCGCCATGGGAGGGAAAAACATTGTCAGAGGTCTGACCAGTGCTTTATCGGTACCTCCTTGCAAGAAAAACTACAACTCGAAAAAATTTGGGAATGGCGCTCCACATCATGCTTCGGGAATGGGAATGAGTTAACCTGATCACATGTGGCAAGCTCCATTCAGGTGTTTTTTTGCCTTTTTTAAAAAGGTTTTGTTGTTGTTTATTCTTCTACAATATCTCTCAACTTTCCCATAGTTTTGCCCCAGCATTTTCAGAACATGTTACACACGTTGTATTATTGCACTCTCTTTTGAAATATTTGCAACAATATCCCAAATTTATTGATAAATCATAACCATAAAACGTAAGAGAATGTAACGAAATACACTAATTTAATAAAGTGCTGTTCATGGAAATTCTGACTCTCAAACATACACACTTTCCTGTGTGTAGAAATACATACATGCACGTAAATACACACAGAAAAGCATTTGTGTTTTGATGTGCGCCTGAAGTATATAATAGCAATGATAAGGCATCTAAGCGCTGAGAAAACCACAGTCACTACATGTTTTTTCCTAATGGAAAAAAGGGAAATGTCGATATAGGGGCCATTTTTATTCTTCTGCAGAGGATGATGCAAAAGGGGACTTTGTGCAATAACTGTCCACAAACACACACACACACACGCACACACACACACACACACACACACACACAAAATGGCATACATACACACTCACGTAGTTCTGAGCAAGGTCTGGGTGGTTGCGCTCGATGCCATCGTCCAGGATGGTCACCACCACACCTTTGCCTGTATATCCCCGCTTCCATGCTCCAACGATGTTCATGTCCGACTGGCAGTTGTGCACATCCTCATTGCAGTGCTATCACAGCCAAAACACATCAAAGATGATTGCATGTTCATGTTTGGATATGAATATAAAATCCTAATTTAAATCTAAACTACATATGATCACATGATACTGCACAAATTATGATGCTCAAGATCTCAGCTCAATTAAGCCAAGAAAGTCCCAACACGTGTTCAAATAAAAATAGAACAGCAAAGGCGGATAAAATAAATGCATTAGACATCGGGGAGATGCTTTTTCATGGTTTGAATGTGCAGAGATGCAATGCAGCATCAGTAAAATGAAAAAGGCTTGAATTAAACATATTGGCGAGGAAATTTTGTACTTGAGAATAAGAGTCGAGAATATGTATAAAAATAATGTCCAGGGGTGAAAGAGCATAAAGGGCTTAAATTGGAGGCTTGGGTGGGTCGGATATATCGATAGTCACGGTTATATCGATATTTTTTCGGACTTCCTTGAATATCGATATAACGAGACTTTACTGTATATATATATATATATATATATATATGTGTGTGTGTGTGTGTGTTTATCAAGCGAGGTTTCAATTGCAATTAATCCTGATCATAATTTATAAACATAATCAGCAGCCCTCGTTTGAATGTCACGCCGCTTCATGTTGAGGCTTTCTTTCAGCATGCAGCAGAAAAAGCCAAAGAAAAATGTAAATGCTCAATTAAGGTACACGAGAACCTTTGTGTGAGGTATATTTTGGAGTTTTGATGTTAAAGCGCTATGAAAATCAATATGTATTGTATTGTTTTTTATTGTAACACAGAGTACGTTAAAACAAATATATTTTAGAATGAATTGAAAGACTGTTTTAGAGGTTTTTACCCAGACACTATTCAGTTTATGAAGTTCTGTTCAAAAGCCAGAAAGAAAAAGAATATGCGACGGTCAAAGTATTAGCATTTATCAACACAACATTAACCATTTACAGAATTTAGGACTACCGACAGCCGAGATATCAAGGGGTGTGCAAACAATTTGCGATAAGAAGCTCAAATCACAGTTGTGTCGACCAAAGATGACTAATTTAAAGCAGAAAACACTACAGCATATTTCTTGTGATTATTCTTATGAATATTTGTGGACTGCGCCCCCAGCAGTTCCAAAAAAAGGCTGAATATTTGTGTATGTTTAATAATATTTGAGTGAGGCGATCTACTACCATCCTGAAGCAGATGGTGTTCATACTATGGCTTTGCTTGTCTTCCATTCACAAAAAAAAAAAAAAAAAAACCTCTCAGCTCCTCTGACCCAGCACTAATCAGAAACCAACAACCTCATCTGAACTTTGACCTACAAACTAGCTTAACGATTGACAAAGAGGGAGGAAAAACATTTGGGTGACGTGGTGTACTCACAATGTACCACATACTGGTCCACTTGGCGTCGTTGTAGAAGATATTGCTGGGGAAGGTTGGGCTGCTGTGGGTGTGGCTGGACAAGGAGAGGGGCGGAGCCTGTTTGTAATCCCGCTTGATCCTCCTCTTCACTACCTGCTGTTGGATCCACTCCACCTAACACATTCCATGAAAACCCAAAGTCATTGAATAGAATTTCAGTTCAAGAAATTCATTCGTGGTTTGACTCTCTTCATTCACCGAAAAAATTGTCAACTAAGATAAGTCCCGTACATGTCAAAGGTCTATTTTCTTTCGTTCTTTTGTGGTTCAAATTTGATGGAAATTATGCAAAAAATAAAGTTTGCTCTCTAAGGACTCTTGGAAATGGTTAAAATTACCGAAATATGACACTTAAACCAGCCCAAGTCATTTTATGCACAGGTACTTCATTTATTTATTTATTTATTTATTTGTTTGTTTGTTTTTGTTTGTTTATTGGGGTGGGTCTACGCACAATAGTATATACCAAATATCATGCTGCCAAGTGAAATAGATTTTGGGACCCAAAATGTTCAATTTATTTAACAAGCCAATTGGTTTAAAATCGAGCTCAATGTAAAACGTGAATCTTGTTTTACTCATTTCTCTCTCAATTGAAAAGCCTGACATGGAGCGCCATTTCTGAATTTGCTGGGGTTTTGGTTTTTCTTTCAAGGGGGGGGGAAGCTCCGGTCAGACCTCTGGCAATGTTTTTTTTTCTCCCACGAGGGGGCAGCATTTGCCTTTTGTACAGCCACCAGCACTTCAAACTCAAATAACTGCAGACACATAATTTACGAATGAACTCTTTTTTTCTGATTAAAGAAGAGAGTCTGTTTCTTACCCTGCATTGAATGTTGATATAGTCCTAAAATTCAATATTTTGTCGGTCCTACAATTTCAGTGAAAATGACAAAAACCCTGGCACTGGAGTGGACACATATTTGCACATCGTCTGGCAGTGAATGAGTTAATTTACCACATATTTTTAAAAGGTCACTCTTAAAAATAGTATTTATTCAAACCGATAAATGGGACCATTTGACTTTTTTTAAATGAATTTAAAATAATCATGTAAAATATGCACAACATGTGTTAATGGACAACATGTTTTAATGATGGCAGCAGATATTCATTTCCATGAATTCCTTTGGGAAAGCCAGTTCATAAGTAGAAAATTTTCAGATCGACAGAGAAAAAAAGGAACCTTAATGATTTTGTTGTTGCTTTAAAAAAATGTTTTTAAAACATTTTTCCACATCTTTATTCACTCCCCTGAACAATGCCACACGTCACGGAATCTAACGATGAAGCTGATGCAGAACTTGAGACCACAAAGAGAATCATTTCCAAAGAGCACAATTGTGTCTTCTTGCCGAACAATGTCCGCGTGCATAAAAAGCCGTAGCGTTTTTCAATGCGTCGATATCGAATCGACAGCAAGACTGACATAATTACTGCGCCGTGATTATCTGCTTTCATGCACAGAAACAATTTGCCGGCATCTCGGGAGGGTAGGGAGGCGGCGAGACGAGATAAAGGTAGGCGGAGTGGAGGCTTGAGGAGAACGAGTGCCTGGAGAGGCCAAGAAAAAAAAGTGAAAAGAATCAGCTGGAGAAAGAGAATTGATTTCATAAATAAGGGTGGCTAAACTCAATTGGATAGCTCTTTATGGAGGCGTTCAGGTCTCTTCTTTGTGGGATGAGATTTAGACAAGGCCACCAGGGAGGGAACAATCATTAAATACCTACTCAAATAGTCATTATTAGCCAAATGCTGCCAAGCTATATCTGTACATCCACCTCAAAATGGATTTGGATTTTCTTGTCTACTTAAAACCACTGGAGTATTGCTGCAATTTGCATACATTAACATTTATATTAGTGGAATAACTCTGGGAGACACTGAAGGCATCCCAGGTTTTCCAGCAGACTCAAGTCCTCTGCGACTTTCACAAATTAACGGCACCTCAAATCTATTCCCGGTAGTTTTCATTTAGCAGAGCTCAGCTACCCAGCCCGCCTTTTAAGTGGAAATTATAAATGCTGGAAATATAAAGCGTATGCAAAGAGTACCGATTCCACAGCATCGAACACGTTGAGAGCCAACAGAGGGAAGGAATATGGCGAAGGTAAGCAAACATCCATCGCCCCATAAAAACAATATTATTATTTTTTAATCATCGAGTGATAAATTAATGTAGTAATTATGGTGACAAGCCTTTCCTCAGGTCATGTATACTTGAGAACATGAGATTTTGGAGGCAGTTACAATGGTTTTCTTTGAAAGCCCTTATCTATGGCAGCTAATCTTAACAGATCTATAGAAAAAGGAAGCGCATGCATCATGGCTCATGAACGCCACCGGATTCATGCCATTATCATACCCCCAACCACCTACAAGATAAGTCTGGATGAACCTTAAAATCAGGTTGAAGAGCTTTCAAATTGTTTTACAATAATTTTGTTCTGACCAGGGAATGGGAGGCTTTAATAATGGTTGCATTTTATTGAGTCTTTTTAGGTCACCAATAGGTGTTCCGGTGTATAAGGCGCACTGGATTATACAGTGCACCCACAATTAATGGTATATTTTCCAACTTTTTCCATATGTAAGGCGCACCGGACTATAAGACGCACCTTCAAAGAATGAAAAAGGTTTTCCAAATATAATATATAAATATATAAATATTTTCCAAATATAAGGCACACCACATTTGTCATGATCTGGTTGGCGACCAACGGGTGGCGCTGTCGGCCCCGCCTGCACCTGCACAGGTGCTGGTTGTTACAATCAGTGACACTCAAAAGGACTCGCGTCACGACCATTCGGTGTCGGGTAATTGTTGAACGCATTATATGCTGTTGTATGCATTGTGTGCGGTGCATGTGTTTGTTTAATCTTGGCGGACTTTTAATCTTGGTTTTCTTTTGATACTTTGTATTTTTTCCGTTCAGATGATTTTGATGTTTTAGATTTTGTTCCTGCTTACTTTATTTTAATACAACTCCTGCTCCCTCCTGTCTGCTTTTTGGGATCCGCACCCGCCATCACCACCTTGCAAAACGTGACAACATTAGATGGTGCGACAGTAGAGTCTGTGCTTTCCCCTTGATCTTCTACAGGGGGAAATGGAGTCAGTCGGTGGATGTTGACTGTAGTTGCGAGACCTTTCCTGGCTCAATATGACTTCACATATAAGGTGCACCTGCGTATAAGGTGCGGGGTCATCTTTTGAAGAAAATGTAGCCTGTTGGGTGCGCCTTATACACCAGAAAATACGGTACTTGAATGGAACAATCAATAAAAGTTGGCACGTCCAGCAATTTGGATACGACACATTATCAGAGTCCATATTCAAAGGCAAAGACAACATCACGCTTGGCTCCTTATCAGAGGATCAGCAACCATTTGTTGGAGACTCTTAATTCTGTATTAGTTTTACTCCAGTGATGGCTTACGACTGGGTCAGCTCAATTCCCTCCAATTTTCTCATCTTTTAATTGTTTGTTGCCTTGTCTCTGTTGTCTTAAAAGACCCCCTCCTCCACAAAACACACATGAACAGGCATGCACACGCGTACACTATACAATTGCAGGTGGTTCGCCTTGGTCAGTAACCGGGGGGGAAGTGGGGAAGAGTTCATTCCAGTCGCGTAAATAAGGACAAATTGAGCCACTGTTGTTTTTGTGATGGGAGCTTGTTTTTAATCGTTTTACACTCAAGAGTAGTTCGGTTGCCTGTTATTTGTTTGCTCTTCTTCTTCTGAGAATTCTTTCAACATTTGATTATCGCATTTAGTTTGATTAAAAATTGAATTAAAGTAGTTTGCATTCAGTGCTTTTAATATGACAAAGGGAGTGTTGAACGTGGTTGGGGGGCCGATTCATCAGCAAACAACGTAGTACCGTGCAAGATGACATTTGGTATCATTAACTCAAACCCTCCGAGACGCAAATGTCCTCTGGCACAAAATACATTTTTGTTTGTCTGTTTTTTTAACCTGTCACAAACCTGAATGTGCATGGACTTTAAAAAAGGGGGTTGCACGACCAAGATGTAATTACCACAAACTATGGGTTACAATGAATCAAATAGTGCAGTAAATACATGGCATATGATGCAGCCAATTAAGACCCCAAACTTTGGCACATTAAAAAAAAAGCTTACTTTCCGTTATTTTCCCTAAAAATATTCATGGTGGCCGTGCAAGAATGCTTCATGTAACATAAGCCCCCTTCGCATGGACGTATGGACTGTGTATATAATCTATGACTGTGTTGGCTTCACAATTAAATGCAGAAGTAATATGAAGCATTTGACCAGTGACTGCTGAGCACAAATGAAGGAAATATTATAGTCTGTATGTAGATGAGTCTGAGTTTCAAAATGTTATTAAGAACGATTGTATTTTCCCAGTTTCTTAAAAACGATCACTCATGAATCAGAAAAAAAATTCTCAGAAAACAATTCTCTTGACGTATTTTGGCTGAGTCCTCGCAATATACTGATGCGATTCTTTTTCCTTCAGTCTCTGACATCTACTTTAAAGGACAACCGACGTCACTTTTTTGTTTTTTAACTGACATTAGAAAAACGTTTCATAGCATCTAAAATACCCAAAACACGAGGTATGATATTTTTATTCAAATGCAAAACACCAATAAAAATGACTTAAAGTGTCCAAAATCTGCAAAAAAATTGAGCTGCGAATTGGGCATTTTCAGAAAGTCCCGCCCCCAGTTCGTGACGTCACGCCAAGACGTCTTGCATTGCTGGAGAATAAAAACAATGGCTTCAGATTCGGATAATATGCTTTCTTGTTACACATCCAGTTATGAATATGATTCAAATAGTTCTGAAGAGGAAAGCATACATGTTTGCAATCGATTAAAGAATTTATTCCGTGTCATTTTTAGGCAAACGGGCAGGGGGGAATGTCGCACCCAAAAATGGCGACCAGCTCCCGTGAGGAATGAATCAGCCCGTTTCCACAGACTGAAAGATTCCTTTCATGGAGCTTGGACTCCCTCTGCTGGGGGTTTTTGGAGGTAACATCAAGGTTTTCAGATAAACAGTACAGCAAAATATATTGACGTGATGAAGGACTGCTACAATGTGTGTTTTTGTCGGTCAAGGGGGGTGTCCTTTCATGACGTAACGTGAGGACTCGTCACCAACTCAAAAACAAGACTTCCTGAATGTTCAGTGCGAGTCTTAAAACGTAAAATATAGCTATATGGGATGGAAACTTTGTAAAATACACTCAGTAGAAGTCATTTGAAGCCATTTTACAAATTATGGACACAACTTGTCCGGAGACGTCGGTTGTCCTTTAAGATAATTCAACAGGGAAGGTCGTGGCCAGCGGGTCATGGCTCCTTGCACACGTGTTCTCTGTTACTATCTCGGAAGCCAGGAAATGCAGGCTGATGTCAACCACGTATTGCATGTTTGAACCTTTTCCTCCTGAAGAGGGGGAAAAGTTGGATAACTTGGTAAATGCCCAACATCGTGTGTCCAAGCCTGGAAAAAAAGTTCCCAAATTTACTGTGTATGTCGTGATTACTAGGATAACATGATGATTTGATCTGGAACATGCTATAATTGTGCTTTCTTCATGGTTTGTGTCTTCTGACAAAAATGAACTCATTCACTGCCAGACGATGTGCAAAAATGTGTCCACTCCAGTACCAGGGTTTTTTGTCATTTTCACTCAAATTGCAGGACCCACACAATATTGAGTTTTAGGGCTGCATAAACATTCAATGTTGCGTAAGAAACCTTAGACTCTCTTCTTGCATCGGAAAAAAAGGTTAATTCCTATTATCTGAGCTTGAAATGGGGGCGGCTGGCTGTACAAAAAGGAAATGTGGCCCCCTCGTGGGAGGGAAAAACATCGCCAGAGGTCTGACCGGCGCTTTATCGGCACCCCCTAGCAAAACAAAACCAAAACTGGAACAAATTTGTTAATGGCGCTCCATGTCATGTTTTTCGATTTCCGAATAAATTCGGGAATGGCAGTGAATGAGTTAAATGATGTCTCTTTTGTTTATAGGTATATGATACAATATGTCTTTAAAATACAAAGTGGAAACTGCGGTACAGTTATTACTTTGTAAAACAAAAGGCACTCTTGACGTCAAATTCCGACGGGTGCTTTGTCACAGTTCCTTTTCTATAGCATGGGTGGCCAAAGCGAGGCTCGTGAGCCACATGTGGCTCTTTGGCTGCTTCAATGTGGCTCCCGGGCTTTCACACGCCAACTAAAACTGTAAAACTGTCACGATTTGGTTGCCGACCATCGGGTGGCACTGTCGGCCTCGCCTGCACCTGCACAGGTGTTGGTCGTTCCAATCATTGGCAGTTAAAAAGACTCCCGGCACAACCATTCGTTTTCGGGTCATTGTATGCGTTTGCTTCACCTTGTCAGGTTTGTTTCATCTTGGTAGATTTTTACTGATGGTTTTCTTTGTTACTTCGTACTTCTGATGACTTTGATGTTTGAGATTTTGTTCCTGCTGACTTTATTTTAATACAATTTGTCAATTACACCCTGCTGCTCCTTCCTTCCTGTTTTTTTGGGACCCACCACCATCACCTTGAAAACCATGAGAAAAACACCTCGCCGATGGCGCTTCCATTCGAAGGTTTCTGAATACACAGAATGAACCGCATCAGCCCGCTACTTGATTGACATAGAGGGCAGCTGAACAGATGACTGGATCACCACTCAAGCGCAGAAATCGGTGCTAAGTAGTAAATGCTAAGTCGATTGCAATCGACCAAGATCCAGCAGATTGGTCCCTAGTGGACTGCGAACGGTCGGAGGAGGAAATTGGGGGAAAAAAGATTCGTGCGTTTGTGTTTTTAGGTTTCATTTATGTTCGGGCGCTCCAGTGCATGGTCATGTGTGTGTGCGCGTGTGCGTGTGCGTGTGTGTGTGTGTGTGTGTGTGTGTGTGTGTGTGTGTGTGTGTGTGTGTGTGTGTGTGTGTGTGTGTGTGTGTGTGTGTGTGTGTGTGTGTGTGTGTGTGTGTGTGTGTGTGTGTGTGTGTGTGTGTCTGTGCGCGCGTCTGCAGTAACACAATAAAAAAATAATGGCTCCTCATCTCTGACTGGTTGGCCACCCCTGTTCTATAGGGTTCCATTATTTACCTTCACCGGAAGGAAGTACTTTGTCGAATGGAGATGATTTACCGATTGTACGGATATGAGATGACAGGAGATGTGAGGTCGTGACAAGGGAAGCAACAATTGATTTCAACACATATGGAGCGCAAGATGAACTTCAGCCACTTCACCTTTCAGAAAGAACATGATGCGGGCTGGGATAGTCATCTTGGCAAAAAGTCCTAAAGCCTGTCACATTCTGTTACTTAGACCAACCATAAATTCCTCACGGTCATTAAATGAAGGTAAAAAAGCCCCACTCATCAACACAGAAATGCTCTTTGACCTGACAGGTGATGTTGGCGTAAACCCTGTGCCATAAAGCGGTATTTTGTCAAGGTAACCAGGGCGCAGCGCTTTAAATGTGCTGCAACAAGTTGACGACGGCACTCCACCTCATCTGACTCATTCACACATAGAGTGGGACGTCATCGCGGGGTGGCAGACTCGCCCTCTACCTGATCCTGCAGATTAGCCACCTTTCCTTTATTTGGCTTAATCCGGCCTGCACAGCCCTAACCTTGCACAATGGAAATGAACAGAATGCCTTGAAAAGAGACACAAAGCTGTGGTAACGAAGGATTATATCATGCAGAATCGATCACAAAGCTGTTTTCCGTTTCACCAATTCTGATAACTACTACCTGGCATGCTATAAATTAACTCAGACTTCAGCAGTTTGAAGTAAGACATTAAATAAAGACAGATTTGGTTATGCGCTGTTGTATTACAAAGCGCTGAACAAGCGCACAGTTTACAGCTTTTTTTGATTATTTGATAATTATGAGCGACAGTAACTCGCTTAAGCAGCCACTAATATTGGCATTGTTACTTTAAACTTGGTGTGCGATCATTACGAGCCGTGGACAAAATACTGGATTTATCTATTGTTGATTCATCAGGATGTGGGACTATTTGACAGAGCAGCAGAATTTTCAGGCTGGAAGAGTTTTGCTGCAGAAAAATGAGGTCAACTAAAGGCACATTTGCAACATCCCCCGCCGTGACAAAAACCTCATATGCATTAACACAACAGGTGGGAAAAGAGCATTTCAGAGCATTCAAAGAAAGACAATGAGCTTACCTTGGGCTCCATGGAGATGAAACTGTGGCGACCACGACTGGACAAAGTGGACCTCTTTATGGTCCGACTGTGGAAGAAGTGGTAGTGGTCTTTCAAGTCCCCAATCTGTAATGCCATAAAATAGCGCTTAAAACAAATTTTAAAAACAACCATCCAAGAGGAATGCTATAGGCCTGGGGGAACTAATAAAAAGCTTAGACTACAAATGCATGCAAGTGTGCTTGATGACACGAGGATACAAACACACAGACACAAATATACAGAAACAAACAACACTGTGGACACTGAGTTGGTGTTAATGAATAGAACTTCAGTAAATCTTACTGTTGTTTTGGGAAATAATTTTTTTAAAGTCCACATTTGAATTACAAATTCTATGAAATCAAACTGAACGGTGTATTGTTTTTGAAATGAAATTGTGATTCAATACAGTACAATCCTGTGAATCACAAACCTGCGTTTTGTTGAGCCAATTGTTATACACTTGGAAATTGTGACAACCAATGATCGCAGAGGTAGTTAAAAAACATTTATTTATTTAATCCTATCCCTACTGCATTATTCATTAACAATAATGATGATAATGATCATGTGAGTCTTTAATGGTAAAAACAACAGGTTTTTGTTTTAAAGCCCCCCCCCCAAGTTGCACCCTTTTCCGAAACATACTTGAACAATGTTTGAAGGAAAGAGATGCCCATTTCACAGTAAGATCAGCGCATTGTCATAAAATGGTGAGTATAGTTTTTGCTTTTTTGAATGTTGCTGTGCCGATGACCATTTTGTGTTTGGGAGCCTTTTACTGAGCGAGTTGCTTGTTCTGTAGCCACAAAGGGACATATGTCATCTTGTGCCGGTCCCAAGCCCGGATAAATACAGAGGGTTGTGTCAGGAAGGGCATCCGACGAAAAAGCTTGGCCAAAACAAACATGCGGATCAAACCTCTATGATGGAGGACACTGATTTGCTGTGGCGACCCCTTGAAGGGAAAAGCCGAAAGGAAAAGAAGAAGATCAAGAAAAATAATAATACATACACAGTAATAGCGAGTAAGAGGATGTGAAGTGGATCCCAGCTGCTCAAAAGGTAATTAGGTTTAATAATTGATAAAGACCACACAATCCCTCAGACAAGCAAAGTGTCATGGCTGCCAAGGCTCCTGTGTTCTGTCACCGATCAAATGGCCAGCCCCAAATGATCCATTAGATCATCTTTCAGCTCATTCAACACAAAATTCTTTGAATCAAATAAGAGCCGCAACAATCCTTGGAATCTAAATTGTTTAACAAACAAACAAACAAATAAAGAAATAAATAAATAAATAGATTGGATGTTTTTTTTAAACGTAAGATTTTAGCCGGTTGAGAAGATGGTATTATCTCAAGCAAAAGAGTTCCTGCTCACCCCCACCCACTACTTCTGCAGGGCCATCGTGCAATACAGCAGTGGAGCGCAGAGGTTGCGAGGAGACAAGGGAGTGGCTACTTACTAGGCCAGATTGTGCTCAAAGTGCTGAAGGGAAAAGGCAAAGTCCCATAAAGACAGAAAAAACAATGCCATGTGTTTTGACTGCTAGACATTAAGTGTGGTGCGCTCAAGAAGTGTATTAAAGCGTCTTTTATTGGATAGAGAGCTGAAGGAAATCGCACATTTATAGTGCTGACAAATTCATTCAAATGTATGCATAATATCAGAATAAACAATTACATTACACACACTCGAACTGTGCCGTACCATATCAAATCGTAATCCCACTGTAATCAAACTGAATCAAATCATTGCACTTTCAAATCAAACCTTCATCAAATGGGATTTAGATCCAATGTATGGAAAATTACACTGAATACAGGGACTTTGGTGGTGAAACGCACGCCCCAAGGGAGAAGTGGAAAATACAGAGGCAGTTTTCTTCGAAAAACACCAATTTAAAAAATAAATTCATAAATAAAAATAAATAGATCAATGTAGGTGAAACATCCCCCTCAAAATATGAAAACAGTATATACTTTAAAATATGGAAAAGTATTGAAACACAAACCCCATCCCAGCCTCCGATATAAAAAAAGCATATTTGATATATGTAACTGTGTTGAGTCAACATAAGTTGGCTGTGCTATTTACAATGCAAGAGTTCATGTTTTTTTTTGTTTTTGTTTTTTTAACTACAAATTTGTCATGCCATACGGTGAATATGTGGAAGTTTATTACGTTTTATTTACTATATAAAAGTATGGGGAGGGATTTTTACTAAAGTTCTAATGAATAGAACATTGTGCATAAAATATTGTATAGTGTTGTCTTTGTACCATTAAAAACATTTTTTTCCTTTTCAGCACATATTAATATGGGCTCCGAATATCAGTTATCAGCTTCTTTGACTAATAATCAGTATCACCCCAAGGGGTGAAAAAAAAACATCAATCACAAGTTAAAAGACAAATTCCAAATTCAGCCTTATCTCCGTATCTTACTATCTCTGTGGTAAGCCCACACTTGAACCGAAAATTTATCAGTTAAGCAACCATGACGAGGAGCTTTGAGGCTATCCAAGTATAATGTATAATAAGTATAAAAATTAATAAAATTATCATGCTCTTTGTGTTTCTTCACTCTACCTTGGAACAAAGTGTGCTGAATTTTGTGAATTTTTACATAGACACAAATATCGGTCGAAAATTACATTATTTCTTGATTTTTTTAATCAACTGAGTTTTGAAAAGGATATAATTTATTAGAAAGGTTTCATTGTGTAGAATAAAAGCAGGTGAATATTTACATACATATATGCTACTAAGCCTTCAGTTGTTGCAGCCATTAACATTAAAAAAATTACTTGAGTATGATGTACATCAACGATTTACACTTTTTAACACCTATAGGCGTTTCCTGCGGTGGTCCCGCTACAGCAGCATCGTTATGGAGAGATTTTTTTCATTTAACCAAACCCCCAAAAAATGGATTCAAAAGTAAAAATATCTATTCAAATATTTCCAAACAAAAAAGAATATGCATGCAAACCTTGTGCGAGCTTTTGTAAAATGTCTTGGTGATTTTTAATCATAGGGTGGGATTTTGGACAGGAGGAGACAGTTTTATTGACCTGTCAAATGCTGTTCACAACTGATGCGTTTCTCGCAAATAAATTCAAACAATCATGACTTGCACCCGATTTGCACCTTTTCACCAAGAGCTGAAACTAGCAGTTCTTGTGCACTGAAGGGATTCTGACCCCAAATCAACTCTGCATGATTGGCATGCGGCAAGCATCGCTACCAAAGCCAGACATGGCAGAGTTATGCACAAAGTCAACAGTCGGATTTACATGGAGACCTTTTATGTCATTCTGATTGAGATCACTTTCATTCCTTTCATCACTTTGTTGCTGTGAAATGTAAATTTCTCCACTGTGAGACTAATAAAGGCAAATCCAATCCAATCCAATCCAATCACTTTGACTGAAGAACTCCGGTCATCACAGAAAAGTTAAGAATAAACATAAAAATGATCCAGTTATTGACTGCAACCTGCTCATGTTTGTCGTATTAAGGGTGGAAGTTGTCACAACATTCCAGGTGGAACACTTGTTTTTAACATTGTTCACTGAAATGGATTCTCAAAGCAAAAGTCAAGAGTTGCAAACAAGGCTTTAACATTTCAAAAATTGCAACCACGCCTGACTGCAAAGAGCATTTTTTTTTAAACAAAACCATACCCTTTGGAAATAATAGCCTTGTTTTCAAACATGTTTTTTCCATCATTTTTATTTGCAATTCATTTATTTGTTTGAAAATGTATTTTTTTGCAAATCCATTTTGATTCATTCCATAAAATTGCAGAAAATTGCTGCAAATTAATGTTGCGTCCTCATATTTATTAGCAGCACATTATTCGCAGAGCAACACGAACACTGTCACATTTCACTCAACAGAGTGTTTCAGGCTTGATGTCAAAATAAACCGAAAATATCATATCCTCAACAACTAGTTAAACAGTGCTTTTTTTGTTGTTGTTTTTTTTTACCCGATTTCATTGAAGAAACTACATGAATCTAGGAAACGTATCCTGGACTGCACAGTAGCTGGGTATTTATTTCACAGTCACACAGATGGTATTTTCAGCTAAAAAGTTACCAAATCAATTTCAATCCACTGAATCATTTGGAACGTTATCATTCTAAATGAATTGATATCATCCTTGAATGGAATTGGCAACCATGAATGACACAAATTGGATCGTTCCTCAAACAAATGGAATCCACATCTTGTATCCTAAATTACAATGGCATGAAAAGCTGATTGATTCCTTTTGCGCCTTATCGCATTTCAAACGGCTGCAACTAAAGCCATGGGTATCGACATTACAGCAGGCAAACCATTTAAGATTTTGGTTAGGTGGTGTGGGCCTCTGGTCAAGTATTCAACTAAAATAACTCCACTCCTCCTCTGAACAGTAGCTGAATCACATCACAAAGACAATCTGTAGTATGATAAATCCTGTAATTTACTGAGCAGCAGGTTTAAGGACAGTTGCGGTTTGACTTTGTAACGCGAAATTTCCATTTAACAAAAATTAAGGTCAAACTTGTATTGTATGTACACTTTATGAATTTGGTATCCACAAATGAAAAAAAAAATCTAATAGTAGGTCTTATTCAAATTTTCTCATAATCGCAGTAAAATGAAGCCATTTTGAGTTGTTTATCACTCAAAGTGGTTTTGCATTGAGCCCCAGAAGCAACGCCTGACTTTGTTTTCTGGGAACAATGTCGCAACGATCACAACTGGGAAGTCAATCACGTGCTGTCATGCTGATACTGGATGATGCGTCACTTTGATCACAATCCCATAATTGACAAAAAAGACAAAAAAACAATCTCTTTCTTTTGTTGTCTCATCTCCCACTGGGTGTATTTAAATGAGGCCTTCCGAGCTGGATCAACAAATTGGAGATTTGCCTGAACTAGTGCGCTGACGCTTTCAGTAAAGGCTGTGCGTCCTTTTCGTAATGAACAATCTGCAAGGCCTGCTCTGCTGCATAAAAATATCTGAATCACAGACTAACGTGAATTACATTGTGTCCATGAATTCTTATTAAATAATTCCAAATAGTCTTTCAGTTTCCTTTAATTGCTTTCCCCTTGTTGTGCTGTTCAAGATATGTGTTTTTGTATTTAAGCATTTAGCCAATCACATTTCAGCCATCATTTGTTACAAGGGTCAGAAATCTACCTGAGTTGGCAACCCACGGCCTGCTCAAAGGCGCTGTCAATGCCAGGGTTTTCACAAATTATGCTTGGCTTGTCACTAGCCCATCATAGAATCACTACCTGCTAGTGATAACCACATACTGGCCAGAACTTGCACACTGTATCTGAAGCGAGCTGCATAACAAAATACATTTTTGTGTTGATTTAATAGCGCTTTTGTCAATGCTCAATGGCTGAAGGAGGAGAAGAAATGGATTTGGTTGCAGATATACTGTTAAACCCATTTTTAAGATGCACTTTTAAAGAAAAAATGGATATCATAAAGGTCAGTCAGTTATTTCCTGGCTAATGGTACCCTCTAGTGGACGTGTAGCAAATCACACCACACTTTTTTCAGTCTGGATTGATGAGGACATAGCACTACTAAAGCTCTAGCGATGTATTCACGGCCCGCCACTGTTTTAACAATGACTTTTTGTATGGTAGCTGCACCAAAAAAGGTTGGAACATTTGTGGCAGAATTCATGATTAAAAATGACTGAATGGATTCTTAACATTTCAGACACCTAAAAAAATTTGATGACAATGTGAAATAGGATTATTTGGCTTTGTTGGGAGTGCTGTACTCTAATACTGTGATTGCCTGCTGCAGTGGGGGAAATTGTCCAGTTTCAATAAATTAGTTTGGAAAATTTATTTTTTTTGACAAATGATATATATTTGCCCACCTATCTATGCTCCGCAAAAAAAAAATGTTTTGGTTTGAGTTACTGTATGTTGCTAATTTACTTTTTTTTATCTGTGCTGATGACCATTTTGTGTTTGGGAGCCTTTTACTGAGCGAGTTGCTTGTTCTGTACCCACAAAGGGACATAAGTCTTCTTGTGCCGGTCCCAAGCTCGGATAAATACAGAGGGTTGTGTCAGGAAGGGCATCCGACGTAAAAGCTGGGCCAAAACAAACATGCGTATCATACCTCTGAAGATGGAGGTTACTGATTCGCTGTGGCGACCCCTTGAAGGGAAAAGCCGAAAGGAAAAGAAGAAGATTTGTCTTGTGACCTCACGATTTACACATGAAATCAAACACATTAATACAAAAAGACACACAAGGAGCTATTGACGGCCACAACCCACACCGTGGCACCTTAACTGACGACAGTGCAGTAAAGTATTCCACACAGTAATGTTGTAAATATGTGTGGGACTGGGCTCTCACTACACTTATGTAGCTTGAGACTGAACGCAACAACCATGGGCTTTCTATTAGGTCATTCGGATTTACGGTCAATCCAGCTGTTACAAAAGGGATGGGCAACGTCAATGATGGAGGGGGCTTCAATTTGTGCTTCCTAACTCCATCTATGGCAAAATGGCAATTTTAAATCAGAACAAAATATGTACCTGTCTTCTTTTTTCACTGACTGTAGAGAACAATATCTCCATGCATTTCAATGCTCAAATGAATATAGGAGGCCACTCTAAAATGACATAAGAATTGGCACCCACTATTGAACAGTTCAGGTTGCTCAGCGATAGTAAACATGTTTATTTTCAAAAATTAACCGAGGGCCACACCAAGTTTGGGCAAGCGCCCACTTGCCCATCCCTGTGTTACATACACAAATGTAAGAGTTGGCGTAGGTCCGAAGTGATTGGTCACGCCAAGAGAGTGAGGCACTAGGATGACGCAATGTGACATTGCTGCTGCATTATTGTGATTAAATATACTAACATTGAAGTTACAGTTGGATATGAATAAAAAGTGTTTGAGGTGGTTTTCGGACAGGAAAGACAGCAAGTACCCATGATCTGGATATCTTTGTTTGGCAGTGCGTTTTTAAACGTAAAGTACAATATGTCCCATTGCTCAATAAACATTCTGAAACCCTGCTTTAATTTCGACTGCTCTTCTAGACCCAAATTCCAAGAGTGTGAAAAATTCTAAGAGAACTTTCAACGGTTCTTTGTCTTTAACTATACCAACAGTAACCAAGTAATGAAGAAGGAGCATGACGAACCATCAAATCCAATTGTTAGAAACACCTGGCATCGTTTACTTTTCTATGGACTGACCCCCCCCCCCCCCCCCCCCCCCCTTTTACACTCCCATTCCCCAAGACCCCCACCTATCTCCAAGCATTTCAAAAACAACACTTTGAAGATACATTGTGCCCATGAGCTTGTCAGGTGATTTAGACTCCATTCGAGCCACTGTCTTAGTCTGGAAAGGGGGCTCCACGCTTAAGTGGATTACCCAGAATTCCCAAACAAGGTGCTCACTCTCTGGATGCCAACTCCTTTCATCCGTTCATCCATCTTGCCAATATCCCTCCATTCTTTAGTTGCCAGATTGGTGTGTGCTGACCCCTTCCAGGACTGTGATGGAGTTCATGTTGTCATTCTGTCACCATTTCCCATCTAGACCCCACAAGAATCATCCCATCACTTTCATCTTGCTTCCCGGCACAACTTCAAGGTCTGTTCTTAGAGACCTCAATTCAGTAAGCATCATGGGTTAACCCTAATGAGCCCACGAGTGTTAAACTTTCCCCGCCCTACTCCATGCAAAGAGCAATTCCCGCCTCTGTTAAATCTCTTTTATAGTGCTGCTATGCTATGTTTTAAGGGAGAATGTATGCGAGATGACGTTGCCCTACTTCCCCATTCCATGTCAATGTTGTTTCTACAGAACAATGACACACAAAAATGGATGGAATATTCTCAATTGCTATGATTGACTGAATTTAATTGTATTTTTTATGGGGAATTTTAAATTAAGAAATTAAATTCTCAAAAATATTTTTGGGGGCTTTCAAAATATGACTTTAGTCGAGAAAAATCAAGATTATATTTTTAAAATTAGTTCAGATTTTTTCAGATTTTTTCCCCTGAAAAGAGAGTCTCCAACATTGTTTTTAACCAAAGTATCCAAATTACTTTTTTCATCCTTTGTAGATCGATGAGAAGGTTTCTTCAGCCGTCATCTGTACAAAAGTGATTTGTAGATAGCGTCAGATGAATTTGATGTCATTTCCTCATACATTTGTTTGGACAGTTTTCGTGAATCACTACAAAAGAAATTCTTAGAAAGATTTCTACTTAATCATGAAGAAAGAAATACTTTTGCTTATCAGAAGATTGTTGAATATAAATAACTATTTGGCTTCAAAAATTAATCGATCAAATAATTTATCTTATAAGTTTTTGACAAACCAAAATATTTTCAATGATTTTCTCAATCATAAAAATAAACAAAATAAAAAAAACAAATGAATTATACTCTTACAAGATATTTTCATTAAAAAATTCTAGGAAAAAATGCTTCTAAATTCTATAATAATCTACACAAAAACAAACGTTGAAAAACTCTTTTATGAGTTTGCAAAATGTTTTTCGTCTTCAAAAATATCACAATACCTATTGAATAATTTAGTTTCTGATTTTTCTTGTCTTTCCTTTGCAACCTGTCGAATTGTTCAACATTCTTCATGGCAGCCATCACTGTCTTCAAAGCTGCAATTTTATACTGCGGGCAAAAACAACATTCCCGGTTGAACATAAACAAAAGAAAGCATGGCTGACAACCTCGATTGATACATCTAAAGTCGTGATCCATTAGCGCTGCCTAATGTAGAGGATTCCATGTGGGTGAGAGTCAAAAAGAGTTACACCCCTGAGACCAAACACACACATGCACACGCACACACACATGCACGCAAGCCGAACTCCCACACCGGGAAGTGAAGTAAAATGCTCATCTATGAGGTGTTGACGTCCAATGAACACACCATATTGACATGGAAATGAGGGTGCATGGATTGGGGGTGGTGTTACACTCCACAAGGGAATTCCTATGATGACCTGGAATAGAACATGAACGAGGGTAAGGGTGAGTGAGTGGTGATGCTGGGGTGGTGGCGGGCTCTCCATGTTTAGTTCCTGTCAAAGAGAGGGGGATAAACGAGGCCATTTAGGCTCTTCTCTCCGGGACTGTAGTGGGTGGGCGGGATGGCTGGGCAAAGCGGAGATAGTGGAAGAGAGGAGGCAATGAGTGGGGGTTCAATAGCTGTTGACTAGGCTACCCTACAACAACCTGTCAGAATGCCCCCGACCCCCACCCGCCAACGCCGGCAAGTGCGGGCTTGAACTATATTTTGGTGTGAGAAGTATGTGTGAGGTCCATGCTGGAGGGGTGTATATCTTTTCTCCCAACCCCCACGAAAGGCTCTTTAACTGTGTCCAAACACGCCCCCCGCCCTCCCATCAACCTAACAACACCTTAACTGTTCATGAAAAGCTCTTGTTTATGGATGTATGCCTCACCGTGGTCTTTACTGACAATAGTCAACATGGCGGAGGGAATGTACGACAGGACTCTTTCCAAATTAACCTTTAAAAAAAGGTGAATGTGACCATCTTTTTTGGAAATAACGACCCACATAGGAATGAGAGCAAAACATGCATTTCAGGCCACCTCATGCAAGCTGAAGTAAGTCTCAAACACGTTTTAGCTCCCATTTTGAAGCCACTTTGTCCAATTTAAGAAACCAAATGTGGCTAGCTCATAGCTCAAGAGGTAAAAAATAAAAAAAGGTAAAAAAATAAATACAACAAATTTGTCATTGGGTATCAATCTGTTGTGATGTGTTGAAAAGACGATGGCAAAATGAATAGATCTTAACAAATTTTCTGTCGAAGAAAGATATTGATGTTATCCATCAAAAAATGTACAATTCCAATCAACACCTTCCGACGGGAAGACTTGACCTGTCAGCAATAGTCCCAAATTATAATTAGTTTTTTAAAAAACATGTCCTTGAAAAATGGCTGTCTGTTCCCTTGAAAGTTCTGGCTTTACATACTAGTATATTTTTTTGTCAATTTTAGAACAATGGCCAATTAAATGAAAAAAAAAAAAAGCCCACAAAGGGAAAAAAATCTTTCCAATTTAACCCTAACCTCTGTTTGCTAACCTCTGTTTGTGACAATTGACAAGACTGAGACCATACGGAGTCCTTCAAGGTCTTCAAATTATTAATGCATCAGCGGCGGACATCTTGGTTGTCAAGTCTCACTGACAGTATCAACATTCTGAATAGAGCATTACATTTAAATGCCAACATGCTCTAGTTTTGTGTGTTCTTGTTTACATATATGATAGAAAAAGAAAAGTACACAACAAACTGGAATCCTCTCTGTGTGTTGTTTGAAGATTTATAATTTACCGGAACAATAATTTTGGTGAGCATGTCGGTCTTTTACTGAATAATAGTACAGGTATTTAGCGAGGGGACAATCATTGTTTCATTTGTTAAAGTTGTTTTAAACAACTTAGACTGACATACCAATAACTTCAGATCAGCACTTGTGTCTCTTCTTGATAGGAGTAGTTGAAAGAAGTGATACCCTGAGATACTCTTGAATGTAGTTAGTGACAACATTTTTTTTTCTTTTCTTCTGAAACATTTTTATGCAGTGGTGCAGTTCGGTTTTTCTGACATTTTTATATATAGTACTTTGTTTTGTTTTGTTTTTTTCTTTTACACCCCACACTCCCAACCCTTTCAATTTTTCTGCTGTAGAATGCAAGTTTCCCCATTGTGGGACTATTAACTCATTCACTGCCATTCACGAATGTATTTGGGAATTGAAAATATGATGTAGAGCGCCATTTCCGAATTTGTTCGGCTTTTGTTTTTTCTTGTTTGGGTGCCGATAAAGCGCTGGCCATGGCCTCTGACAATGTTTTTTTTCCTTTCCACGAAGGGGCAGCATTTCCCTCTTTTCCATGTTAGTTCTTTGTTCCAGTTTAAGATGTTGTTAAAGCCCTATATAAACCAATATATATGTATTGCATGGTATTTTGGACAGCACCCTCATTTCAATGTCATATAACTCCAGACCCATGTAATTTATGAATTAACTTTTTTCTGATGAAAGAAGAGAGTCTAAGGTTTCTTACGCTGCATTGAATGTTTATGTAGTCATAAAATTCAATATTTTTTGCACATGTATGGCAGTGAATGAGTTAAAGGCTTTCTGATTCTGATTCTGTTCACTATTTTGCAGAGACTCTCTGACAAGATCAATACAAATCCCACTGAACAGTATCTTCAGGTTCATAATCGAGCATTCCTGTTGAATTTTCCAAGGATCTAAATCACCAATCAAATGAAATTTTTTCACACCTCGCCTGCCTACCTTAAGTCAGTGCTTTAATTCTCCATAACTACAAATTGTCAAAGTCCTCTTAAAACTCCTTGTCGTGTAATCTAATCAAAATATGTATACATACTCATAGGCCGGGATTCTCAAAGTAAAGCCAAGGATGTCTCCCAGTATGGTTCTGTGCATGGGAGTGTGGGTTATATTGCTATTTTTAGCACAAAGGTCAGACCACTATATAGTCTGAATGGTAGATGCAAACATGTACGTAATTACATTCGTTGTGAAGCTCTCTTGACTCTATACAGTGATCCTGGTCTAAAGCACGCACTGATAACAACGTCTTCACTGAAACCCAAACATAGGATGCCATTTGCAGTGGCAGCACAGGGTGGCTGCCCACAGTCCGCCAGAGGCCACTTGCGTATCTTGAAGACGTTCGTGGCTCAACTGCTTTACATTGTAGTTCTTCATTTGGAAAACTCGTTGTGGGTGACTCCAGAGCGCCGAGGCAGGTCACATCTCGGTAGTGCAATCATTTAGACCCCAAACACCTAGTGCAATCATTTAGACCCCAAACACCAAGTCCAAATCGTCGTCTTCAATCTGTGGCTCGCACTTCGTATTAACCGTGCGGGATTATATTCTTGGTTTAGTAATAGAATGGTTTGTTTTTCATAATGTGCTTTATGAAGATCTGACCAATAAGCGTCAAACCGTTTGGCGAAACGGGCCAAGCACGTGAGTATTCTGCCGGCTCGGCGAGGATGAGGCACCTGTTGTGCTGTCCTGCTCCGTCCAACCGCGACTTTCTTCGGGGCGGACTTTGACTCGCTTCCAACAACATTTTGACTGGTTTTGGTTTGACGGCTGCGCCTCCGGTACACTTTGACAACTTGGTACGAGTGAGTGAAAAGTAGAGGAATGTTGCCTACCTGTCCCATGTTCCTGTAGCCGTACTTCTCCGCTATCCGCTCGGCCACCGCGGCCCCGCCGGCTATCCTGACCGCCCAATGGTTGGTGTAAATCCGAGCGTGGCACGGCGGCGGCGGCGTGAAGAAGCCGAGGGTGAGCGCCAGGACGCACAGCAGGCGGACCATCTTCCCCCCTTAACGTTTCTTTCCTCCCCTCCTCCGCCTCCTCTTCTTTTTTCTTCTCCCTATAAAAACAGCTAACTTCGGTGGAGCACGGATCGCACGGACGGCCGAAGCGGGACAACGAGAGAGAAGGACCGAGGATAGCGGTGATAGTGGGAAGTTCCCCTTTACCCTCAAATCTCCAATAATGTCCACATGGAAGAGTTGGAAGTTCACTCCTGTGGTAGTTGTTGTAGACAGAGGCTCCTCCGAAGCGGCTGGCTTCAAGAGCGCTCCACTGAAATAAATGTCCACACGGCGGCTCTTCACGAACGACTAACTAGCTGGAGCAGCCTGGTCCGTGGAACCCCAGACTGGAGAGGAGAGTCCAAGCCAAGGGAGGGAGGAGGTCGAGGGGAGGGGTGATGGAGGTTCGCTAAAACCGCGCCGCTGGGTCTTAAAGAGAGTTAGATTGAACACAGGCACTTTTTAATAGAGATGGGCCGGGGGGGGGGGGGGTCGTCCCAAAAACTTGGAAGCCCTTCATCATGATAAAATAAAAATATATAATAACAAACACCCAAAAGTAGTCTGACTTGTACTTCAGAAGAAGCACATACATAAATAATGAATTGGTAAAACATGAAGTACAGATTCAACTCTAAGTAAAAATACAGTCTTCACTCATACACTTTCAATTAAAGGACAACCGACGTCACCGGACAAGTTGTGTCCATAATTTGTAAAATTGATTCAAATGACTTCTACTGGGTGTATTTTAATAAGATTCCACCGCATATAGCTATATTTCACGTTTTAAGACTCGCGCTGAACATTCAGGAAGTCTTGTTTTTGAGTTGGTGACGAGTCCGTACGTGACGTCAGAAAAGGACCGCCTCCTGACCGCAAAATAAGACGCATTGTAGCTCCTTCCATCACGTCAATGTATTTTGCTGTTCTGTTTTTTTTTAAACCTTGTGTTACACCCAAAAGCCGCCAGCAGAGGGAGTCCAAGCTCCATGGAAGGAATTTATCAGCCTGTGGAAACAGGCTGATTCATTCCTCACAGCTCGGAACCAAAATGTCAAATTGTCCCATGTAAACCACAAAAACAGTCAATATTTTTGACTTCAAATTGGAAAACTAGTTATTCATTATTTTATTGTGTGCTTTGTATATAATATGTGGAGATGATGAAACATGTATATGGTTTCCCAAAATTCATAATGACCCCCAAGGGAAACCGTAACTATGATGTGGCCCGCAACAAATATGAGTTTGACATCACTGCTGTGTTTATTTTTTTGTTACCAAACACCTCATTACAGTAATTTAAACAATAGACGAATAAACTGTTATTTTGACTTTGATAAATAGTTTCAGTAATATCGACCCTCCAAGGGGAACTGTAACTAAAATGTGGCCAACAACAAAAATGAGTTTGAAAACCCCTGCTCTAAAGTGTCCGAAGGTGTTAAGTGTAAACACTACAGTGTGTGCACCTTGTGATTGACTGGCAACCAGTTCAGGGTGCGCCCCACGTACTGCCTGAAGCAGCTGGATGGATGGAAATGTAACCCACGTTGGTATTTTTTACACGAAATTAAAAAAGGCAAGCATTACATTAAATTAGATTAGCCTTTATTAGTCTCATAAAGGAGATGTATACATTTCACTGCAGCAAAGTTATGAAAGGAAGAAGAAATGAAAGGAAGTCGCAGAAAAACAAAATACAACAGTTGCTGTTAAGGCAACCAAATGAATCAAATGATACTTGCACTTCACTTTACAGTTTAGAATTTATATCTAATTTGAATTATTTTAATTCGCTAGATTATGTAACAGCCAATCAGAGCGATCCATTGTCACAGACAGCCAATGCCATTTTGAAAACGATTCATTTAAATTATCCATCAATCCACTCACGAAACACTTTGTATCGCAAAAGTTTTATAAATCCAAGTTTGCACGAAAGCCAGCAACATGTACCACTACACCATTTTACACTATATATTTTGATTAAACGTAAAGATAAACTTTTATGGAGGACACCAGATTGTAGAACGTTAACTATTTAGTGGGTGAAATTGAGATTTGGACAATTACATTACTCCCACCTACAGTATTGGAAAGGAACAGCACTGCCCAGTGTTGTCCTGCTGTAACTGTATCGAGCACTCGGATTATTTCCCAACAAAATTACTTAATAGCGTTTTTTCTGTGGTACCATAATTCATTCTTGCCATCACACATATATTTTGGCGGGGGAAATCACAAACACGCAAACATGTACATGGGCGCACACTCCCACACACACACGCACACGCACACGCACACACACATTCCTGTTTGAACGACTTTGTGAGGTCCGGGTAACTCCACATCAGGAGTGAGGACCACCCTTTCTGATAAGTTTAGAGAAGAACCAGTGTTATATTTGAACACTAGATGTCCCCCTAACTGCATTTCCCACTTCAACTTGTTTAAAAAACAAAGCAATAAGAAGTGGACTTGAGAGTGGAATCACTAGACAAGTGAGGTCCGAATGGGTAAATCCCGGGACCTCACTCATATAGTGAATTATGTTCGAAACATCGTTTTATTTATTTAATTTTTTTGTTTGGTTGATTCAGTTGAGTTTTCAAACCACTTTTTGTATCAACTTTTACCTCTCATTATCACCTACAATTACACGGCAGACATTTTGTATTTTAATTGTGTGTATATATATACAGTAAAGTCTCGTTATATCAATATTCAAGGGAGTCCGAAAAAATATCGATATAACCGGGACTATCGATATATCCGACCCTGTTTGTGTGTAATTTTCTCAGTGCGTGCATAGAAATAGTATCGATATATATATATATATATATATATATATATATATATATATAGACTATATATATATATATATATATATATATATACAGAGAGAGAGAGAGAGAGAGAGAGAGAGAGAGAGAGAGAGAGAGAGAGAGAGAGAGAGAGAGAGAGAGAGAGAGAGAGAGAGAGAGAGAGAGAGAGAGAGAGAGAGAGAGAGAGAGAGAGACTGTTTAATGAATAACTTGATAGTTTTAACTTAAAATAAATGGAATTCCTTATTTATATGTTCATATCAACCGGAAGCTGGTCTGGTCGATTGCTGTATCATAACTACTTTGGTAAAGTGACCCATGCTTTTGCTCAATGAATTTCCATAACCAAATCAAATAAACTAAAACTTTATTTTAACATGATGTCAACATGAAATCTGTCCTGAAGCAAAACATTTTTAACAACAGTAAAAGGGAATATAATACAAAATTAAATACTCTTGTAAGAAACTAGAACATGTACTAAAGTGCATATTTGTGAAGAAAAAGGCATGCACATCAAAACAAATTTGTTGTATCATTAAAACTGAAGAACCCGAGAAGTGGATCTTCTTTTGAGTGTCACAATTTTGTTGTGGACAAAGTTCTTTATGTCTTTCCAGGATCTTTGAGCCAAAGTCTGCGGCTCTTTCTTAATGCAGTCAGTACACTGTTCTTTCCCAGGCACTTGATGCCCTTTTATCAGTCTCTTCATGTGTTTTTCCACAGCAGCCTTTTCTTCTTCACTCCACGGTCTCCTCAAATTTACTCTGGGAGAGCCTAAATATGATGACAATTGCAATTTAATGATACTCACAAAGACCACTTGTGGCAGCATTACAGTGTGGATTATATACATAAAATAAATAGACTTACCTTTCTTTTTCTCTGACTTTGAATTTTCATGCTCTTTGGAAGCAATTTTTTTTCTTGGACTCAAATCTACAAAGAAAGGAGACATTGCTAATTTGACACTCATGGGCAAATACGGTGCATGCATTTTAACTTGTTAAATTATGGAGAGAAAAAAATATTTCTGGATCCAAAATTAAAAGTTAGTGCGAACCAATACCTCAAGGTAAGACTAATAGCCAAAAAAAGCTTCCAGTTTACCATCTGAGTCAGAAGTTCTTTTCCGTTTGCCATGACAGCGCTTTGCTCGTTTTTTTGTCACGTCACCTTAAAGTAAAACAAGCAAAATGACACCTTGCACTTGTTATGGTGGGACAGGGAGCCATTTCAAAAGGAATCATTTGGAATTCTACAGGGATGCATCTGGGAAATTAAAAAAGTGGCCCCCTTGTGTCTGAAAAGGGGTCAAATTCTAAAATTGATAGGGCCTGATTTAACTAGATTGCCAAAGTATACAAAACCATTTGAAATAAACCAAAGACATTTTCTATATTCGGTTTACGAACGTTACATTTTTGAAACTTTTACCTTGGCATACGAACTTTACCTTGGCATACAAACTTTTTTGTACACGGAGCTGCCTCAATGAGTGATGTGTCGTTCGCGAACGAGCCCATGAAGAACTAGATACAATTATCACAGAGAAAGCACCTACAAGGGATCATTCCTCAAGATGGTGAAAGAAGAAGGTTACGTTCCTCATCAAGTGTTTCATGCTGATGAAACTGGCCACTTCATTCCATCAAGCCATCACAAAGGTCAATAAAACCACTTTATTATACAGTACAGTTAATTTTTTTAATTATAAGACCGTAGCACATTTATTATCCATAAAATAATGTATATTTTGTGTAGTTTTAAGGCTTAGAAAATTAGAAAGTAGAAAATTATGTTTTATGAGGACCTGGGAACGGGTTATTCCCATTTTAAGGGTTTCCTCTGGGAAATTATTTTTGGGATACAAACTTTTTGCCTTCCACACTGTCTGGGAACCAATTAAGTTCGTAAGCCAGGGTATCACTGTATATACCTGTTCGATCAACACTAAGTTTTTAAATAATAATGAACAAATTGTTATTCTGTCAAGTGTGGTGAGTATTGTGCTACTTATGATTTCAATCTCATCACAACTTCCTCAGTCGTATTTTTTTTTAGCCTGCAGACCCCATATGTCAGCAAATGCTCCCTCACCTCTGGCCCATTCTTGTTGACCAAGAGAACTACATGATACCTCATACTTCATGACAACGGCCGTGAAAAAAAAAGAGGAGATATTCGAACCCTTGGGATGTCCGTTCATCGCCCCCAGCCACAGAAAGCTGACTCTTAAATCAGAATCTAATGATGCCTGCAGACACAGTAGTAGCATACTTATTCATCCTACAATTTTACCTTCAATGACATTTTCTTTTCTTTTCCCCCACGGTTTGATTCTGCTAGAGCCTGCTTTGGGGATATAATCTGTGCAGAAAAGAAAAAGATTGAAAATTAGTCCTAACCAGGGCAGATTTATTAATCTTACAATTTACCTTCATCCACATTTTCATTTCTTTTTTCCCCTGAATTTGTGCTGCTTGAGCCTGTTTTGGGGATATCATCTTTGCAGAAAATAAGATTGAAAGTTAGTGTAAAGTATACTTATTAATCTTACAATTTACCTTCATCCACATTTGCCTTTCTTTTCCCTCTCGGTTTGGTGCTACTAGAGCCTGCTTTGGGTATATCATCTGTGCAGAAAAGAAAGAAAGAAGGTATAGAAGTAACAATCAGGTTTTTCTTTATGCCAGTCTCAAAATGATTTTTTTTAAATATGATGACATTTCAGTGAATGCTTACCAGAAAAAGATAATTTAATGGTGTCAAGATTCTTTCCACTAAGTGTTCCAGTGCCTTGCTCCATTGCAAAAAGCAGCTTGCTGATTTTTGCAATTTGAAAAGTTTTATCAGTCTGTCTGTAAAAATCTCGGTGCACTCTGATGTCGTGTCCCATGAACCTTGCGACTTGTTCCAATTCCTGTTCACTAAGATCCAACAGCTGACACAGTGTCGCAACCTGTTTCCTCAGTTTGGTAGACCTTAGGAATTGAGGGTTTTCTGCGTTGCTTTCTTTCGCAAATTTGCGCAGACAGTCACATCCCCGGATATTTGTTATTGCACCTGGTCTTGCAAAAAGATAGGGATTCTCAGCAGGTATCCCTGCATCTTGTCGCCTTTGAATTAAAACGTTGATGGACTCCTTCATTCTTTCTGTAAAAAACACTGGGACCTTTCTGCCCCTTTTGCCCCGGACTTCAATGCGAGTTAAGAGCTTGCTTAACTCTTTTTCCAATGGTGAAAGTGTTTCAAAAATGTCCTGATTGACTGGATTTGTGCTGGCATTCTGGTAGGTCTCGAGAGTCAAACGTGATGCTTCCCCTTCACGCCGCTTGTTAAAAACAATCATTTGTGCCAGAACAGATTCATTCAATTTACGAAAAGCACTTAAACTCATCCCTTGGGTCAATTCAGCCTTTGCCTCCTCTTCAACCACTCTAAGGTGGTCCCTGAGTGTGATGACATCCTTGGTAAGAGGAATATCATCTTGTTTATTCCATCTTTTTTCATCTATTGTTTGATGAGCACTGACTGATACATGGTTTTTCCAGTTTTTTTCGAGGAGTTCCAGAAATTTTTTTGCCTTTCTCTCTGCCAGGTCGTCATCCTCCATCAGAGTCTGTCCAATAAGGACTTCCACTGCTCCTTTCAAACAAAATCCTAATTTAAGAGCTGTGGAGGGTTTCCCATATTCATTTTTCCCTGGACTGAACGCAGTGAGTTTCTTTGCGACATTTATAACAGTATTAAACTTCAAAGGCGTACACAAATCCTGCAGACCCGCGATGGTCTTATCCATTTTTTTAGCAATAAGCATGAACCGTCCCAATTCCCTCATTCGTTGCGCAATGTACTGGTGCTTGGACTTGACACAGCCATGTTTGGAATACAGTGATTCGCCATACTTGCAAATTAGGAAATCCTTTCGTATGTGAAACGATACAGGATCTTGTCTCATGTTATTGATAATTGTTTCATATCCCTCTGATGATGCGGCTGTTGGGAGGAGACTGGCAGCAATATTTTGGACCCTCTTTCCTTTCCTTCGCTTGTCGTCTTTGCATAGCTCTCTTGCTCTACATATTGAATGATGTTTCCACAGACATTTTTTTAAAAACAACCCATAACATGATGGGCAGGGCAAATAATCATCGGTGGAGGCGGCATCGGTTGGCTGCTTCCATGTGACAAGTTCCCCTTGTCCATCTTTTAGAACCGTGCTGTTATGTTTGAAGTCTCCCTTGTTCCGAAGCTGTTCCAATAGGGACTTTCTTTTTTTGGATCCTGATGGAAAGCTGAACGCGAAAGCAACTTCTTTAAATTCCATATGTTTCCTTTCTAAATGTCTTGCCATCTTCAAATTTGATTGGCCACAGTAGAAACAATAATGCCTTTTGTCCCAAACACGTTTGCCTTCTTTTCTTGAACACGTTTTTATGGTTACAGATGGATCTTCTTTGCTCATCTTTTGTTTTTTGTTTTTTCTTTGAACATAGGTTAATGGGTTACTTTGTTTTCTAATTGCAGACGTGACTCTACGCTGGTCTGCTTCATATGTCTGTTGACTTGTAGAGTCTTCATTGTATGTGTCATGACAGGGCATATTTTTGACCTTTGGAAGGGATATCTCTTCATCAACACTCGAATCAGTGGATGATGTATAGGTAGGTTTGTATTCCACATCTGATCCAGAATGACTGTCCAAGTCAGAAAAATCGCTCTCTTCAGTGGGATTGTCCATCTGTTATAAATATAAAAAAGTAAAAAGATCAGAAAATACCATTGCAAATAATACTACTAAGTAGTACTGATTTATGTTTATACGATGAGATAGGTCATAATGAGGACTGCCTGTGGGATAAAATATTAATCGTGTATATATTAACAAGTCCTCCATGGTAGTTAGTTGCCACTACACATTTAGCGAATTAGCTGCGTCACAATAAGAGACTGATTTCCAAGTATTCGGCAAACAAATAACAATGATGGCTGGTATGGATTGCGGAGGAAACAATTTTCCATGTGAGCTGTACCCAGGCCAATATTTTCATAGATTTATTAATCGGCAATTTCTGTATATAATTACAATATTTATTTTAACTCTTTCAGCGTATTATGTCTTGTTTTTAATTAAAGCGTATGTTCATTTCTGTCTGGCCAATAGAGTGCCACAACTGCAATTTATCATTAAAAAGATGCCAGAAAAGAACGAAAAGCTAAACAAACATATACTGTAGACAATATGCATCTCACCTAATATAAGTTTTTTCAGCCTAAATGCAGAGCTTTTGTTGATCCATATAACCGTTGTGTTGATAAGGGGTCGCAATATAGTAATTTGTCCAAAGTACTTTGTGTTCTGGAAATTGATTTGTATTTTACGTTGTGTTTTTGCAACGTTACATTACATAGATGGTAAGACACTGTCTTTGGCTGTAACCACAGGCGCATATAGCCATGGAAGAAAATTTGACACCACCATGTTTTCTTTATGTTCATTTTCATTTTCATGTCTGGTGCTACAAAAAGTGTATTAAGTGAATCACTGAAATAAAAGGTATTATGGAATACTCAAATACACTATTTTTTACAGTAAAACGTCATAGCTATTGTTAAGAATGTATGGAGTGATTTTTGTCATTAGAAAAACTTTGAAATTCATCCAATAGTGCATGTGTTCAAGTATTTTGAATTGTTTTTGTTGTCGTTAATATTTTGGTCCAAGAAAACATTCCTTTACTGTATGAAGCATTTACAACGAGTAAAAAAACTAAAGAAACAATGGAGCTCAATTTTTTTCCATAGCTGTATATAATCAGTGCATACGCACACATACATATATTTACTTAGATACACAGTAGATACACATTAAATGGAAGTGTGCAACAAAATAGTAATACTGAAATGTACCTGAATTGCTGTGTTGACATCATCTTGCTGGGCCTAATGCAATAAAAGTAAATAGATTAATATTCAGGTGCTAAAGAAAAACAATGTCAGTTAACGGAACACAAACAAAATAAGAATGATGGTCACGTTCAAATTGATAACGCATTTAATTTACACTAAACTATCAATTCCAATGAAAAGTGAAGTGTGCCAAATTGTCCTGAAACATACCTGGGTAGTCATTTTCTTGATGTTTTTCTCCAAGTCCTTATCCAAAATAATATAAGATATTTTGATAACCTAAAAAATTCAGGCGGTGGGATTAAAAAAAGTCATCAGTACAGCTCAAATGGGTTATCATTTGCATTCAACGTGAATCATGTGATCTAACAAATAACGCTCCTTCACGTGGTATTTAAAAAAAAACTCATAATACAATGAAATCCTCTACACGTGACCAGGGGTGGTCAAAGTAAATAAATCAAATGTCATTTGGTATCACCGTAGCTGTGCTTTTGTTTTTATTGTGTGCCATTTGTTTTTTATCGTGCTTCCAAATTTGGCTGTGCGTTTTTTTCGCTTGTGCTACATTAATGTGTTGTTTAAATTACGTTCTATTGGCTGGCCCGACGCGACAACGATTGGGACCACATGGGCACTTCTGAAATACTGACCGGACTTAAGTTTCGATTTACGTTGCTACGTGCTTCTCACTCAATACGTATTACACTATTACTACCCAATAGTCTAGCTTCATTTTATTCTCTGCTCAATTAACATGACGACGCTTTCACTCTCATTCTGATAAAACACGAAAGTTCGAATCCTGTAGTAATTTCTTAGAATGACACATTTGTAAGAAAAATATTCAAAACTTGAATTCCTTACCTGATTTAATTCCGAAATCTTATTCGTTCACTCCTTTGGGCTGATGGGCTGGTTGTGCGCTCGCAGTTTATTAAATTGATGAACACGCACTGTAAGAGTGTCCTGGGGGGGGGGGGGGGGGGGGGGGGGGGGGGGCTGCAAAAAAAACTTTGTTCATGCGCAGTGCGCATGGCGTCCTGGAGCCTGAGCGCTCTTAATTGCTTGATCAAAGTGTGGGCGCCATCCTGCAGAAAGTCTCAGTGCACTAATACGTGGGGGAGGGGTATGCAGAGTCACTCTGTCTAACAGTGAAGGTTTACAACAACTCAACTTTGATTGAGGTCTATTGTATTTCAAGGCTGAGAATGATACATTTTGAGCAAGATTGTGTTTTAATTAAACTGTATGAACTCCAATCACACATACCTCTAACATAAATACAGCAAATAAAACTATATGTATTAAACTAACACGAAAAAGAATAATTATTCTTAGAGAAGCATAATTATCAAACGCTGATATGTGGGTGTTATGAAACACAATTATTTACTTATTTAATGCCATTCATAAGATATACATAGTAGTTAGTTTCATAGTTTCAATGCCCAAGGCAAAATAAAACAATTGACTTTTTTTGTATGTGCAGTTTTATGGCGGATGGGAATTGCAGACAGTCACACAGTTGAACCGAAGGTTTTACAGTGTGAAAATAGGCCTCACATTCATGACCAAATGGTAAAAATAATTATCAAAATTGACACAGCTTTTCTTAAAGCATTTTGACCCATCCACTGCAATGTGGGCAAACAGCTGTTCATATCCAAAAAAGCATATTTAATGAACAGTACTTTGTTTTAACTGCCAGAGAGCCAGATGTATAGAGAGCAGGAACATTCTCTGATTTGACGTGTCACCATCCTCATGTCATTTCTCCACTGCGAGACGAATAAAGGTCCATTCAATCCAATCCAATGTTATCTCTTCAACCAACACCAAAAACAAGCTTCACAAGATGTACAGCAAAATAAGTTACATTGCAGAGTTTGAATAAGTTTCGTAATGCATCCAACGACAAGGATGACAGAGGACAGTTCTACTGCTGTCTCTCTCTTCGATAAAAACCAAGGAAAGCGGGAATCATCAGCCGCAGAGGGGACAAGGATGGTGAGATAAAATGGTCATGCAACATCACCACACCAAAGTCAAGGCAGAATATCATCTTCTGTTGTGATCAAAATTACACCTGATGTTCTTCAATCGGCATTTCAGCTGTCCATGTCCTCGCCAATAGAAAAGATTCTCCAGGAAAAGACAAATTTGGAGGGGAAGCATGTATTTCAAGAGAAATTGAAGCCATTGGATCAGACTGACTTGCATGCATACCACGGAATTCAGTTATTAGCCAGAGTGCACAGGTCATGGGGAGAAGCAACTGAAAGTCTGTGGGATGAAGAGTATGTAAAGCCAATCTTTCAAGAAACAATGTCTCAAAAGAAATTCCACACATCTCATGTGATCTGATTTGACAACTTTCAGACAGCACTTGCTCAATAAACCTGGCAAATATGTCATGAAAATGTGGGCAGCCTATGATGTAAAATGTAGGTATGCATGGAATATGCAAGTCTATCCTGGAAGACTACCTGGAGGAGGATCTGAGAAGAATCAGAGGACGCATGTGGTACTGAAGATGAATGAAAGACTGCAAAGTCATTATATCACGTGACAAATTCAATTTACCGCCATGTGTAGATAAACTTCAGGAGAACTTCCCAGTAAATTTCTGAAGCTGTGGGGATGATGTCTCCTCAGTATTTGTCAGGTGTGGTGTGTAATAGAAGGGTTTCAGCTAGGATGAAAGGAAAGGTGTATAAAACCGTGGTGACAGTGGCACTGAAGAAAAGAAAGGAAGCAGAGCGTGAGGTAGCAGAGCCGAAGATGTTGAGGTTTTCTTTGGGAGTGACCAGGTTGGATAGGATCAGGAATGAGTACATTAGAGGGACAAGCCATATTAGAGGCTTTGGAGAGAAAGTCAGAGAGGCCAGACTGAGATGGTTTGGACATGTCCAGAGGAGAGATAGAGTGATTATATCGGGAGGAGGATGCTGAGCCTTGAACTGCCAGGCAGGAGACCGAGAGGAAGACCAAAGAGGAGGTTTCTGGATGTTGTCAAAGAGGACATGAAGATAGCTGGTGTGAGAGAAGACGATGCACAAAACTGGGTTAGATGGAGGACACCGATTTGCTGTGGCGTCCCCTGAAGGAAAAAGCCCAAAGGAAAAGAAGAGGATAGAAAATATGTTGTTTCTTTTCAAGTATATTTACAAGATCTCAGATGCAGTTGTTGCTGATGTCAACTATTATTTGACTGTAGAAATACAGGTAAAAATGACCCACAACATAATCAACACATTTTTTCAACTTAATATCATGGTTTAAAAACTCACATGAAAATGTATAATTATTCTTAGAGCAGCATAATTATCCAACGCTAAGATGGAAGTGCAATGAAAATATTTATTTATAAGATGCAATTCATAAGATACAGTTTCAATGTCCAAAGCAGTGACTGTTTTTTTAGCTTGTTGGCAGTCTGCTCATTGATTTCTAAACGAGTGGGGGATGGGAATTAGAGACAGACAGTTGCAGAAAGTGGGCGGGAGTGGGGGAGGGGAAGACAGTAAGGTTAGAGCGTGAGAACAGACCTCAACTGATGATCAAAATTGCCACAGCTTTTTTTAAACTTTGATTGAGGTCTGTTTTGAAGGGGGGTATGATAAATTGTGTTCAATATCAACTTTTAATAACTAGTAACAACAATGTCACATAGCACTGCATCTGCCGTACTCGTTTTTGGCATGAACACATTCACATTTGGCATGAACACATTCACAAATGCTCATCTCTACTCTTTGTCTCGTTTCAACTACTCTTTCTTTAATCAACACATTTTTTCAACATAATATCATGGTTTAAAAACTCACATGAAAATTTATAATTATTCTTGACAATTCATAAGATGTATGAACCCATACTGCTGTTCACAAATGCTCACCTCTACTCTTTGGCTAGTTTCAACTACTATTTCGGCATTGCAATAGAGTGCAGAATCTTTTTTTTTTCTTCATCCGCGCTGCGTAGGCGGGGAGACGCGCACAGTCTCTGTGTCACTAATTAAGTGGGGGAGGGGTAGTGCAACAGTCACCAAGTCTCACTGAGAATTCTCCCACGGCATTTTTTCAACTTTGATTGAGGTATATTTTAAGGCTGAGAACGATACGTTTTGAGCAACATCGTGTTTTAATTAAACTATATGAACTCCAATGTCACATACCTCTAACATAGGTACAGCAAATAAAACTATATGTATTAAACTAACATGGAAAATTATAATTGGTCCTTAAGTGCCACTGAAGAAAAGACAGGAAGCAGAGCTGGAGGTAGCAGAGCTGAAGATGTTGAGGTTTTCTTTGGGAGTGAACAGGTTGGATAGGATCAGGAATGAGATTATCAGAGGGACAAGCCATATTAGAGGCCTTGGAGAGAATGTCAGAAAGGCCAGACTGAGATGGTTTGGACTGTAGAAATACAGGTAAAAATGACCCACAACATAATCAACACATTTTTTCAACTTAATATCATGGTTTAAAAACTCACATGAAAATGTATAATTATTCTTAGAGCAGCATAATTATCCAACGCTAAGATGGAAGTGCAATGAAAATATTTATTTATAAGATGCAATTCATAAGATACAGTTTCAATGTCCAAAGCAGTGACTGTTTTTTAGCTTGTTGGCAGTCTGCTCATTGATTTCTAAACGAGTGGGGGATGGGAATTAGAGACAGACACAGTTGCAGAAAGTGGCCGGGAGTGGCGGAGGGGAAGACAGTAAGGTTAGAGCGTGAGAACAGACCTCAACTGATGATCAAAATTGCCACAGCTTTTTTTAAACTTTGATTGAGGTCTGTTTTGAAGGGGGGTATGATAAATTGTGTTCAATATCAACTTTTAATAACTCGTAACAACAATGTCACATAGCACTGCATCTGCCGTACTCGTTTTTGGCATGAACCCATACTGCTGTTCACAAATGCTCACCTCTACTCTTTGGCTAGTTTCAACTACTCTTTCAAATTGCTCGGCACCATGGCGCTGTTGGATTGGATTTGCCTTTATTAGTCTCACAGTGGAGAAATTTACATTTCACAGCAGCAAAGTGATGAAAGGAATGAAAGTAGAAAAACAACATACATGAGCTGCTGGAAAGGCAGCTTCTCGCCACGCAACAGGCATAATGGAGAAGGTGTTGTCTCATTGCCGATCAAAATAAATCCATACGAAAGATAGCTTTCACTATGTTGCCTTAAGGTCATCGTCTTTGCTTTATTTTCCCCAACACTAATACTAGGGCCTTCATCCGGGTCAGAATCTTGTACACAACCCAATTCGGAGTTTGCAGTTGCCCTTTTTACTCCTAACTCCTTTAACTCCTTGACTGTCACCACGACCTCTCACATGCATCATTAAGTTTCTCGGAGGAACGAGACGATCGGCTACATGTTGCCACATGGACAAATATTTAATTACCCCCCTAGTGTTTACAGCATGGACACTGGACAATGACAATGATTGCAGAAAATGATTAATATGTGTTTTATGTCTGTGTAAGCTCTCAGTCGTACAGGAGTGGTCCATCGATGAAAAGGTTTCTTCAGCCGTCATCTGTACTTCTTTGAAGGTGTCGGACGTTTCGCTTCATCTCCAAGAAGCTGACGAAGCTTCTTGGAGATGAAGCGAAACGTCCGGCATGAAGCAAAATGCTGAAGAACAGCTGAAGAAACCTTTTCATCAATATGTGTTTTCAAATGTGAGCTCTTGAGCTCAATACATTTAGCACCATTTAGCACAACTCATTTGTCTGCAACAGCATGGTTTGAACATTCATTTCATAGGCAATCCCTCAGTTTTGCAGACAAATCATGTAGATTAGACATGTCAAATTCAGGCCCACGGGCCAATTTTGGCCTGCACTACAATTATATTTGGCCCGCGAAATGATTTCAAATATGTATTACATCTGGCCCGCCGCCCCATGTTACAGCACATGTACCGCGAAAGGTGTCTACAATTTGAATTCTCTGTGCAGAGCCAGACTCCAGAAATTGATGCACTTGCATGTAAAAGCGATGCCAAGTATTCAGCTTGTATACTTGTGCATCACCAGAGTAACTGAGCAGTGAAAAAAAACTAAAATGGATAAATATTATTTTATTTACTGGTGGCATCGTCTATTCAAAGTTGAAAGAGATATAGTTTAGGTGTTGGCCTTGATGTGATGTCTGTGATGAAATGATTTAAATTACAATTAGAATGAATAAAGTTAAAGATATAGAAGCCTGATGTTTTTTTCAGTTTTTGTTTTTATTATTTTCTTAAACCTATTCTGATTTCAGTATTTAAGCAAAAATTCAGTTGTAATTTATTAGGATAGTTAATAAAGTACATTAGTTGACTGTATGTTAAAGATAATAAAAACAAACAAATTAATTTTGAAAAAAATGGTCTGGCCCTCGACAATTTTCTTTTTTTAATATTGGCCCTCTTTGAATTTGAGTTTAACAACCACTGGTGTAGATCATGAACCTCGGACACAGGCCCCATCTCACTTTCATTTGAAAAAAAATTAGCCGCCTCCCCGTCGTTCACGCACAGAGAGCCGGCTCGTTGGTGAACACAACACATATCATTCGCTCCTGAAAAGAATCACTATCAACATGAAAGAAGATGGACTGGATTACATCGCAGCCGGAATATTAAAAGGTAATTTCCGTTTAACTTTTGCGATATATTGACACCCGCGTTGCTATATTAGGTAACGCTAAGTTCGACATTCAAATTAGGTTCATGCAAGCTAAAAACGTGTGTTCAGCTAACGTTAGCATTAACAGTTACATCATTATCTATGCAGTGTGTATGCATATCTATCTACACAATAGCACTTTATAGAGAGGTGTATTGGATTTCATTTAGTATTTTCGAGTGCAATAGTACTTTTGTCTAATAGACGTGAATGTTAGTTACGTTTTGACTTTAGGATTTCAGCCCAACGCTAGCCTTAAATCTAAATCTAATATTTACTTGTGTTACATAGTTTGTGAACAGTGTTGCATAATTGAACAATGTTGTGGATTGTTGACAATGAAGCTTTTTTTACGAATTAAATTTCCTGGATAATGTAGGCCTTAGTATCAATGTTGCATGAGCAAATTTAAGTGGCAAATAGTAATTGACACAACGGCCAGTGACACTGCATCTTTTGATGGCTAAATTTGTTGCTTGGGGTTTTTTCTAGCTTCACAAATTACAGAGAGCCAACAAGACCACATCAAACTCCAAGAAATATGCAAGGTCAAGCCCAAGACTGAGGATCCTTGACGCATATTCTTGTTTCAGAGAAGTTGATCATATACAGGTAAAACTCAGAAAATTTGAATCTTGTGAAAACATTCATTCGTTTAAGTGATTCAATTTAAAAGGTGAAATGAATATATTATTTACTCATAACATGATTTGCAAGATATTTTGAGGTTTTATTTGTGAGAATTTTGATTATTATGGCTTATACCAGACATTGGCAAACGACGGCCCGCGGGCCACATACGGCCCGTCAGGATTTTTAATCCGGCCCACCGAACTTGTCCAAATTATAGTAAAAACTGACTCATGACAAAAAGCTAGCGGACACCAGGGCAGACAACTCTGAAAAGTTGCTGGCCTTATATTCCAGGTATCCGCGAAATAGTATGTAAATGCCATATCTTGCATATTCCATGAGGCAAATGTTTGAACTGCTAAGGGCTATTTTCCACGTTAGAAAGACATTTAATAAATTGGGTTGTAGTGTGCTTACTGTGCTGAGGTTCGCACACACTGCATTTAATGCTTTAGTATATCCGGCCCAAACACTGCCTCCATATGCTCCTGGCCTGGCCGGCCCCTCTGTCAAATTTTAGAACCCATTATGGCCCGCCAGTCAATAAGTTTGCCCACCCCTGATCTACAAGGACAGTTTGTGGACTTCTCTCACGCAGTGGTCTCTATGGCCTAGTTTGTGCTCAGAAACTAGCATTAAACAGAAGACAACGAAACAATCGTGTTGCATTTGCTCAAGCCCACAGCTTGCAGAAACGATGGACAGTGGAAAAGTAGCAGAAGGTTGATTTTTCTGATGAATCGTCCATTGAACTGCATCCCAATCGCCGCAAATACTGCAGAAGACCTGTTGGAACCCACATGGACCTGTGGCGTCACCGGTGCGCACCGCGGCTTTGATGTCTTTCAAGCCCTTGGTCTCCTTGAAGTGCGTCTCAGCCTGACACATGTCACACGCTTGAAAATTATATAAAAGTAGCCGTTGCGGGACAGAGAGAATCAGACTCATCTCGGACTCAGACCCAGACAGACACGCAGCTCGCAGAGACCTGCTCAGCATCACACGGAGTTTCACAGCACAACTTGCTCGACTCCACGCCACGATCAAGTTCTGCGTGTCACCTGCCTGGGAGATTGGGAGATCTGACAACAAACCTACTTACAAATAAAGAGAAACATCTTTATTGGCGAGCCAGCCAGGAGGATTTTTTTTCTTCTCCTCCTCAGCCCAATCAACTCTCCTAATGGAAAGAGACCAGATTTCCGCCGTCTCCCTCAAACCCCCCCCCCTTCCACCCCAGGCACGATGACATGGAGCTCTGGAGTTCCAAGTGGTTGACTCCCAATTCGTCAACCGTGCCATCACCCAGGAGACCAGCAAATTCCACTATGTGGTCGCAGCCCTCACTCCGGAGTTGGCTGGTCGTGTGGGCCGAGTCATCTTTGACCCTCCGGCCGAGAATCCTTACGCGGCCCTGAAACAGGAAATCCTGAGGCACACCACCCTCATGAAACACATGAGGTACACAGCCTTGAGGCATGACGTCGAGCTGGGAGACAGCCGGCCCTCCCAGCTCCTGCAATGCCTCGAGACGGTGGCGGGCAACAGCATCAAGGACCAGAGTTTCCTGTCTTCATAGAGAAGCTGTCCCCGATGATCCAAGCAGTCCTGGCAACAACCCACCCGACTCCACCTTGCAGGAGTTGGCCGCCCTCGCCGACAAAGTTGTGGAGGCGTACGCGGGGCAGCCTACCGTTTCTGCCATGCAGCTTCTTCCGACGCCAGGGCCCTCGACTGATGCTCTCCAACTGCTCATCGACGAGATCCGTGCCCCGCGAACCGAAATCCGGGAACGCAGCCACAGTCGAGAACGCCGCCGTAATCACGGACGCGGCCCCATTCGAGAGCGCAGCCCAAGCCGCAACCGACCTGACCAACCCCAGTCGGACGACCCTACCTGCCCCCGACGTTGTTCACCACATTGTTACTGCTGATCCCGCGAAGTTTCAACGCTTTCGCCGCCTTGCCCCGGCGAAACAACGGATTGCCGAAGCCGAATTCAACCACATGCTTCAGCTCGGTATTATCCGTCCATCGGACAGTAGATAGGCATCCCCGCTGCACATGGTCCCCATGGCGAAGGTGGGCGACTGGCGTCCCCGCGGTGACTACCGTGCGCTGAATTTTGTCACAGTTCCTGACCGCTACCCTCTTCCTCACATCCACAACTGCGTGTCCTTCCTCCACGGACAAACAGTGTTCTCCACCGTCGATCTGGTAAGAGCCTACCACCAGATCCCTGTCGCGAAAGTGGATGTGTCGAAGACGGCCGTCACTACCCCATTTGGCTCGTTTGAGTTCCTGCGCATGCCATTTGGCCTCCGGCCTTCTGCTGTGCCTACATCGACGACATCCTCATCGCCAGCGACTCCCAAGAGGAGCACCTGCAGCACCTGGAAATGGTCTTCAAGCGTCTGGACGAGCACGGCCTGGTTGTCAACTCCGACAAGTGTGTTTCTGGGCAACCCAAGATCAAGTTCCTTGGCCACCTAGTCGATGGCAAAGGAGTAGGCCCTCTAGTTGGCAAGGTGCAGGCTATCCGTGACTTTCCCACACCCGAGACGGTAACCCAATTACAACGATTCCTCGGGATGGTAAACTTCTACCGCCGCTTCATCCCGAACTGTGCCGAGGCTGCCCTGCCACTAAACTCGCTGACTGGCAACAAGAAGAAGAACATTGCTGTCGACCTCTCCGAGCAATTAAAGGCTTTTCAACGGCTGAAGGATCTCGTTTCCTATGCAACACTCCTAGCTCACCCAAGCCCCGATGGTCAGTTGTCTCTCATGGTTGACGCCTCCACGGTTGCAATCGGTGCGGTTCTCCACGACGGCTTTAATGGTGACTCTCGACCCATCGCCTTCTTGTCCAAGGCCCTCCAGCCGGCCGAACGCCGGTACTCCACCTTTGGCCGGGAACTTCTTGGCGTCTACCTTAGCGTGAAGCACTTCCGGCACTTCATCGAGGGTGGCCGTGTCATCATCTTTACCGACCACAAGCCACTCCTCTCCGCCATCCCCTCGGCATCGACGAAGTACCTGGAGCGAGAAGTTTGGCACTTGGACTACCTCTCGCAATTTGACCTTGAGTTTCGCCACGTCCAGGGGGCTCAAAACGAGGTCGCAGACGCCCTTTCTTGGGGTGAGATCAACGAGATCCAGTTCCCAGACGGTCTTGACTACGACGAGATGGCAGCAGCCCAGGTACGAGAAGGTCTGACCGACCATGCCAACGACCCCAACATCATCGCTGTCCCTCTCCCTAACTCTGGCTGCACGATCCTGTACGTCCAGTCCGACGGCGTCCCTCGACCACTGGTTCCAGACTCCTTCCGGCGAAAGGTGTTCAACTCTCTGCACAGTCTCTCTCATCCTGGAATTTGTGGTACGACCAAGTTGCTGGCGAAAAGGTTTTCCTGGAAAGGACTGCAGAGGGATGCGCGAGACTGGGTGCGCGGCTGTCTACGATGCCAACGCTCAAAGGACCAGCGCCATACGAAGTCACCCGTGGGAATTTTTGACACGCCGAACGGCCGGTTCAGTCAAGTCCACATAGATCTTGTCGGACTCCTTCCCCCCTCCCGTGGCTTCCGGTACTTGTTGACTTGCATTGACCGTTTCACCCGATGGTGCGAAGCCCTTCCCTTGTCCGACTGCGGGTTCGAAGCTGTTGTCGGTGCCTTCCTCCAACACTGGGTCGCCCGCTTTGGATCACTGAAGTCCATCACCACCGATCGTGGAGCCCAGTTCGAGTCTGCACTATTTGGCAAGCTGTGCAAGTTTCTGGGATATGAAAGACACCGGACGACGGCCTACCACCCAGCTGCGAACGGCATGGTTGAGCGCTTCCATCACCAACTGAAGGCCTCCCTGATGTCTTCCGACAATGCCGAACACTGGGTGGATAACCTGCCTCCAGTGTTGCTGGGCATCCGCTCCACGCTAAAACCCGACATCAACTCGACTCCAGCGGAGCTGGTATATGGCGCCAGTTTACAACTGCCTGGTGAGCTGCTCAACCTGACCGACGCAACGACTATCGACGTCAATGATCTGCTCACCCGCCTCCGGCAGTTTGCGCTGGCTCTGCGGCCCTGGCCGCCGCGAACATCGTACCGACCGACGCAGGTGGATCCCGCACTCCAGACATGTACGCATGTCTTCATGCGGTGTGATCGGGTGCGCAAGCCCCTCCAGCCCCCTTACGTTGGCCCGTATTCCGTCCTCTCCCGTGGTGAGAAGACGTTCTGGATTCAAATCAACGGCCGCGAGGATACAGTCTCCATCGACTGACTCAAATGTCAATGCCCCCCATGTCTGGTGATCGACCTTCTTCGTACCTGGCCTTTCCGTGTGGCCGAACGACCCGGAGCTGCAGACGTGTGCACCTCCCAGAACGGCTCACCTCCTAACGGCTCTTCTGAGCGCATCCGGCTCGTTTTTTCCTGCGGAACATCTTCATAGAGAAGCTGCCCCCGATGATCCAAGCAGTCCTGGCAACAACACCACCTGACTCCACCTTGCAGGAGTTGGTCGCCCTCGCCGACAAAGTTGCAGAGGCGTACGCGCGGCAGCCTACCGTTTCTGCCATGCAGCTTCCTCCGACGCCAGGGCCCTCGACTGATGCTCTCCAACTGCTCATCGACGAGATGCGTGCCCTGCGAACCGAAATCCGGGAATACAGCCACAGTCGAGAACGCTGCCGTAATCACCATTCGAGAGTGCAGCCCAAGCCGCAACCGACCTAACCAACACCAGTCGGACGACCCTACCTGCCCCCGTCATTGTTCACCACATGGTGACCGCTGGTCCCGCGAAGTTTCAACGCTTTCGCCGCCTTGCCCCAGTGAAACAACGGATTGCTGAAGCCGAATTCAACCACATGCTTCAGCTCGGTATTATCCGTCCATCGGACAGTAAATGGGCCTCCCTGCTGCACATGGTCCCCATGGCGAAGGTGGGCGACTGGCGTCCCCGCGGTGACTACCGTGCGCTGAATTTTGTCACAGTTCCTGACCGCTACCCTCTTCCTCACATCCACGACTGCGTGTCCTTCCTCCACGGACAAACAGTGTTCTCCACCGTCGATCTGGTAAGAGCCTACCACCACATCCCTGTCGCGAAAGAGGATGTGTCGAAGACGGCCGTCACCACCCCATTTGGCTCGTTGGAGTTCTTGCGCATGCCATTCGGCCTCCGGAACGCCTCTCAGACTTTTCAATGCTTCATCGACTCTGTCCTCCGCGGTCTTGACTTCTGCTGTGCCTACATCGACGACATCCTCATCGCCAGCGACTCCCAAGAGGAGCACCTGCAGCACCTGAAAACGGTCTTCAAGCGTCTGGACGAGCACGGCCTGGTCGTCACCTCCGACAAGTGCGTTTCTGGGCAACCCAAGATCAAGTTCCTCGGCCACCTAGTCGATGGCAAAGGAGTACGTCCTCTACCTGGCAAGGTGCAGGCTATCCGTGACTTTCCCACACCCGAGACGGTAACCCAATTACAACAATTCCTCGGGATGGTAAATTTCTACCGCCGCTTCATCCCGAACTGTGCCGAGGCTGCCCTGCCACTAAACTCGCTGACTGGCAACAAGAAGAACATTCTCAGACCCAGACACATGCAGCTCGCAGACACCTGCTCAGCATCGCACAGAGTTTGACAGCACGACTTGCTCGACTCCACACCATGATCAATCTCTGCATGTCACCTGCCTGGGAGATCTCACAACGAACCTACTTACAAATAAAGAGAAACATCAAACTCTTTAGATCCAAGATTCACCTAGAAAACAGTCGTTTGGTGGAGGAAAAATCATGGTTTGGGGTTACATCCAGTATGGGGGTGTGCATGAAGAATCAAGAAATTCTTGCTGCTCGTTACATTCCAAACTGCAAGAGAGGGCAAATTCTGCAACAGTGCTCCTTCTCATCCACATCAAAGTTCCTGAAAGCGAAGGTCAAGGTGCTCCAGGATTGGCCAGCCCAGTCACCAGACATGAATGTTATTGAACATGTCTGGGGTAAGATGAAGAAGAAAGCTTGGAAGATGAAACCGAAGAATCTTGATGAACTCTGGGAGTCCTGCAAGACTGTTTTGTTTGCCATTCCAGATGACTTCATCAATAAATTAATTGAGTCCTTGCCGAGACGTATGTATGCAGTCCTCCAAGCTCACAAGAGCCATACACAATATGAATTCTTTTTCTAATGCATCAAGACTTTATGTTCTGACGTTATTGTAGCATATTTGTGTATTCAAAATGAAATATATGTATAATTTCTACATTATTTTTGTATGCGACAAGACTTTTGTCCAAGCAAAATCTGACCTTTCTGTCCAAAACTTTATTTTGATATAATGTGCATTGCCTTTCATATAAGCCATTTGTGATTCCAATTGATGAACTCCAAGTCAAGTTCTTATTTGTTGTTCCTACAACTTGGATAAGCAGCAAGACTTTTGTCAGGCACTCTAGCTTATGAAAACTGCTAAATCAATTTAAAACCACCACAAAAGACATTCATTGTGAATAAATATATCAGTATTTATTTGAGTGCAGTCGGGTTATATATACTGTACTGTCATAAGAAAGTCGTAATGTCTTGATAAAAAAATGCAGTTCATCCAGTAATGGTCTGTATTGCTGTTTGGCACAAATCATGCTTATGTAGGACTAACATGATATAGTTCAAATAGTTTTTCTTCTCCTCCCCCAACATCTGAATATGCTGTTTTTGCCAGGGTTGTTACCATCAGCTGTTGCACCTTTGCAGAAGCTGGGAAATGCAGGTGAGGCCCTCTTGCATATCTTGAAGGTAAGTCTTTATTTCATTTTGAATGGCTCGACAAGTACCACACACACATGCTGCTTGAAACGTGCAAATTATTCTTTTAACAGCCAAAATATATTATTGTGTGTTCTGGGAGAGGTGGTTAACCACTTTACTTATTACGTATTATTACGTCTGTGTAAGCTCTGTCGTACAGGAGTGGTCCATCGATGAGAAGGTTTCTTCAGCCGTCATCTGTACAATTTTGAAACGTATTATTACGTATTGTGCTATTTATCATGTTAATCTCATCACAACTTTCTCGCTTATATATATTTTTTTTAACCCGCAGAAGACCCAACTGAACATGTCAGCAAATGCTCCCTCAACTCTGGCCCCAATCTTGTTGACCAAGAGAACTACATGATCATCATTGGGACCGCCAAAGGGTGTAAATATGCTTACAGCTGTCACTTCATTCATTCATCATCCATCGACCCACACGCCCCACACATCCATTTATTTATTTATTTATTTATTTATTTATTTATTTATTTAGTTATTTATTTATTTATTTATTTATTTAACTTATTGCTTTAAGGTCCATCCGCACTCGCACCCAGGGACAACTTTTGAAATAGAATATCACTTTACTATTTCTGTTTAATGTGCTAATTTGAATACAAACAAGAAGTTACTTACCAATGACTCAGTCCTTGTGCTTCTTTCACGATGTATGTATTTACTTTTACTCAAGTGCCCCTTTTTTCTGTGATGTTTTTTAAAAGTAACAAGACAGTTGAGTACACATTTATTCTGCCACCTCTGTCCTTGTATGTATTTTGCAAAAGATGAGACGGATGCCCTAAATATAAGAGTAAATAATAGTTCCATCACTCATACATCAGAATATAAAACCCAGTAAAATACTCACATAGGTCTTACCTTACTGTTAGAAATGTACACTTCTAATTACAAATGTGGAGTTATAAAATGACAACATAAACTTTGCTCAGTATGTCATTCATGGAATGAACATGAAGCAAATGTAAATTTCTCCACTCTATCTAATTTTTTAAACCTGTTCATTCAATGTATTTTTTTCAGTGGTTTGACTTAAGGTATAATTTTGGATGGGTCTGAGGCCATATTCCAATGTTGGGTTCACAAAACGACTTCTATTTCAGAACATTATGTTTTGTTAAAAAATTAATTAAACTTAGACAAATATTACATGTAATGAAAATGAATCAGTTTTACTTTCTAATAACCCCATGAGACTGTTTTCTCCAGTTTGAATTTTGCTGGAACATAAATATCTAAAAATCCAAAAGATGGCGGTAGAGAGTCCAAAGTGTGTGTATCCAAGTGAAATAAAAATACACACACAAAATGAATGTTGATGCGTTTGTGAGGACCTCCCTGAAAATAATCATAAAAATATATTTAAGTTATGAGCACCTTTCAAAACTCTCAAGGACACTTTACAGTCACAGGCTAAGTTATTCTGACGGTGAGCAGCTTTGAGAGATGCATATTAGACCTTCTAGAAGCCTTTTCAATGAAAAACTTGTGAGGACCGACCTAACGGTCCTCACAAGTCAAAAATGTCCTCACTACGTATGGTATAAAATCATTGTGGACCTCACAAGTATAGCCGTACAAACACACACACACACACACACACACACACACACACACACACACACACACACACAAACACACTAAACATCTTGCTGAGATGTACTGCTGAATGCGAGCCTTGTCGGTGTGCCGTTTCATATTGACATACACATACCAGAGCAGAGTTAACTCAACTATGAACTCCACCTTCACAATCAACAACTAACTGCACACATTCTTCTGCACATATTTTTGTAGAATTAATGTTTTGGTTTGAAACTGATGTTGAGGGAATTAATAACAGCAATAATGTCACAGAGTAATCAAGAAAATGTCGTTTATTCTAGCATCTTATATACAAGGTAATTTAATGTGGTTCACATACTTGGGAAAAACATTTAAAGATCAAACAATGTATTAAAAGCATAGTAAAAAAGTAAATTATATGTTAAGGGACTAATGTACAATTTCTCGCCAAAATATTGAACCAAAAGAATGGGTTGTGTTGGAAAAAGGACCATATTTCTCATGTGTAAGGCGCACCCCAAATACTTTACTTTCTTCAAAAGATGTGCCTTATACGCAGGTGCACCTTATATGTGACGTCATATAAAGCCACAACAGGTCTCGCAACTACTGCCAGCAGCCACCGATTCCATTTTCTCCTGTGAGAGAAGTTGTGCATAACCCCAGCCTCTTCTGTAGACCCTGTAATGTGGTTTGCCTTATATTTGGAAAACCTTTTTTTCATTCATTGAAGGTGCACCCCATATTCCGGTGCACATTATATATGGAAAAAGTTTGAAAATACAGTAAAGTCTCGTTATATCGATATTCAAGGGAGTCCAAAAAATATCGAGATAACCGGGACTATCGATATATCCGACCCTGTTTGCATGTAATTTTCTCCGTGCGTGCATAGAAATAGTATCGATATAACAGGGACTATCGATGTATCGATATCGGATATATCGATATATCGAGACTTTACTGTACATCATTCATTGGAGGTGCGCCTGACACCCCTGTGCACCTTAAACACCAGAAAATATGGTAAATGGAAATGTATGCAAAAGTACATCCAATAAAATATTTACCCTTACATCCACATTTATTTCATAACATTATTTACAAACGGGAACAAGCAAAAAAAAACATGTTTCAACATCTGTGCCCACAATGCCAGAATAGTCGCTAAAGGTTCTGGAGGATGTTGGCAGCATATTTACTCCAGATATTATAATAATAATAATAATAATAATAATAATAATAATAATAATAATAATAATAATAATAATAAATACATTTATAAGCGCCTTTCAAAATTCTCAAGGTCACTTTACAGTCACAAGATAGTTTTTTTTCTATGAATGAGCAGCGGCAGCCACACGCTCTAGCTTTCACTCAACCCAGAATGTCCAAACCCCCTTTTCAACTCCCCCTGGGATAACTCAGCGACTCCCGTCCCACCTCCAGGCCATGCCGACCAGGTCACAGCTGACTAAACGCTGTCATTCTGGAATGTGCCGGTGATTTTCCGCCCATTCACTGTTGATTGACATCCTTTTGTCACCGCCCTCCACATCAACCCCTCCTCAAAAGCTGAAAGGGGCGTCCTAATCGCATGCTAATTGCAACTCAGTTCCTCCAGTCGATGAACAAGACAACCGTGTCCAATCCATCGTCCAATGAGATAAACGGGAAGAAAGGAAGCAGCAAATGGGGATTTCTTAATATATTTATTTTAGCTCTTCAGCCCTTTAAAAGTAGACTAAATAGAACACCCTCCTTCCTCACGCGAATGGACCCGCTGAACCTCAAGGAAATGTCAACACCGAGGGACAAGGATACTCCTCTTCTTTTCCTTTCTGCTTTTCCCTTCAAGGGGTCGCCACAGCGAATCAGTGTCCTCCATCTTCAGAGGTTTGATGATTCGCCAGAGCCCGTGAGTGCTTCACAAAATGTGGAAGTTTTTAGACTACAAAACATTATTTAAAAAAAATATTCATTAGCCCTCTTTCTTAGACTATTTAAAAATGGAACGTTAAGGCACGTGTTAAAAGATTGTTTTTTAAAACACTGTTAAACATCGAATTGAATTCAAAATACTTCTGTTTACATTCAAAGCCATCCATATACTTTCCCGTCCCTATCTGTCTGACCTGCTTCAAATCTCCGTTCCCTCTCGGTCCCTCAGATCCTCATCCTCCCTTTACCTCTATGTGCCCTCAGCCCGTCTCACCACAATGGAATGCAGAGCTTTCAGCCGCTCTACTCCCAAACTCTGGAATTCATTTCCACCCAACATCCGTAATATTGACTCACTCCTTATTTTCAAGTCCCACCTCAAAACCCATCTGTTTAAAATTGCTTTCAATGTCTAGGGAAAAGCCGAAGTCTGGGGCAATCTTGTCACACTCAAGACAGCAAAAATGAATAAAAAACTAATTAAAAATATTGCAAAATAAACCTTGAGCAGTTAAATGAAGCAAAATGTTATTTTAATCTCATCTTTTATATTCATTAATTATGACATGGTTGTAAAGCAAGATTACTGCCACGCGTGCAAAAATGCGTCCACTCCAGTGCCAGGGTTTTTGTCATTTGTCAAATTCCAGGACCCACAGAATAGTTTTAGGGCGACAAACATTCAATAGAGCATAAGAAACCTTACTTTCTTCTTCCATCAGAAAAGGGGTTCATTTATAAATTTTGTATATGGAGTTATATTAGCTTGACATGACGGCGGCTGTACAAAATACAATGCAATACATACACATTGATTTATATAGGGCTTTAACAGAAGCTGAAGCTGGAACAAAGCGCCAACATGGAAATAGTGGAAATGCTGCCCCTTGTGGAAGGGAAAAACAGTGCCAGAAACCATGGCCAGCGCTTTATTGGCACCCAAACAAGAAAAAAACAAAACCCTAACAAATTCGGGAATGCAGCTTTACGTCATATTTTCAATTTGCGAATAAATTTATGAATGGCAGTGAATGAGTTAATGTTAACATTATAGCCCTTACGTCCAAATTAGCAGCAAGGCTAAGTGGTCAACAATAAACAAACACTTGTGATGTGAGCAAAAGTAACAGGGTGGTGTCAGTTTCAATTTGACGTTACATTACCCAGTAATACTTTGGGGGGGGGGGGGGGGGGGGGGTTAGAAATTAGTTTCAGGACATTGATTTCTGGAGTGTGTCACATTTCACACACACACAAACAATGCTCACTTTAAAAGACCATTTCAGAGTATAACTGCTACTTTAAAAATGGTTATGATCACTCAATGTTCAAAACAAGGTTTGGTATTTTAGCCCATCTTTGATATTTAGATAATCTGACATTAACCAGGAAAAGAAAAAAACACAGAGAAAGCCCCCATACAGCTACCAATTGAAAAATCATTGGCAATCAAAAAAGGGCTCACTCAAATGATTTGGAGGTGAAACGTTTTAGTGGCTTTTTTAATTAGGACAACTGACGTCACTTGTTTGTTTTTTAACTGACACCAGAAAAATGTTTTATCGCATCTAAAATACCCAAAACACGCAGTATGATATTTTTAGTCAAATGCAAAACACCAATAAAAATGACTTAGTGTCCAAAATCTGCAAAAAATTGAGCTGCGAATTGGGCATTTTCAGAAAGTCCCGCCCCCAGCTCATGACGTCACGCCAAGACGTCTTGTATTGCTTGTGAATCAAAACAATGGCTTCAGATTCGGAGAATATGCTTTCTTGTTACACATCCAGTTATGAATATGATTCAAATAGTTCTGAAGAGGAAAGCATAAATGTTTGCGATCGATTAAAGAATTTATTTTTGCCATTTTGAGGCAACATTGGGGGAAAATCACTCACCCAAAAAGAGGCACAAAATGGCGACCTCCTGTGGCCACCTCCGTTTCCACAGGCTGATAAATTTCTTATATGGAGCTTGGACGCCCTCTTCTGGCCTCCTGGCGGCTTTTGGGTGCAACACGAGGTCCCTAGACCAAACAGGTACAGCAAAATACATTGACGTGATGGAAGGACCGCTACAATGGGTCTTTTTTACGGTAAAGGGCGGTCCTTTATTGACGTCACGTACAGACTCGTCACCAACTCAAAAACAAGACTTCCTGAATATTCAGCGCGAGTCTTAAAATGTAAAATATAGCTATATGCGGTGGAATCTTTGTAAAATACGCTCAGTAGAAGTCATTTGAAGGCATTTTACAAATTATGGACACAACTTGTTCGGAGACGTCGGTTGTCCTTTAAATAAAAAACAGGAGTCAGGTTAAACTTTCAACATTTCAGAACCTTTAATTGGAGGGCAATGAGGATTAAAATTAAATTAAGATATAAAATTTGGGCGGGCGGTTTGTGTCTTTGACACAATATATGGGAAAGTTACAAAATGCCGATGGGGTGGATTGTGTTTGTAATGTACATAAAAAAAAGCAGAAACACAGTCGTTGTGGTGGTGAAGTCCCTCGCCCCAACCAGAACAGTCCTCATGTCTCAATCAGTGCTGTCGTTCTCTGCTTGTTTCTATTTCCTGCAATTTCTCTTCCTGCAGTGTTCGAACTTAACCAGAAAAAGTCCTTCAAAAAATGTAGCAACCCACGTGATCAAATTATACCATTACATATATATATATATTTATATAACTACATACATAAATATCTTACAAGAGAAACCAATTTGTAGGCGGAGGAGGAAGAAAACCATGATGAGGACTTAATGGAAGTGGGGGTGAGGGAAGAGCCTGAATGGTTGCTTTTGCTTTTTGAGTGTGTGTCTTTCCTTTTGGTTCCTTTGAGCGCACAAAAGGGATAGGAAGGAACATGGGTTCTTGGAGGGGGGGGGGGGGGGGTGCTATCCTCAATTGCCCCAGTAGGGAGCGCTGCCGTAACTAGACTTGCTGCCTTGGCTTTTCTGCTGCATGTTGCTTGATTGACTGCGCTGACCCGGACCGCCCTGCAGAGGCAGACAAACAACAACACTTGAGATATCTTTAACCCGGTGAATGAATAAAAGGACACTGAAGGACACTGACAGCCACTTTTGGGTCGGTCCTCTAATAGGGTAAACTATTATGTGAACACATTTTTAAAAATATATAAAACATGTACCTGGGATTAAATGTCTTGGATTCTTAAAAGCATTAATATGTAATTGGAAATGAATGGTTTAAGAACTGACAGAAAATCCATATTTGAATGCAATGTAAATTTCTCCACTTTGAGACAAATAAAGGCTCATCTAATCAGTGTGTAAAGGAGGTTGGAGCTTGTGCTCTCGAACACCTTCAGAAAATAATAGTGGGAGAACAGTTCATTGCTAGATCTACAAAGCCAGGTTTAAATTCTTAAAGCAAAAGCCTTGTATCTGTAACAGTTAGAAATGTCACCGGTTTCTCTGGGCCCAAGCTCATTGGAGGTGGAATGAAGCCAAGTAGAAAAGTGTGTTGTGGTCTGAAGAGTCCATTATTTTGATTTGTTTTTAGCGAAAGTGAACTCAACGATGTGTCGTCTGGGCCATACCTGTGTGTCCTGTGTGAGATGGTGATGTAACAGCTGAGAATGGGGCTGCTGATGTGGGGGCAAAATGTGCAGGAAGGGGGCTGGTGCATAGCCCGGTGCTCCCCCAGGGTTCAAAGGCCCGGCACCACCCAGGGCTGAGGGTAGGCTAAAGGGCGGTGGCGTCCCCGTGTGGAAGCCCTGCTTGTCGAATGACTGGTTTAAAAAGAAAAACAAAACAACAGTGTATAGCATAAGAGCCCGTGGCCTTCATTGTAAGGTTATTGAATATTCTCGCTGTGAAATATTCTGGACATCTTTTTTTGCATGTCAAGAATTATGCGGTAAACTCATTTTCCCACAGCTGACATGTTTTCTCTTTAGACAACAACAGATTAATACAGTAATTCCACACTCACTAAAAGTGAAAGAGACAAGTCACCTGTGTTTTGCTGTATATGGATGCACTCATGTCAGGTACACCTGCAGTGCTGCTCGATCCAGACATTCCAGCTGCTGAGAGCAAAAGAGAGAGCGACAGGCATTACGAATGGTAAACAAGTCAACGCCACGTGGGTGCAGTCAATCAAACAATGTAGTAGGTGGTGGGAGGGGTGTCGTGGGGAAAGGGCAGCTAGTAGGAAGATGCTGATTCATGAAGTTGAAACACTGCACAAGCAGAAAGCACAGCCCTTTTCAAATGTGAATGACATGCAATCACAGACACACACCCTATGATCACTTTTATGCGCGCTTTTTTAAATTAAATTCCCACTGACGAGATATGTGCATGTGTGTTTGTGAGTGTGACTGAGCGCACGTGCATAGTTGGCACATGTACCTTTCCCTGGGCCGCTGCCCGCCGACTTGGCGACTTGAGACTGGGCAGAGCCTCCGTACCCTCCCTTATTGTACTCCCCAGCGTGGGCTTGAGACAGGTCGTCAAAGGCTGAAGGAGGAGGAGGAAGTGAAGAAAAAGAAGAGCAGACAGGACAGATGAGGTGAAGAAGAGGATGAAGAGCAGGGGAGGGGGAGGGGAGAAAGGCAGTAAGGTAACCTGACTACAATGGCAGCTCTGTCTATTTTGACTTTTGCAAGGGAGCGGTGACGGTGGTAATGATGATGATGATTGCGGTAGTGTTGGAGGAGGCATTAAGCTATGCGTGCAGTAGAAGCCTAACACACACACTCGCATATAAAGGGACCAACCAAATTCCAACAACACTCATGCAATGTAGAAAGTTAACCTTACACAATCCACAAAATGGAAAGCAAACAGACGAAAAACTGTCAAATGGTCCAGCATTTTAACTTTTGCTAAATGGTGTTTCACTGAAACACACTGAAATGAGTCATTCTTTAAATTTTACCTACCTGCAGTAGATACACCAAAGTTGTTTTGCTTATGGTTAAAAAAAACGCTAGACAAAATCGTCTATTCCGACATGCTCAGTGACTATTTAGCTAATATTGTTTTGTTCAAATCTGTTTTGGTCATGGTTCGCTAAACATTTATGTGTGATATTAAAACAGAAATTATAGCATACATTCACAAAAAATGCTCAGGAAAAGAGCATCTGACGCATCTGCGTATCTTCATTTAAAAAAATTAATGCATACCGTAATTTCTGCCGTATAAGGCGCACCCTAAAGCCTTGATTTTCTTCAGAAAATGACCCTGCGCCTTATACGCAATTGCGCCTTATATGTGAAGTAATAATGAGCCACAACAGGTCTCGCAACGACTGTCAGCAGCCACCGACTCCATTTCCCCCCGGAGAAGTACTAGTGCATAACACCAATCTCTCCTGTGGTGCCTTAGGTGGTGTGCCTTATATCTTTCTATATTCTACTGAGAAAACTTTTCATTCATTGAAGGTGAAACTTATAGTCCTTTGCACCTTATACATGGAAAAAGTTTGAAAATACACAATTAGTTAGGGGTGTGCCTTATACACCGGAAAATACGGCAATCTTATCTGACATGCACAAAAGTGAACCACTGTTTAGTCCCTCCCAAATTAATTGCACATCAAGGTCGAGAAAATAGAAAATAACATGGCTAGACGCTAACACTGTTTTGTATGTTGTACGACACGATAGCAGGGCTTCCAGAAGTCAAGCTATTAGACATAAATGACTGCACCCTTTGAAGACAGCCTGAAAAAAAATGTTGTTCTTCCTGTTCACTTTTTAATAAATATGACTTATTGAATTATTTGTGTTTTTGGCCGAAGGTTGGTGACAGTGCTTTGATGTCACCTCCCAGACCAAAAGAGACATATCTCAATTCTTGGGAGGGTTAAGGGTGTTTTAAAAATAAATAAACAAACAAATAAATAAATATTGGTGACCACAATATTTTTGTTATTCAAAACCACAATTTTGATTCAAAAATGATAACTCGTTCAGACCCATAGGAAAAATAATCCAGGTTTGTTCCACGTTGTGCGCCTTACCTGTTCCATATGCATGCTGTCCATAGGTGGGCTGGTGCTGTTGGTGGTACTGACTGGAAGGGTTGGCGAGGCCCATGGTGGGCTGCTTGGCCGCGGTAGGAGGTACAAAGACAGTGGGGCCGTACTGGAAGGCCGAGGGCACGCCAGGCATGCTCGCGTAATACGGCAGACCTGACACACATTAATTATGTCTTATGACAAAATGTGTCATGGTAGAGGGTGAAACCTGTTGTCACTTATCTATACCAGTGTATCCATAGCCAGGTGGTAGTGGAGGGTTGAGGAACGTCTGGTTTTGGTTCTGTTGGCCTTGGCCCTGACCCTGCGTACCGGCCTGCGGTGCCTGCTGGGCCTGCGACTGCACGCCGCCTGCGGACAGGCTGGTGGGCGGCGCCGGGGACGAAGAGTCATTTCTGCCAAACTTCGTCGCCTCACCTGGACAATGGGGGTGGGGGGGGGGGAATAAATGATCAGTTAATTGAGTCCCTGCTTGCAAGCCACGGCTGTGTTTCCACAAACATCAAGGCAGCAGATATGTTGATTTTGTGGCCGCAACAGTTTACTGATGACTAGAATGCTCGGTATATGTCTTATTTAATAACCCAAGTTCAGAAAAATACACCCAATGAAGAACCTTTTTGAAGCCACAGTATTTGTATGTTGAGAAGCTGCTGTACATGCCCTAAAATGCTACAAAATGGTGCCAAGGTCTGTTTCAAGAGAACCTAGATTGAGTCAGATAAAAGCACCACCACTCACCAGAGTAAGGATTGCTTGCCAGGCTATCTCTTGCAGTCATGGCTGCCGTTGTACCAGGGAATGCTACGCCATAGTAGTCCTGCAAAGAGGGGGAGATACACAGAGTTGTAAATCGCATCACCATGCAATACAACCTTTAGCTGTCCATATGTTCTCCCTAATAAATACGAAATGAGACTCACAATAGGAAGGCGAGACTGCAGCATCTGCAGGTCTTCATAACCATAGATCTGCTAAAAGGGTTAACACAAATGACAAGATAAATATGTTTGTCTAATGATTCCAAATCTGTAGTTGACAATTATTGTTACCGGGTAAGCAGGGAGTAAGCCACCAGGGCCCATAATGTACTGGCTGGCAAGGAGAGGGGCTAAGTTGGGGGGAGCTTTTCCTGGGGACAGAAAGAAAATTACAATTACTTTGGGATTCAAACCACAAATTGTTTATGGCACACCGCATTTAATCAAGTACACACCTCTATTTCAACAGAGCACAGACTGGGAAATAACTCATGAGGATTCATGTACACTATTCTTAATATCATTCAACTGCAGAGACCATTTGAACACCCTGTAAGCACGCTTGGGCCCAAATTAACGATCTGCCAGATACATTTAAATTGAGAGTTTGAGCCTCTGGCAAACAAGATCTCTGCACAACACTGACCTTGTTATGCAGAGATGGTATAGAATAAAGCAGTCACTCCAACAATGTTGTACTTGTCATGTTCTAACACTTGTTCTGCCCAGTCGACCTCAGTTCTCAACATTCCTCCATAACAGTCCTGAATTACAGCCAGGTTTACTGGTCGCCCATCAGATTTCTCCATCCAACTGTGGTTGAGTACAAATGGCTCCATACAGTAAACCATGGTTCACTATTTAAACTATAAATGGAAATTAAAGGCAGCTATGAGCTGTCTGTTGGTGTACAAAATAATGTAATCTTTGAAGTGTAAAGATCCAACTTTGTTTGCAATTAGTATTGCCCAATTATAATAATGCATATCCTCACGGAGCAATTCATTGAAACAATACAATATGCTTTTTCTAAACACATAAAAAATAACTGCCAAAATTGAGGATAACATGTCATCTTGGCATCTGGCCACATTTCCAGTTTCTTAAACAGGAACAGAAAAAGAACATTAACAACTCAGGTTAGTACTCGTCGAAAAAGGCAACTGGTCAAGGAAGTATGCTGGAGTGATGCATTTTGAGACACGTTTAGTAAGTTGAGGAGAAAAGTACTACAAATTAGCAACAATAAGTGTTTAGTGATCATTGTTTGAGATTAAATTAGATATTCAATTTCTAATCAGGGAGATTATAATATTTTCAAGGAGGCCAAGAAAAAGTACTACAAAAGAGTCACGACAGCAGTTAATTTGGCAGGGCTTACCAGCGCTGGTGGTGAGTAGCGGGGCAGTGCGGCTGTTGGCAGCTGAAAGTGCACCATTTGGGCCATTTTGGGTTAGTCCGGGGGCTCCAGACAGGTGCGTAGCGTTGTTGGTGCTGGAACTACTAACAGCCAGCGGAGCTGAGGGAGTGGCACCGTGGGGCTGGCTGGACGGCGCGGAGAAGGTGTGAAGATTGCCCCCAACGCTCTCTACATTACTTGTCTAAAATATATTGCCAAAGAAAGAATGAGGTTAAACGTTGTAGACTTGTATATTATTTTGTTTCATGTTAGGGCAAGTAAGTTCACACTTACTTGCATGGAAGAGCTTGATGTGTGCGTTAGTCCAGATGATTGACAACTGCTCACCTGGCTGTAAAGCAAATTACAACCATTTACATTAGTCAGCTTGAATTTCACATTTGTTCTGTTAAAAATATTGAGGAAGTGATCGTGCACTGTCAGGTGATCCAGTTAACATTTTATGGATAAAAACACACCTCCAAAGACGCAAAGTATTACCTGAGTGTGATATATAGCCTTTAGCATTTACATTTTCTAGGGTTCTGTAAAATGACACAATTTTACTTGTTCTGTTTTTGGTAATAAACCAAAATATTAGTTAGCAAATATTAGCAAAATAATCCATACAACTATACATGTACAAAACATGCATAATCGTATTCTTTGGGGTTTTAAGTTGATGTTACTTCTAGAAACGTGTGTAGCAATTAAGAAATAAGAGAGTGGGTGGTAACCTTGTTGTTTGATTCTTCCCCAAAAAGTATGGACAAAGAATGCATCATAAAACAATCAAATTGGGAAAATCTTCCCACGCCTGTTAAGAATGTCACAGAGTAGCCAAACTTGTGCTTTTCATATTTCCCTCAATCACAATTTTAGGATGCTCAGTAGTCCCCAACAAAGAAAAACAGTTTGCAATTTAGCCTCTCTCTACCTGTTGAGCGAGGGAAGGGCCGCCGAGTGGGCAGTGGAGGTTGTGGGGGAAGATATGTGGTGGCCGGCACCGCCGTCACTCATCGGCGATTCTGTTTTCACAATTCTCTGTGATGGTACGGCTAAAATAAAAATAATTTTGATTATGTGAATTTGACAGTTGTCTCATCATAAACTCACCGTCCTGTGTGCTTTGCGCCTTCATGCCACAGTAACCATTCTAAAATAAATGAAAAAGAAAAATTACTCAATTTCCATAATGTGTGTTATAGAATGTCAAGGGTTTACCAACCGATACGGAGCAAAGACACATTTTGCATTGGACAAAATCTATAAAAAATATTATTTAAATGATGGACCGGATTCCTGATTCTTTACGGAGGACTTTCAAGCTGTCAATAGATTTACCATAACATCACAGCTGGCCAATAACATTACCACACATAGCACAGTGGCTGAATGTAATTGTCCCGAGTCGACACCTATACTGAATGTAAATCAGCCATGTGTGGTTGGAGTGCACACACTCGTAGGACAAGCGGGAGTGTGTGAGCAGCATAGCGCATACATTATATCATATATCGCAGAGCGAAAATAAGAATCTTAACTTGATTGCAGGCAGAAGATGACACCCCCCTGCATACATGTATCCAACGGCTTTCCAAAGACTGCAATGCCACAACCCTATGTGCCGTTGCAGCTTTTGTTAGGTATGTTTTGTATCTTGGAAATTATGGCTAATAATTTTCAGTTATTTTTCACTAATTAAGTGAAGCAGGATAATTTTCCATGTCATACGAAGGTGCCACATCACACATGGTGAGCATCATTGCTCGAGCCTTACCGTCAGGGGCGCGGCAACAGATGGTGTGCTTTCCTTGTTCTGAGAGAAGACCAGGTGGGGAGGCAGCGATCTGGATACGGCACCCTCCACCCGTTTTCCAGAGATTGATGCCGTGGAGGAAGGCTGTGGGCCTGCGCCAGGGAGGCCACGGGAGGCCGAGGGCGTGGTGCTGGGTAACCCCAAGGACGGTGAGGGGAAGCTGGCATCTGGCATGGTGGGTATGCTGCTCATATGTTCGCTGTTTGAATAGCATGAAGTGAATTTTGGTTAATAACATATTTATAACATCATCATACATGCAATAAAAGTCACACACACCTCACAGATGGAGGCTTGGAAAACAAGCTCTGCGGCTGCTGTGCGGGCATGGCAGCTGTAGGGATGGACAGTGCTGCCACCGTTGAAGGTGCCAATGGTGCTTGCTCCCGTAAAGAATCCTTCTGGACCACATCAACGGCAGTTGCCTCCGAACCAAAGTCCAGTGCACCGAACTGAACATTGAAACCTGAGACATCAGACGAGCCTGGCATCTCCACTGCGGACGATGGTATCTGGATACAAAGAAGATTGGTTTCAATATATACTGAGGCTATCATATTAAAGGAACAATAGGTATGGTTGCAATACGGCCATAGATGTCGAATCTGTGGGTCTTCTGTTTATGACACTGTTGCATTATATTGGTGACAAAGTAAAACAAATTTGTGAAGATGAAAGGTGCCCCACGCAGTAGTATGGGCAAAATCCACTGTATGTCCAAAATCATGTGAAACCCGCCAGAAAGCACGTTAGTTAGCTGGTTCCCTAAACTATACCATCCGAGTATGTAAACACAAACAAAACATAAACACTGGCTACTACATTTGTTTGCATCTTGAGCTAAAAGACAGATATTTAAAGCTCCCACAGAAGGTAGATCATGGCCTCCTTCCTCATGCAAGTGTTTCTTTAGACTTTTTGTTAATTGCAGACTGAGTATTGAAACAAACAAAATCCAATGCAGAAGAAGTGTATCTTTTTAGCTTCTGACCAATTAATCTTTGCTGTACAAACAAGTTTAATGCATGACGTTTGTGGCACTGATACCCGTTAAATCAAGATATTCAAACAAGGGACATGATGTATAGATATCATTATGGTTTCTTGATTCAACAACCTTCTTAATAAATATATTTGGGCACCTTAGATGGGGGTGGTACTCTGCGCTTCTGCGTCTTGAGCTGTCGCATAGGAGGTGGTTCTGTGATAGGAGGGTCCATATCAGGAAGCTTCATTCCTGGGGAAGATCCATCTCTGGCAGGCAGGACTGATGACTCGTGACCTGAGATATACAGAAAGGGAGCTGGGATCTAATTGGACATTTAAAGTTGTTTGTAATAAGGTTGAATGATTTCAGGTACAATTGTGATTTTTCTAGTATTTATTGCCTTTGATTAAATTCATAATACTGCCTACCATCATGTATAAATATGCAGTTGTGCATATATAAAAATACTTTAAACCGTTTAAAAACTCATCATTTATATGTTCTTTGTCCATAAATGCACATTTTTTTGCCCATATTGTTGTCCGAGACTTAACTGCTTCAAAGTGCGGCATCAGCTATTTTAAAATTATCATGTTGCATCTGAGTGGTGATCTTGGTGATTAGAATGTTGGGGGCAAAAATGTAAATGCAGTTTTGATCACAAAATCAACACCTCCGAAATCAAGATTTCAATGCCAAAATGATAGTCGGATCATCCCCAGTGGGTCGAAAATTCTGTGATGCAGTCGTACCTGGTGGTGTGGGCACTTGTGGGGCATGTGAATGGGACAGAAGTAACGGTTCCGACTGGGGAAGGATGGAAGATTGTTGGTGCCTGTGTGATAGCTGGCTGAGCACCGCAGAGGGTTCTGGCTGAAGCTTCATCTCCACTATAGAAACAAATTAAACACTCTCTAAAAGTGTGCCCATTTGTAATGGAAAAGCAACGGAAGCCGTTATTTGTGGTGCCGGTCCAAGGAGAAAGTGCAAAAGGAAAAGTGGCCTAACTTACCGTTTAGACCAGTTACTGGTCCATTGTCCAATCTCTGAGGTTTGATTTCGACCGAGGCCGAGGAGGTGGATACTGCAGGCGGCACAGCATCTTTGGAAAGGCGACTGGGGATGGTCACAGGAGCAGCCGGAATCCGACTTGCTCTTTGACCAAGCGGAGGCCCGTTGAGCTGATCTGCTGTCCTAGCATCAGAGACTGGTGCCGGCTTGGATGCATTCAGGGACCCAAGACCAAGACCTGGGACTGAAGACTGGGCATGAAAAAAATATATATAATGTAAATACAGATTGAGGCATGATTGAAGTAGTTAAGACATTCTAAATGTAAGCCACAAATTTAGGCGCAGTGGAAAGTGGAGGTCAGGAAAAAGAGAACAGAACATGGGTCGTTTAAAAGAACGGGGCTCAGTACACATTTTACAGTCTTCACCAGTTTAACAAAAGCATCACAACCCACAATCAAACTTGAAACATGCACCGAGTTTTGGACTACCGCGTACATTTAATCAACAAAATTTGGCAAGCAACAGTATTAGTTGGCTAATGGTGTGCTCATATGTACCAGTGCGGCGTGCGCATAGGTGGTGCTAGCAGAGGCAGCGTGAGCGTAGCTGTGGGTGGCTGTGCGTCCATTATGGTGGGAGTTGGTGAAAACCAGGCTTTGGCCAAGATCTTCGGCAGAAGGTCCATCGACAAAATCTGACTCCACAGAGACTCCGGGTTTTGGCAGGAGTCCTGTCAGGTCCACACTAGAGAGAGAGAGAGATAACAAAACTTTTAGAAAAAAAATTGGACAATTGAATAATATTTTAAACTGTCTAAATTAGTGGGAGGGCTCACTTGTGGTTTCCAGGAGTTGAAGAGGAAGTAAATACTTTGGTTTCAGATAACTGCAAAGCAAAATATAAATAGTCAGCTAAATTACAGAAAACATCTACCAGATTTTCACGACGACAATATGGATATTAAAGTCTGAAATTTTCTCCAAAGTGGACGCGGCAACTAATAATGCTGATTGCCTTGTAGTGTTGCTTGACTTTGATGACAGCCCATTTGACAGACTGATGTGCTTATACAGAGGTGGAATGAAACGAGCACAGCATGCTCATGTTAAAGTGGGAAAGGAGGCTGTGAAAGAGGGCATGAAAGGCATGTATATTTGAATAAAATACAACTGAACGCAGTTTTGCTCTTGCTGCCTTTTTAAAAACTTTTGCTCGGATGGATGTAATTGTATAGTTTTAACTAACGTGTTTTATCATGCCCCTGTCTAATAATGCGATCCATCTTGTGTAGGAGTTAAATACAGAAATAGCACATGCCACTAACAATGCATCTGTTAACATGAGCCGTATGATGGTGAGAATAATCGAATTATCATTAGGGTGCTAATGTTTACTCACGTCTTCATTCCAGTCTTCGGTCGTCCAATCTTCTGGGTTTCCTGCCCATGTACCTGAAAAACAACAGCAACCATTTCAATGATCCAACTCTGTAATAACTTTACTTCACAGCCAGCCTTTATCATTCAGTGGGGTATGGAGGTTGGCGTTTGTGGCTGAAAGAATGGTTTTAAGTCAACTGGATCCATATCAGTCCTCTTATGTTCTGATTTAGGTACAATTCTCTTCTTTACCGGGTGCCTCAGCAGTTTCGTTGACATCATTATCCCAATTCTCGTGGCGACCACCCGTATAGTCAGCAGGATTGAAGGTGCTGAAAGAGGAAGAGGGATGTCACCAAATAGATGAAATTACCATTGAGAGGCCATATTTCCAAAAGGAGGTTCAGAAAGTATTTTCTGTCTACTCCCAATTTAGATATGTTCTTGTAATAAACATCACCGCTGATAACATTAAGTGCTGAGCTCATGTTCGTACCCCATAACCTGGGCAAACCTGGTTCCTGGAGCTCTCCCTCGACCACCTGGCCCTGAAAACCCACAGAAAGTACCTTGTGTGTGAGGTTTTTAAAACATGTTCCACACAGAATTCATGGTGATTATGGTATCCAAAAAAATGCATAGTGGGTTGGATGAAGACAGTAAATTGTCTGTAAGTGTGAATGTGAATAGAAAGCATTAGAAAATGAGCTACCTCTGCCTCGTCCTCTGCGTCCACGGTCTCCACCCCTTTCTGCAGGGACCACCTCAAAGCCATTCTCCTCGGCACGACCTGGAAACAAAGTTAACAAAAGGAATAGGATGAGCAAAATGTCCACACTACCCAAAAAAAAAAACCCAAACAAACAAACAAAAACAAAAAACACCCGCATGGATATGCACAACATTGCAAGGCAACCACTTAAGTCGACTGGACAGCTCTCTACACAAAATGTCAGCGTTAATAAGAATATATTTTATATTTAAGCGCCTTTCAGTTGCAACAATACAATGTTGAGGCTGTTCACGTTTTGGCAGATGCCATACAAGCGTGGTCCAAAAGCAGGGCTCCTGTGTAGCTTTTTTGCAGTGGGTACACTCAACTTTTGACAATGCATTTTTTCAAGTTTTGCCTTTCAAATGGGGGGGGGGGGGGTCTGTATTTTACACATTATGGCTGAAAAGTATTTCACAATAAAGGGTAGATTTTTTTCCCTTGCTGAGCAGTATTGCAAAATTTTTCATTTAAGGAAAAAAACGTTCTAATTTTGAGGAGACTCTTCTTTCAACCAATCAGCACATTCTGACATATCAGCGTGGGCTGCATTGGCAACAAACACATGTGGTCCAACCACATCAACATGGATGAAGTGGCACTCTCTTTCAATCCCAGTGGACCACATCGGAGAGAAGAGAGGTGCACAGTAGCGATAGGCACATCACACGTGAAGTTGGCTTTTACTGTAGTGATTGGTTACCATTGTAATGGACAGAAACAGTGAAGTTGAAAGCGGCAGGGCAAACACTCCTCACTCAGGCTAGGAGGCAATGCTAAGCTAGTTAAACCACAACAACACTACATCTTTTCAGACAGTGCGCCTCATGGTAGTGAAAAATACGGTATCACCATTTTCCCAGACATTTTATAATTAAATTTAATCTTCTGAACACACACCCGAGCTATCATTAAAAAGTCAGCATTTGATTCCATCACGCTTTTTACCTTCGCGTACTCTACTGATCCCACGGCCTCTCCTGTTGGCCCCTCCTCGCCCACGACTAGCTTCCCGCTCGCCTCCCTTCTTCTCACGGCTCTCCTTTACCTCTGAAGAACCTCCTTCTTTCCCAAGGCTTCGCTTTTTCCCAACCGTCTCCCAGGAGTTCTGATTACAGAAAAACAAACAAAACAGTTGTGTTATCCGTCAAGTACATGGACGACAAACAAATGCAATGAGGGCTCTCACTGCGTCCGACGTGCTCTCAAGCAGGAAGTTGATGGCTCTGTTAACATCCTCATTGCAGTCATGAAGAGCGACCATGCACTCATCTTGAGTCTTGCCAGTGACTTCAATCAGCTGCGAGCGTATAAAGTAAATGGTGTCACCGTTAACACTCCTTACAACAAGGCAGACAACCAAGAGAAACAACACCTGTTTGATTTTGTCTTCAAAGACGGCGTCATTTTTGTCATAGATCATCTGAGCCAAACGGATCTGTTCTTCCGTTGCCTGGAACACAGAAAGATTTTGTTCAAAAACAAGCACCACTGCACAATATCAACTAATTATACCAAAATAAAAGATTTTAAAAAAGGAGTTAGTAAGTTATCAAATGCTTAATGTGGGACAGTGTAGTAGCATTTGAAAAATATGATGCAAGTTGTTGGCATTTTTTACTATTATATACATTTATTTAATCACCAACCTGTCTGTGTTTCTGTGGCTGTGGGTTTTGTGTGGTGGTGGGAGTCGGCAGCGTTCTGTCCCGCGTACCCCGGGTTTGATTGCTGACCAAAGAAGTCATCATATACAGTATATACAAAACAATGTATGTACAAAATAGAAAAAAATCTGAAATCAGAGAGGCACAAGGGAGAATCATCAGGCTCCTGGAAAATAGCACGGAGATTAAAATGACAATTCAAAAGTACAATAAAGGTATTGTGCTTTATTATGATTAAGTTAGTTGCTGTGAAATGTAAATTCCTCCACTGTGAGACAAATAAAGGCTCATCTAATCGAATTTAATACACAACATTCCTCAAAAAGCAGTTTTCGCCCCAACACAAAAAAAGCAATTTTTCTGGAACCCATTGTCCACTTTTTTATTCTAGTGCTGGAGCAGAAAATGTTTTAAAATCTTTATCCTCCCTCTCAAAATAGACTTTTCAATTATTCTCAAGTGATCTCCAACGCCCATGATAAACAATTGTTGACTATATTTGCATACTATCATTAACATCAACTTTCTAAAGCATGTCCCCTTAAAGTAAATATGCCAAGTGGGTTGGGGCGTTGGAGTATACCATGTACGAGTATAACTCCATCTGTCACCCACCTACCCCTTACGGTTAAATATAGAACTCTGGAGGGGACAGTCGAGGTGTCATCTTACAAACACCCCGCTCTACACCGTCACTCACACACAAAAACACTATGACTGACCAGCAAACAAGCACTCTTAAAATAATTAAATCTGCTTCGTTTTAATTGGGCGTGTGTCAATCGCAATGCAGCGCATAGAAACTTGACCAAACGGCCTTTAGGCGGTATATACAGGACATAAAAACAACTCACAAATTAAATTAAGGGATATTGTTCGATGTGGGATCAGATTTACACTTATATATAGCGGTATGTAACTAATGTATCTAAAAGGAACGTTTTTATGAACAAACGTGAGCCGCAGTGGGCTGGTACCCACGTTAGCTTAGCTTTTAGCCGCAACTCCGTCTTTGTTTCGTGTGTGCGACTCTCCCACGACACTCCGCTCGAAAAAAAACTAAAGATTGTCGATAAAACCCACACGTCGTCGAGATGAATCGATTTTATCACTTGGGGGGATGAACTCAACGACAAAACTAACTTTTTTTTAATAAAAATGCGTTAATAAAAATCCCTTATTGTCAACGGCGCGACAGTCAACGAGATAGTCAAAGGACGCTAACACTCGAGGTGAGTTAACAAGCGTGACATAAAACAGCACTTTCTACTCGATACAAATGATTTCAACGTTTGAGTATCTGGAAGACGATGGTTTGAAATTGAAATATGGTGCAAACAACAATATTAAATAACACATTTCGAGAATATGCCCCAAACTAGCCAGACATGCGAACGGCCTGTTCAGACAATCCGGATACGACGCAGGCTAACGTTGAGTTTTATCCAGGGGTAAAGGACGGATAACACGAGACCTCTGGTGTCGCACGCTTTCCTCAAACCAATGCTTAAATCGTCAAGCGTGTTAAAAATAACAAACTTCTGTGTCTGTTTCCTTACCTGCTAACACGCTTCGCTCAGACCAGCAGCAGATGTCACGTGACCCACCGCGCCGTAGTTCACCTTTGTGAAAACAGTTTCCGTTTTTTTTTCACATTGCTTTATTGATATCTGTGGAAGTGAACAACACATTTACCCCGCGAATCCGACAAGAGCCGGTGGATCACGTGGGTCAACAGACAAGTCTGTGCACATTTTTTCCTTACTTTGTTATTGAAGTTCTCATGGTAAAATAAAAATACACTACATGTATATTCTCAACTACGTATATTTATAAATCACTTTGAAACAACTAGCACTGTGCAAGTGCTGTGCATGGAGCAAAAATTCATTCAACAATTAAGACGGGAGAGGAAAAAAACAGTCAATTAAAATCAAGACATGCTGTACGGAAGAGGATTAGGGCCACTGAAAAAAAATACGGTTGCCAAAATTCTGATTTTAAAGTCAGAATTCTGAGAAAAAAGTCAGAATTCTGACTTTAAAGTCAGCATTATTTTCGTTGCGACTTTAAAGTCAGAATTCTGACTTTTTTCTCAGAATTCTGACTTTAAAGTCAGAATTTTGGCAACCGTATTTTTTTTCTTCAGTGGCCCTAATCCTCTTCCGTACGTAATGCTGAGTCCAAAGGCAAATGAAATGTTTTAAGATGGCACTGTAACATCTGGTAATGTACATACATTTTAGAAATAGTTTTACAGTTCCATTAAATACATATAGGGGAGACTACTGTTTTGGGATTGGATTGGATTTGCCTTTATTAGTCTCGCAGAGGAGATATTTACATTTCACAGCAGCAAAGTTTTGAAAGATATAATAGAGATTTAATGTGTGTGCATGTGTATACAGTATATGTATGTGTGTATTATTATGTACTGTATATATTCACACAATATTCAGGATTACCGGTACTGTAAATCCAATCCTTTTATTATCGTGATTTATAAACCCATGTGACACAAAAACATATATTGAAGTACACGATTCAGGTGTGAAGAAAATGACCCTTTCCTGGTTACTGTAAAAAAAAAATACATAAAAAATGCAAAACAAGTTTATTCATTCGAATAAAAACTGGCTATACAATCAAACACATTAACTTATAGCTAGCTGTTGGTTATGACCTTTCTTTATTTAAACCACTGGTTCATTACTGGTTGTTCTCAGGCTCAGAAAAGGAGCTGGTCATACGATATAAGCGAAGCTTGGTTCTCATGCTGCGCAGACACTGAGAGTTGCGATCCAGGATCTCCTCCAGCTTGTCCACGTAGTCCACAAATGCCTATTAAAAAAAGGGAAGTCCATCAAAGTAGGATGAAAGACTTACAGACAACTACAGAAGTTGAGTTCTTCTTACCATATGAGGCTGTTTGCATAGTAGTGTCTGTTCCTCATGCAGCAAAGGCCTCATCTTCATCAGTTTTTCCCAATGGGCTTGGATGACACGGCATCTTGAGTTGAGAAATGAATTTTGGAATGTCACACAGTAGTTCACAGAAACATAAGAAAATAGTGAAGGCAACAATTTTAGCATTACTAGAAGAAGCAACGATCCAAATGTATCAAAATATTTTTTTTTTTAACGGCGAGTGTTAGAAGTGGCCAATTAAAAAAATAATAACAATCCATTTCATTTATAAGCACCTTTCAAAACTCTCAAGGTCACTTTACAGTCACAGGATAAGTTTTTCTGTGGGTGAGCAGCGGCAACCACACGCGCCAGCGTTCACTCAACTCAAATAGATAGAAAGTTAGCTAGCTAGCCAATCGATAGCCATCAGATACCTAGCTAGATAGCCAGCCAGCTAGATAGTGAATATATAGCTAGCTATATAGCTATATTACTTGATGTGGTTAGAACAAAACAAAAACCACTGCTAACATCACAGTTCACCATGGCGGAAATCTGAACCCCACTGGTTGCTAAACTATATCATATCTAATGTTGTCAAAAGACACTATTAAAACACCTTTCTATGGACAGAGACATATTTCCAAACACCTGATTTGTATTCCTATTACTTACTTGGCATGATCCATTGTTAGGGAAAAATCTGGGTAGGAGGTTGATTCTTTCCAGTACAAATCTGCAGCATCATCCATTTTGTCATGATGGTGAGGTTTGCGGGGGTGTTCTGGTTCTGGAGCACTGCCAGTCTTATTTGATATGGTGGTGTCTCTCTTATTCAAAGAGAGTGAGATGGCTTTCTTTGGTGCACATGAGCCAGGTCCTTGTGTCAGCCCTGACCGATTACCCGTGTTAGAAGAGGGCGAGTGGCAGTCTGTGTCCTCATCCTTTGCATGTGTCCTGCGCTCCAAATTGCACTTATTGGCCAGTTTGGTGTCAGAAATTTGAAGCCAAATGTCTTCGGGGTCACAGAGGTCTGCATCTTCATCCTTTGCATGAATCAAATGCTCATTTATTACGTACTGATTGGCCACTTTGGTGTCAGAGGTAGAAAATTGCAGGTCAAATTCTCTCTGTTTTTTGTTTACATGTGGGAGCTGCTCTCTCATTGTGTATTTATTGCCCAGTTTTGTTTCAGAAGTGGGAAAAGATGCCCCGCAGATTTCAGACTCATCCTTTGCCAGTGTGAGATGGTCCCGTCTGCACTTTCTAGTTAATTTGGAATCAGAAGTAGGGGGCCCGACGTAAGTGTTGTCATCTTTATTTTTTGCATGTATGAGCCGCTCCTTTGTGTATTTTTTAGCCAACTTCTTGGTCGAAGTGGGGGACTGGAAGTCCTTTGGTAGGCATAAATCAGCATCCTCGTCCTTTGCATGTGTGAGCTCCTTTGTGTACCTTTTTAACATTTTACTGTCAAAAGTGGAAGCCTGGGGGTTGAATTGTCTGTCTGTGTTCTTTGCATATATGAGTGGCTCTTTTTCTCTCCCAAGTGACTGGCTATTGGTCCCATCTCCTTGAACTAGTAAGGCTGTGGAGACCGCAAGGTGGGAAATGCTTGAGGTATTATCCTGAGATGTTTTTGCTTTATCCTCTACATGTTTGTGTACCTGAGTATTTTTTAATAATCTCGGTGGCTTTTTACTTTCCTGGGGTGCTCGCAGTACATTTTTAAATTCACAGGCTGAGGAGATTGAATGGGCAGATTGCACATTTTGATGTGGCAGTTCAACAGCAGGGGAGCCACAAAGTGTCTGGTGGACCGACGTTAAACAGTCCGTCCACAACCCGTCGAGCGAAGGGTCCATTTCAAGCGAGTCCTCTCCATTCTCTCCAGAGTTGGGGGATAGACCGGTTGCATCTGCCGTGTGGTCAGCCTGTTGTAAATTAGTCCGCCACCTCAAATCAACCCTTTGCGGGGCATCTTTTCCAAACGAATCACAGCTCCCAACTCCGCTGTCGTACACGGTAGATGAATCTTTCGAACCGGGACGGGTGGAAAATGCCACATGTCCGGTGGATGATGCAGAAGAGGAGAGCGATCTGCAGCTAGAGGAAGGCGGCGTGTTGGAGAAGGGCATGAATATCTGCAGCTGCTGGTGATAATGTTGCAGGTGCTGCTGCATCTCCTTGTCCACCATCACGTCTTTTCCACCTTCCTCTCTTGACACTTTTGCTTTCTGATTTTGGCTTCCCTCACTTGGCCTTTCCTGACACGGGAAATGTGCGCTTTTGTTTTCTTTGTTAGAACCGAGTCCTCCATCGCCCCGTTGCTGAGAGTTCCTTGCATCTTCGAGTCTGATCCCAAGTTTGGTTCTTGCAGGTCTTTCCTCCACATGTCTTTTTGGAGTGGAACAGTCGACAGGACACCCCATCGGTATCCTCAGGCTTGGTGAAATGGCGGCAAAAGACACTCTTGCTGTCGTCGTCTTTGGGCTCTTAGGTAGATTCTTTCCAGGACCACAGCATTTGGAAGGTGACGTGGTTTTGCATTCTTGTCCTTGGCCGCGACCCCTCAATTCCTTCACACTGTAGAATTGAAAATAAAAATAAAGCAGCAATTCATTTCTTTGTGGATTTGGCCTCGAGTCATCAGCCTCGGTCTGCGGTCGATCACAACTTAATACGTAATAGTGTTTGAAGCGGCCATTTTGGGAACATTTCATGGATCATTGTTGACTGAAATAATAATATAATTTCCCATTTTGAACACTTACCGATCAGCATATCTTAGCGTGTTCAGAGTGTGCTCTGTGGCAACGTTACCAGGTGAAATATTGGCAATCATGCAGGTCATGGAGTTGCCAATAAATGAATCTTTTAGGACCTAGGAATTGAACAAAAACAAATGAGCCTTTCATGAACTGAAAATAACATTTCAGAAAGACTGCATTGATGTTTTAGCACCTGAGTTAGTTTGCTTTGTCTGAAAGGTGTGTGCCGCTGCTCTTGATCAAGGGAGCGGATGCATTCTTTAAGCTGCAGGAGGGAAAATGAACGCTTCTGATGCCGAAAATGTTTCGAAATCACAAACACCTTACATGTGCTACAGTTGAGGACAGAGAATTTCATTTTTCATCTCATTCTAACACAGTCACTGCCATTTCCCAAATTGATTCGGGAATAAAAAAGCATGACATGCATCGCTATTCCCAAATTTGTTCGGGTTTTGCCAGACCTCTGGCAAAGTTTCCCCTCCCACGAGAGGGAAGTATAAGTAAGCTAAAAATAAACTTTTTCTGATGAAAGAAGAGAGTCCAAGGTTTCTTACGCTGCATTGAATGTTTATGTAGTCCGAAAACTCAATATTCTGATATTTGAGTGAATAAAAAAAATCCTAGCACTGGAGTGGGCACATATTCATCTGGCAGTGAATGAGTTAAATGCAAAATTGCCCGGTAAGTACCACGCACAATAAATGAGCATCAAACACGTGTATAGGATGACAGAATTTATCTGCAGAGTCGCACTCCTGACACCATTTTGACTAATAGGCATGAGTCATCTGCATCTTACACATATCAAGAATCTTCTTCTTTTCCTTTCGGCTTTTCCCTTCAAGGGGTCGCCACAGCGAATCAGTAACCTCCATCTTCAGAGGCTAATATTGGCCGATAAGTACATCAGTGTGAAGGTTGTTGTCACTTACAGCCAACAGACTCTGGTTGATCTCAGCTCCCTCCATACGAGTCTGCCAATCTGTTGCTGTGGTATCTGATGCTCGTTCACTTCCCGCCAAGTCAATAAACCACATTCTTAGAAAAAAACAACAACACAATATTATTAAACTTGTTTTGTGATATATGAATAAAACATGTAGGGAACAGGCTGCCAGTAGTGTCACCTGCCAAATATTTGCTGGTTGGGAAATCTGAGTTGAATCTGAAGCAAGGCGTGAGACCGAGATGAGAGTGGGTTGACGCCACTGACTCTCTTTTTGCGTGCTGCTAAACCTTGTGAAATCACCTTAAAAAGCAAAATAAAGGGATTAAGATGGGATTTTATACAGTAGATGCAGGACACAAATTTGTCTCAAAAAGTCAATGGCAGTTGTAGAACGACCTTCAGCAGTGAGTTCACTGAGTCCACTCTGATGTCACAAAGTCCTGCAATATGCACCACGTTGTGACCATCCTCCCGCACAAATAACCTAATAAAATAAAACAGGAGTTTAGATATTCAGGAGATCAGGATAGAAAATTTTCACCCTTGAGGGACCTCTGGTTTCGTATCTCTGACACCGGAGTGGCCAATAAGTAATATCCAATTTTAAGCTATTTTAGAGCCCATATACCGATAAATAAAAAGACCACCTTTTCCTGTTGTTGAGTAGGTCATAGACCTGACGACAGTAGATCTCACAGAAGCTGACGTACACCAGCATGGGGCTGCGCATTGCTGACAAGTGGGTGAAGATATCCTGGACCGCCAGCATGTATAAACCCGCTTCGCCAGGAGTGGAACCCATCATGGTATGAGTCTTGCCTGCGCCTGTCTGGCCAAATGCAAAGCAAGTGGCCTTCCCCCTACATATACACATATAACGGGTCAAATTATTATCATTAAATATCAATCAGAGTCTGTCAAGACTGCAAAGGCTGGGAAGATCCTTTAACTCATTCAATGCCAATCCCGAATGTATTCGGGAATTGAAAACCATGACTTGGAGTGCCATTGCCAAATTTGTTCGGGTTTCGGGTTTTATTGCGGAGGAGTGCTGATAAAGCAGTGGTCAGACCTCTGGCAATGTTTTTTCCCTCCCACGAGTGTGCAGAATTTGCCTTTTGTACAGCCGCCATTTCAAACTCAGATAACTTCAGACCCATATAACTTGGGAATTAACTTTTTTTCGGGTGAAATAAGAGTCTACGGTTTCTTACACCGCATTCGAATGTTGATGTAGTCCTAAGCCTCAATATTCTGTGGGTCCTGCAAGTTGAGTGAAAATGACACTGGAGTGGACACATTTTTGCACATTGTCTGGCAGTGAATGAGTTAAATAATAAAATGGAAATTAAATGATATACAGTATTACAGTTAGTCCAATTACTACCGTGAAATATTGAGAGCCTATAATAGTTGTAAACATCCCCAAAAACACTACAACTGTCCAAGTCAGTAAATGTAAACAAAATAAACTGTAATAGAAAGGAATTTATAGATATAAAGACATAATTTTTTGAATGTTGCTGTGCCGATGACCATTTTGTGTTTGGGAGCCTTTTACTGAGCGAGTTGCTTGTTCTGTACCCACAAAGGGACATGTGTCTTCTTGTGCCGGTCCCAAGCCGGATAAATACAGAGGGTTGTGCCAGGAAGGGCATCCGACGTAAAAGCTTGGCCAAAACAAACATGCGGATCAAACCTCTCAAGATGGAGGACACTGACTTGCTGTGGTGACCCCTTGAAGGGAAAAGCCGAAAGGAAAAGAAGAAGAATTGTGTAGATGGACATCTTACCCATCGAGCATGTGCTGCACCAGCGGATATGCCGTCTTCTTATACACTTCCTCATTAGAATGATACGCTCCAAAAACTTGGTCAAAATAGAACGGGTGCTACAAATCAGATCAGACAATGTGACCTAAGCATGTTCTAGACAGTTATAGGTGTCGCTGGATATTATAATATTAACATTGAAAATTTGAATTGTCGTACCTGTAGAATGTACTGTGTAAGATCCACAGCTTCTTTGGCTTCTTCCACAATCACGCACTGGGTGCTCGGCGTTATCACCACATCTGTCTGGCCCTTCCTATTCTCAAACTGCGTCAGAGGTCGTTTCCTCACGCAAACGGTGATCCGAGGCCCGTGGGTTTGCCTACAAACAACACAGAGTCCAAATGAAATAAAATGAAGCAACAACTGTTCAATTAAATTATCCCATCACTTTGCAACAGTCTACTGCCCCCTATGCACATTTGATACTGATCCATTCATTTCCATTTGAAGAAGTTTGGCAAAATAAAATCAAGTAATTGAGTTATTTCAGGTTTTATTTCTCCAGAAAATGGAAAAAGAATGCATTTGAGGTATGAATTTGTTCGAGAATTAGGGAAAAGAATACTTAGAAACTAACTGAGGCCATGTCTATTACTATTAAATACTATATTTTATATAGGATATATTGTTAAAATTGCGTTTGAAGACATTATTTGGGCACAAATTTATTTCAATATATTATTAAATAAATAATACAAATAATATAAATAAATAATTATACACACATGTTATACTATATGAATGTGGGTGTTTGTGTGTGTGTGTGTGAATCATGTGTATGTGTGTGCAAAAATAAATTATTTTTGTCAATTACTTTCATATACTGTATTATATAATTACCGTATTATCTGGAATATAAGGCACACCTTCAACGAATGACAAATTTAAAAACCTTTTCCATACAAGGTGCACCGCATTATAAGGGGAACTTTCAATGAAAGACATATTGTAAAACGTTTTCCATACATAAAGCGCACCGGATTATGAGGCGCATGGTCAGCTTTTGAAAAAAATATTTTCTTTTAGGTGCAATGTATAGTGCAGAAAATACTGTATATATATATATATATATATATATATATATATATATATATATATATATATATATATATATATATATATATATATATATATAGTAATAAATACTATTCTGGCAAACATCATCTTGATCAATTGTTTTGGATAAAATGTTAAAAATAAAAATACAAACATTTCCAGTAAGTATGATACAGAAAAAAATGACTTAAAAATAAATATAATATTTAAGTATAATTGCAATTTTCCCCATTGAGGGATTATTAAAGACTTTCTGATTCTGATAATTATGTGTCTGATTCTGGGATTATTTGCTGATTGACCAATGAGGTGATGGCATCCCCTTTTAACATTCTTTTCATACACATACTTGATCATTCAGAATAGCCAGTTCGTCGTTCACTCGACTGCACAAGTACATACTTAACTCACTTTTTTACAGAAACAGGCTGAAGAGGAAGTCCATAGTTGTACCCTGGTTTTCTCTTGGCTTCATAAACAGGCATTGGATGACTTGCTTTATCCGTGCACCTCTTGGCTGCAGTTCTGGGTTTTGGTTGCTGCTGGTAATTGTGGGGCGTCACATTCCTTGCCTGTGGCAGTGCAGAGTACGTATTGTACATGGCTAATCGTTTCGTAATGTCTGGCCTGGCATTTCTCTGTAGCGCCATGTGGGTGCCCTGCAGTGCAGAATGATTAAGGTATACGTCTTGATCATCTGCCACTTCTCCAAGTCTCAACCCCTCCTGCTCTAGTATTTTAACAAGATGGATTAGTTTGAAGAGGCGTTTTTTATCTTGGGCCGTGTGGATGTCTAAGAGAGGCAAGTCCTCTGAAGTGAGGGCTATGAGATGGGCTATGTGAAAGATCCCCATGGAAGTGAAGCTGAAACGTCAATGGAGAATGGAGGAATGAGTGCTGGTTGGCCCGAGTTAGGAAGTACAATCTTGTAATTACCGTTCGTGAAGATGTTGAAGGCCCACCACCTTGAGGCACTCAAACAGGCTCAGTGTCATGATTGGATGATCTTCCACTTGTCTCCACAGATCCTGGCGAGGGTCAGTCACACAAATTTAAGATCAATTCAGCAATGAAGTATGAAATCAATGCAGTAATTCCCCACATGTTCAAAGTTCACGATTTAAAAGTTCAGACAAGCGTTGAAGAAGTGTGTATCAAACTGGAGTTAATGTTATAATGTTACCTAATTTATGTGCGCGAAATGTGGGATTGGTTCCCACTTAGTGGTGCGGATGTGAGCGTAAATGGTTGTTTGTCGGATTGATGGTTTGTTGTGGATGGATGGATGGATGGATCAATCTGGTTGCCCTTTGCAGTAATCAGTACCTAAGAAGTAGTAGCTCTTGGTTTCACAAAGGTTGGTGAATTGGGGAATTACTTCTCCATGGATATACTGTGATGCATCCAAATGGTACAAAGTCTCCTATACCGCTGCCATGGCAACGTGTCCTTGCTCCTTTGTTCCTTCTGACAGTCAATAACATTGACCACGATGTCATCACAAAACTATTGAGAGAAAGCATAGGATAAAATGTGAAAAATGTGTTACCTGTAATTGTGTCCTCCATTTAAATTGACATTACACTTCTTGTTAAATTGCCCACATTTTCATCACAAGACAATTGATGCCACTCCTCAAAATGCCGCAGCTCAATGTGAAATTTAATTCCAAATTCATTAAAAATAAAATGTTTTAGAATGTATTTTCTTATCTTAAATCACTGTATTTGATCAATACCAAGTGTAAGTGATGCACCTTTGGCAGCAAGTATAGCCTCAAGTCTTTTGAAATTGGATGCCACAAGGTAGGTACACCTGAGATCAGCGGAGCAGTGCGATACCATTATAACCTGAATCCAAGAAACACGTTTTTTGTTCCTTTAGCCACACTACAATAAACTGTAATTGATCACCTACAGCATTCGGTGATAGCGTAACTCTAATTATCAAAGTGTGCAAAGTGGGTGTGAAATATTTTATTATTGATATGCACTTTATATCATAAATATTAGCTCTAAACCACTCCACTCGATGTACGGGCCACAATTGTGTTGTTGTATTGAATAGTATTGATAGTTTTTATAATTGTGTTGTGACAGTGGAGGATGTATAATTGAATATTGAAAATTTTACTGAACAACATCATCTTAAACTTGACCAGTTGATAGCTGACACACTTGAGTCATTTTCCAACCTGATTTGCTATGGCGACCCCTTGAAGGGAAAAGCCAAAAGGAAAAGAAGAAGATAATTTCCCAGTGGGTATCATAAAACAAGTAAATATCAATATGATATCAATTGGTGTTGAAGAATATCACATTGATATGACAACTAATGTTGAAGAGTGAAGACTGTCATATAAATATTGAGTGACACCAAATGTCAACTGGGTTTGAGAACGTGGGTGTTTTTTAAAGAACCGTCAAACGTAAAACAAAATAGATTTTTTTTACTTACCAGTGTGAGTTTCGTGCAAACACAAGATGTACGTTGCAGAAGGCCGAAAGAAAAAGCGGTTCACGTTTCCGATGTCCGATGATGATTTGAAAAGTGCAATGGACGTCATACGGGGCGTCGTAATATGCGAGCCTTTTGACTAAAAACGATTTGAAGGTGTTCATTTATTGCTAGCATGGGATTAATAAACACGTTCAGGCATTCCCTTGTGACAGTTTGCGTTATCGCTATCGCCGCACACTTGTGTCTCCACGGCGACAGTTTCGGGATCAGTAGGAAGAAGTTGCTAATCCAATAAATCAGGATTAGATCAATTAGTCACGTATTTTAAAGAAACGTACACCGCATATATTAATGCGAGTATTCTTTTTATTGTTGCTACTCCGAACTTTTAAAAGCACTTTATTATTTTATCAAAAGAAACCTTTTCGCGTTCAATATTTGTTTTTGAATTATCAAACAATGCAAACAGTTTCGATGAACGACCCGTATTTCGATACGATAAGAGTGGTCAGTCACTCTTCTCGCCGGTGCATGGACGTCTACAACAAACCTGGATTCACGGTGGACGCTTCCGGTTGAAGTCAGGGGGCATTCATCTTGCGTTGCCACTCTCACTGACAAATTCAGTTATATTCTTTTACCACTGCGTGTTTTTTACGATCGTATCTGAGGTAATAAGAGTCTATATAGGCAAACAAACTTTCAGAGCATATTATCTCAATATCGTGAACAATGACTTACAAAGTTGGGTTTTCACATCATCATAGAGGATTTATGCGCAAATAGAATCGATGTCCTTGCATTCTTTCTCTTAGGCTTTGCTTCCATTTAGTAGTTATTTTTTGTTATGTCAACATAATGCAAACAACCATGTGAGTAAATATGCCTTCTGAGATAATATTTACAATTACAATGGAGATAGTCATTACTTTATAAGAGAAAAACTTTGAACCAATTATTTACTCCAAATGGGCAAGCAGATTTCGCATCTTCTGTAGTTATTGAGACAGCAAAACGCCGCGCGCTGCAGTCTTAAACCAGTGGCAGCGTAAAATGGCCGCCAGAGACTTCAAATAAATTACCCGTCCGGGTTATTTTTACACTGCCATGGCCAGTTGATTGTCTTGGCTTGTATGTTTTGCCAGGGAACAGCATTCGCGCTAACACGCGACATGCTGAGTATTGTTACCATGTCGTGCTAACCCGCAAACTTCCAAAACATCGGCTGTTGCAGTTTATCTTCTTGGGAAATGTAAACTGCTATCCATAAATACATAGAAGTGAGTAAACTCGTACTCTAGATTCAACGTGTAAAAACCAAAAGTCGACACTGAGTTACATTTTGAATGAGCGTGGAGTTTAGGCTAACATTTAAATTTAACACCATCGGCCCTTTTCGAATGTTTAGTCCTTGTGGTTCTATTCACTAAATATCAAACATTGGCGTCTCTTAAAATATAATTTCAAATTCATTGATGTTTTTACCAGCTGAGCTTGAACGTAATTAATAAACAAACAGAACGAAATTTGCGTTGTGCCTTTTGACACCCATTCACTTGGCACCCTGAATTTTTGGTAGAGTTTGGTAAATTTCACATTGACGTTGTCACGTCAGGAAAAGGTCAAATCGAAAAGGGACTGTAACTTTGTCTGAGTTTGTGTGAGTGTTGTGACTCGGCCCGCGTAAAAAGTACATGGAAGTGATTTGAAGCAGATAGTACTGGTATACTGTATGTGCATTCAACATTTTGAATGGATGTGGATTATGTTGCTCACGGTCACAGAATGCAAAAGCAACTGTGCTGACCCTTGACCATTTCGGATGGCATCATAGTACTGTATCTGTGGTATATCTTTTGGTTTGTCTAATTGGCTTTTACCGACGTTATGTTCGAATTCTTTGATAGATTCCTCTTCAGAATCTGAATCATCAGCTTTCACCTTAGTCTAGATGTGCTTCTTTAGCCACCATAACTTCCGCTTTAGTTTTCAGCATTATTTCTCACTCGAGGGCAATGGGCTCCACATATTTTGCCTTACAATCTCCCCCTTCATATTTCATTGACATAATGACTAATTATAAGCGTAATTTTACTAGTTTTAGTTAAAATTTCATATAATTAAAAAAATGCCCCCGTGAGGATGAGTTTTCATGATTATTTTTCTTGTTCAGGAATGCCCCTGTAGCAAATAACATGTCCTCTGAGGAGAAGACTTGGCAGATCTCATCTTCATTCGTTCCTCCCCATCCTTCCCCACCTTCTTCTCATTATGTTGGGAAACGTGGTGAGATCATCAGACGTGGCCGTGTGACGAAGCTTGTGAATGGATGCCGGGATGTCCTTGTCGTGTATCACCACGGGAAGTTCCATGCCATGGACATGCGCTGTTACCGTAAGAGTCCTTCACTTGAATACAATCTTTGTTAGGCAGTATGAGTTCATCTTCAATTCGATTCCCGAATAAATTCGTGAATGGCAGTGAATAAGTTAATGAAGGGAAAAAAGTAAATTAACATAAGATTACTTTGACGTCAACAGATGCTGGCGGTGCTTTGGAACTTGGAGACATTGAGGTGAGCTTTCTAGCACCAGCAGTTTCTATTATCAATGACACATCTCAGTTGTCAATCTTACTTGTCCATCAGGAGTTCAATGGGCGCGTGTGCATTGTCTGTCCATGGCACAAGTACAAGATCACACTGGTGGAAGGCGAGGGACTTTACCAAGCTGTGGATAACCCCACCGTTAAACCTCTAATCACTCACTGGCGATCCAAAGGTGTCAAACAGAGGGTCCACAGAATTACTGAAGTGAACGAGGACATATACGTCACACTGAATGACTCCAGAGAGACCATTGAGTCCGATTACTACCAAACTGACACATTCAGGTCCAATTTACGGATCCAAAAGGTCAGCTGAAAAGAGAATATGTCATGTTTTGTATGTAATGTACAGCTGTAATGGGAATTTTACATCTTACAGTGCTAAAATGTAAGTAACTGTTCGTGCTCCTGAATGCTGACCAGTTATTTTGCAGATAAGCAAAGCGGCCTGCTCATGCACTCAACTGTATCCTGTGATTGGGGGCTCTTTTGACAGATCTGTGAATGGACCATTCAACACCATACACTGAATGGTGTTTCTCCATGTTTTTTTTCTTGAATAAATAATCTTTTTTATACTTGTTTTGGCTTTTCTGGACACAATGTCTCTTTGATTATGAGACACAGTACAAATTTAGGTGAACATAACTCTTTGCGAGGGATATGAACTGTGTTAGAACTGCACAACGTTCTACTTGTGAAAATGTTCTGATAAGTGACACCCAATGAATTGGAGAAAAGTATTCAAAATGCATTTTGGATGGATAATGGGTTACAAAAAAATTAAAAGGCTGGAGCCAATCCCAGATGTCTTCGGGCAGTAGGCAGGGGACACACTGAACTGGTTGCCAGCCATTTTACATTTTAATGAATTACAATAATACAATAATATTTGAGTGAGTTTTATATATTTAATTGCTAATATTTTCATGTTCGTATGAACACAACCCCCAAGTCTTAATGGGTTATGTTGTTTGTTCCGTTACATTATGTTTGATGTTTTAGAAAGCGTTTTGTTCCAGGTGCAGCTGTTTTCAAAGTTATATAAATATGCATTATTGTGTGCCATATACCGAATACATTGAATTACATTGAATAATTCGAAGTAGCAACTCCAAACCGCTGCATGGTACAGGGGGCAGCAGTGCACCTTTTTAATCTAAAAAGAATGGAGAAAAAGAAGGGACGAAACGTCATCACCTGCGACAAATAGTTAAAAATATTACATTGCTCAACTCTCACACATTTCTTTGATTTGATGAAATTCATTCTAGCGCTGATATTTTGTCCAAATTTGACTTTCTTCGTCCATAGCACTTTCTTTCGTCGAATTCTGTGTTTTTTGGAATATGTGAACGATAAGAGGATACAAATTTCAAGGGATCCGCCGTGATGGCATCAGGTTGGTTTTGTTTGGCTTTTCGTGTTATCAAATTATTTAATACAGGTACTTACTTTTAAATGTATATACTTCTTTTTCCAGCAGAAGACGAAGTTAGCTTGTTAGTCATCGTCGTGGACGTTAACCCGATATGGTGGGGACAGCAAGCCCAGCGAGAGCCGGAGGTACGTGAAAGAAGATATCAAACAGGGATCATATCGTTATTTCTCATACATTGTTTTGTGGCCCTAGTTCACGCTGTCCAAATGTATGGACGCTGTTATGGTGATGGCTAATTCTCACGTGGCCATGAGCAGGAATAACAAGCTAGCCGTCATCGCCAGCCACTGCCAAGACAGGTCCGACGCCGTTCGTCTCTTCCTCTCTTTCTTCCCCTCATTCACCATGTCATCTACAGATTTCAAACTCAAGGCCACAGTTGGCCTGCCTCATCGTTTTCTATGCCTCGTGAAAGCAAATCAAGTATGTCAACTTCTATGATGCTTCACATAATCACCAAAATTTCAAATTATCTGATTCAATATATACAATTGTAATATTATGTTGACAGTAACTTAGCCAGTTCTGCAAATTAATATTTTTTACTGGATTTGTTCTTCTTTTCCTTTCGGCTTTTCCCATCAAGGGGTCACCACAGCAAATCAGTGTCCTCCATCTTTAGAGGTTTGATCCACATGTTTGTTTTGGCCAAGCTTTTACGTCGGATGCCTTTCCCGACACAACCCTCTGTATTTATCCGGGCTTGGGACCGGCACAAGAAGACTTGTGTCCCTTTGTGGCTACAGAACAAGCGACTCACTCAGTCAAAGGCTCCAAAACACAAACTGGTCATCGGCACAGCAACATTTAAAAACTAGTTATCTGTCAACTTGTAGTGCACTGCATGTGTAATACAATGAGTCAGGAATTTTTATGGTTTCAGTCTTAATGGCTCTTAGGGAAACTGAAATTGAAACGTGGCCTGTAGGAATTTGACATCCTTGATTTAATCTATCAACATTTCTTGATTTGATTAAAATAGCTTGTATACAAATAGACTCAATGCCACGTTTTTTTATTCCAGCCACTTCCTGTATCCCAGTCAGAGTCAGTCAGACAGCAATGGCATCCCTGACGATGCATGCTCTAGCGGCGATGGCAAGTATGAGCTGCTGTCTATCGCCAACGGCATCATTGCTGACCAGATCAGGAACTTGATGTCCAATAGTAGGTTGACTCCATTACTTAATAATGATAACGCCATTCACACAGAAGATTTTGGGGGGAGCAATATGACTGTAAAGTGTCCTTGAGAGTATTGAAAGGCGCTTATAAATGAAATGTATTATTATTATGATAATTATTGTTATTATGATAATTATGATTATGATGATTATATTATTATGCTTTAAATTTAAATACACCTGAATTGTATTTAACTAAGCTGCTCTTAAGGATTAAAAAATAGGTTAATCGGCTGTATTGTGTGCACAATTTGAACATTTACAGTAGTCCATTGATTATTTTTGGACCACTAAAGGGACCCCCACTACTGTACATTAAGAAACACATTTTGAGAATACTTTGCCATAAAATTTGCCTAAACACAGGAGTTTCTTAGTTGATGATTGTTTTTTTAAAGTTGGCTGATCTTTTTGCTTCTTTCAGGTTAAATAATTCTTTTGACAAATGACCTTTCTGGATAATCAAAACACATCTACACGAATTAGTTCTTTTCAAGCCAGTGTTTCCCGGTGAAAATATATGAATTGTAAGAGTGCAAAAACAATTTCACTCAGTCTTGTTGCCTGGAAAGTTAGGAAAATAATTACACCAGTTTTGTTCATTTTCAAGCAGCCATTTTAGACGAATTTCAGGTTTTGTGATTTGATGACCTTCATGTAAAATTTGCTCAAATGAGGCTCAAAAGTACATTTTAAAAGTGTAATGGTCATTTTGAGGATTCACGTTGAAAAGTGGGTATGGGGGGGCGGGGGGGTATTTTAATGATTTAATCATATTCTCTATGTGTTCACTTTGCAGTTGAAGTGACGGGAGGTTCCACAGACACCTTGCTCGCTGGATCCCTTGCCAAAGCTCTCTGCTGTATCCTTCCTTTACAATCTAGACATTTGCTGTTCGGAAAATATGACACCTGACAAATGACTCTATATATGTTCACAACTATTCACTAATGATTACAATATATATTCCAATATACTTACCGGTATATATTGTAACACACATACCAATTAGAAATTATCAATGGAACCATACCGTAAAATGACATTTTAAAAATATTGTAAAACAGATATTTGGAAATTATTACATAATTTTGACATGGTTTAAGACAATATCAATGAAATAATACAGTTTAGATGAAAATACAGGAACAAACGTTTTGACAAATTGTTTAAACAGTGATATAAATATAGAATAAAAATTGTAAACAATGCACGGGGAAATCCCCATTCATATATTTCAGCTATTAATCTGAATTATTTCAACACAGATATTAACAGAGTCTCAAAGGAGCTTGAAGGTACGTCATGTTTTTGATTATATTTCACCATCAATTGTCTTTCATGTCTTTCATTTTTTTTATTTTTGTCAGTGGGACAGGAGGTCAAATCTCGAATTTTGGTAAGCTTGTGTGTGCGAGTGTGAATGATGCAGAGTGTCAAAATCAGTCTTGTCGTATTTATACTTTGAAATTTGAATCGGATAAATGGCCTTGTTTAGGTGATCAAGGCAGCAGACGACTGCGCCCTGCAGTACATGAATTTCATGAATGTCATCTTTGCCGCCCAGAAGCTGGTTGGGATTCATTTGTTGCCAATTTGAATAGTTATTGATCATCTTACTATGTTTATATAATATTTGTGAAATTATTTGTTTTCAAAACAGAGCATTCTGATAGATGCGTGCGTGCTGGAGTCAGACTCGGGGCTGTTGCAGCAAGTAAATATTGCTCAATAAGATCTTCACACACCCACGCACGAACACACTTACTTACAGTGATCCATCTTCACGCGAAATAAAAGGATTATAGTTGCTGTGAATACTATCATCATGATAAATTTAAAAAATGTAGTAGTAACACTAGCTGCTGTGACTAGTGGGAGAGACCTGATTATTTATGATACTAGTTAGTGTAGCCTGTAGACAAATTCCTTGCGTCTTCGACATACAGTAAAGTCTCGTTATATCGATATCGGATATATCGATAGTCCCGGTTATATCGATACTATTTCTATGCATGCACGGGGAAAATTACATGCAAACAGGGTCGGATATATCGATAGTCCCGGTTATATCGATATTTTTTCGGACTCCCTTGAATATCGATATAACGAGACTTTACTGTATGTCGAAGACGCAAGGAATTTGTCTACAGGCTACACTAAAGGCCAATAAAGATGATTCAGATCAAAACTGTCGTCCTTTTACTTTCTGAATTGACAGGCTTGTGATATAACGGGAGGCTTATACCTGAAAATTCCCCAGAAGGCAGCTCTGGCTCAGTACCTGCTGGTGACCACCGCCACTCGCTCCACTTTTTCAGGTCTATTATTAACATCAAGGTGCTATTAAACTTTGTGTGACTTTACGGTACAGTGGGTGTTCCTGCCTGAGGGCGAGCAACGTTCACAGCTACTTCTGCCGCCGCCGGCTCACGTCGACTACAGGGCGGCGTGCTTCTGTCACCGCAACCTCATCCAGATCGGTTACGTCTGCTCCGTTTGCCTCTCAAGTAAGTGCAAGAATTTTTAATTTGTTTTTTAAGGAAACAAGCTACACCATTTTGACAAGTCATTTCATTTCATAATAAAAGGTTTGATATTACGATTTTTTTTAAAACAAGTATTGGCAATTATATTTTTTTTCCAGAAAAAAAGTAATATTTCAGAATGAAGTGTTTTTTTTTCTTCCAACAAAATCTTTTTTTTGCTCAAGACCAAAGTTCTTATATATATCTAAGAAGATGCACCATTTCCTCATTTTTGTACGACTTCCGATTGGTAGGTGTCAGAGATGTTAGCTCGCACACTGAACAAATGCTCGAACACGGGAAGATTGTCTTTTACTGCGGACACGGGACACAGTTTTCACAAAGCCACTTTATGTGAGCTTATTCGACCGACACCGAACCTCTGCAGCCCTCAGATAAGCTATTTATTGAGAGTATATGCAAAGTTAAGTGATACCTTCGTAAAACAGTCTTTTTGATTTAAATACCACACCCCTGGACGTCCCATTGTACAAGCACAAACAGCCATAAACCAACAGAATGTTGACATTTTAATGGGTTGACTTTCCATGAACTGATAGATTTGTAACCTGGCTAATGAGCCCTTCCTGTGCAAGAGTGTATTAAGTCCTGCCTTCTGTCCAAGGCTAGATTTCTTACTGTGATGTTCACCTCAGATTGACCCCAGATTTTGTGCTTCCATTGTGGGCCTTGTGTTCGGCCAACTAAGCATACAACAGCATGAAACTTTTAAATATGATAACTCCTACTCTCTCTATTCTCTATCAGAAAACTAATGGATAACGAAAACATTTATAGCATCAAACTCTGAAATATACTCGCCATGTGCTGGAAAATTAAATTCCCATAAATGTCTTATTTTCAATCCCCTTCACCGCAGTTTCTTCAAATTAACAGAAACTCAAATCCCTCTCGATCTTTCCATCAGACATGTTTGACACTGCCATAGATATATATGGTCCTTATAGTGGTATTAAAAATCTGTTTTTCATTTTATACACTGAAGTTTAAGGGAAAATATCATGAATTAATCTCTATTTGATTTTTCTGCTACTTTTTTTCTCCACCACAGTATTCTGCAACTTCAGCCCTCTCTGTACAACCTGCGAGTGAGTTAAAAAAAGAGCATTTTTAATCACAATTCTCTATAAACATTCAATTTTGCATTGAATATTTGTTTGTTTTGTAGGGCGGCTTTCAAAATCCACCTTCCGCAAATGGTCAAAGGCAAAAAGAAGAAAATCAAAGCATCGTGATCATTTTTTCCCTATGACTACATCGGCCTAATTAATGCATAGGTCATCGGTCCATTACAATTTGTAATTTTGAATCATGTTTATTCAGTGATAAATATTTTTTACAAATGTTCAAACTAAAAAAAAAACTAAAAACTGAATTTGAAAAGGTCTTTATTCACAAGGAGATCGCGAGACTTAACGTGGAGGCATGGGGACAATCTTACACCTGGCAAGAAAACAACCAAATGGTGTATGACCATACACCATTGGGAAATGCATCTGTGTTTATGGACTCACCCCATCAGACCTTGACCAGACCACCGCTGCGGAGTCAAGCTCATGTGGGTTCTCTGACCCCCGCGGACCACTGTCACTCGCAATGGCTTCTAGGGAAAAAAAACAACAAACAGTATTATTGAAGGTTATGGGGAAAGTATTTGGGTGTGTGGGGGCTTTATGGCCGAGTAAGAGAATTCTGAATTCTGATTTTCAGAGCTTAAAGGACAACCGACACCATTTTTAAAATACCCAAAACACGCAGGCTGATATTTTTAGTCAAATGAAAAACACCAATAAATGTGACTTAGTGTCCCAAAATACTTCAAAATGACCTCAGAAAGTTTCAGTTTCCGAAGGTCCCGCCCACTTCTTCATGACGTCACGCCAAGACGTCTTGCCTTGCTCGAGAATCAAAACAATGGCTTCAGATTCGGAGAAGATGCTTTCTTGTCACTCATCTAGTTATGAATATGATTCAAATAGTTCTGAAGAGGAAAGCATAAATGTTTGCAATCGATTAAAGAAGTACTTGCGTATCAATTCGAGCCATCAGGACTCCAATGTAGTGTCCCAGAAAATGCACAAGATGGCGCCCAAGCTCCTTTGGAAATGGGCTGATTTGTCTGCTGGGAATTTGTGTCAGCTAGTATCAAATAGTAGTCTTGGGGCAACACCATCAATTCACCATCGCGTTATTTATGTGTTTTCCTTCTAATTTCGCCATCCACACGAAGTTTTGAGATCAAACAAAGTACCCAAAATGCATTGTGTGTCACTTTCTCGGCCAGAGGCGTTCCAGACGTGACGACATGTCAGGCATCGTCATCAACTCGAAAACAAGACTTCCTGAATATTCAGCGCGAGTCTTAAAACGTAAAATATAGCTATATGCCGTGGAAACTTTGTAAAATACGCTCAGTAGATGTCATTTAAAGTGATTTTACAAATTATGGACACAACTTGTCCGGAGGCGTCGGTTGTCCTTTAAGATTTGTACAAGTACATTACGTAACATTAAATCTACAGGGTGACCCAAAAAGATGCGTACCATGAAAATTTCAATTGTGGCTTTGATTAAAAAGCTATTTATTTCAAATTAAAACCACACATTATTCAGTTTATGGAAGACCATTCACCAGAGTTTCAGCTGTTTCTGTCAATTTTCAGTCAATTTATGGCTTTCCCAAAATGTGTTCCAAATGTCCACGATTTCATTGCAAGCAAACCTGTCCTCGTCTGACAAAGTTGTCAATCACTTTTACACACTCCTCTTTCGCGAGAAAACATTGCTGTTGTGAGGGACTCAGTCGGACGCATCTTTTTGGGTCACCCTCCCAAAATTTATAAGTACAAGAAACGATCTAATGTGGGTGTACGCACTAAAAATGACTACAAAGTAGTGTGCAGATAGTTTGTAACATTTCCCAAACCGTTACACTGATGACTGTAAATACAATATTTTGTCATGAAGATCAGATTTTTGATTGCTTTTGGTATTTTATCAAGGAAAATGACTCTTGATGGCTTTGTCACATTAAGTCAAGCCATCTTAGCATCTTGACATGTTAAGACATGTTAAAGGATCCGTTTAGTGAGAGTCTTACCCCTTCACTGTGCTGCACAACAGAGGCAATGTTGTAGAGGTTCTGGAAGTTGCCAGTATTCACTGAACCAAACTCAATGACTTCATCTCCAACTCTGAGGCCCTTTTGCAAGAAAGTAAAGCAAAAGGTCAAGAAAGGCTTTCAAACATCACCGCCAATGGGTTTCCAATCACTCACGGCTGCGAAGGCGGGAGAACCCTGAGTGACGGCATCCACCCGCGCAAAGGCCGGCTGAAGCGTGTCCTGATGTTCCATGGCCTCTTCGAGAGCTTCCGTCTCATCATGCAGGCGCTTGGCTTTCTCTTGAGCGTGTAGCCTGTGCAGCGCATCCTCGATCTCAGCCATGATGGCCTTGTGGTCGTTCTGCAGGCCTGACATGGAAAACGGTGACAGACGTCCGTTACTGTTGAGTTTGAGATGTACACATTGAATCACAATAAAAATAGAAATGGTCATAACTGTATTATCTCTGACTTGTGTCAGGTGTATCAAAGGTAATTATATTTTGTTCTGTTTGATAATACACCTTCATTTCTTTACACTTCAGTGTCAATCGGGAACCTAAGTGTTTCTGTACTTTTTCTGGGATTTCGTATATATTTTTTGGCTAATAGTTTCCCATGCTTTTCAAAGTCAGCTTTATTGTCAAATATGCATGACATACAGCACAGATGAAATTACTGTCCTCTCTGACCCAGCATGCATTTTGTAAAATGTCTCAAATGTTTTAAAATATTCGTGTTAACTTTGTATTTTTTTTTTTTTTTTTAGGTCGTGCAAATATATGCACATATTTTGGAGAAGTTGTGTATTTTTCTATTTAATATACAGTAAAGTCTCGTTATATCGATATCGGATATATCGATAGTCCCGGTTATATCGATACTATTTCTATGCACGCACGGAGAAAATTACATGCGCGTAGGGTCGGATATATCGATAGTCCCGGTTATATCGATATTTTTTCCGACTCCCTTGAATATCGATATAACGAGACTTTACTGTACTGTATTTGTAAATGTGTCCAATGCTTTCCTATTTTCTTGAGTACAAGTATATTTTATTTCTTAAATACCATTGTCGCAATATTCAGGGCCCATATGACCGTTTTTTTACCCCCAATATTGTACATATATGTGATAATTGACTAGTTTCTGACATTCTTATTGCCATTTTCGTGCCATCACATCAAGCTGGTCTGTTTTGCGCTCTTTTGACAAAAATGCACATTTGTTTTCTGTGTCTAATTTTAGATATGGACGATGGAATTTCCTCTGCCTAATTTTGATTTCAATGAAATTATCTCGGTGTTCACGTCACGCACGATGGCATTTGACCACCCAATTTGTGTTGAAACCTAGTTTGCATCTTATTACTGAACAATTGAATACTGCTCACGGACACTTGTAATTACCATTTTCTTCCTTTAGTTATGCTCTGACTAGCTCAGACTAGCTGGCGACATTGGTTTATGCACTTTAAGCCATTAACTCTTTGAACTCTTTCAACAGTAGCCAAAATGGAACTGTATAGTGCCACTTAGCAGTTTTTTTACGACGATACTAATGCAGCGTGTTCTACCGGAAACAAATTCCTTGTGTGTTCTACATACTTGGCAATAAAGATGATTCTGATTCTGATTTAAAAATTGTAAAATAATTTGGTTGCCACATACCTAGCAGTATATTGTATAACTGAAGTATTACATTTATTATTTTGGGATTTTTTTTTCTATTGGAGGTTTTTGTCTAATAGTTGTGCTTTTTTCATTGAATAGCCAATTTTTGTGCAAAACCTGTGTAATGTATGTTTGCAGGCTTTTCTTAATTGACATTTTTCCTGCAATCTCATATTTGAATGTGTTTATAAAAAAATTAATCAAGCTATTCTGTCTAATGTATCTAAAAAGTAGTCGACACCTGCATCTCAACCCTTTTCATGTCTAATACTGTAATTTATACGCATTCGTCATCGTTTTGTGACGTAGCAATGACTTGGCGTCACGTCATCGTGTAGAAAACACCAGAAAGAAAACCCGCAGAGTTACTTACATGAAATATTGTGTCTGGCGTTTCTTATCTGGTACAAGTTGACGTCAGCTCTCGGGTAGCCCTCCGCGTCCACCAAGGGACCATCGAGTCCGACCCCTTGCTATAACAACAAAAACTCCAGCCAAGATAGAACAACCTCGCAACATCGGCTACAAATTGATGGTTATATTCCGTCAACTTACGTCTTCCAGGACGTCGTGGTACGCTTTAATCTGTTCTTCGATGTTATCTTTCTTTTTAATAAGGGTTTTAACATCATCCATGGACGTTTCTGGAGTAATTTCGGTAGTCATCTTCATTGCGACTTCCTGATTGTCCTGCACAATTATGTCCGGGTAGAATTTCTAATTCAGGCGGAACAATATTGTGTCAGGATGGACAACAGTGTGTTAGGCCGCTTTGTTTCCGGTTAGATTTTAAACTCGAGGCGGCAAGGTCAAACAATTATTCTGGATTTGAGTGTGTCTTGGTCCTAGGTTAAAAAAAAAACAACAATTTTGTGTTTTATTTACTTCTAATTTACACTTTTGTAACGCTCACATTTTAACACGCGCCACAGAGTTGACGTACAAAAATTTCCTGATTTATGATTTCTGAGATTTAACATCAATGAATGCATTAAATGTTAGGAGTTGAACAAATTTGTATTTCAGAAGAAAAAAATAACTGAAGTTTGTGTATGTGCGAGTGTGGAGTGTTTCGACCAAACAAAATAGTACACATTGATGCATGATTTTAAGGGAAAAACTGACCCCGCTCCACTCCAAACAAACAAACAAAAAAAACTAACTTGAAAATAACCAAGGACTTTGCACAATAGTCAGTTCAGATTTTTATTATGGAAACCTTCAAAAGCAAAAACAAGTACAGGACATTAAGAGATTCCTTAGTTATTTCACATACCCATATATCAGTATTATGGACCATTTCATATTATTTTATAAATCTCCATTTTAATATATTATAAATTCTTTTTTAGGAAACAAAAAAACAACAACAAGAACAACAAAAAAACCTGAGTGCTACGCCATCACAGTTGCTGGTAATCACGGAATGCATTTAAAACTTTCTTCATTTTGCCCGTACCAATAGCTAACAAGTACAAACAATTCACGTGTACAACGTGGAAATACAACCTGTGCTTTTTTTGATCAAGTGATAGAGTTAGTACAGGGGTACCTTTTAAAGTTATGATTAACAGTCCGTATCGGAGGGCCCTGCATATTGAGCTGTAAGCACTACCTGCTCTATGCCAGTTGAATCAGAGGAGGACGGTGATGACGATGATGAACAGAGATCGCTCACTTCCTCTTGCACCAAGACCAGTTGTGACGTGGCCTGGTCTATCTGGGCGTGAACCGCGTCCGCCCACGTCTGCATCTGGACATTGAGGGCATCCACCCCGTGGTCCAACCGTTCCTGTCGCAATGTCAGCTCATCCAGAAGTTGCCGCGTTTCACAGGCGACCTCGCGCAACCCATCCACTGCTGCTGGGGTTCTTCGACGCCTCATGTAGCCCTCAAACTCCTCTGGGCTGAGGTTGAGCGAGGAGCCGTCCAATTTTTCGATGAAGGCCACAGCGCAAGACTGCAACCAAATGATGGCAATGGGGTCATTTTAGAAGTTGTAAAATTTCTCACAGTCTGGACTTTGGGTTGAAATCCAAACACATTTCTCATTCAACTCTTAATTTTGTTGAGGTAGAAAATATTTGAAACATGTAAGAAACTTACCAAATTGGTGAAGTAGTAACCGCTTTCTCCTGCCATGAGGCTATGCGGGAGGCCAAAGCGGATGACATATTGCATGTTGGAGTGCAGGCGAGGCGGGTTGGCCTTAAGCACAACGTAGACCAGGGCAGACAGGAAGTCGTCGGCGTTGGCTGGCTCATTGTTGTAGGCAGAGAGCGCCTCGAACACGTGCTGGCTGCACTTGGACACGCATACCAGCTTGTCCTGAGGGGCGCGTTTGGCGTCCATCTCGATGATGGCTGTTATAGCGGGAAGAAAGGGGTCACCCGAGACGGCGCTCTGCACGTCTGGGAAAGGTACGCTGAGCATCTGCGGGGTGACCCAGTTTAAAGAACTGCCAAAAAGGTATACAATAAAAAACAAGTCAGCATCTAACTGCAAAATTTCATATTTTATTTTTAATGTTAAGCAGATTCTTTACTTACAGACAGTGTAGGTGTTCAAATACCTGACATGTTTCGGCGACTACTTCCGCCTTCGTCCAACACAAAAACACGGAAGTAGTCACCGAAACATGTCAGGTATTTGAACACCTACACTAAGTAAAGAATCTGCTTAAAATTAGATATCAAGTAGACAGGATGAACTTAGTACAACGATCATGCAAAATTTCATGCTAACTCAAGCGATTTTCTTGAGGGAAATTAGCTTTTTTTTGTTAAACAAGAAAATGTCGATTTCTGAAACTCATATGTGGAGAGAATGGAACTACAATTGAATAGGGACACCTAGGGAAGAGTAAATAATAATACATTTCATTTATAAGCACCTTTCAAAACTCTCAAGGACACTACAGTCACAGGTGAGGAGCGGCAGCCACCCCATTCCAAAAAAAATGCAGGATGATGGATAAAAAAAATGGAAGCATACAACCAAAGTAAATTCAAGAATTAAAAACAAGGTGTGAGGCAAGTCTAACCGTATCCTCCTTTGCAAAATCAGGTCCTTCTGCTCGTCATCACAGCTGTCATGGCAGAATACCCACTTGTGCAAGCGCGTCATGATGAGCTTCTCCACATGTTCCATTGTCTGAGTGAGCTCAGCTTCTGAAAACCCTGAAAAGAAAAAAAAAAAAAAAAAAAAAAAAAAAAAAAACACTTGTTAACCCACATTTTACATTTAACCCTCATATTAGGTTTAAAAAATGATTATGTTGTGGTTCATTTTTACCTGTATGTAAAAATCCACACAAAACAATAACTGTTTTGTGTTTCTGAGATGTTATAAACATACTTGAAAAGTGACACAACACATTTTCTATCCCTTTGGGATAATTTAGAACTGTTTTGAAGAAAGGAAAAAGAAAGAATATCCAGTACTTTCGTCAACACAAAAACTGAAACGGGTCAAATTGACCCATAACATAATATGGGTCAATGGGTTAAATGGATGACTTGAATGGCAATGAGGCGATGGGCACTTACTGCTAAAATAGCGGGCAAAAGACTGGTAAAAGTCTTGCACGAGGTCCGACTGTTTCTCCACTGGCAGAGCCTGCATAAAAAAAAACACGGTCAGAACTATTCAACGAAACCTCCTTCTCAAGATGAGACGGTGATTACATGGTAAGCTTCCATTGTGTTGAGGAAGGTTGTGCAACGGGACTGCAGACGCTGAGATGACGGGCTGCGGAGTGCTTTTAAGAACCCGGTGAAGTCTCCGGGTTCCAGGTTCTGGAAGGCTTTTAACACATTCATTTGACTGTCGGAAGGTTCTAAAGGAAGAGGTGGAAGAAACAGCAACCAAACAAGTTTCATTGCTGACAAAAGGAATAACGTCCAAATTTGATCTTTTAAGTCTACTTTAATGTCTGCGGATAAACATTTCACAGTCAGTCTTTGAAAAACGGATCTTAAGGTTCGCCAAAAAAAAGCAGCAAATTCAACTCTAATCCTCTTATATTTAAAACCAATGACTCAAAATAACTCTTAAAGGACAACCGACGTGTCCATAATTTGTAAAATGGCTTCTAATGACTTCTACTGAGTGTATTTTACAAAGATTCCATCGCATATAGCTATACTTTACGTTTTAAGACTCGCGCTGAACATTCAGGAAGTCTTGTTTTTGAGTTGGTGACGAGTCCGTACGTGACGTCAGAAAAGGACCGCCTCCTGACCGTAAAATAAGACGCATTGTAGCAGTCCATCACGTCAATGTATTTTGCTGTACTGGATATCTGAAAACCTTGATGTTACATCCAAAAGCCGCCAGCAGAGGGAGTCCAAGCTCCATGAAAGGAATCTATCAGCCTGTGGAAACGGGCTGATTCATTCCTCACGGGAGCTGGTCGCCATTTTTGGGTGTGACATTCCCCCCTGCCCGTTTGCCTCAAAATGACATGGAATAAATTCTTTAATCGATTGCAAACATGTATGCTTTCCTCTTCAGAACTATTTGAATCATATTCATAACTGGATGTGTAACAAGAAAGCATATTATCCGAATCTGAAGCCATTGTTTTTATTCTCCAGCAATGCAAGACGTCTTTGCGTGATGTCACGAACTGGGGGCGGGACTTTCTGAAAATGCCCAATTCGCAGCTCAATGTTTTATTGGTGTTTTGCATTTGAATAAAAATATCGCGTAAAAAATATGCGTAGGTATTTTAGATGCTCTAAAACGTTTTTCTGATGTCAGTTAAAAAACAAAAAAGTGACGTTGGTTGTCCTTTAATTTTAAGTGAAGACAAAAATAAGTTAAGAAGAGTAGTGAGGGGAATTCATATGAAATCCGCCATCTTGGCCAAGCAGAATCCTTTCACGGAGCGTCACCTGAAATGCGTCATTGATCATTTTCCTACCAGCTTTGGGAGGGGACGGGCCGCCCCAGAAGAATCTCCTCATGGTGTTGACACGACGACCCTTCTCAATATTCTTCTTCTCCTCAAATTTGGAAAAGGTTGGTGGTATGCCGTCAGCACCCGCTCTGCAAGAAGTCACACAGATCAGATTCTATGCTTACAAAGTGAGTCAAAGGGGTTCAAAAAAATCTTAATCATGATATTTTGAAGGTTTTCACATTTTTTTAGTGGGTCTCAAATGCATCGAACTTTTACATTGGTCAACTTTGTTCAATTCTTCTTCCACTTACATGACTGTAAAGAGAAAACATTCTTTAAATGACGCCTGTACAAGTTCACCTGTTGTCTTGTCGAAGGTCTTCGGCAGGCTGCACTCGCTCCTTCCAGCACTTGGAGCAAAAACCCTGCCATGCAGGGTTGCCATAGTAACCACAGGAGTTCTTGCACAGGATCTCCTGCTGAGACAGACGCATCCCTCGCTGCTTGTCTGTCCACATTGTGCCTGGTCAATCACTCCTTCCTGTTTTCTATGGGAGATGTAATCGAGTTTCTTGGTGGACATAAGGAACATAAAACAAGGATAAAAACAATGACAACATTTTGAAGCGATGTGGTTTCCGTTGGATAGTGACATTTGTCACCGAGTTTAGTGTTGTGACCTTACAAAATTGACACGCCATTATGAGCTGTAATCTTTGTAATCACACATAAAAGAAAATACATTTCCAAAACTAAAAAAAAAACTTTGAAAAATATACTGCTTATTCATAGTAAATTTGTTATGTCAAAAAAATGATAATCTTACTTTCATACTTTCATACTAATAAAGGCAAATTCAAATCCAAATTACAATGTGTATAAAATACTGGCTTTAGATCATTTTTTATACATGTATCTTTTTTTGTATTTCTGGAATTATGTTCACACTGCATGTCATATGTGGCAGTATTGAATTACTGTGGTGAAGGGTCAAAAGACTGTACATCTGGTAAATGTATACGTGAAATTGTGGTACGGTACTGTATTATGATATTGCTTGTAGCATTGCAAAGATTGTTCGCTGAAAAATAATTTGAAAAAAGACCTTGAACAAAATAATTGAAAATTCAATTGTAATTTTATTCTTTTCCAAAACCGTTCAGCCCCAGTTTTACCATACTGTGTATAAATACTATAGAAATACTTAATACTTTACATTATGGGTTCATGCACAAAAAGACAATTGAATTGTAAAACTAAACCAGAAATAGATATTCCAAGACTAATTTTGATTGCCTTTTTTCCAATATTCTTTCACAAACTGGCAAGGGTTGTACAAGGAACTGAAACAGAAGTCAAAACAGAAATGACCGAAAAAATATACAACTTCTCCAAATAACTCTGCTGGAAAAAAATCTGTAAAATTAAACAACAGACATTAACTCAATGTTAGATTTTGACACACTGCATACTTCGCCGCGTTACTATTCAAGCAACGGCGACATCAAAATATTGAGAAAGTTTGTTGGTGCCTTATTAGCATTGCTACTTGCTAGCATAATTTCTAAGTAACTTCGGAGCTGTCATCTAAGTTGGAGTGAGGTTAGCGACGACTAATACAGCGAACTGATGACTAAACCGTTTCGGTTAAAATATTTAAACTCATTGTTGAAGCTTCATTAGAAGTTTTAGAACGTTAACAATTCCACTTTAAGCCATTCTTGTGTGAGTAGTATGACTTACCTGTCAAAAATGGAGGTGGTGCAAGAATCGGACGCAGCAACAGCTGACTAGTCATGCGTAGGTAGTGACGCATTAAAAAGGCGCCCGCGTTGTGGAAGAAATAAAATAACTGTTGATCCGTTCCAAAAGATGATACTTTTCAGAGTTGTTTCATCTTTGTAGGAGAAAATGTGTTTGATAAAATAGCATTGTGGATATTATGAAAACATCAGTCCTATTTCAATAAATAAAAAACGTAAGATGTCAAATGACTCATTTGAAATGTATTTATTTATGTACGCATGTTGAATCAATAAAATATCAACAAAAATGTCGAAATTACATGTGTAAAATGAGCTACACTGTGCAACGAGTGTTTTCATTTGGATTGCAGCGATTAGATCGCTAACGATTCCTGTTATTTTACTAAATTGAACCCACTTTGATGTCTGATGAGTCAGATTGTGTATATTTTACAAGCACAAAAAGCCTTGATATAAAATGTGTTTTACTGCCTGTGCACGGACGATCATAATAATGTACATACTGCATTCACACGCAACTTAAATCACAAATCTCTTTCTGATTGTCACTCCCAAAAGATAAAGGAAAAGGAGTGCAGACAAGACATTGGCATTTATTTATTTTGTTTAATGAAAATGAACAGTCACTTCTATGGTGACAGGTCGGGCAAAAAAACAAACAAAACAATAACAATAACAACAAAAACAAGCATAAAAACAAACAAAAAATCTGAAGAACCTGTATTGGGAATCACACAGATTGAAAGAGATTTTCCCCGTTTACTACTTTAATTGAGTGTCGCCAATTGAGTCGAGTATAGATTTCAAGTTCAATTATTACCGCTCAAAACCTCTCAATAATTTACATTGTCGGACAGATCCTGACCAGTTTTTGTTTGGTAGAGAACTTGTGATGCCAAATGTTACCATATCTAAATTTTCACAGTACCATCATGTGACAATGATGAGGACTAAATAGGTTGGTTATACATTCAAAAACGATACATTCCCAACCCTAACACTAACTCAAACTTCCTAGAATGAAATATCCATCAAACTCTGTAAATTCACACACAGTTCAAGATTGAGGGTGCGTTCTTTGCTTGTAACTTTGACAACCTTTTTTGGTGTAGTGTTTCATTCATATAGCACTTTGCATGGGATCAGTGACTGAAACAAAGGTGTTAACTGTAAATATGTTGTTTTTTTCCACAGGGATAATCTACCGTTTGGCCAACATCGATGGGATACAGAGAATTGATTAAACATTGAACCCCAGAGACACGTGAAATTTCTCCACTGCAAGACGAATACAGGCTAATCCAATCCAAAATACGAACCCTTTCGGAGAAAAAAAACATGGCTGCAGATAAACAGAGTCTAGTTTTGAGGTAAAAAAAAACGATAACATCTACCTTATGACCAGGATAGAAAGTCTACTGCATGCAAGGCCTCTGAAGAAAATTCCAAAATAACCAAAATGCCATCTGCAGAGACTCTCCTGATGAGCTGTTCTGATCTCAGACCCTTAACACTAAAATTAACCCTTCACCCCTAACTCCATGCCTTGTCTCTTATTTCCTTTAAACACAGGTCCATTCATAATTAGTCTTGGAGTATGGAACCCCATTAATCTGTACCTGTATTTTTATTAAAAAAATGTTTGTCATTTTTGTGAATGTGTGTTGTAATTTTTCACATCTTTCATTCATTTGGTGTGAGAGTGATCTTATTACCTGAAAATTGCAAGGGGTGACTTATTGCACTAACCCCTACGTTCAGACCAATTTACGTTGTTCGCATGCAATCACCCTCCTCAAATAAGAGGCTGGCTGCCTGTTCCAGTGCAGGAGCATTAAGGCCTGCTTACGTGTAGCCTGGATTGGATTTTTTTCCACGTACCTGAATTGGTGTGGAATGGGTTTCTGCAACATCCAACGGTTCACTGGCAAAATATCCAAGGTTTAGATTTTGGGGCTTAACTTGGTGTATGCTTTTTGTCCAAACTCATTAGGGTATCACAAATCACTAAAAGATTAAAATACATTGACAACCTGAAAGATGAAGCCTTTAAAAAAAACTGCAGCGACAAAACGTGGAAGCTATTCCATGATGCCAACCATCCACAAACAAGTCAGGATAGCAACTCCACCGCTTCCAACACCTCTGACGAGAAGTTCAGACTAACCAAAACGTTGTTTGCCATCATCTCCTCCAAGCAGAGGCTGTCCTGTTGGACCAGTCTGCTCTCTGTCGTGGGGCTGATGACGACAATTCGAGGGACCCCCTGCTTTTGAGATTCCCGAGTCTCGGCCGTCGAGGCTCGTCCGACGCACAATGAGTCAGCCGAGTTGCTCTTGCAGCCTTGCGGCCTGTCGGGACTGATTTTGTCCCTCTTGGAGTCTTTGTGGGTCAGACTGTGACTACGCCTCCTGGTAAGAACTAGTAGGGGGAGAGTGGCGCTGGTGAGCGTGCTAGAAACCAGTTCATGGTCACAGTTGCCTGATGACTCAGTCATGGTAGATGGATGCTGGTGGTGAAAACAAAAAACAAACAAACAAAAAATGCAGCAAAAACAAACAAGAAAAATGTGCATGAGAAATAAGAACGTGAGAGTACATGCAATGAGACAGTGAACGTCTACTGCAGGGGTGTTAAACTCATTTTTGTTGTCGCAGACGACTTTGGAGTTATGTCTTTCCTCGGAGGCCTTATGAAAGTCAAATTCAGTGGTGGACCATGAAGGCTTTTTCTTCCTCCACATTGATATCAAGTTGAACTAGATGTTGAAAGGCGGTATTCAGAAAGTCTGTTTAGTACAATTAGTATTACATTTAGTGTATTCATCCGTGTACATACGAACTGAATCGAGCGTTTACCAGTGGTGGACCGTCAAGGCCTGCAAAACCTTTTCTGCTGGTCTCAAAATATCTGAATCACGGACTGATGTTAATTATATTTTGTCCATGAATTCTTATTAAATAATTCCAAATTGTCTTTCAGCTTCTTATCAACACTTTTCCCCTGTCCTGCTGCTTCCAGATGTATTTTTGTATTTAAGCATTTAACCAATCACATTTCAGTCATCATTTGTTACCAGGGTCAGAAATCTACCAGGACGCCATCATAATCCGTTCTGCAGGCCCCGTCGCATCAAATATGTCGATTGAACTATTGCTTTAACCAATCAGATTTCGAGTTCGCAACCCAAAAGGGGTACCAACGCCTTTTTGAAGGCGCTGGTCAACGCCATTGGCTAGTCACGAGCCAATCATAGTTTGGGGAAACTGCTCTGATCACCAGCTGCTAGATGAGAAGAGCACTCTGATTGGCTAGTCACATGATTGGCTAGTCACTAGCCAATCATAATATCACTAGCCGCTGGTGATAAGTGCACACTGGCTAGAGCTAGCGCACTACTGGTAGCGAGCTGCATAAGCAAATATTTTGTGTTGATTTGATAGCGGTTTTGTCAACCCACAATTGCTGAAGGAGAAGAAATGGATTTGGTTGGTGATTTTCTGTTAAAGACATTTTGTCTTGAAATGGAATTTTCAAGACAAAATGGACATCATTAAGAAAGGTTGCTCAATTATTTCCTGGTTAATGGTCCCCTCTAGTGGACTTGTAGTAAATCACACCACACTTTTTTCAGACTGGATTGATTCAGACGAAGCACTACTGAAGGCCTCGCGATGAAATCCACGGCCCGACATTGGTCAAATCAAATAAATGTTTTATAGCCTCAACGTATTGCTACACTAGATCAGGGGTCGGGAACCTATGGCTCACGAGCCATGTATGGCTCTTTTGATGATTGCATATGGCTCGCCGATAAAACTAAATACATATTCTCGCTTTTCCGCCGTTCATTTCCTGTTGCATCTGCAGTTGGCGGAAAGCACAATGTTGATTGGTTGATACTGGCCGTCATGTTGAAACAGGTAAACGCCCCTTTAAATGAGCCTGACAAGTAAACGAAATTACGAGTACGCTCCAGCTTGAATGCACCGGAGGATTCGCGATTCTAATTTGCAATGAAACAATAACATAGATGAAACAGTCGAATGTCAGTGATATTTTAACAAGCCCCATGTTAAGGTTAGCATCAATATACTTCTGTGAGAAGTATATTGCAGATAGCAAGTGTGGAAGCTAATGAGCCGTGTGCAGGCTAGCTAGCTAACTTCGGATCTTGCCCCCAAGCCACAAGTTTGACATGAATTTCTACTATACACCACCATACCCACCTTCTCCACTCTATGGGTGGTCTTGTGTTCCAGTGCCCTCCTGCAGGAGCTGCCTCTGCTGGATTGATGGTAGGATGATAGACTTCTAAAGGAATCTCCTGTTTTTTTTCCAAGATGCTGCATCTCCACGTCCCTTGGGACCTGCAATAGGGTTTTCAACCGGTGTGCGCACATACATCAATAATCAATTTTTGATTCAACATCGTAAAAAAAATCCTGTGGTTTACAATTTTAAAATGTTTGAATCAAGTAGAGTTGGATTAGTTTATCTTTTATTAGTCTCGCAGTGTAGACATTTCACATTAGAAAAGTGATGAAAGTAAGAGAAAAGGAACGGAAGAAGTAGAAAAACAAAATGCTGGAGCTGCTGTAAAGAAAGCCACTCTCGCAGCGCCATCCTGGCGTCAAAAGAACAAAAATAAACAAAATAATTTGACAACACAAAGACACAGTCATTTAATCTTAAGCACTTTCTGCACCATCTCTGAGGATCAAAGCCTCCTTTTCACCAATGGATCGGAGACGTCATGGTGAAATGTGCACGTCTGCTACAAGCTAAATGTTGAAAGCAAACACGATGCTGTAGCATCCGTTGATGAAAAGAGATTGTCTCACATCGCCTATCCCACGTAAATCCACTTCAATTCCAAGCCACGACAGACAGTTGAAATTTGAGTATGCTCCATTCATGAAATGATTTGTTTTGTGGTTGCACATATAGTACCACATGCATAAGACCATGCAGATGGATTACTATAGTATTTTGGTTTTAAAAAAATTAAATGACTTGGTTCTGCTACGACTGTATTGTATTGTATTTTGTTCACCATATCCTGTATTTTGTCAACAGTTGTGACATGTTGTTTCATTTCAGGCATTGCTTTATGGTTGAATGTGTTAATATTATTTTCCATAGAATTTCATTTTTGTTGTGTTTTTCAGGTTTACCATATCAGTGGGTTTGGAGGACGCGCTGATGAAGTGAGTCCTGGATGCAGTGGACTGGCGACTAATGGTGGAGTCCCTGAAGGAGCATTCACTGATGGATGAGGAGGAGATACACTCCTTTCGAGGGGTGGGAGACAGAAACCACAAGCAGGGAACCTTTTCTGCCAGAGTCATCCTGAATACAGCAAAAATGAGAAACACATATAGAAACAGTACACATTTTATGCAAGATGACCTGAGGACATGATGTACAAAACCATGCCCACTCCTCTCCGATTGTATCCAGTGGATGCATACGTATCATATTGAGAGGGAAAAAAGGCTCCCGTCTTTCAACGCCCACTGCTTAATTGTCAAATGCGTCTGTGAGAGTGGAAGCTGCTGTATGAGGTTTCACGGAAGCAGACGCTGGGTGAGCTGATTACCTGTATTTATTATGAATGATGGCATAGATGAAAGGGTTGTAGATAGTGGAGGCTTTTGCTATGATGGCAGGAACGGACTTGGAGTATGGCGACAACAGGTTGGCATGGCTGGATAAAACAAAGAGATCAAACCATGTTGAATCATATACAGTGCTTTCATTGTCAATACAGTCTAAAATGTTAACATTGGCAACCTGCCTTTTTTTCACTTCAATAGAGCATGAAAAATAATGAGTTCAACAGCTCAAAGTTAACCCTGATCTCTTGATTTGTTACATAATCATTGGGTCATGAGCGTTCAGGGATTATCTGAAAATGTAGATTAAATCCATCTGTGTATTGGTGATTTCCCATTTGAACGAGTAGAAAATCGACATCAAGTAATATATTTATATGTTGTTAACAATTTTACTGTGTTTTTGTGGGCAAAGGCTGTCTAGGCAGATTAAAAACACTTGGAACAATTATCCCCATCTTTTTTTTCCCTAAACTTTCCGGGGGATGTACGTGAGTCGGTTTTGGGGAGTGTTCATTCAGTTATCAAAGTCATTCATTACCAATTTGTCCAGATGTCATTTATTAAAGCAGTCTTACCCTGACCATGAAATAAGTGTGACGCAGGCGTACGGTGACCAGGAGAGGACATAAACCACAATGACTACAAAGGCGATTTTCGCCAGTTTCCATTCACTTCTGATGGATTTCTGGTGGATTAATGTGGATTTCCTCACCCAGGTACCAAGTCTCTCCACCTCCCTGAGGACAACAACGTTAGTTCAGTGTTTAATAATTGATTGGCACCTCGAGTTTGAGTCATTTATAGATCATAATTGCAACTCAAATCACTTGTATTGCAAATCAACTTTCCCCAATGAAATGGATAGAAATGTGTTGTTTCCAAATGTCTAAAAAACACCAAGATAATTTTAGGAAATAAGAAATATACCAAGATAATAGTAATGAAATATAACTGAATGATTTGCAGGGTGTTGTTGTTGGTGGTGGTGCACCCCCAAAAAAGTGGGCAGAAGGGAGGAGCAGGGTGTATTTGACCAATTGTATTAAATAAGTCAGCAGTAACAAAATCTCAAACAACAAAGTCATCAGAACAGAAAAACAAACCTGGCAGGGTTAAACAAACAATGACCCAACACTGAATGGTCGTGCTGGGAGTCCTTTTAACAGCCACTGATTAACACGACCAACACATGTGCAGCTGTAGGCAGGGCCCTACAGTGCCACTCGTTGGCCACAAACTGAAACGTGACAAACTCCTTCACTCACATGCCCAATTTTTGGTCATAGTAATAAACAAAATATCAACTTACTTTATCACTCACAAGTCAAGGTATTGGGAGACGACAAACATGACTTTGGCCTCTTGCTCACCTGCTGGTCTTCCTGACAGCCAGAAAAATCAATACGTAGCAGTAGAAGATGATAAGAAGCGGGATGAAGAAGACAAAGCAGCACAACATCATGGTGTAGCTCCTGTTAGATGCTGAGTATGTGACATAATCCCAAGTGCACGATGTCATCAGGCCCTCTGGAATGTAGGAGCCTATACAAAATAACATGGAAATTACAGATGCATCTGTCATAAGAAAAAAAAAATCGTTTTTTATTCTTAGTGAAACAACACACAATAAACTATTAAAATATGTTGTTTTAACTGTTATAAACAGTGCCATTGGTGGCCCAAAGATAAATAAGTACGTACTTACAACACAATACAATACACATTGATTTATATAGCGCTTTGATAACAGCTGAAGCTGTAACTTGATAATGCACTTTGTATCAATAGTATCTTGTGCTTTCCAAATAACAAGATCACAGCTATTATTACATACTTTTATATTACAGTCATAATTTATGGTGTGCTTGTCAAATAGTGAGCCCACTAGCACTATAATAAAGCCTTTCTTTGCCACTTCTAAATAGTAACTTGTGCTTGCCAAATAGTGAGCCCAAAGTTCATCATTAAACAACAAAACTAATATTGGAAATAATGACCAGTATTCGGTGTTTAACAAATGGGAAGAACATTGCTAAAGTTCCACTGTTTTATTCCTTGTACCAATAGCTTGTACCGGTCAAAAGTAGAGCCAACAGCAAATTTTGGATAACTTTGCCATTATAGTTTATTTGCCAGTCTGTACCTGCACAATAGCGAGGCCTAAGCTAATGTTATGAAATTTAGCTTGTTCTAACAATCATTAAGTGCACCAGGCCACCACAACTGAAGTGACATTATTTTGCTTGCTATAAATAGTGGGATGTGTTTGCCAAATAGTGATCTCACAACTAAAGTTGTTATTTGTTTGCCAGTTCAGTAATAGCTTTTAGTGTTCCCACAGCCAAAGTTACATCGCTGTCCCTACTATAAATAGCAGCATGTAGTGAGTTCAAACAACTTACGGAAAGCAGTGATGTATTATTTTGTTTTTTAATGCCATTCTCGAGACATGCAGTATACTAGATTACACTGTATGGTTTGCGCAGACAAGAGTGCCTTATCTTTCCCAAATCATGAGCTCATATCCATTGATACGTCCCTTTGCCTATTGTAAAAAACATAGCGTGTGTTTGCCACATACTACACAGTGCATCATGCGTTTTTACGTTGCAAACAAAACCCTATGTTTGTCAAATAGTGAGAATAAGTAAAGTTTTGTGGAAATCAGGAAGGGAAATTTCTATTTACTCGTCTAAATTTATACTGGGTTATACAATGTATTCAGTGTTTGCTTGGCTGAGTTAATTTTCTTTATCTGGCATGAAATGCGGTCGACGATGGTAAACGACTCACTCCATCCAACAAGAGGAGCCAAACTCCAAGCTAGTGCATAAAGCCAGACAGAGATGATGGCCAGCGTGGTTCTTTTCTTGGAGCTCCAGTGGATGGTTTGCAATGGTTTGGTGATAACCAGGTAGCGGTCGATGGAGATGGCCAGCAAGTTTATCATGGAGGCGATGCCAAACAGGGCACCGCAGAAAGCATACATTTTACAACCTGTGTGGCAATCCAGATGTTTAATACTTTGGATGTTGGTGTGGAAGTTCGCATGATGTAAAATGAAATTACCCATTTCTCCAAACACCCATTCTTTGTATAGGCAGTTGATGAAGAAGATTGGTGACTGCGTGAAGGCCATGAGGAAGTCGCTTACTGCCAGGTTCATGATGAAATAGTTGGGCGGACTGCGAAGCTTTTTGTTGCTGCACACAAACATAAATGAGAAATTCTGAACATACAATTTATCACACGGCAGTCAATGATAAAAAATTGTACAGTTGTACAATTTGGCCATTGAAAAACATCACAAAACCTGGAAAAGCCACAGCGAGAGCAACAATTGTCACTACAAAAAATGGTCATTGAACATGACTGGAGCAGCATTTTTTATTCTGCGGAAAGCCAAAATAATTTTACAGAGCCCCTAAAGTGACATGGAAGGGGGAAAACGCTATGTTTCCTCACAAAACTTTGCGAAGAACACAAAATCATTTTATAATGACTTTTATACTGTTATAAAGACCTTATAATGGTCCAAAGGATGGAAAATTATTTAGTGTCCGCCCTTTTGGTAGGTACAAGCAAGTCATTCAAATAAATAAGAACATAACATTAGCGGGGAGCTCTGTAGTTCAGATATAGAAAATTATCATATTTTCTGATGCATAAGCCACACCCAAAAGCCTTCATTTTTTTCAAATGTTGACCTTGTGCCTTATACGCTGATGCCCCTGATATGTGATGTGTGAATAGTGAGCCACATCAGTTCACAACTACTGTCACCAGTCACCAACTCCATTTCCCCCTGCACATTCATTGGGGTGTGCCTTATAGTACGGTGCACCTTACACACAAAAACATATGGTAGGTTTACAACCGGCTGTGCCTAATCCCAACTGTAAACCGAGCACCAAAACAAACCACTACCCAACCCAACCCGAAATCTAATCCTAATACCTAAACTAAATATAAACCTAACCCTAAATTAAATCCTAACCATAAACCTAAACCCGAAGTCCCAACACTGCCCCTAAACTCTAAACACTAACTGAACCCTAAAACCTGTCACCTTACAAGGTGGTGGTGGTGTACCCCAAAAAAGTAGGCAGAGGAAGGAGCAAGGTGTATTTGACAAATTGTATTAAATAAAGTTAGGAGAAACAACAAAGTCATCAGGACAAAAATGTCCAAAGTAGCAAACAAAACCATGAGTAAAACATGACAAGACAAAACAAACCTGACAGGGTGAAACAAACAATGACCCGACAATGAATGGTCGTGCTGGGAGTCATTTTAGCTGCCACCGATTAAAACGACAAACACATGTGCAGCTACAGGCGGGGCCCAACAAAGCCACCCGTTGTTCGCAAACCAAAACGTACCAAAACCAAAACACAACCCAAACTCCTATTTACAACCCTTTACCCTTTAACACCTTAGCCGAACTCCAACCCTAAACTTCAACCTAACCTTAAACCAGTGTTTTTCAACCTTTTTCAAGCCAAGGCACATTTCTTCCGTTGAAATTATCTCGGGGCACACCCCCAGCTGAAAACGTGGGGAAAAAGTATTAACTGTTAATGTATGCTTTTTTTTCACATTTTTTATTATATTATTAATAATTAACAATATACCAGCCACAGCATACACAAAACACAATGTGCAACACAATCGGATAATTTCCCGCGGCACACCTGACAATATCTCGCGGCAAAGTGGCGTGCCGCGGCACACTGGTTGAAAAACACTGCCTTAAAGCAACTCTGACCCTGACCACTAACCCAAAACTATAGGTGGGTGAACCAAAATGTAAAAAAAAGTTATATTAGAAGAACAACAAAAAAATGCCTGGAGCCGCAAAAAAAATAAAAGCCTTATCTAAGCTTTACAATGAAGGCAACTGGTATACTGTTTATATCAACATTAGCGATATTAGCCAACTATCAAAATGAGTAAATTGGCTACAAATAAACAACGAGTCTTCATGATTAAATGATTTTCCCTCTGCAGTACATCCTGTAGAACAGGGTTGCCCAACCTTTTTGGACCGAATATCTACTTTTTGATCTACGAACGATCTACTTGTGCTCAAAGACAGCAACGTATTTCTGCACGATGAAGACAGGAAAGGAAAAGCGAATGTTCAAATGAAGTATTATTCCGGATTAGGCATTGCTGTTGTGCCATTTGGATTAGAATCTAAATCATGTGTGAGCCAGAACTGTTTGGTACCACTTTTGAGTGATGATCAACCTAATGTCAGCTTGTCATCAGATCTGTTTGCTAAAGTGCTTATCAAATACTGAGCCCACTACTAATATAAAATATTTTGTGCATTTGCCATATGTTTGATAAATCATCAGGCCACAGCAAATGTTTTAATAGCCCATTATAAATAGTCATTTATGCTTCAGTGTACTGCTAATGTTATCTGAGGTTAAAGATGCTCCCAAAGTGGAAGAGTACAAGTGCTCTAAAGTGAGACTTCCGATGACCCTTACAGACTCCAGAGACCGGAAGATCAGTCAAGCTACACCTCCCCTATCAACTGGACGGAAATGGACGCCATCCATCACAGTGCAGCAGGCCACAGCAGCACTAAGGCACAGCGACATTGTGGGACAGGTCCAGCTAGGAACAGGGGGGTTTGGCCTGACTAACAAACCATCTTGGCGTAAGGCCTCAACATCGGAAAGAAGGAAAATGGTGATGGAAGAGGTGTGCCGCCAAGAGGAAGCTGAAAGAACTGCAAAGGCTGTCTCTCGTGCCAAATAGGGACAATGGATGAGGTGGGAAGGTCTGGAGAAGCTGAAGAGAAAGCTCAGCTGGAGGGATCTCTGGGAAATGGAGGCAAGCAACATCAGCTTCATCATCAGAGCTATCAATGAGTGCTCCCATCTCAAAAAAAACCTCCAACTATGGTATGGCAAAGATCCAACCTGTGACCTCTGTCGAACTCCAGGAACTCTCAAACACATCCTGAAGACCAGCCTCACACAAGTCCGCGACACCTGGAGGCACAACCAGGTCAAAGAGTTTGGCTGTTGCAAGAGAAATAGCATCAACTCCTTGCCAATGAGAGCCACCACTTCCAGCCCAGCACCATTGACTTTCATCCGAGAGGGACAGAAAAAGCCCAACCATCCTCCTGCCAAACCAGAAGTTGGACAGCTATCCAGGGCCCGCGATTTGGAGATGCAGATTGACCTTGGCCAGCAATTGGTTTTCCCAGCGAAGACTGCAGCCACTACCCTAAGACCAGACTTGGTGCTCTGGTCCCGTTCACTCAAGGCCGTCTACATCACAGAACTCACAGTCCCATGGGAAAACTCAGTTGAAGATGCCTATGAGCGCAACAAGCTGCGCTACACAGAACTCGCAGTGGATGCGCAACTGTGAGGATGGAAAGCCAAGGTATATGCAATTGAAGTTGGATGCAGAGGGTTTGTGCCTTCCTCCACCATCAGGCTGCTAAAAGACCTGGGTATTCATGGACAGGCTCTGTGGCACACAGTTAGATCAGTCTCTGAAGCGGCAGAAAGAAGCAACCAGTGGATCTGGATGAAGAGGAAGGACCCTTGTTGGGCTCATAGAACAGCAACTTAAGACACCACACCCCGCCCCACCCCCCACCAACTTCTCAACATCTGATTGGGCATGGGACACAAGCGCGGGCGTGATTAACCTGTCATGGGCCACCATCGATGAGGGTGTCTTGTGATGAAAGGCCGAAACACCCAATGATTCTTTGGCACACTACTGACGATGTGTCCCAAATTCACAACCTTCCCATCCTAGAAGCACAGCACCCACACCACTCTCAACATCAATCTCATGTGAGGACCATCCATTGTAACAAACGGACAGAACAACATCACGTCCAGTGTTTCATGATTCTCAACATTGTTGGATGCATCATGACACATTTGCACAGTCTACAAAGTTATTGGCATTGCCATCACAGTTTAGGTAAGAGCGAGAATACTGTGCTATTTAGGTCACGCACTTCGATACAATAGCAATAGTTTAAAGAGAACACATTATATCACGGTGGACGTTTTCATGCATGTTTCAACGTGTGTGTGTGTTTGTGTGTATGTGATGCGTTCATTACATTATTCAATTCATCCAATCAGTGCGCAGGACCATGTTACATTTCATCTCATTGTTCATTTCATCTCATCGTTCATTTCAAGAGTTGACAATATGAGAATGTATATGTGCATATTATCATTGTGTGTGTGCGTGTATGGCTGACAATCCGTTGTAGCATTTAACTTGGATCTTCTTCAGTCTTCTTATTTTTTATATTCACTTTCTGTTTGTTTCTCTTAGTAATAGATGCACATACAGTCTTTGTACAGGTGAAGGTTTATCTGTGGTAACCTATTAAAATTCAGATGCTTAAATAAGCTAATAATGCAATCAAAATTGTCAATTAATACTTGTCTTTATAAAAAATCATTATCTAAAAAACTAAAGGAAAAATCCTGTCACTCATTTTATGTATAAATTATCTTCTAACGGCCCAGTAATTCGAAATGAATTATACTCTTTTGCAAGTGATAAATTCCCTAATAGGGTAAAATTCCCCCTAAATTGATAGTACTAATTGTAACTAGAACGAGCATTTAATAAAAAAGCGGCCAAAGAATGAAGCTATTGAATAATAAAAAATTCGATCAATATCAAACACAGACAAAATCATCATTTCAGAGTAGATTTGCAATTCATTACGCCTTTATGCGCGCATGAATGAATGAAATAGTTATTTATGGCATTTTGTCGGTCGTGTGCGAATGTGACTGATCATTGGATTTCCTAGCTAAAACCTTGCACTGCGCTTAAAATTAGCAACATTTTAATTTAGTTCAGTGTGCAAGTGTCATTAGAGAATTCCAGTATTGATGTTTCTTTAATACAATGATCTTTATTCCGTCATAACTTTACATTTGTATTAAATTAGAAAAGTCAGAAAGAAAATCATTTTTTATGATTTTGTACGACTTTTAATTAATGTAAATATTTCCAATTTTTTTTGACTTGTCTAAGAATTTTTCCACGCAATGAAATTTCACTCAATCCTTAAGCCAGATCGATTTCTCGTGTTACAAGATGCAATTAAGACAAACCTTCATCCATTTTAAATAATTATTGTAATGAAATTGCTATCGATTCTGTTGATCAGTAAGGAAAGATTACAGGAAGAATGTGTATTTCAAGCATATATTCTCCTGGCATTTATGTAACTCCAAATCCAGAGTTGTGCTTTGATGGTGCATGATTAATTTAACATAACTGGAGACCTTCAATTTTTTATGAATTCGGATTATTCCTTTGAAAGAATATAAGCTAAAACACGTTATTTTAAAATCAACTTTCCTGAAAGGTCGATCTTTAACTTATATGGCCGTGCAGGAACTAGTTTACCTCTTGCCCTCATAGCATCCATTAATTTCTAGAACAACAAATCTAACAAAACACACACCATTAATAAAACAAAAAGTACACTTATTTTCCCACCTTCCAATTTTCCCACCCAGTTTAAACCATCAAAGTTATGCCCATGTATGATGTCTCAAAATGATGCATCCATAAGCTGTGTTTGTCGTCACATCTATTGGAACTCTTCCAGCAATCAAATTCCATATTGGATAAAATAATGTGCAAGCGCAATTCCCCTGCCAATATCCAAATTACTGCATCACAGTTCATTTTCTCATACAAGGTTTTGGCACCTTAACCCTGTCCGTACTTCACGCCATATCGTACATTGTTTGCCGAGAGCACGCCCCAGCACCTTTTGGCATTCCGTTTCCCGACCAAATCCCTGTCAAAAGAATACACATATAAAGATTCTGATGATTAATCATCCACGCTTTACAACCGCTACACTTGTTTCTCCATTTCCGCACTACCGCACGCACCAGTCACCACGGTTCAATTCCATTCCTCTATACCTAAATGGGAAATATTATCCCACGCATTAAAAAAACTTGCTGGGAAGTGCGCTCACCTGTGATTAGCAATGATGGGACACCAATTTTCAGCCAATTCCCATTACGACACCATCAATCACAAGGCATTTGAGTCATTAACTCATATATATTTTGGAAGTGGTATTCAACCGAGTAACCCCAACAGGAATGAACCACAACGCCCAAGGCTGGTGGAATCAACCTCCATTCTGCCTTAAAAATACACACCATTCCACCATAGCATCCACCATCATCCACCATTCATCATCCATCATCCCAATTACTTCATCCAATCATCTCATCACACCTCCACCATCATCCACCATCTTCCCTCACCCATACCTTCATCCCATCATCACTCTTCATCCATCCATAATTCCATATCTCCATCTCCTTACCATATCATACATCCCCACTCATCCACATCACTTCCACTCATACATCCAATTCCCATCCATCCATTCCACTAATTCCATTATCGTTCCATCTATCCACCATATCATTACCATCTCCACACATATCATCCACACCATATCACTCCATCACCCCATCCCTACCATCATCAACAACAGCACCATCACCACCATCCGATTCACCTCATCCTCACCAAATCATCAATTCATAATGTGTCCCCCCATAACCTAACAGATCTTTCCTTAGGCACCAATGTAACGATCCACTATTCCTTCGGGCATTACAACCATCTTCATCACACTACATTCACTTAACCTTGATCACACTTTCCCCAAATTATGCATTAACTAATCACACTCATATGGGAATATTTGAAAATCATTGTATATAATTATAATAATCATTCAAATTTATCCTTTCATAATAATATTGTAAAATTAATTATCATAAGTAAGGCTCGTAAAACTTATATTTAGGTAAATAAAGGTAATGACTGTTTAAAAGATTCTATAGTACTATTACCAGACTGATTGACCTCATTCCAAAAGGTAAGTCGATCAAAATTTTATTTAGTCTTTACTAAGCTTTAATGGCCAAATTTCCCATCATAAGACAAACATATGCGAAATCGTATATTTCCCCAAATGACCAAAAGTGAGCAACAAAAAATATTGTATATGTTTGATCCCCAACTGATCAGCGAGTCGGGCGTGACAATTGTTTAGCACTAGGGTTCCCGAATCGTGAAGAATATTTTTTAATACACTTACTGAACTCTTTTTAAAATAATAATTATGTGACAAAATTGGGTAAATTAAACACCCTTACTAAAAACTGTTTGATCAATTGGAATAAAAATACAAGTTAAAATACTGAAATTCTTTGGGGGTGTATCATTTTGGCCTTGGGGTTCCTTCAACAGAAGGCCGAATGTTTTTTCTAAAGGTCCAATCCTACAGACCCATTAAGAACTATATTTAACAAAACAAATTTGTGTTTCTGAAAATATATTGAGTTTGACCAATAAATTGTGGCAATGAATATTTTGTCGATGGGTGAAGGCACTATGAACTTTTAAATTGCATGATTGAAAGCAACATATAAACTTTAAATTGGGGTATCGTAACCCAACTGAAGATAGCAAATATATATCGATGAAAAATGAATAAAAATAATAAATAATAAAAATTAAATCAAATCTGGTTCTATGAAATGGGTATGACCATTGCATGTCGTGATGGCTTGAGTACGGCTGGAAGTGGGGGAACCACCCTTGCGGGCGTGGCCACACGGAACACGCACTACCATACATAGTGGGAAATCACAAATTATAAAAATTTGAAAAAATTTTGATTTTAATTTGAGTTGTTAAAAGTAATTTCGCGAGTTTGGAATATTTTAATATCAGTAAAAAAATGGAAATTATTAATAAGGAAATGCAATTTCAAAGCAGGGAAAATCTTGGAATAAATGTGTTCAAGTAGGGGAATCGCAGATCACGTAATGTCATCAAACGTATAAATCACAATTGAGAAAAAAATCAATTAAAAAATAAATATATATAAATAAAATATATATAAATTTATATATATATATTATATAATATAATATAATAATAATATAATAATGTAGAATAAATTCAAGAAAATTAAAATGAATAAAATTTTCATAAATTAAAGAATGAAAAATAAAATATATTTAATAAGAGAAAAAAAATATATATTGAAATATAAATTTAAACTAAAATTATATCTGGTATAAAATATTTAAAGGAAAAATTTCCAAATTTTAAAAAATGTACATAAATTGAATTTGAGGTGTAAGTTGTTTTTTTTTTTTTGGGTGTGATAAATGCGGCAATCTGGCAAAATTTTTTACATAAGCCGGCAAAAAAAAAAAAAAAAAAAATATGTACAGCAGTCATGCATGCTCGAGTATTTGCCAAACAAGCTCAGGACAGAAAGTGCAGTGCAGAGGAGGTGGAACTCTGGTCCCTTTCTGTTTTAGACGCCCCCTACTCCCACACACCTGATTCAAATAATCAGCTCATCAGGTCACCTGAAATGATCAAGACCGTTTGGATAGAGAAGGATAAAAAAGAAGCAGGATATATCTCTCGAGGAACTCAAGTTCGCCATGCTTGTTGCAGTTCATCCGTAATTCAGACAAATAAAAAAAATCCTAGAAAGTCATTTGATTTTTTTGCTATTAATTCAACAGAAAAGCAAGTGTTCACTCTAGTTTTATGACAGCTGACTTTTTTGATACAGTGGTTCACTTCTCTGGCAGGTCGGCGTATCGATTGCCTGCAGGCTGGTTGTACCGCTCCCAGCGCTCAATAGTAATTAGTCGGTCTCTTGACGCTGTGTCACAAAAGCCCAGCGCACCATCCTGTCATGCCTGAACTGGACATTCACACCAGTTGAGATCAGCTGCTCTCTCATGTTAATTGTCTCATTGACATGTGAAACGTTGACCTGCAGTCCACGGCGTCAAGTTGACACCATTGGCCACTTTTTTTTTCCGTGGACAAAAGGTCATTGGCAGCCAGCCACATGAGCACCCTCCGAAGTGGATCCAGTGCAGCGTCACAGGTAATATGAGACAACACAGATGTCCTTGACGGTTATGTGAGGAATTGCTTTGCAAAAGTATACACAGAGACAAATTAATTTGTCTTCAAAATATATCTTAAGAGTGTGACTGGTTTTCTTGTTTTTAGTAATGCACAATATAAGAAAGTTCTGTCACGGTTTGCAAGGTGGTGATGGCGGTTGTGGATCCCAAAAAGCAGCAGGAGGGAGCAGCAGGTTATATTTGAGAAATTGTCTGAAAATAATGTCAGCAGGATCAAATCTAAAACATCAAAATCATCTGAACAGAAAAATACAAAGTATCAAAAAACCATGAGTAAAAATCTGCCGAGATGAAACAAACCTGACAGGGTGCAGTAAACACATACACACTACAATGACCCGACACCGAATGGTCGTGCCGGGAGTCCTTTTAACTGCCACTGATTGGAACGACCGACACCTGTGCGGCCGACAGCGCCACCCGTTGGTCACCAACCAGATTGTGACAATTTCAACCAAAACCGATCACACACATACGATATATATATATATATATATATATATATATATATATATATATATATATATATATATATATATATATATATATATATATATATATATATATCGATGAGAAGGTTTCTTCAGCCGTCATCTGTACAAAAGTGAAGGTTCCGGACGTTTCGCCTCCTATCCAAGAGGCTTCGTCAGCGAACTAAAGTCTGACTGGTCGTATCGGCCCCATTTATATATAAATACATTTATATATAAATGGGGCCGAAACCTTCACTTTTGTACAGATGACGGCTGAAGAAACCTTCTCATCGATGACCACTCCTGTACGACTGAGAGCTTACACAGACGTATATATATATATATATATATATATATATATATATATATATATATATATATATATATATAAATTGGTTGAAATTGTCACGATCTGGTTGGCGACCAACATATATATACACCATATTTTCCGGTATATAAGACACACCGTAGTATAAGATGCACCCCAAATGACTGATGTATTTTCAAATTGATTCCATATATTAGGCGCACCGGACGACAAGGCGCACATTCAATGAATGAAATACGTTTTCCAAATATAAGGCACACCACATTATAAGGCGCTAAAGGAGAGCCTGGGGTTACGCACTACTTCTACCGGGGGAAATTAAATTGGTGGCTGCTGACAGTAGTTGCGAGACGTGTTGCGGCTCCTTATTCCTTCACATATAAGTCGCATCCACATATAAGACGTAGGGTCATCTTTTGAAAAAAAATCAAGGCTTTTGGGAGCGCCTTATTCACCAGAAAATACCAGTACGTATTTTATTCGATTCTGATACAATCCATGATCCTGTGGCATCACACGTACGCACCGCAGCGCTGACGTGTGTACGCCTTTGAAGTGCGCCTTTCAACCCTTTGACATCTTTAAAGGACAACCGACGTCTACGGGGACAAGTTGTGGCCATAATTTGTAAAATGTCTTCAAATGACTTTTCAGAAAGTCTTGTTTTTGAGTTGGTGACAAGTCCGCACATTGTAGCAGTGCTTCCATCACGTCAATGTAATTTGCTGTACTTGTTTGGTCTGAAAACCTCGTGTTGCCGCCAGAAGAGGGCGACCAAGCTCCATGGACGGAATTTATCAGCCTGTGGAAACGGGCTGATTAATTCCTCACACGAAGGTTGGTCGCCATGTTCTGCCTTTTTTGGGTGCGACATTTCCCACCCGTGATGCCTCAAAATGACACGGAATAAATTCTTTAATCGATTGCAAACATGTATGCTTTCTTTTTCAGAACTATTTGAATCATATTCATAACTGGATGAGTAACAAGAAAGCATATTCTGCGAATCTGAAGCCATTGTTTTGATTCTCGAGCAAGGCAAGACGTCTTGCCGTGGCACCAGGAACATGAGGGCGGGACCTTCTGAAACTGGCCACTTCCGGTTTCAAATTGAAGTACTTTTTAGACACTTTAAGTCATTTTTATTGGTGTTTTGCATTTGACTAAAATTATCAGCCTGCGTGTTTTGGGTATTTTAGATGCTATAAAACGTTTTTCTGATGTCAGTTAGGAAACAAAAAAAGTGACGTTGGTTGTCCTTTAAAGACCTTTAATGTCTTTCAAGTGCGTCTCAGCCTGACGTATTTCCCACGCATGAAAAATGGGTATATAAGTAGCCTTCGCGGGACAGAGAGATGTACAGAATCACACGTACTCAGACTCACATGACCGCACAGACTCGCAGAGACCCACACAGCGTCGGACGGAGTTCACAGCACGGCTTGCTCGACTCCATGCCACGATCCAGCTCTGGGACACATCACATCAGCGTGTCACTTCCCTGGGAGATCTGATAACGAACCGACTTACCAATAAAGAGAAACATCAAACTCTTTAATCTCAATACACCCAAGTAAGATTTTCAACCATATCGATAACACTAGTCTTAAAAATAAGGAGTTTACAACAGATTTGAATCAAAATAATCTGTTAAATTCATACATTTTCTTGACCATTATTCGTATCGAGGTCATAGGGTTCACTTTTACTTTAATTTGTATGAGTGGGTATGTATTGAGGGTTAGCTGCCCTCAGCCTTTTACAGACTATGTTTTTCATGAGAATTTTATTTGTGAATAATGCATACAATGTCAAGCAAGAAATGTATATCTACGATCTGTTTGCTATTCAAAAGTCATGCGACATTGGCAGTGCCATTGCATCACAAAAATCATGTTAGAAAAGGCACAGAAAAAAAAAATCATTCTTTTCTAGACTGAAATCTTACAAAATCTCACAAGACATCCTGACATGCGCTCAAGCCAAGAGGAAAGGCTGCAACATTGAGTATAGAGCTTTAGGGCTCAACAAGTAATGTGGTCTTAAGCCTCTTTAATACTGTTTCCGTGTGTGTGTGCGGGTATGTGCACGTGCAGGCAAGCGCATGCTTGAATGTTGCTAGTGGGAATGTAGGTTACGAAAGAAACGTTTTGCAAAATGCAGATCAAAGGAAACACTTCCATAAATGGAATTAATTTCAGTCAATAGCAGACCTTTCATGATCTTGTCCCATCTCCCACAGTCTTTCCCAACCTTTAATGTGACATGGTTGTTCATTACAAAGGTCACACAGCACACAACCAAACTAATGTCACGAAATGGAAAAATGCTAAAATATTGAGGTGAAAAATGGAAAACAAAGCTGATCCAGGAAATGCAAAAGGTGGTTATTGTGCCCTCTGCTCTCAAACGGAAGAGGATTTAGTTGTTCTGCCGGTGATTGTCGATGGACAAAGTGTTTTTGCATCAATATAGTGAAATTGGATGATTTCCCAAGGAAGCCTTTATGATTTCTCATGGGATACAACAATGCCAAAAAACCTGGAAGAAAATCACTGCCCTACAAAATGAAAGTGAAGGGATTACCATGCTGTTATGAGAGTGTGTGAGGTCACAGGACACATTAGATTATCGAAATCACCCAGTTCAAAATTTCAGCCATTTTTGTTTTGATGACTTTGGTTTCCGTATTTGGCTATATAATGGAATCAAAATATTAGAAAGAACCATTGAAAGTTGAATAGAACTGCTTCAACTTGAGTTATAAACATAATGATAGTATAAAGGCCCAACAGAGGATGTACTTGCTGCTGAAGAAGCATGGCCTGCCACAGGAGCTGCTACGACATTTCTACACGGCAGTCATCGAATCAATCCTGTTTTCTTCCATCACGGTTTGGTTCAGGGCAAAATCCGACTTCAAAGGACACTTAGGTTCATTGGCACTGCCTTACCCACTCTTGAGAACGTGCACAGTGCAAGAATCAATAAACAATCTGATTGGACCCTTCGCTTCCTGCCCACCACCTTTTCCAGCTACTCCCTTCAGGCAGGCGCTACCAATCCACCAAATCCAGCAAACATTTAAACAGCTTCTTCCCCCGTCACCATGAACTCTCGAAACAGTAACTCAAATCTAACTGTATAGTGCCTCTTTGCAATTTTGCACAACCCTGTGGAACAGCATCTCGTTATAATCATAGTGGGGCCACAGGGAGTGGTCCTCTGCTCCCCCCAACCTGAGAGTAGGGACCTATCATAGCTGTGTCCGGCGCCGCCATGTCTGGACATTAGGGATATATAAATAGGGCCGATACGACCAGTAAGACTTTAGTTCGCTGACGAAGCCTCTTATAGGAGGCGAAACGTCCGACACCTTCAAAAAAGTACAGATGACGGCTGATGAAACCTTCTCATCGATATAATCATAGTAGTAGCTCCAGCTCTGTACTCACTTGAACCGCTGTTACTAACCTATATAATCTCCAGCACCAGACACTTTGAGGCGCTTCAGGACATCAGCATAATTGCACACTTGTTTTACTACAAATAATGGGACTGTACAAATTGTTCAATGATTTTCTGCACCAACTATACAACTGTTAGTGTATTTTATTCTAGCACTGATCACTTTAGCTCTGCTTGATTACTTGCATATTCTTTCAGTTGTTCCTGAGAGGTACCACTTACATTAAGGAATTTGATTTGATTAGATTAGATGAGTTTTTATTAGTGTTCTCCATACTTATTTTTCATGTCTTTTTAATGATGATATTAGTCCAGTGTGTTCTACCGAAGATACATTCCTTGTGTGTTCCACACACTTGGCCAATAAAGAGATTCTGATTCTGATTCTGAGAAGGCATATTATGTGTCGAGTTAGGAAAATAAAAGTTATGATCTGACAAGAAAAGAAAAACTCCATACCCGATGAAAAGTATCTTACAAGAATAAATGTGTATTTACAAATATTTTGTTTTCATCAAAATGTACTAAAACAGTCATGGTTCTGTATGAGCTGCTCTGTCACTCATTTTGAGTACAACACATATGAATTGGCTTCCCACATGCATCACAAAAGATAAGCAGCAGTGCACTTTTTTTACTGTACAGATTTTCCCATCATCTTAAGCGTGTTACATACACGCCTTCATAAAATGTGTGCACTCTAGATGGAGTGAAAATAAAATGAGGGCAATCACTGTTTGTTTTTTTCCTCTTCTCAAAATCATGCGCCTTTCCTTGTGTATAGGGTCCAGACGCTGTCGTTGATGAAACAGCGGGTGGTCACTGGTCACCGGTTGATTTGTGCTGATGTGCGGACCAAGCAAAAGCAGTTGTATTCACTCTAAAGTCACAATTATTGATACCATATAACAACTAAAGAATTAAAGATGTGGTTTGGCGTGAGACTGACACTCTGATCACAGTTGAGGTTTAAAAATGGGCTTTTTCGAGAATCACATGATGGTGACTGCTAGGTGGACCCAAATGTCATTGCATCATCTGCATTCATTTGTGTAAAATTACCTATATCTATTCATTTCTTTAAATAAGATGAGATGATTTATATGCATTTTTGCAAACCTATTTATTTGTATTGCCCGTGTGTAGACGTGTTACATTCTATGGCATTTTGCAGACAAAAACAGTTTAAAGTTGTATTTCTTTCATTGAAAGTCATTCTTACTTTATTTGAATACATTTTTATTCATTGGACTGATTTGTCCTTTCAAAACTATGTTACTACTGCATAGTTTACTGCTTTCAAGAACAGCACTCACTATGAAATAGTATTCCTCCACGGGGCTGCTACTCCTTACAATCCTTATGCGGCGTCCCAAATCTCTGCAAATGAGGAAATGTATTCTTGGAACTTCACTGCAGTCGGTAATCTTTCTTGCAAAGGATTAGTCTCTGAATGCTTTATTTTTTTTTTCATGACTTTGTGCATTGTGTCGTTCTGTGTCACAAAATGAACAAATCTCGTTTGTGTTGGGTTACCGAATGAAACAAAAGGCGAGTATATTGGAGGAGAATGTTAACCGTCATGTTATGTTGAAAACAAAATCACGTTGATTATGGTATGGGTCATTTTTTACCTGTAAAAATTCATACAAAACAGTCAAATAATAGGTGACATCAGCAACAACTGTTTCTGAGATGTCATAAACATACTTGAAAAGAGAGACAACACATTTTGCTATTCCATTGGGATATTTTAGAACTGTTTTGAAGGAAGGAAAATGAAAGGATATGCAGTGCTTTAGTCAACACAAAATAGAAACGGGTCAAATTGACCCCCTAACCTAATATGAGGGTTAATGCACTGAGCCACCACAAAATATTTTTAACTCATTCATTGTCATTCCCAAATTTATTCGGGAATTCAAAATATGACGTAGAGCGCCATTCCCGAATTTGTTAATTTTTTTTTTCTTGTTTGGGTGCCGATAAAGCTCTGGTCAGACCCCTGGCAATGGTTTACCATTACACAAGGGGGCAGCATTTCCCTTTTGTCCATGTTAGTGTTGGGTTATTTTTTATCGTTCGCCCTTGGTTCATTGCTTCGACGGGTGTTGATGGAGATCGATGGTTAAATCATCAGGGAGCCAGGACTTGAACAGAAAGTTGATTTAATTTGGAGAGCACGGGCATTGTAGTGTCGCGGAGGAGGGAGCGCATGGCGAGAGAGAGAGATGAACGGGCTGCAGGAGTATTTATGTGGCACATAGTAATGACGCGACAGGATGTGACGTAATAAAAATGCGACATCGTGTAAAGGAAGGCAGGATATGACATACGAGGAAGTTCAAAATGTAAACAAAGATTACAGAGCGATGTTTAGAGATGTTTGTATGGCGAATTACCCTAACAGTTAGCGCGTTGTTCCAGCTTCAGCTGTTGTTAAAGTGCTATATAAACCAATATCTATGTATTGCATTGTATTTTGGACATCCGCCCTCATTTCAAGCTCATCTAATTCCAGGCCCATATAATTTAGGAATTAACTCTTTTTTGAAGAGAGAAGAAGAGAGTCTAAGGTTTCTTACCCTGCATTGAATGTAGTCCTAAATCTCAATCTTCTGTGGGTCCTGGAATTCGAGTGACAATGACAAACACCTTGGAACTGGAATAGACACATTTTTGCACGTCAGGCAGTGAATGAGTTAAAAATCAATTGTGTAATAAATATGTAACAAGCTGAATTGCCCTAACACAAGCATACTATTGCACAATGTTGTATGTAATTACAAGATGGCGAGTGGCAGCCTCAGTTACGCGCTCCCTGGTATTGTTCCTGTTTTTGTCTTTTTTTTTTTAGTCATGTCTTTTTTATGATGAAACAAGTGCAGCGTGTTCTACTGAAGACAAATTCCTTGTGTGTTCTACACACTTGGCCAATAAAGATGATTCTGATTCTAATTAGTTAATAATTAGTTGTTTCCGTTTTTTTTTTGTGGGGAAAATAATTTCATACAGCAGATTTCTGATTATTTTTGACGTGATCAGAGGGGGGAACGAATGGAAAGCAATGAAAGCAGTCACACTGAACTGTAACTAGGGTACGTGTGTATGTGTGTGTGTGCGTGTGTGTGTGTGTGTGTGTGTGTGTGTGTGTGTGTGTGTGTGTGTGTGTGTGTGTGTGTGTGTGTGTGTGTGTGTGAGTGATGTAATATAATCAAAACTGACTCAATAGAATATTCCACTGGGCGTTACAGAGTGTACGCGAGCAAGGTCAGGCGAGGCATAAAGCAGGGATGCCAGGACATTGGAACCCAAGGATGTGGGTTAATTAGCTTCCAAGTTGCTGCTTGCGTCACAAGGAGCTCCAAATTAAACATATGTTTTCATTGACATGCTTTAAAAACGGCAGACAATGTCTTGAAATGATTTGAAAATCACGACCCAAAATGTGATGTTGGTTTAGCTTGCATCAGTTAGATTCCGATCAAAGTTAAGATGGTGCTTAACTAAGTCACGCTTTGCAAGGTTGTAGTGGTGGTGGTGGTGGAACCCAAAAAAGCGGGCAGGAGGGAATGTATTTGACAATTAAATAAAGTAGGAACAAAATCTCAAACAACAAAGTCATCAGAACAAAAATGTCTAAAGTAGCAAACAAAACCAGGAGTAAAATATGACAAGACAAAACAAACCTGACAGGGTGAAACAAACAATGAATGGTCGCACTGGGAGTCCTTTTAACTGCTACTGAATAAAACAACTAACATCTGTGCAGCTGCATGCGGGGCCCTCCAGTGCCACCCGTTGGTCGCACACCGAAATGTGACAAACTGCATCTTCATCTTCTGTAAGTGATGATGTAAATCAACCAGCTGCATATGTTGGCATTATTTCTTCACCACTGGACAATGTAGCTTCACATCACTCTAACCTCACCAGGCTGCCTGAACCTGTAGACCAACATTTAATTGAAAAAAAAAAAATAGAAGAGGCGCAATAAAGGGGGAAAGTCTGGAAAGCTTTAAGTGTTTCTGTGAATTACTCTTTTAAAAAACTTCCCGCGGCCAACAACAAAACACCTTTGCAGGACCAATTGCTGTTTTTCAGAGCACCTCTATGACATAGGGCGGCATATTTTCGCGCCGGTGCAAATCCGACGCAGTATGCAATATGAGCAGACGCGAGTTCGAACGAATGTTAATTGCGCAAATTGTCGTATTTTTTTATGGGCTGTTTGCGCCGTGATGAGCGTGAACATAGCCCACTCTATTCCTTGTCAAGCAAAATTTTGAACCGCCTGAGTTTCTTCCAACTCGAAAAGGCGACTCTGATGCATGCCTTTGTTTATAAATCTGTCCAATTCTTTTCTTTTTTTTAATTTCTCTCTGCTAAATTGTATGCCCAGTTGTTGGCATAAAAGGGATGGGCATTTTTCATTTTCTGATGGTGGATATTCTGCGATAGTTTCAGCTTCGTGTTTGCTTTCAACACTTAGCTTGTAATAGACGTGCACATTCCACCATGACGTCCCTGATCCATTGGTGAAAAGGACCCTTTGATCCTCTTTTCTTTCATTTAGAACGCCTTCATGTAAAAAAAGGTACAGAAAGTGCTTCAGAAAGAATGACTGTCTGTGTATATGTGTTGTCATTTTATGTATTTAGTTTTTTTTGTTCTTTTAACTTTAAGATGGCTTCTGTATTTTGTTTTTCTACTTCAATCATTCCTTTCATCTTCCTTTCATAACTTTGCTGCTGTGAAATGTAAATTTCTCCACGGCAAGATTAGTAAAGGTAAATTCAATCCCAATCCAAATCTCCTGAGTAATGGGTCAGCCCAAGATGGTGTATAAGTGACTCAGGTCAAGTCAATTATTTAAAATTCTCCACATGTATTTATAGAGCACAAAATAACCACAATTGCAATCCAATTTTAAAAAGTGATATGTTAACATATTGGCTACCATCAATGAAAAAAAATCACATCTTCTGAAAAGCAACAATTACAGGTAACATCCGAATTACGACCGAGGTCCGTTCCGATCAGACGGTCATAAATTGAAATGGTCGTAAATCGAAATACATTCAAAACATTGAAGGCACTCTGGTGCCATCACATGGTCGATTGCTGAGCGAGAGTGAGATATTGGCTGGCCAAAATTGCCGTACGCGTTTCCGGCCTGCTCGGGCGTTGCGCTGCCAGGCGTAGAATTAAAATTTTAAAAATAGGGTCTGGAGGTCATGGTCATAACTACGGGTGGTCGTAAGTCGAGCCAATCGTAAATTGGATGTTACCTGTATATGTAAAAAAAATAGTCACATTGCTATCCATATATCTACTGATAATTACTTTTTACAAATAAAATCAGTCACACATCTTTTTTCAGTGTTTTAGTTTTCAATGTGACACATTCATTAAAATGAAATAAAATGGCCACAGGTGATTGCTGACATACGTTTTATTTTTGATGAAAACAAACTGATGCTGCTGTGTGCTATTTGCTGCTGAGTCATGACTGACAATATGTCGAATTTTACCTCACGTGGGCAAACCAACTCTTTTGTTACCACTGCAAGTGTGCCAGAGTTACAAACATAAATACAACAGAACCAAAGATCCAGATTTTTTCCTGTTCCTGCTGACCATCTGTTCCAAGGGGCAGATATTTTACCACCCAGCTTTGATATTTAGCTTTTCACGCTAAATGTCATTTATTGTACCCGATAAATGAATTTTGTGGCTTGTGGTAAAGTTAGAAATGAATAGATGAGAGGAAACAGGAAAAGGGAATTGAGTCATGCTGTGAATTTATGATAGCAAATCTGCTCACTGGATTCTATTTGATTTTCATTGTAACATTTTAAAATTAATTTCCATGTAAGTCTGTTTGATTTTTGGATCATTTTTGCTTTTTCTGATTTACTGTTCCTGTTAACTCTGCCAGACCATGACCAATTTATGCCAATTCTTTATCGATGGCCTCTGGGGCAGTTCCAATCGTGCACTTTCAACAAGAAGCTGGAGTAAGAACCCTTCTAAGAACCCTTCTGTTGATCTCTTTCACGATACATTACTTCCTGTTTTATATGGATTGCATTTCTGATCTGACTTCCTGTTTATGTCAGCTCACTGTCCAGCGGAGGAGCAGTCTTTTTTTGTTCTTATTGGCCGATGGGGCAGTTACAACGGCACCCTATCAATTCTCCCTCACAACAATAAGAATCCATGAACAGCAAGAGGAACGAGCAAGCATTTCTCTGTATGTATAAAAAACATCAGGATGTACACTAAAAAAAGCACACAAACGCTGCTACACACTCCATTTTTTTGCCAACTATCGCTTTATCTACACGAGCACCAGAAGTATAAGAAGAAGACGGGTTTGAAAAGTGAGTGAAGGTCCCTAAAGGCCTGAGCAAATCCCCTACAAAGAACTTGATCACCGCTAGCTGCTCTTGGTCAGGTCACATAACGCTTGATCCTGCGGGTAAGTCGCTCCTTCCAGCAATCAAATAAGGATTTGGAGTAGAAAAAATAGAAATGTGCACAAAACCCCAGCACAAAAAAAGTCCTTGCAATGATCCAAATTAGCTCTAACCATTTTTTTTACCCGCCGCTAATCACAATGGTTTCAGTTTTTGGACAGTCATTGGAATGGTCCTAGTTGGAGCACGTGTTAATGTTCTTGCCATCGGCGGCGTCTTCCACTAGCGCCACATGGTAGTCGGTGGACAGTGTAAAGTGTGACACGCAGCCCAGCAAACCGCCCACATATTGCCGGTTGGTGTGCAGGGCGATCTCCTTCATGCCTCCTAACAAACGCAAACACACAGATGCAAAAGCGATGACGTCATTCTTAGCATTGGTATCTGGACGGCCATTTGAGCAGTCACTGACCGACATATAACGGTCCATTGATGTTGAGCTGTCTCATCTTGCCTGGCGAGCGACCCGTTCTGGCACCGTAGTCATCCACGGTCAACTTCCCGGATTGCCCATCCCTATACGAGCAAAGCAGGTGGTCAATTATAGGTAATCAGCCATCCATTTAAAAAAAAAATCTTGCTGAGGAAGTGCTGGAGCTCATCCTCGTTGTCTTTAGGCAATATGCGGGGTACACCCTGAACTTGTTTCCAGCCAATTTTACGGCACATATAGACGAACAACCACACTCACAGTCACACCAAGGGACAATTTAGAGTGTTCCATTAACCGGTCATATATATTTTTGGAAAGTGGGAGTATATTGGAATACCCGGAGTAAACCCACACAGGCATAGGGAAAACATGCAAACGCCACAGAGGAAGGCTGGAGCTGGAATCGAACCTCGCATCTCTGCACTTGAAGGAGGACATGCTAACGAGTCAACCACTGTGCCACCCCATTTAGGCCATCCATCCATCATCCAACCTACCATCCATCATCCAAACATCCATCCATTCATCCTTCCATCCATCCATCCATCATCCAACCATCCATCATCTAACCATCCAACCACCCATCCTTACATCCACCCATCCATTCATCCTTCCATCCACCATTCATCCATCCATTCTTCCATCCATCCATCATCCACCTATCCATTCATCCTTCCATCCATCCATCATCCAACCATATATCATCCAATCATCCTTCCATCCATCATCCATCCATTCATCCATCCTTCCCTCCATCATCTATCAATTCATCTATCCACCCAGTCATCCATCCATTCTTCCATCCATCCATCATCCACCTATCCATTCATCCTTCCATCCATCCATCATCCAACCATCTATCATCCAACCATCCTTCCATCCATCATCCATCCATTCATCCATCCTTCCATCCATCATCTATCAATTCATCTATCCACCCAGTCATCCATCCATTCTTCCAACCATAAATCCTTCCAGTCATCCGTCCATCATCCATCCTCCCATCCATTCATCCATCAATCTTTACATCCATCCATCATCCATCCACCCATTCATCCATCATCCCTGATCCCTCATCCATCGAACCATTTTCAACAAGATGTATGTATGCTGTACAGGGTCACAGAGGTGCTGGAACCTGTAACACCTGATTTTGGGAGGGCTAAACAATGAACTGGTTGCCACTCAGTTACATTTCAAACAGAGATGTACAACTTTTTACACTCACTTTGACACCATGACTGAGTGGGAACCGATCCCACGTTGCCCGCACACAAGTTAGGTGAGTGTAACGCTCCATCAGCAACTCAATTAGGTCGTGAATTTAGAACGGATTCATTTGTAATAATTAATTGTTAAAATGGACAAGATTATTTAGCCAGTTTCTACATAATTAAAATCATAATGTCATGAAAATCTATGTCTGATTCATAAAAATAAAGGTCATAATAAATGCCAGTAAAGACTTCATTCAATGAATTAAGTCGTAACAACGAGAGAATGAATTGTAATATGACGACTCAGATGCTTGATCATATTCAGTCATTCACGCAGGTCAGGGCAGTTGAAATCAGACTTGATATAGGACCTGAAATGTTCCTGAAAGTAGGAATAAAAATGATCTTAAAATGTCTTCCTTTATGTTGCTACTTCACCTGACAGCTTTGACTCTGTGCCATTTCCCATCAGTGAAGGTGCCGTTGACCACGATGATTGCCGCACCGCTCCCTAGGTTATAACTCCACCAGAACGACAACATGTTGTGACAGTCACAAAGAGTAGAAAAAAACTATGACAAAAATGGTGGTTTCTCTTCCCGCTACCTGAAAATGAGCGCGCCACCTTGGAGGCCCAAGGACAAAAAATCACTGTTGGCTCTCATGGGTGTGTCTCCTCTCCACAGCAGCAGGCCGTCCCCGGAACTGCTCTTGAAGCGCATGAACACGTTGTTCCTTGAACCTGACACCCTTAAACATGAACAACACATTTCATAGGATAACTAAAATTTTAGGGTAAAAAAAAAAATCAATTTCTACGGTCTTACTTTTAAAAAAACATTAACTAATTCACTGCTATTGCGGAATATATTCGGGAATTAAAAATATGACGTGGAGCGCCATTCCCGAATTTGTTTGGGTTTAGTATTTTCTTGTGGTGGCTGGGGCGCTTGTCTTTCAAGCTTTGATAAGACCTCTGGCAATGTTTTTCCCTCCCACAAGGGGGCAGCATATACCTTTTTTTACAGACGCCCCCACTTTCAATGCAGATAACTCTACAACCAAGTAAGCTCGAAATATTTTTTTTCCTGATGAAAGAAGTGAGTGGAAGATTTCCTACGCTGTATTGAATGTTTATGTAGTCCTAAAACTCAATATTCTGTGGGTCCTGCAATTTGAGTGAAAATGGCACTGGAGTGGACACATATTTGCACATCGTCTGGCAGTGAATGAGTTAATGGAGCATACATATAAGAACTTTTTTAAAAATTGGGGTATTGAATCCACAACCTCTGCAATGTGAGGTTGACGCGCTAACTACTGGATCACCCCGCACTGAAAAATGAATAAAAAAATAAAAAAATAAATAAATAAATAAATAAATAAATAAATACATAGATAAATACATAAATAGAAAGTTTGGTGTGCACTTTATTCTGACCTTTTGAGGATGTCCCTGTTGTCATAGGTGAGGTAACTGCGACCCATGAATTGTGGGATCTCGATGGCTTCCGTCACGGCTGGGACAGACAAGGAGGGAAAGCACATGCTTACTTACCACGACCATGTGCGCACAGTGGCAGCACAACTTACTGCCACCACATAGGTTGTTGGAAATAATATTTGCTTCTTCAAGAAGTGGTGCGTTGAAGATGCAGCACGACTCACTGTTCAAGCAGTAGTTTCCACATTCTGCATGAAAAAAATACAGACAGAATATGTGTGCTACGTGATGTCATAAAGACTCATAATTGGGAAAAATATCTAGTGGCGAACAAGAAGGGGAAAGCCCATCTAATTCAAGGCCTTTGAGACTCGCGATGCCTTCAGAGACATGCAAAAGGGGTGGGCAGAGTGGGCAGAATCCACCTGTGGTGGAAGTTCACAACCCCACTCCTTGCATCATTCAGCGGGTGTAAGAAATGTCACAAAACTGGTAGCATGAAAAACACACTTCCAAGAAGCAAAACTCAATTAAAATATATATATAAAATATATACGGCCGAATATATATATATATATATATATATATATATATATATATATATATATATATATATATATATATATATAAATGAATAAAATTGTCAAAGGACAAATAATAATAATTGATCATCAATAATTAATTTCAGATGAAAAATTAAAAAATGGAAAAATAAAAATATAATTTTACGTGATGAAAGAGAAACATAAAAGAATATATATTGAATTATAAGGGATGTTGCAACACAAAATAAAACCTGGATATATCGTGGGTAAAAGAATTTACATTTAAAAGGAAGAAATGTTCCCAACATATTTGAAAAATGTGACATGGAGCGGAATTCCCGAATTTGTTCAGGTTTTGTTTTTTGTTTTTTTTTTTCTTGTGGGGGTGCCGATAAAGTGCTGGTCAGACCTCTGGCAATGTTTTTTAATTGCCTTTTGTCTATGTTAGCACTTTGTTCCAGTTTCAGCTGTTGTTAGAGAGTCTAAGGTTTCTTACCCTGTATTGAATGTTTATGTAGTCCTAAAACGCAATACTGGTATTCTATGGGTCCTGGAATTTGAGTGACAATGACAAAAACCCTGGCACTAGAGTCGACACATTTTTGCACATCGTCTGGTAGTGAATGAGTTCATTGTAGTCTGTACATATAAAGTATGCAACCCCTCTCACGTGGTTGCAACCACACCGAGAAGTGCTGCATTCACCATCACAAATTTCGATTAAATCATTCCACTTGAAAAAGGAACAAAATTAAAGCTAATCCAATTCCGCCTAGCCATATAATGACGAAACAAAAGGATAACGAGCATCCAACGGACCTTTCTGGCAGTGTCTTCCGTCGTACCCGAGGGGGCAGTCACACTCGTAGGCGTCCCACTTGGGTCGGCAGGTGCCGCCGTTCGCGCAAGGGCTTTGCACGCACGGGTGATCCGAGTTGGCCACATTAACGCCGCCCGCCGAGCCGTTTGTGATGGCGATGGTGTGATCGTTCAGGACCAACTAGGTGGGCAGAACATGTTTATTTATATTTTTTTCCTTTAGTTGGCGATTTTTTTTTATACATAAGAGTTCAGTAAGACATGTTTTTACCTGCTTCACCAAAAAAGTTCCAACAGATTGCTTTAAATTTATTTTGTGGCAGTGAACTTCTTTTTTAAATTTTAAGTCATGCAAAGCAACTTAACTAAGAATGAGAGTATGCATACTGTGTCTGGCGATAGCCCGGTGTAAATTCACCTTTTGAATCGTTCCCGTGAAAGGCTTCCTAACACCCGCCGTCCTCTTGGTTTTGTCATACTGCGCCACACCCCCAATGTAAAGTGATGAGCTGCAGTTGATTTGCGTGAAAGCTCCCTGCGCACACATTCAAAGCACACGATCATCGACTCAGGAATGCTTTGTAGGAATAAAAAAAATGAGTTTGTCTGCCCCCTTGTGGTCAATACTAGAAATACCTCAGCAAATCCTTCCACTGATTTCTGACTGTCCACTTGCAGGATTCCACTTTTGGCCGTGCGGGACACCCTCAGCTCGTGCCACGCGTCCATTTCGATCTGCTTCTCACTCCTGTAACATCATCATTCAACCATGGCAACGTCAGTGCATTTGTTTCAAAGCTGCATTCTTCACAGGGCACGTTTTCTACACTTTGGTTATGTCTTTTATGGCTCATGCTAACTGCAGTGCACTTTAGCAAATATGAAGAAAACTGTTTTTGAAAAGCTTTCCGCTTTAGTGATCAGTAAAGACGCTTCCCATTTATGAACATTCGAGTTACGACAAACAGTACATACGAACTTTTTTGCGGATACTTTATGTCGGAAAATGTTTGGACAGAGATGCTGTAAGTTAGATGTTGTATTGCGCGCCTTTTTTTCCCGGCCGAGCTCGCTTGCCTTGTATGCTTCACACGCGCACACACGCACATAGAAAACTTGGAGGTTTCAAGGGCGAGATGTTTACGCGACGGACACCAAGGCTGACGAATCAGTTGTTGCCAATGAGTTCAGGCCCCGATCCGCCAAGCTCACTTACGATTGGCTGCGTACTGTATTTGGGCGGGGAGAAAATCACTCTTACAGGTTGACGCTCTGAGAAGGAGGCGCCGAGCTCGTTTACGATTGGCTGTATAGAGTATGTGGACAGGAAGGAAATCCCTCTTTCCAGGAACACGCGATGTATAACAAAAAGTAATGGTGGCACGTAATTAATGAATGATGTGCCAGTAGCAGACCCAAGGATATGTGTCGTCATACTAGAGTAGGTGTGAATTTATTTTACGACTGTTAGAGAGTCTGTGTTTGATACATTCAACACAAAATATAGCACTGAAGCATCTTATGACCAAATTCACCTTACGAACGACCACTCGTTCGTAAGGTGGGGAGCGTCTGTATACATGAAAGAGTTGCAAACTAATTGTATGGAATGACAAATTTGATTTCACTATCTGATCAGAGGGTCATTAAATGAATGTCAGTGGGGATGACTGACGCTACTCTGATCAGGTCTTCTGCATAGACAGTGGTACCTCGGTTCTCGAACGCCTCACAGTTCGAACAAATCGAAGTTCGAACAAAATATTCAAGATATTCTTGCTTTGTAATTCGAACACCAATCGGTGTTCGAATGCCAATATGACGCGTGAGTGCGTACGCGAGGGTGGGGTGCTGAGCGGCGTACGGGTGTATCGCTCTCTCCGTGACCAACTGTTGTCGCTTGCGGATGTGCAGCGTTTTGCTCAAGCGTTTAATATAGGTGTACAAACAGTTTTAGCCCCTAATCATGCCTCCAAAGAAAGTAAGTGCTGCTAAGTGACAAAAGAAAAGTAGTGTGTACAGCTATTGCATTTAAGAAAGAAATAATCACAAAATATGAAGGAGTTGTGCGAGTGTCTGATCTGGCTAGGGAATACAGCATGGCGAAATCTACGATCAGTACGATATTAAAGAATAAGGAGGCTGTTAAATCTAGTGATGTGGCTGTGGGAGTGAGAGCAATTGTCATTGGATAGATATTTTAAGAGAAAAGAACATCCTGCAGCCGAGTCATCCGTAGCTGTCACGTTCCGAGCGAGAGTGACGGCAGCTGGCTCGTCGGAACGTAGTGGAATGTTTGGGATCCCAAAGCAGGCGGCAGAGACGTATACTACCCAAGCAGGATGTTTATTCACAAATAAAAGAAAACACAGCGAGTAAGAAGGCAGTGGGTGATCCGACCCGCTTACTACGCCTAAAAGCAAATGGCACACGAGGGTGCAAAATTACACAATCCCGGAAGATGACATACATTTACGGGACGCAGGGAAAATACCTCGGACCGGATACACTCGCCCATCAAAGAAAGAGTCCAGGTACGGTGGCGAGTTGAGTCAATCATCCGGCATTAGCGAGGTGATCGCGAACCGTATAAATGCCCCGTGTCCGTGATTAGAGAATTGACAGCAGGTGGAGAACTACTGGGAGAGGCAGCCATCCCCCCACCCCCCGCTGTCAACTCGCAAGTGACAGGAGCAAAGAGGTGGTTTCAGTGTTCGAACAAATCGCTTTTCGAACAGGGTCCTGGAACGAATTATGGTCGAGAACCGAGGTATCACTGTACAACCTTAGGAAAGGATGTAAGGGTACCTCAAAACAGCTCCTCCAGAGCCACAGTCAAATCTGAACTCCACATATCCGTCCAGCAGGTTAATGGCCAGGAAGTCGCCGCTACCGTTGTCGTCGCTGTACAGCAGCGTGCCATCAGGCGCAGAAGGCTGGAAGGTCATCTCGAATTCCATGAAGGACAAGTAGCTTTGGGTGGGCTGAGGCCACGGCACCACGGCGTAAGACCACATTGTCTCGTTGAACAGCGGTGAGGACAGAGAAAAGCCTGGTAGAAAAAAAAGCTTGGTGGGAACCGTTATTTTGAATAGATTTTTTTCAAATCCATTACAATTTAAAAAAACAACAATTTAGTAAACTAAGGAAGAAAACTTGAAATCAAACAAAATGATGTGTATGTAATAAAACATTCTATTTTCCATTCCATTAAAACTCCATTGCATTTTCATTTGGGGTAAATTAAAATTGAATCGAAACCATTTTAAACTAAAATTACTTGTAAATTATTGTTCATACAAATGCGGCCGAGCGGCCCAGAGGTTAGCGAAGTGACCTTACAGTTGCAGAGGTACCAGGTCGAATTCTAGCTCTGACTGCCCTGTGTGGAGATTGAATGTTCTCCCCGAGGCCTGCGTGGGTTTTTGTCAGGTATTTCGGTTTCCACCCACATTCCAAAAATTGGCATAGGCTCCAGCGGATAAGATGGATAAATGGATCGAAAAATGAATGGATGGGTGTTCATACAAGTGGCAGTTTCATACAGTACTGTATATAATGGCTTGTGAAAAGTCCCAGTGCAAGGCCTACTCTGGTGGCCTAAAATATCTGAATCACAGACTAATGTGAATTATATTTATATAATTCAAAATTTACTTTCAGCTTCCTTTCATTGCTTTTCCTTGGCTGTGCTGCTTCTAGATGTGTTTTTTTGCATATAAGCACTTAACCAATCACATTTCAGCAACCATATGTTACCAGTGTCAGAAATCTACCTGGACAGAGGTAGCACAAAGTACGTATTTGTAGCGAGCTGCATAAGCAAATATATTGTTGTGTTGATTTAATAGTGGTTTTATCAACCCACAATGGTTGAAGAAGGAGAAGAAATCAATTTAGTTGCTGATATACTGTTAAAGCCATTTTCAAGACCGAGTTTTCAAGAATAAATGGACATCATTAAGAAAGGTTGGGCAGCTCCGAAGCTAGCAAAAATAGCAAATAATATTCATCGTAAGAATTTGAACAATTTACTGACAGTGTTTCATAGGTTTCTTCAAGTCACAAGTTATTTCCTGGCTAACGACATCCTCTAGTGGACGTGGAGTAAATCACACCACACTCGCAGCTGTGGAGTGATTCAGACGTAGCACAACTGAAGGCCTCGGAGTGGCATGCACTGTTGAGTCTCTTGAACTTTTTGACACCCTTAGCAGAGTGGCACAGATCCATTTCCTAAACCATCTTCGGAATGTTGGAGGAAACCAGGGTACCCAGAGAAACCCCAAGCAGGAAGGGGTGAACAAGAAAACTCCACAAAGGAAGCTTGGACCCAAAATCTTCACCTATGCATTATGAGGCTGACATGCTCATCATTTGACCACCATGCCGCTGAGTAGGAGACGTTAAATTCACATTTTGTGTGAGAATGAATGGAAAAAGAAGAATGGTCTCACTGTCTTCGCACAGTGCTCCCCTGAAACCGAGTGGACAGAGGCAGATAAAGGTGTCGGCGCGGTTGGCAAAGCACACGCCGCCGTTATCGCAGCCCACCACGTCGCACACACTGTCGCTGCACTCGCCTGAAAACACATGCACATAAGCGGCAGTGTTGAAATATTGTCGGATGCCGCGCCGCTTACGTCCGCTTTGAATGTACACGATGCCGTCCGCCCACCTACGTCGGCGCCGCTCAGAGCTTTGCCCAGCGGCCACGGTCTGACATCGGTGGTTTTGCCGTTGAGGCTCAAGCTTTGGATACACCCCACAAAGCCTCTGGTGGCGCCTGTTGCCTTCGCCAGCCCGTAGGTGCTCGGAGCTCCGCCGACGTAGAGCGGCGAGCGGAACGTGATCTTGGTGTACTGGCCCTGGACGGCAAAACATACTTTGTTCTCACTTCCTTTCCACAGAGCATCATGTATATTCACGATATTTCGGTTTGTAACAGTTTATTGGTGTGAAATGACACACCCAGAGACTAATTGAGACTAAGCAGTCATTGCTACATGAGGTAAACCTGCAGCGTTTGAACATGATCAGACAGATTTGTTACTGTTACCGAGGATCGACCAGATATGGGCGTGTCATTGTCCAGTCGTAGCCAACCGCTCATTCCGTCCCTGAACACTGTGACCGTGTGCCACTGACCAATGACCACGCGGCTCTCGCTGACGATCTGTGCAGCACCCGTTCCGCAATTAAACCTGCAATTTAAAAACATTGTAGTTTTTGGTTCGGAAAAGAAAATGAAAAACGGTTCCAATTGTTACGTCTGTGTAATAATATTGTAATAATGGATAAAGCCACTAAAATGTCAATTAAATAAAAGGTGATGATAACAATCAAAAATAAATACATGAAAATAATAAAAAAAATCTATTATGCTAAAATATATCATATATACTATTTATATATATAAAATATATCATAATATAATATGTATTATTATATTATATATAAAAATAATATACAGTAAAGTCTCGTTATATCGATATTCAAGGGAGTCCGAAAAAATATCGATATAACCGGGACTATCGATATATCCGACCCTGTTTGCATGTAATTTTCTCCGTGCGTGCATAGAAATAGTATCGATATAACCGGGACTATCGATATATCCGATATCGATATAACGAGACTTTACTGTATTATAGATAGACAGACAGACAGAGACGGACGGCTAGCTAGACAGACAGACAGACAGACAGACAGACAGACAGACAGACAGACAGACAGACAGACAGACAGACAGATAGATAGATAGATAGATAGATAGATAGATAGATAGATAGATAGATAGATAGATAGATAGATAGATAGATAGATAGAGTATGATATTAATAATATATCATATGTAACACTATTATAGTTTTATTATAATGTTTTTGTTTTACTTCAAGATGGCGCCGCGAGAGTGGCTGCCTTTACAGCAGCTCTTGTATTTTGTTTTTCTACTTCTTCCTTTCCTTTTCATAACTTTGCTGCTGTGAAATGTAAATTTCTTCATTGTGGGACTAATAAAGGCTAAACTAATCTAATCTAAGAATAATAATATAGTAGTAGTAATAGTAATAATAACGTACAGTATCAACAAAAGTAATTATTAGTACATTGGTATGTTACAAAAAGGCCAAAAAGTTGTAATAAAAGACTTTTGGCACCTGAAGCCCTGCCTGGCAAAACATATTCATTTTTATCTGGACCGGCAATGGTATTGCTGCTCAAATGGGAAATCAAACATGTGTCATTTGCTTGAAAGGCATGAGCACATAGTAGCACCGCAGTAACGGTGCCCAAATGTCCGGCTAGATTTAGACTTGAAATTGCTGGAGGATATATTAAACCAGTAATGGCGAAGATTTTAATGGAGAAAACAAAGAATGACTTCTCTTGGTGTTTAACAACTGTGTAACTACAGTGTCATAACAATACAAGTACATCTCTAGCATACCCTCCCTGTAGCAGTAAAAGTAGTACAGGGATTTATCTGTGATGTGTGCAAATATGTGACTCGTCAGTTTCAGAAACTCAGACACTAGATGGCAGCAGCGACTTTCACAACATCGTTGAGAAAGTGAAGGTACAGGTGAATTGTGTTGTGTTTACACTTTCCATTTTCTCTACGGGTTTTTTTCAAACTTTCTTCCATGTGAAGATTATATTAAAATGAAGATATTGTTGGAAATGAGTATGATTCCAGGGGCAAAATTTTGCGCAGTATTGGATTACTTATACAAAACTAACCTCCATCTGATATTAAATATATTGTAGTGCGTGGCATGTTGAGAAGAGATTGACATGTAGATCAAATGGCATCTTTTTGGTGTACACTTACTGAGCTTGTCCGATACACCAAGCTGGGCAATACTATTCAGACATTTAAAACCTTCAGCATTTTGAAGACGTTTGTTTGGAATGCATTCAACTAAACTCTAACCAGGAGCCAGAATCGAAAACTTATCCCTATCAGCCCATCATCGCTATTATTGACCCCTGGGATCCCATCACCTGTAATGCAGTTTCCCTCCCAGCAGGGCCAAAGAGGTGAAGTCTCCGCGGCCATGTTCATTCTCGCCACAGTACAGCAACAAGCCATCCTCGGCATCCGCCTGTACCGCACGCAAACAAAATCAGTATTAGCCACAGTTACCATCATCATATTTGTCATGGGGATAAGCCAAAATGACTTCCATTAACCATTCAGCTCCACCTTGAACTCCACTGAGATCTGAAAGGTCTGGTAGGAATTCTTCAGAGGTTCAAAGGTCATGTGCGAGTAGCCATAGAACCTGGGAAACTTGACAGACACCTCTGAAAAGGAACAGCACAAGACAAAAGAAAAAAATAGATTGATCCTCGGCAGGAGATTACTCAATGCTATTTTGTTCAATAAGTTTTAGTGGGACAACATTACACTGTGCAGGTGTGTACTAAGTTGCCATATGCAGTGAGTGAAAGTTTTGTATAGATGAGTCAAAAGATTAGCTCAATATTCTGACACCACATCTATCTATCTATCTATCTATCTATCTATCTATCTATCTATCTATCTATCTATCTATCTATCTATCTATCTATCTATCTATCTATCTATCTATCCATCCATCCATCCATCCATCCATCCATCCATCCACCCACCCACCCATTCATACAGGAAACAGATTGTCTGTAATAAACTGCATTTTTTGCAGAGGATAAAGAAAATATGCTTGTCAGTGTTACAGCTACTGCATGAATTGCTACTGCTTGTGTTAAAAAATATCATCGTTCAAATGACTGCATACCGATGCTAATGTTAGAATTCATTCACCATGACAACTTTTATGACGTGTTAGCATTAAGCTAGCACATGTTCTTAAAACAATCTCAATGTGCACTATTAGCAATTTGTTTTGTGATTCATGTATAGCATGTATTTTACTTTTTTCATGGTTTTTGATGTCTGTCACTGCTCACCCGCAGAAAAACTTATCCTGTGACTGTAAAGTGTCCTTGAGAGTTTTGAAAGGGTCTTATAAATGAAATGTATTATTATTATTATTATTATTATTGTATATTTTTATTTTTGACGTTTTGATTGAAATTTTCCACTAAATTCAGTATATTTTTCCAAAAAGTGTATTCTTATATTTATTATTCATGACTTAGTTCACCTTGGGAAAGGAAAAGAAGAGGAGGAGTTCACCTTGGGAACAAATGTCACCGGCACGTCCAAGGTTGCAATGGCATCTCGATCCTCCTCTCTCCAAGTCTGGGAGGCAAAAGCTGTCGGGTGGGCACACGGTGTCGTCGCAGGTCAGTTGGTACACCCGAGGAACGTCGCCCTTCCATGGGGACACGGTGGCAGCGGCAGTGGGCGCAAACGTCGCGGTACTGGTGAGAATCAGCAAGATGGACTTTGGCGTTGGCATCATTGAAGTTGTTAAAGTCAACTTTTTAGGAGGTACCTGGCCGTGGTAGTGCCGGTTGTGGTCGTTTTTGTGGCCCTGCTATCAAAGCTAGTGGGGAAAATCAAATCGGAGAAGTCTGCAAAGATGGCAGTGCTGCTGGGGGAAGAGGCCGAAGGTAACGTCGTGGTGTTGGGCGGCACCATGGTGTTCATGCGGTAAACAATGTTCTGACTCGATGGACCAGAGCGAGAGCGAAGCTGTGACTTGACGCTGTCTTGGCCGATAGCAGGAAACGACTTCAGCTGAAAACCATTTGAAAGTGTTCCCCAAAAATAAATAAATCAACACCACAAATCTTTCTAATTTCATAAAATACATGGCGACTCACTTCCTCAATAAAGATATCATAGTCGGAGTCGTCCATGTCAAATCCGTCATCGTCCTTGAACTGCGTATCCGTGAAATAACGTCCGTAATCGCCGCTGCCCACGTCTGAGGCTGCTGTTGAGAGAACCAAAGTTGATCTGGTGCTAAATTATTCAGGCACAAAAGAATAATAATTATTATAATTATGCACCCATAATACACCAAAACACAACACTCATGCCACACAGATGAAGCCCCAAGTAATGAAGCATTGATTGACCAGTGGTGTATAATTGATGTAGCAGGGATCATTCATTCATTCATTCATCTAGTTATTAGTTAGTTCACTAATTCACTAGTTAACTAATTAGCTAGCCAGTTGTCTAGTTAGCTTGTTGGCTAGTTAGGTTGTTAGCTAGTTGGCTGGTTAGCTTGTTAGCTATTTGGCGAGTTAGTTATTTGGTTAATTAGTTGGTTATTTTGTTGGTTAGTTAGTTGGTTGGTTTGTATGTTAGTTAGTTAGTTAGTTAGTTAGTTAGTTGTAGTTATCTAGTTAGTTAGTTAGTTAGTTAGTTAGTTAGTTAGTTAGTTAGTTAGTTAGTTAGTTAGTTAGTTAGTTAGTTGGTTAGTTGGTTGGTTGGTTAGTCCATTATTTGTTTGTTTGTTTGTTTTGCTAACCTGTCAACGATATTGTCATAAGTATGTGATAGTTAGTTAGTTAGTTAGTTAATAGGTCAGTTGGTTGGTTGGTTGATTAGTTGGGTAGTTGGTTAGTTAGTGGGTTAGTTAGTTGGTTAGTTGGTTGGTCAGTCAGTTATTTGTTTGTTTGTTTGATTTGCTAACCTATCAACGATATTGTGATAAATATTGCATGAGAAGGTTCTTACCATGATGATATTGTGGCATTTGGATGGCTACATTCCTACGTTATCCCATACCGCATTCCTTGCATCGACTCAATTCTATTTCTCACCTTGAATGCAAGAACTCAGCATGAAAGACAACTTATTTCCCACAAACATCCTAAACTTGCGAATTGATTGTGAGTACAGCAGTGCCAATTAGGTGAAAAAAATAAACAGCATAATCGTCAGCATTGTGAGTATGCCAATGCAGATACTGTCGAAATAAAGAGTTTCTAATGTGCTTCAGTGAGAAGAAAATGTGTTTGCCTGATGGACACTCTCCATTATATGCGCTTCCTTATTCCTCCGAGTAATTTAAGAACCCTCCAATTCATATTTCCTTGTTCACTACAATCAAAATGAAAGAATAATGCTTACATTCAACAGCGTTCAAATGCGATCGTGAGAGAGTGCGTCACCCCCCACCCCCCAAGTATCGTGGATAATGTAACCGGCAGTGAAATGCTTTTGAATGTGTGACAAGTGTTTTAAATCAGCACAGACTGTTTTTTCAAAATGCTAATTGGCACAGCCAACGAACAGTAAATCCTGCATACTGAGTACTGGAACACATGAGGGGGGTCCCCAGGAAACTAATCTGCTGTTGTCTAACAACACCCCTCCACACACACACACACACACGCACACGCACACGCACACACACAAGCTATGTTGCTTCTTGAATGGACGACAAGGATGGGCCTGATGCACTGATAGTTTTCACAAGGCTCTCCTTCATAGTGTGTGCGTGTGTGTGCGTGTGTGTGTGCGTGTGTGTGTGTGTGTGTGTGTGTGTGTGTGTGTGTGTGTGTGTGTGTGTGTGTGTGTGTGCAAGCGTGCGTGTGCATGTGTGTGTGTGTGTGTGTGTGTGTGTGTGTGTGTGTGTGTGTGTGTGTGTGTGTGTGTGTGTGTGTGTGTGTGTGTGTGTGTGCAAGCGTGCGTGTGCAAGTGTGTGTGTGTGTGTGTGTGTGTGTGTGTGTGTGTGTGTGTGTGTGTGTGTGTGTGTGTGTGTGTGTGTGCGTGTGTGTGTGTGTGTGTGCGTGCATGCGTGCGTGCGTGAAGAGGGTCTGGCATGCCGTTCTTAATCCCATCTGATGAGACTTGAACGTAACCCGCTTTGGTCCCCTGCTGGGAGACCACGCTCGTCCACCGCACAGCTTCTGACCGTTTGTCTGCCCGCCTTTCCCCGAACTGTTTCTTTTTTTTTCGGGGGGAGAGCCTCCTTTTCAGGAACTTTTTCATTACTCACATTATTCTATTATAGTACCCAAATGAAGAAATTTTTGTCTGACAGTTGAAGAGGAGGTGCATGAAGCTCCCTGCCTCCATTTGATGCCTGGGGCTCACACCCCCGTCACCACCTTTTCATACCCCTTTTTGAAATGGTGGTCATGACAGTAGGACTGGGAAAGAAAAGTATATTTCCAGCCGGTAAATGGAGTAAGGGAGATGTGTTGTGAAGAGGAATCTTACCCAGGGTGCGCACCGGGTTGTTGACGTGGCTTGGCGGGCTTGCCCCGTGCACGTTGACGGCTCGGATGACAAACTGGTATTCGGTCTCGGGGATGAGGCCTTTCAGAACCATGGAATTGCTCTCGATGGGCTCCCGGATGTACGTCCACTCTGTGTCCATTTCTGGCCTGCATGGATAGGACAAGATGAACAAAATAGTCTTAGGAAAGTCAAACGAACAGGCTACCAAAAACTAAATGTCGAGCCCTGCCAATCCTTATTTTTATACGGAAAATGGATGGATAGATTAGAAAATGGATGGATACGGAAAATGGATGGTTAGATTAGATTAGATTAGATTAGATTAGATTAGATTAGATTAGATTACATTTGCCTTTGTTAGTGTCCTCCGTACTCAGTTGTCATGTCTTTTTTTATGATACTAGAGCACCGTGTTCTACCGGGGACAAATCCATTGTGTGTTTTACACACTTGGCCAATAAAGATGATTCTGATTCTGATACTGATTGTGAACCATTTAAACACACTTGATTCCTGGCAGTCAATATGATGGGGTTCAATCTAAAAATTCTGCATTTACTATAGTATATTGGGAAAGGGAGAAATATGAGCAGCCGTGAGACGTTATTCAGGATTACCTCTCACACTTACTACGAAACATCAGATTTTTTTTCCATTTAACCCTTTCATGCACCCCATAACCTGGTAACATGATAAACTTTGCACGTGGTAACCACTGTCGCTGAAAGGATTAAAAAGCATGTTTTCATGACTTGAAATGCATTTGATGGCTATGGGAGGAGTCACACTATATCATAATGACATTAAAAATGTATACACTGTCTCTTTAAATCAGAGATTTTGATCTGGCGCAGATGTGCTCTGAACATATTTGCGGTGATAAATGGGGGTTCAATCCTCCAGGCAAATGTTCTGAATTTTCCCATTTTACTCCTGTCTGCCTGTCACTTTCAAGTCTCTGTGTGGTGTTGATGGGCGATAATTTGACCTGATATTGTTTGTGAAGAAAGAACATGGATTCAGATCAGTTGTCTCACAGTCTTTCTTTGTCAAGTAAAGAGCAACAGCTGCCTTTATGCTTTTTATATCCGATGCCACATCTTGATGCGGTGGAGTCACAGCGGGGCGCGAAGAGAAAAGTGTTTCAAACACAAGCAGCCTTTTTGTCACCGTTGTCTCTGAGCAAACCATCAAGGGACTTTGGTGGAAAATGATGACTGACTGTAACTTGTCTTGGCTAAGACAAAGAGGCGCTTTGTTCCACACTCTAAAAAGCTTTTTTGTTGTGTTTTTTTTTTCTGTCGGACTCTTCTGTTCACATAACCAATGAGTTTTGTCTCAGTGTCAAACCAAAGACATTGACAACTCCAAATAGATGCATGGAAGACACTCGACAGGGTCTTCCAAATAACACAGATGTTACTTTCACCACTTTTAAAAGCTCATTTAACAACATATTTGGTATTATAACTTCAACATGCTGCCGCAAGAGTGGCTGCCTTTACATCAGATCCTTTCTTTTTTTTGTTATATTACTTTGTTCCTTTCATGCGAATCAAACGTCTGAAGATGGACGACACTGATTCGCTGTGGCGACCCCCTTGAAGGGAAAAGCCGAAAGGAAAAGAAGAAGAAGACTTTGTTTCTTTCATAACTTTGCTGTTGTAAATTTCGAATTTCTCCATTGTGAGACAAAGGTTTTTTTTAATTCTTATATTCCCTTTGGAAAATCTTATCTTTTAGTAGGGTCACTGGCGTGCGCATAAGAAAGGGTGGGCGGTTAAAACCTTGGCTTATGGTGTAGCTGGAATAAAAACGGCGAAATGTTTTGGATAAAAGAAATGCAATATGAAATAAATCATGCTAAAATGTCATATCTATTGGCTATCTAGCTAGCTTTCTGGCTATCTATTGGCTATCTATCCAGTTAGCTAGCAAGCTGATAGCTGGCTATCTATTGGCTATCTAGCTGGGTGGCTGGCTATCTGTTAGCCATCTATCCAGCTGGCGAGCTATCTATTACATATCTATTGGCTAGCTAGTTGGCTGGCTATCTGTTAGCTATCTATTAGCTATTCAGCTGGATGGCTCGCTACCTGTTAGCTATCTCTCCAGCTGGCTATCTATTAGCTAACAGGCTGGTTAGCTGGCTATCTATTGGCTAGCTATTGACTGGTTGGCTGGCTGACTATCCAGTGGCTAGCTAGCTAGCTTTTTATTTATTTGAGTTATTCTGGGTTGAGTGAACTCTGGCGCGTGTGGCTGCCGCTGCTCACACACAGAAAAACTGATCCAGTGACAGTAAAGTGAGCCTTGAGAGTTTTGAAAGGCGCTTACAAATTAAATCTATTATTATTATTATTATTATTATTATTATTATTATTATTATTATTATTATTATTATTATTATTATTATTATTATTGTATAAGCATTTCATAAATACATATTGATACTGTTATTTAAACACACAAAAATGATATACCTGATCAGGGGTGGCTCACCTGATGTAAGCAACCAGGAAGTGGAGGACAGGCGCACTTCCCTCGCTCTCCCCTTGCTGCCACGACAATGCCAACTCTGTGTCGGATATCGCCACGACAATGGGCTCGGTCGGGGGTGAGGGCGGCATGCACGTATCTGATGGCAGATGACAAATTCAATCAGATACATATCTCATTTGTTATTTTGGCTTTTTTGATTCTCCCCGCGCCACCGTCCTCTCACCATGCGATGCTGTGCCGATATCACGAGGCATACTGGGTCGACCCTCACCCGCCCAACCGTAGGCACCAACGCTCACCCGGTACTTGGTGTTGATTTTGAGGTTACCTATATCCACGTCCTTTGTGATGCACAAAAAAGGAAGCGTCAAACCAAATGAGTGAGTGGCAACGAGATTGGACTAACTCCATTTTTGTCACTTTTAACCAAGATAGATCAACATCCCAGATTGGATTATAGCCACAAAATTTTGATTGATTCTCATGAAGTAACCAAAAATGGATTTGGCTCATTCTCGTTCTCAATTGCTCTGATAAAATGCGCCCGATGCAAAAGAAGGAAAGGTTACTTACAAAGCTTGCCTGCCCATCGAATTGGCCCTTTGGAAAGATTAAAAATCAACACAAGATAACAGATGAGTGTTAGCTAGTCAGTTAGCTAGTTAGCTTGTATCTCACCAACAGTCAATCAGCCGCTTTTGGTTGTTGCGTTTCATTCTACCCTTTCTATTGCAGTGTATCACATTGTGCTTCTTTTTGTGCTGTCAGACTGCATCGGGTTTCTGACTCCTACATTTACAGTGTTTCTTTCGGTGATGTTAACAGTTCCTTCTATACCAACTTTGATTCTGATGTCAATACATGCACTGTTTAATCAAACGTTGGTCTGTAATTGAGGAGGACTGTAATTAAAGAAATAAACTGTACTGTAAATAAAGTTTCTTTTACCTTTTTGATGGTCGTTGATGGCTTATGGAAGGAGAGTCACCTTCCAAAAGGACTGTAGGTAACTCAACCTCTCGTGTGGCTTCTCCTCTTTGCTTCTTTGGAGACTCCTCATTATTTTTGATGATTAAAAACCTCTTAATTGACACCTGTTGCTTTCTGACTTGTAAGGTCTTACGAAACTGAGGCATCACATTATCGTTCATCATGTTGATGACTCTCATAGCCACAGTCCGGATAGCTGCTTTTTGTTAATCCAAATTAACAGAAGTTTTTCAACTTCTTCGATTGCCCGAGCCCGTTGCTCTGACAGCACGGAAACACCTTTTGCAACAGGCGCACCTTTGATGGCTTCTCTGTTGCGGAGAATGGTAGCAATGGTTGACTTAGCATAGCCGTATTGGGCCACTAAATCACACAAACGCACACCTCGTTCGTGTTGTACAATTATCTCCTTCTTCTCCTCGACTGTGATTTTGTTTTGTGTCGCGGTCTTGTGGTGCGGTCTTTTTCGGTCCCATAAGAGCAAAATTATCTGCAAAAAGCTCCTCGGAGGCGATCTTCGTGTGAATTCAGAGAGAGGGGGTGTGGAAAGGTGCGCCGGCTGGAGCGCTGTTCGGTTGTGTGCTTCCGCCGAAGATCATGCCGCCAGATCCGAAGATCACTCCGCCAGACGTTCGTAAATCGAAAAGTTCGCAAGGTAAGGTGTTCGTAAGCCGAGGTCTCACTGTACATGCTTACGTGGGAGGGCGGGGGGGCAGGAGTTATTGTTTTATGCACATGTTTTATACAGGAAAATTAATTCATGAAAAAAAATGGTATGTTGCTATTTCATTAGCATGAATACTTTATAGGTATTTTATATTCACTTGTGTACCTTGTCCATATTCTGTACAGGTAGTGGGTTTCCATTATTAATTTTAAGGAAAAAAAGATGAAGATTAAAAAAACACTTACATGTTATAAATTTTTTAGGAAAAAAGCATTTAAAATAAAATTATATGCACCGAAAAATAAATTCACAATGGAAAAATATAAATAATTTTAAAATAACTTGAAATAAGCCTATATCTTATATTTTATATCTTATATCTATATAAGTGTCCTTGAGAGCTATGAAAGGCACTTTCATAATAATAATAATAAAAAATTATTATTATTATTATTATTATTATTACATCTGCCATTTTTTTATCATGAGCAGTTTCATTATTGCTGATAGTGGCCCGATATTTTCCTGAGCGATCAACATAAATTCAGTATAATGAAGCTGAGCCAGGCACCTAACAACATTGCCGGTCTTGATAGCAACAAAACGGACTCACCGTAGTTAGCATATCCAAACTAAGAGGGACGTCCATTACAGAGGCTGTGCCCAGGGGTCGGCCATATTTCATTTCCGTGTAGAATACCTGAAATACATTAAAGGGGATCATCTCAACACATGAGCAAAAGGCTTGAATCAATGTGGGAACAGTTTGAAAGAGCTAAAATTAGGTTTTGTTTTAATAATTAGTAATAAGTTCATACATAAGAGGTAATGCAGAGGCTATGTTTAACTGTGAGTCGTTTGGAAGCTAGGTGCAGCTCGTTGACTAATCCTCTTAGCACGGACATATGGTCAGAGCACACACTGATTCATTCTTTGTTAACGGGTGACGGCAATTAGGAAGGACGCAAAGAAGGTCAATTGGGTGATCCGCAATTAGTGTACACAAACAAATACTCTGTGATCCACAATAAGCATTTAATTGACCGTTACGAATTGCGTTTATTGGGCTGAACCTCTTGTGGAATAATCGCATTTTACGTATTGTGCTGCTCACAACGACGCAGATATCAAAACACATACCTGTCAACCTGTATGTTTTCCCTGTATTTTATACGTTTTTTTTTAAAAATAATTTCAAATAATGTACGCCGTACTACAACTTTTATACATTCGGTTTACAAAATAATTGTGAACCGATCTTACAAAGACAATTTTGGCTCGAATCCAGTTCATCTCAACTGCTGGTAGCCAGCGACAATGCTGCTGCCGATCGCTACTATTGTCACGGCAAACCAGCAAAAGTAATCATCAATCGTAAGATGTCTGCATTTCCGCTCATGTTAGCATTTTGTTAATCATTTCAAATAATGTACGGCATACTACAACTTTTATATGAGAATTGTAATCATTTATAAGGGCAGCTATTAGCCAAAGTTGACAGGTATGATTATTGAACATTCAGCAAATTCATTTTACAAATTCAACGAGTTGCATGCTAAGGCGATCGCTCTTCGTGACCAAATGATGTTGAGTGTGCAGCGTTTGCTCAAGCGTATTAATCATAGGTGTAAAACAGTTTGAGCTAAGGTCGCAGAAGTATGCTGAAGCGAAATTAGATAGTAGTTGACAGTATGCATTATGGTTCCAAGTATGAAGAGTGTGCGAGTGCATAGTTGGAATAAGCATGAAAGATAATCATCCGAATTAAGATAAGGAGGCGTTGTCTAGGAATGGCATGTGGGGTGAGATCAATGCGTGGAAGATATTTAAAGAAGCAGCGACGTATACCGGAGTAGGGCGTGTCGCGACGTAACTGACAAGGCAGAACTCTACAGAGGTCCTAGAAGATGAGCAGCAGGGAGCGAGCGCACTAGAAGTATACAACGACCAGAGGCAGACACTCCAGGAGAGTATCGCATAAGAGCAAAAAACCGGAACAGAGTCGACGCAGAAACATGGGGCGAAACAAAATCCATGGAAAGAAAGTTTCGGGTGGCAATTAGCTCGATCGGGAAGGATCCACCGAATGGTCCGGAAGAGATAGCAGTAGACTACAGTTACAGGCACATTAATCGCACCGGCATGTAATTGAGGATGATAGTGTCGTTAACAGCTGTCGGGAGACAGCTGAACATTGAGACTCGAGCAAAAGAATTCAGGGTTCGAACCGCTCGGACGTCGACGAAGCGTCACAGCGCAGCAGGAAGCACTGGTAAATATAGCGTGTGGGTCCCAAGGCCAGAGACTAATACACACATTGCAGTTAGGTAGAGAAGAAACACACGTTGGTGAGAACATGTATTTCCATGCCGATTCAAACTAACAATACAATTTTAAATAAGAAGAAAACTTAATCAAAAATATGTTTGATACATACGGCATCAGCCCATTGCATTACACGGTAATGACCTTTATGAAATAAAATAGTGTGGAAATATTTTCTAATTTGTTTCGGTCCAACATTAATGAGCGAGGAAACGGTAGCGAAGATGACCTGTCGTTCAAGTGCGTTTAGTTGAATCTAGCTTGGGTATCAGTCAGCTCTCGTGCCATTTTCAATTTCAGTAAATGTCAAATACGATAAGATGACAAAATGATGAGTTTAGTGTTTCAAATGCAGTTATAGTATAAATGCCTTGTTGAAAGCCAGTGAACGGTTCATACTATCCTGGAATAGTATGTCCAACTAATGTTGTATATTCCTTCATCATTAATTGGTGTTGCTTAATGGTTTTTCAAATTGGCATGTTGTTCAATACTGTGCATTCATAACAGTTTCAAAATCATGCAGAACAAGTCAGTTCAGGCTCATGCAAATATGTCTGAGATAACATGTCGAAAATATGTTAAGAAAGTATTTATTGTAAGATTCTTAGCCTGGTTCAAGAAGTGAATATTACAATTAAGCCATTATCAGCTCGAGTGCAAATATGAATTTAATACTAATGGACGATACAATTTAAATATTCGTAGACTTGAACAATAATGATCAGGCAACAATGGTTGAAAGTAAAACTCATTCCTGAAGTAATCCATTAGAATCAAATAACTGCATTATGAGTTGAGTCATTGAACAACATCCTACGTGGAGATTTATTCTAATTTATGTCACATGTGGCAAGAGTCTCAAGTCCGAGCCCTACGAGGACAGGTACAGAAAATCGAGGAGGTGGAACAAATCCACGTAGCTGCCAACTGCACTATCTTACGCATGCCTGCATACAAAATCCTGAAGTTTACATTGTCGGAGTGAGGAGATAAAAATGTCACGTTGCCAGGTCCGACCAGGGACAGGGCAGACAGAAGGGTGCACGTTGAAACACAGCGCCGTTGACCCACGTACACACTAGCTCTGTGGCCGAAACCATGCATTAAGCCAGATGCGTGATGGTACTCCTTTGAGTAGCTGGAAGACCGATCTGGTCGCCCTCACGGCTCCGCTTCCACTTGCAGGCTAGTCTGATCGGGTTCGTTGGAAAGCACCCCTAACAACAGACCTGGTCGCCTTGCCTACCCAGCGAGCCAGTCGCTGTGAAAAGTAGCGGTACGTAGCCTGTGAGCAACTGCTGTTCCTCCCTAGCCAAAACTGTTTCCGTTGACTATATGTATACCACGGTCTGAACTGACTGTCTGCAATGAGCAAGCTTTGAAAGATCAAAAAAGATTGTCATGTTCAGCAGGGTTATGTACACGAGCACCGTACGCGGTCTTTGACTGTGCGACAAACATGCACTTCTTACGTGCAGACCAATAATCCGAATCGTGAAAATGTAATGTTCAATAAAACTAATAAAAAATTGTATCGTGAAATAGTTATAAAATGGTATCAAAATGTAATAAATAGTGTAGTATCATTTCAAGTAGTAGAAAACGATAAAATCCAATGTATATGAACTAAATTAATTATATCTCGATGTAATTATTGATATATTAATATACATAATTAAATATTATAGTCGAAAAGAAATATATAATAACTCGTATATGATAAAGGATCGAATACTAACGAGCAAACAATAGATAACGGGACTACGCAAAATCACGAAGAATGAAAAGATTATAAACTTATATATGATATGATAATGAACAAATAGTAGTAGATAGAAGAAGATAGATAGAAGAGATAGAAATAAAGAAAGTAAGACTTAATCAGATAGTCAAAGAGTCTAAAGATGATGAAGAAGAGGATAGATATAGTGTAGCCTGTATAGAAGTCGTATGTATAGTCCGTAAATGTCCTTACATAATCTTTGATGTTTTTAAGCTGCTCTGAATATGCTAATGAAGCATGCTGATATATTAGTAATCTATATCGTAATTCGAAATAATATTATCATACAGAACAAAGAGCATAGTAATGTATGTAATAGAGATGTATAATCAGTAGGCATGAAGTGATTGATTTATATACCACAATGTATTGCGTATAAATCTTGATGCATGCTGCAATGCTGAACTACCGCAGTAAGCTGCGAAATGTCCTGCATTTGACTTGAAATTGCTGGGAGAAAGTAATCCAGTTATGGGCAAAGGAATTAATTAATTCTGAAACAAGTATATACTGTATACTAAAGATTTAACTCAGTACAACTAAAGTAATAACAGATCTACAGTGGTAAATGTAGTACATTAAATCCTGTGAAAAGTTGTTACAGTTTCGAGATAGTAGGAAATGTATGTGTTCAGTCTTCCAACGGGTCATGTGCTTCAAAACTGGAAGTGTTGCATTGAAAGTATTGGATTTGACCGATTTTCACACGTTTCCAATTACTTATTAAATAATAATTGTAATATATTGTAATAGTGCAGGGCAAGTTAATGGAAAAAAACATGTATCAATTACTCTTGGTTAATACTGTAGTAGTTGGAAGATTCATAACAAATGGCATCTTTTATGACATTACTAGTGTGTAACATACAGAATAATGAATATATCAGATAAAACTATCTAGCTTAAGAAATCTAGAATAATTGAACTACCTTACCATACCATATTGAATGATATCCCTAGTAACAGTATCGGCATTATGTCCCACGTCCAGTTCATTCCCCACGCATTCAAATCCCTGTGCACACAAATACATGCAAGATAATATCATATTCGTCCCTGACTGCATAAATTAGTACTTGACCACAGTAAATCAGTCTAGATTTAAGCGGATTGAGCCTGAACGCAAACAATAAAGAGATCAATGAAATTATGTTCTGTATAGATTAGTCGAATACAGTGCATGTAGCAGACATAAACTTAGAAGTTGTAAGACATTGAAGACAGACAAAATTAACAGATATCGAAGATTATATATCTCATACTATCTATCGATATATTGCTGATCTATTATACTAGTATATTATTTATTATCATCATCAATCCAAATTAATCATCAATCTTATTCTCATTCAACAAATCTATCGCATTACCTACGCAAACTAGCTATGCCTGTACACACTCATTGTCAATAACCATACTTCATTACATTATTCATGAACTTTACTGTTGATGAAAGTAAATTCTTTCAATAGATCATTAAGTACTTTCAATACATTTATGACTGTAAGCTGAATTTATTCATCTATGAATACTCAAAAGTTAATTAATGGATGTTCTTAGGCTTATAATGTGTAATTAATTTAATAATTTTGTATGAGTCTTAGACTTTTGCAGGTTAATATTCATTTTCTCCGAAATGTATTTTATATTATGAAAGTTCACTTGGAATTAGTCTAATAGAGATTTTAACATTATTATGTATCATTTTGCCGTTCTTGATTGAACAAAATTCTTGGCATTTCCACTGACCAAGGCATCTCACCCTCACTGAACAGGAAAGATGGGAGCAGTCTGGACTGTCCGAGAGTTACGCATGGACGTCTTCCTGATTGCAGCTGAGTGAGCTAGGAACACAGTGTTGGGTCGTTGTCTTATGTAGACTTGATCCATGGGAATCGATGGACGAGTTGGCAAAGCTAGCATGAAACGCTTTTAGTATAGGAACTAAATTTCTACCGTTTAGCTGGTGTATATAATGTAGAGTCACTTTACATTATAAACACTGTAGTACAGTGTTTATTTTATTTTATTTTCATCAAAATTTTGTGCATAGGTGAGGCACACAGTTCTTCTGCCTCATGACAGGGGGCGCTGGTGATTACAGATTCTTCTTGCGCCTCCTTGGCTGAAGAATAATAGAATTAGTGAGAGCAAGCTACAGTAAACAGCAAGTTAAGTGCAACCATCCAGTCATTTTTTCGTGTTGCTTGGCCTTGTTTTCAGAATTTACATATCTAAATTGAAAGAAATAGAGAGACTTTTAAAACTGTTGCATCAATAACCGAAAGTTATTGATGCCTTTCTTCAGAAGGAGCATCATGGACTTCATTTATGAGTAAAGGTAACAAGATAATCACGTTTTTTTTAATTCTTTTTTTCCATGCTACAGTTTATATAAAGAATGCTGACATGCCATTTTAAACAAATCACGTTAACTGTTGCCAATCAAATGGTGAATCAGCTACTCTGTAGAGTTAATATGTTTGTAAATCTGACTGTGATGACGTCAGTGCCTCACCGCACGTCACTGATATATATATATATATATATTTATATATATATATATATATATATATATATGTGACGGGTGTCACAACAGTGACTGTCTTCATCTCCACGATGCTGCTGTATTAATGAAGACGAGACGCGTGGATGTGTCTTTTTATTTCTTTTATTTCCTGAATCTCCTCGAGATTGTTCTGAAAACTATGGGCGGGACATAGTGCCACACTGTGCGCCGTTGCGTCACTTCCTTCATAATTTAATAATCTAAGCGCACAACTCCGTTACATACACCCCCCTTAAATTATGCAGAAGTGAGGCAACATACACATGGAAGACAACAGAAAGACCAACAGGCAAAATAGACAAGGTTATCGGGCAAGGATGTACAAAAATGCTGTCTAATTATGTCACTCATCTGACCAACTACGTCAGGTGACTGGAGTAAGGGATCTGTCGCCGGTGTGTCAGGGTCTGTGCGCTCGTCGGAGATGCACTGTACTGGGTCTGGGAAGGAACTCTGTCCCCACTAACATAAGTGGCCTCAGCTCGCACCTGCCCATTCCCCTCTGTACAAACTACATCACCCTGCATAGCACTACATAACTGTGACAGACTGGAGAAAGGGATCTGTTGCTGGTGTATCAGTTGTCTGTGCGCTCGTCGTAGATGCACTGCACTGGGTCTGGGAAGGAACTCTGTCCCCACTAACATAAGTGGCCTCAGCTTGAACCTGCCCATTCCCCTCTGTACAACCTACACCACTCTGGATTGCACCACACAACTGTTACACGGTTGGGAAGCCTCTACCTCTACCAACACACTCATTCAAAGGTGTGCTACTGGTTAAATGTAAGGAGCTCATTCTTAGACTTGACACACGAAAACACGTACATGAAAAAAAAAACACACTAATTGCAAAACAGCAGGTCAGACAATTAACACACTACATGTATTTCCAAAACGGGGGTCGACACACCGTCCACCGAGTGATGGGACTGCACAACGTCTTCATTGTGCAGCATCGCGGTCCCGGTCCGAAGTGGAGAGTCACTTGTGATCCGGGTCACGGCACCAATGTGACGGGTGTCACAACAGTGACTGTCTTCATCTCCACGATGCTGCTGTATTAATGAAGACGAGACGCGTGGATGTGTCTTTTTATTTCTTTTATTTCCTGAATCTCCTCGAGATTGTTCTGAAAACTATGGGCGGGACATAGTGCCACACTGTGCGCCGTTGCGTCACTTCCTTCATAATTTAATAATCTAAGCGCACAACTCCGTTACATATATATATATATATATATATATATATATATATATATATATATATATATATATATATATATATATATATATATATATATATATATAAAACATGCCTGATGTTAAAGACATTTTCCCCAAAAAATCTGCACTAAAAATATATTAATGGACACAGAGCCATCTCTGATTCGGTGTAACTGTGCGACCGATATTAAAATTAATTACAAAGTGACACTGGATGCATTTTAGGCTCGTGACCCCCAATTTGGGAACCCTGTCTGAAGTTCTGAAAGCGGTTACATTTAAATGCAAGAAGAGGTTTTAGCTATGGAACCCGACAAATATGATCCTGCTGAACCAGCATTTGACTGACCGGCTCTTCTGGCACTGGACCTCCTGGCGGCGTAGCTGCAACTGGCCAAGCAGCACATCACAAAGAAAACAAAGCGCAGGAAGAACGAGGTCCGTGTCCAGCTGCGGCTCGCCATCGTTCCGCCGCTCTCAAATACTCATCGTCCACGCAGCCCGAAGCGACACCGCTTCACACGGGACCAATACTATAAGAATACTACAAAAGTTGAGAGGGTTGATGCGGCGTCCCAATGAACGAGAAGAGCTGATGAGATTAGGGTCCGAAAGATCAATTCGGGTTTGTCACGTCACTGCGCGCGCGCGCAAACGAACAGGCGGTAGTTCAATGTGAGTGAGGGCGGGAGGGGACACACCCGTGCGTTATGCGCGAGATCAACGCGCGATGGGTGGGCACACCGGGCGCGCGCGTGTGATGTGTCTTTTTTCTCTATTTCTTGGGTGATTCCTGCGCGTGCGTCCCGGAAAGCAAAACGACAACCCAGGAGCGCACGCAGCAACGTGGAGCCATTTAGAGGCTAAGAGGATAACGAGCGTCTAATCCGCACACCGCAGGCCACGCACGCAGATGGAAGCCACGCAGTCTTGACCCACACGAGCACTACACCACTACAGCCGACAGCCAATGCTCTTTTATCCCCCCAAAAGGCTCCTTCAAGTAACTAAAAGAAATACAAACGTTCGTCCACTTGGGCTGGCTCTTAACCACCACATTAAATAGACACAATTACATAATCCTGCATAGTTATGATTAAATTACTGAAATGTGTTTTTATTTACAGACAGGATGAATGTTATCACAAAACACCAAACGACATAAAGTAAATTTTCAGAATCAGAAAGCCTTTGATAGTCCCAAACTGGGGAAATTTAAATACGTTTTAATTCAAAATATCAACACATAACTAATACAATAAACATATAATGAGGCGAATTGTTCTAAGAATATCCTTTCGTATAATACGAATATTAACCCCCCCCCCCGCAAAAAAAAAAAAAATCTCAACTTCCAGTTGAGGGACGCATAAAAACGGTAAATAGCGCACACTGGTGGGTAAATTTGCTCCTGCAACAAGTAATTCAGATTCATAATATCCATCCATCCATTTTCCATACCGCTATATGTATGTATATATTTTTAATGTCATTGTGATATAGTGTGACTCCTCCCATAGCCATCAAATGCATTTCAAGTCATGAAAACATGCTTTTTAATCCTTTCAGCGACAGTGGTTACCACGGTGCAAAGTTTATCATGTTACCAGGTTATGGGGTGCATGAAAGGGTTAGATGGAAAAAAAATGATGTTTCAGTAGTAAGTGTGAGAGGTAATCCTGAATAACGTCTCACGGCTGCTCATATTGCTCCCTTTCCCAATATACTATAGTAAATGCAGAATTTTTAGATTGAACCCCATCATATTGACTGCCAGGAATCAAGTGTGTTTAAATGGTTCACAATCAGTATCAGAATCAGAATCATCTTTATTGGCCAAGTGCGTAAAACACACAATGGATTTGTCCCCGGTAGAACACGGTGCTCTAGTATCATAAAAAAAGACATGACAACTGAGTACGGAGGAGACTAACAAAGGCAAATCTAATCTAATCTAATCTAATCTAATCTATCCATCCATTTTCCGTAGCGCTTATTCCTCATTAGGGTCGCTGGGGTGCTGGAGCCTATCTCAGCTGTCTTCGGGACACCCTGCATTGGTTGCCAGCCAATCGCAGGGCACACAAAGACGTACAACAGTCATTCTAACACTCACACCTACGGACAATTTGGAGTGGTCAATCTGCCTACCATGCATATTTTTGGGGTGTGGGAGGAAACCGGAGGACCCGGAGAAAACTCACACGGGTCCGGGGAGAACATGCAAACTCCGCACAGGGAGGCCGGACCGGGACGCGAACCGGTGACCTCTGCCCTGTGAAGCCGGTGTGCTAACCAATCGACTACCGGGCCGCAAATTCATAATAATAATACTAATGATACTACTAATAACACTACTACTACTACTACTAATAATAATAATAATAGTAAATTTTATTTCGAAGCGCCTTTGAAGACTCTCAAGGACACTACAGTGATGGGATAATAACAGATTTTTAAACAATTTATTTAACAATATTAACAATAACAATATATTATATTATTATTATAATATTGTCGCCTCAAAAAAGCAAGTAGGAGGGAGGATCCGGGTGTATTTGAAAATTTGTATTAAATAAAGTCAGCAGGAAGAAAAGAACCAAGTCATCAAAACAAAAACGTCCAAAGTAGCAAACAAAACAATGACAAAAACATGAGACGAAACAAACCTGACAGGGTTAAACAAACAATGACCTGGCACTGAATGGTCGTGCCGGGAGTCCTTTTAACTACCACTGATTAAAACGATTAACACCTCTGCAGCTTCAGGCGAGGCCCAACACGAGGCCATGCATTGATCGCAAACCGAAACGTGACAATTATATCCTTGGTTGTTTTCCTACTTCAACAATAACCTACTATCACACCTCTAATTAATTTAGGATGTGAGGTTACTGTTCCCGTACTGATGAGGCTCCATGTGGATGTTTCAAAAAATATATGTATAAATAAATATCACGTGGAACAGAAACGCAATTCATTAGAGCGCTCATCAGATGTCTTCCATAAATCCCATTACATTGGTGCTGAAGATTTTGCATTATGCGAGCCTTGGGGAAACAATACATCTTCCTTGAATGGTTTTAATGGGAGGGTGGTAGGTAAACAAAATCAAAGCTCTTGTACATTCTGGACATAATGTCACTTCTGTAGATTATGTCTGTCTATATTCAGCCAACAGCTGCATGCTGTTAGACTTGATTTAAGGTCAACAAACGTCTTTTAATCAGTCCTCTGGGAAGGAAAGATTTTTTTTCCTCAAATTGAAAATAATGCAAACTGAAGTCCTTTGTTTTAGACCTTAATACAATGTTTGCACATTTGTGACTGCTTTATTTCCTGGATATGATAGTTCTCCATGTTAAGCGCTTTGTTACAGCTTCAGCTGTTGTTAAAGCGCTATAAAAATCATTATTGTATTAATAGGATTGTATTGTATTGTATTGTAAAACATTTAAGTGATGTTTTGAAGTGAAAAACAAATGGACCAGTCAACATAAAAGTCAAAGGTAATGTATTTTTGCCACTCTACTTAGCAGCCCAAAAAGGAAGAGGAGAGGATATTGTCCTCCCATTCGCCAAACAGCCATAACTTGCCTGAAATTCCTTTGTCTCTTTTCATGCTCCAGCCGGCCTTTATGGGGGATCTCTGACCACCGGTTTTATTCTCGACTTCAATTTAGTTCTTCATATCACGACTCTCGACGACTACAGACAAGACACATAAACACATACGAAGCACACAACGGTAAGATGTGGGTACATCGTAAGTGCATACATGTTAAGTCTCACGATATGGTCGGGAGACTCCCGATTTTGACCTCAATACTCACAATAGACAGTTCATTTGTAAGGTGAAACAAATATATAAAATAAAAACCAAAATACATTTGTAAACTAATTGAATGTATAAATAAACAATGAAAGCATTTTTGTGTTTTTTACTTCAAATTTACACTTTTGTAACGGTCACATTATTTTAACACACACCACAGAGTTGCGAGTTCAAAAATCTTCCGATTTATGATTTCTGAAACTTAACAAGTATGTAAGTGAGCATTTTAAGAGTAGAGTAGCTGCTAAATATTGCTGATTTTTTAGTTTTGTTTTTAGCAACACTATTTCATATACAGTGATACCTCAGCTTACGAACTTAATTGGTTCCCAGAAAGCGTGTGTAAGGCAAACAGTGTGTATTCCAAACATTAATTTCCCATAGGAAACCATTATTATGAGAATAATCTGTTCCCAGGTCTCCATAAAAAAATAATTTTCTACTAAATAAGCCTTAAAACTACACAGAATATACCTTATTTTATGTATAATAAATGTGATATTGTATTGTAATTAAAGAAATAAACTGTACTGTATAATAAAGTTGTTTTATTTACCTTTGTGATGGACGTTGATGGCTTGATGGAATGGAGTGGAAGGAGGTGGGAGGGAGGGAGTTAATGTTTGGAAGGGGAGTCACATTCCATTAGCCTATCTTTCAAAGGCTTATGCCCAGGGACGGACTTCTCTTCCTGTGTAATGAAAGTCTGGTAAGGCATCTTTTTCCCAAAAAAATAAGCATTAAACACTTGATGAGGAGCGTAGCCTTCTTCTTTCACCATCTTGAGGAATGATTACTTGTAAGTTTCGTAAGTAAAAAAGTAACCAATAAAGTCCAAACATACATCACCCCCTGACCGCAAATGAAATGCTAGTGTACAAATTATGTTCGCTTGATTTTTTTAGACGACACATCACTTAGTCACTGTTGTATCATACATCAAATATATGTGGAGCTTTGTATTTCTGATGAGGGTGTATCAAATGTCATTGAGGGAGGGCGTTGGGGGGGGCGGCAACGTCAAAGAGCAGCACAAATTATGTCCCACTGATTGGAAGCACATTTTTAACTTGCCCTGTGGAGTCTCCACCCACCCGGGATGTTCCGCTGGCCGTCACCAACACACCCCATCACGCCTCCTGTTCTTCTTCGGTGTGGACTAGAGCTCTGTGGGAATACGTGTTTGATAGACTTACACATTTTTTTTTTGTTTTTGCTTGCAGGAATCATTTTGGAAGCACCTATCTCTGCCGAATGAGCGCAGCTAGTTCCGAGTAGCGCCATGTCCCCCTGCCGGACCCGAGCAGACCATGACGCTATGGAATAGCCTGACCACTTGTTTGATTGTTGTCGGAGTCGTTCACGCCGACCTGGGACCCCCGGGATCTGTGCTCGTCGCAGAGGAGAGACCGCCGCTCCTGTCATTCACCTCTTATCAGGGCGTCAGGGAGAACCAGGAGGACGCGAACGACCAGAAAGACGCTTGTAAGGATGAGGCTGGAAGGCAATAAGTTACTGGGGAGATACTTAGAGTCCAGCAGTTATGCTGATGTAAAAAAAAAAGAATGTAGCAATACTGAGAGAAAGCCTTTTCTCACTCATGCTATGTCAGAAAAAAGGGGGAAATGCTTGGATAGACATTCAGTTGCATGACAAAGGTATTTTAGCCACAATGCTGAGAGACAAGCATTCATATAATGTTGCATGTCTATCATATTTGAAATGGGAATGCCGAGAGCCAAATATTCATATTACCATTATACAAAATGTAGTTGGTAATGTTTAGATAAAAGCAGTCATGTTCAATTGTGAATATTGAGACACATTCACACAACTGCAAGTTTTTCCGTCAGGATGGTGAAACGTGCGTTTGTAAAAAAAATAAATCACAATTTCAATTTATGGTGTAACATGGTACGAAAAATAGTCATCCTTGTGTTCATATTGAGGTAAGGAAAGACATTGATAGACAGCTTTGTTCCAGCTTCAGCTGTGTTTCAAGCCCTATATAAACCAACATGCATGTATTGCACTGTAATTTGGACAGCCGCACTCATTTCAAGCTCATATAACTCCAGACCCATGTAATTTAGCAATGAACTCTTTTTACTAATGAAAGACGAGAGTGTAAGGTTTGTAACACTTTACTGAATGTTTATATCGGCCTACAACTCAATATTCTGAATTCAAGCGACAATGACAAAAACCCTGGCACTGGAGTAGACACATTTTTGCATATTTTTAACTCATTCACTGCAAGACATATTCTTGCAGTGAATGAGTTAAAAATATAAGGTAGGAATTGATTACGCCAATAACCTGTTTTTCCTTTAGACATTATGGAGGAGGCTATCCCAGGCGACTTTGATGAAGTGGCGGATTTGGTAAGGGTGACCGTGAGCAGAATACGAGGATCACCCAGCGAGTCCTCCCTGAGGATCCCAAAGTCTAATCAGAACCGGAGGATCAGGTCCAGACAGGAGAGGATGACGGGGTCGAGCCAGAAAAGGATCCCGAATACAAAAGCACGGAAAGCAGGTGGCGGGCGAGCAAAGGGCTGCTCACTCCAGCAAGTCCACCTCAATGTGACTGATATGGGCCTGGGCTACCATTCGGGTGAAGAGATGATCTTCAGGTACTGCGCAGGAACCTGCAGAAAGTCTGAGACGAACTACGACAAGATCCTGCGCCACCTGAGCCGCCACGGGAAGTTGCCGGCCAAGGACGCTCCCCTGAAGGCCTGTTGCCGCCCGGTGGCATTTGACGACAACTTGTCTTTTCTTGATGATAACCTGGTCTACCATACGCTCCGGAAACACTCGGCCAGAAAATGTGCTTGTGTCTGATCGACTTTTTTTTCATACGACACATGACAATCCACACCTTTTTCATGTCTGAATCAGACACAAAAGAGGATTCTACACTCTCTCAGTGTCTGCAGGATTGGATCTACGGCACGTTCCAATGAAAAAAGTATCTCCAAATTTCTTGGCAGGCTGAGTTGAGTCCAAGGAATATATATGACTTTTTTTAATCCAATGTACATATTAGGAGCTTTCAGTTACACCCCAAACTGGTTGCCACCCAATCACAGGGCACACAAAAACAATCCATCAATCACACTCACAACAATTCACAATCATACCTCGGGGCAATTTAAAGTCCCCGCAATGCATGTTTTTGGAACCTGTGTGGAAACGAAGGTACCCGGAGAAAACCCACATGGCATGGAGAGGAAAATGCAGAAAATCATGAAAAAAACCGACAGTTTTTGAACATCAATGAAAAGGTTTCTTCAGCCGTCATCTGTACTTATTTGAAGGTGTCGGACGTTTCGCTTCTTATCCAAGATGCTTCGTCAGCGAACTAATGTCTTTTGCTGGTAGTTTCGGCCCTATATACAGTAAAGTCTCGTTATATCGATATCGGATATATTGATAGTCCCGGTTATATCGATACTATTTCTATGCACGCACGGAGAAAATTACATGCAAACAGGGTCGGATATATCGATAGTCCCGGTTATATCGATATTTTTTCGGACTCCCTTGAATATCGATATAACAAGACTTTACTGTATATATATATATATATATATATATATATATATATATATATATATATATATATATATATATATATATATATATATCCCTACTGTCCAGAAGTGGCGGTGCCGGACTCTGCTATGATTGGTCCCTGCTCTCAGGTTGGGGGGAGCAGAGGACTACACTTTCTTAGGCAACATTGGCTTAGTTATGCTGATGAGGTGATACCAGAGCAAATGGGGCAATCAGGCCCGTCGTAGACCTCCTATTCAGGCAGGACAATAGAAGTAATCAGGACAGTAGAAGTAATCAGTGTAGCCGCAGGGAGTAGTCCTCTGCTCCCCCCAACCTGAGAGCAGGGACCAATCATAGCAGAGTCCGGCACAGCCACGTCTGGACAGTAGGGAGTTATATAGGGCCAAAACTACCAGTAAGACTTTAGTTCGCTGACGAAGCATCTTGGATAAGAAGCGAAACATCCGACACCTTCAAAGAAGTACAGATGACGGCTGAAGAAACCTTTTCATCGATGGACCGCTCCTGTTTGACTGAGAGCTTACACAGAGGTTTTTGAACCATATACCTATGAAATTGAAGAATTTTTCTTTACAGATGGAAAAGGGAGAGGTTTTGGTGGGGGTCAGGGGGGGTCTTCAAAATCGAGAAAAACAGAAATATAATCACATCAAACTTGTGTATCGTCATGTTTGATTATTTTCTCAAACCAGGAACAAAATAAGATATACAGTATCACTCAAAACCTTTCCCATGCATTTTAACCCACATATTTGTTTTTTTGTTTTTTTTTTTTGGGGGGGGGGGGGGGTTGTCGACAGAAAAAAGAATTTTGGAGATACTTTTGACTGGGGAGCAACCATATACTATAGAATGTATTTATGAAAATAGATGTATTAACTTATTCATATTTATTTGGGATTGTATAAAATGAAAACATGCTCACTAGATGGCAAACGTCTGCTTCCTGACTAAGCACACTTCAGTTATTTACTTCAAAAGGCAGGCAAACGTATCCAAAAATCAACAAACTAACACAAAACATCTCAGATTCGCTAAGCATTCTGGGGAAAAGCACTAGGATACATTGTACGTTACTCAAAGCTTCAGTAACTAAGAAAATTTAATTCCCTCCTCAACTAGCCGTTGTTCGTTGGAGCCAGCACATCTTGTTTTCCATAAACAACAACTTGACAATAAACACTCCCACCTCTTTCAATTCTTTTATGAAGACAAGCTGTGACTTCTTCTCCCCATAACATAATAAAGCTGTTGCTAGGTTTATATATATATACAGTAAAGTCTCGTTATATCGATATCGGATATATCGATAGTCCCGGTTATATCGATACTATTTCTATGCACGCACGGAGAAAATTACATGCAAACAGGGTCGGATATATCGATAGTCCCGGTTATATCGATATTTTTTCCGACTCCCTTGAATATCAATATAACGAGACTTTACTGTATATATATATATATATATATATATATATATATATATATATATATATATATATATATATATATATATATATATATATATACACAAATATGCGGCTGGTGTGAGACAAGAGGATGCACAAAACCGGGATAGATGGAGGACATTGATTCGCTGTGGCGACCTCTGAGGGGAAAAGCCGAAAGGACAAGAAGAGGAGAAGATATATATATATATATATATATATATATATATATATATATATATATATATATATATATATATATATATATATATATATATATATATGACTTTAAGTCATTTTTATTGGTGTTTTGCATTTGAATAAAAACATCATACTGCGTGTTTTGGGTATTTTAGATGCTATAAAACGTTTTTTTCTGATGTCAGTTAAGAAACAAAAAAGTGACATCGGTTGTCCTTTAAAGTGTCCAAAATCTGCAAAAAAATTGAGCTGCGAATTGGGCATTTTCAGAAAGTCCCGCCCCCAGTTCGTGACGTCACGCCAAGACGTCTTGAATTGTTGGAGAATCAAAACAATGGGTTCAGATTGGGAGAATATGCTTTCTTGTGACACATCCAGTTATGAATATGATTCAAATAGTTCTGAAGAGGAAAGCATACATGTTTGCAATCGATTAAATAATTTATTCTGTGCGATTTTGAGGCAACATTGGGGGGAAATGTCTCACCCAAAAAGAGGCAGGAAATGGCCACCGAGCTCCTGTGAGGAATTAATCAGCCCGTTTCCTGGCTGATAAATTCCTTACATGGAGCTTGGTCGTCCTTTTCTGGCTCTTTCTGGTGCAACATGAGGTTTTCAGACCAAACAAACATTGGCGTGATGGAAGGACAGCTACAATGTGTCCTTTTTTTTCGGTCAGGGGCGTTCCTTCAGTGACGTTACGTACGGACTCGTCACCAACTCAAAAACAAGACTTCCGAAATATTCAGCGCGAGTCTTAAAACGTAAAATATAGCTATATGCGGTGGAATCTTATTAAAATACGCTCAGTAGAAGTCATTTGAAGCCATTTTACAAATTATGGACACAAAGAGCAAATGATATCATTTGCTCTTTGTTGATATTAAATGGGTGAAAACAAAAACTATTCAAACTAAAATCAGATTTATTTTCAGACCATCTAATTTTCACCTTGTATGAAGACTGTAAGAGCAGAATGAGCTAGTTTACAACTCAGTGTGTAAAATGAGGAGGCAAGATGAGAGAGGATCATGTCATTCGCAACATGACTCTCTTGTGCTTTTGTTCAGGGCGTCAAATGAGCTTGTAATGAACGATCATGTTTCCGGCCGTGGATCGCCTGGCCAACAGGTGCCGAATACAGATGTTTTTAATGACATAAAGTACTGTATGTGGCGAACATTAGCATCACTTTGGATTCAAACAACTTAACTGTTTTCCCCTTTACATTTTGCACGGTGTATTTGAACGCCCCCAAATAAAAAATAGCAATGAAGTGAGTGAGTTACAGTCGTGATCATGAAATGCAATCGTAACACCACCATTAGATGGCATCATTAAATATTGAGATGGAACCATAGAATAGGTTGCCCGAGGTGTCGGTCTGACACCTGTGTGGCATCATTTGCATGCATTTATTTATTTATTATGCATCGCTGTCATACAAGTACAGTAAAGTCTCGTTATATCGATATATCGATAGTCCCGGTTATATCGATATTTTTTCGGACTCCCTTGAATATCGATATAACGAGACTTTACTGTATAAACATAAGTCAAACCAAAACAATCAAACTAGACTACTAAAACGAGGTATTGCTGTAATTCAATGTACACGTGTAATTTTCCCAGTTGTTGGAATCTTACAAAAACATATATTTTATCAAAATGATATATTTCAAAGAAGAGTATTTTTTTGGTTTGCTCAGGACAAGAGTCAGAGGCAAAGACAACAAATAAAAAAAGATCGCATTCGCTCAAAGAATATTCAATTTACTGAAAAAAGAATACATTAAAATAATTTCTTGAAGAATAAAATATTTTCAGAAAGTCCAAAACATGAAATACTACTGTTATTTTCTCTCAAGAAATGAGTCAGTGGATTAAAAACAAACAAGCTAACTAACTAACAAATCTTTTTCTTTCAGCTTTTCCCTTCAGGGGTCGCCACGGCGAATCAGTGTCCTCCATCCTCATAGGTTTGATTCGCATGTTTGTTTTGGCCAAGCTAACCAACAAATTCATACATAAATAAATGGCTGAATAAATACTGTATATATTTAAATCAAGTTATGGCAATGGAGTCTTTTGAATTATGTGTGATATTGTAATGAGATGGACCCGTTTGATGGTTATTACTTACACCTTTTACTTTTTACCAACACTGGTACTGTCACGTTTCGGTTTGCGACCAATGGGTGGCACTGTTGGGCCCCGCCTGCAGCTGCACAGGTGTTGGTCATTTTAATCAATGGCAGTTAAAATGGCTCGCGGCACGACAATTCAGTGCCGGGTCACTGTTTGTTTCACTCATGGTTTTGTTTACTACTTTGGACCTTTTTTCTGATAACCTTTTCGTTTGAGATTTTTGTTCTGCCAGCTTTATTTAATACAATTTGTCAAATACGCCCTGATCCTCCCCATGCCTGCATTTTTGGGGTCCACTGCCACCTTGCAAATTGTGACAGGTACAAAAGATAGCTTCCAGAGAAGAATTCCCTATTTTTCCCCAAAATATTCTCAGCTGAACTCCAACTCATATCACTTTTGTGCCAAGTGAACCGTGGCTCCAACGGTGTCTTATTCTTATGTGTCAGCAGGGTGGCTGTGTGGGAAAACCCGAGTTCGTACTTTGGAAGTATTACAAATGTGTTGATGCACGCAGCAGACGCTATCCGCGCATCATCGCTACTGCCGTGGTGCATTCCTCTCATGGTTTCCACATGTGGCAGCTCAGGCACAGAGTGGAACTGCTCTAATCTTCTCTGTAAACACTGCACTGCTCCCTGTGTGTGTGCACCCCAAGAGGCAAAGCAGACCTCCAACTCCCTTTTCGTGCCCCCTCTCTCTGCAGGGGTAAAGGTTGGATATGATTTTCCGAGGTGTTCATCACGCACAATCCAAATATTAGTTGAAGGACAACCGACGTCTCCGGACAAGTTGTGTCCATAATTTGTAAAATGGCTTCAAATGACTTCTACTGAGCAATAGTATTCTAAAAAGATTCCACGGCATATCGCTATATTTTATGTTTTAAGACTCGCGCTGAATTTTCCGGAAGTCTTGTTTTTGAGTTGGTGACGCGTCCGTACGTGACGTCACTGAAGGAACACCCCTGACCGAAAAAAAAAAACCACACATTGTAGCAGTCCTTCCATCACGTCAATGTATTTTGCTGTATTGTTTGGTCTGAAAACCTTGTGTTGCACCCAAAAGCCGCCAGAAGAGGGTGTCCAAGCTCCATATAAGGCATTTATCAGCCTGTGGAAACGGATGTGGCCACAGGAGGTCGCCATTTTGTGCCTCTTTTCTGGTGATCCGTTTCTCCCCAATGTTGCCTCAAAATGGCATGGAATAAATTCTTTAATCGATTGCAAACATGTATGCTTTCATCTTCAGAACTATTTGAATCAAATTCATACACACATTGTAGCTGTCCTTCCATCACGCCAATGCTTGTTAGGTCTGAAAACCTCATGTTGCACCAGAAAGAGCCAGAAAAGGATGACCAAGCTCCATGTAAGGAATTTATCAGCCAGGAAACGGGCTGATTAATTCCTCACAGGAGCTCGGTGGCCATTTCCTGCCTCTTTTTGGGTGAGACATTTCCCCCCAATGTTGCCTCAAAATCGCACAGAATAAATTATTTAATCGATTGCAAACATGTATGCTTTCCTCTTCAGAACTATTTGAATCATATTCATAACTGGATGTGTCACAAGAAAGCATATTCTCCGAATCTGAAGCCATTGTTTTGATTCTCCAGAAATGCAAGACGTCTTGGCGTGACGTCACGAACTGGGGGCGAGGCTTTCTGAAAATGCCCAATTCGCAGCTCAATTTCTTTGCAGATTCTGAACACTGTAAGTCATTTTTATTGGTGTTTTGCATTTGAATAAAAATATCATACTGCGTGTTTTGGGTATTTTAGATGCTATAAAACGTTTTTCTGATGTCAGTTAAGAAACAAAAAGTGACGTTGGTTGTCGTTTAAGATAAGGTGATATTTTACGTACCTTTTGATTGAGAATCCATAATCCTGAAATTCTTTTGGTACAATAAGAGGATCTCAGTGGCCCTATTGTTGGGCACTCTATATTGCATGTTGCAATAGGAAACTACTCAGTGAACTTTATTCCTCAGGATCTTCAAATGAAAAGCAGATTTTATGCTTTCTTGACGCGCAGCAAGTCGTGTAGAAGCAATACAGCTACAGATCATCACACTACCATGTTTAACTTTTGGTGTGATTGTCATTATTTGAAATGTTGCAGTACATTTATGACAGAGAGACACCTTCCAGATAGTTTGACAGTTTTGGGAATTGTGCAAAAAAATAATCTGGAAAATAAGCCTCTATGTTCTTTTTGGTTACCAATAAATTTTCACCTTGGAACTTAATGAATGCCATTTTTGCCCACTCTCTGCCTTGTCATTGAGTCATCAACACTGACCCTATGAAGAGAAGGACGTCTGCAGTTTTTTAGACATTGTCTTGAGTTTCTTTGTGACCTCCTGGATAAATCGCTCTTGGACTTGGAATAATTTTTGTCAGATGGCTACTCCTGGAAAGGTTTGTCACTTTCCATGCTTTCGCAATTAGTAGATAATGGCTAAAATCTTTGTAATGGTAATGGTTTCCAGACGAATAGCTGTCACATTCTTGATTTGTCATCTGTTGGTGGATTTCTTTGTAACGTGGCTGTCACAATGCCCGGAAGGTTACTTGCTCTTTTCCTTACTGCTTTATTTCCTGTATATGATAGCTGTTCATTTTAAGCACTTTGCTACAGCATCAGCTGTTGTTAAAGTTCTATATAAATCAATATCTATTGTATTGTATTGTATGGTATTGTATTGTATTGTATTGTATTGTATTGTGACGGACAGAATCGGACTCTAAATCTAGACTGATAAATGTTAAAATAAATATATATATATGATATATATAATATATATATATATATATCATATCATATATATATATATGATATATGTAATATATATATATATATATATAATATATATATATATTACATTAAAAAAAAAACATGGGGCCAGAAGCTGATAAAGGACAAAAAAATGATGCTGGAACGCCCAATCAGGGTAAAAACAATCAAAAGCGCTTGTAAAAGGCAATAATAAGATAAAAGGAAATAGCTTGTCACTACTAAATAGTTTGATGTTTCTCTTTATTTGTAAGTAGGGTTCATTGTCAGATCTCCCAGGCAAGTGACACGCAGATGTGATGTGCTTCAGAGCTTGATCGTGTCGAGGAGTCGAGCAGGGTGTTTCGTCGTGCTGTGATGTCGGTCCGACGCCCGGCGTGAGCAACGGTTCGAAAACAGCATTTGAATAATGTATCGAGCACGGCATTTATTCATTCGGCAGCTAATGAGCGTCGAGTCGTCCTTTGATGATGACGGCAGAAGACAGGTGCACAGTTCGAAGCATACGTCCACATCTGCCACCTGGTGGACACTTAATGTAACCACGACAGTGACATTTTTTTCCCAGCATTTTGAGATCTTTTTGGTCAACAATTTTTACGTCGGTTGTCTTTTCACACTACATTGTATGTGGAGTTGTTTTATTTCGGGACAGCATGGTGTCCAACTGGTTAGCGCATCTGCTTCACAGTGCAGAGGTGCAGGGTTCGATGCCGGCTCTGGCATTTGTGTGTGGAGTTTGGATGTTCTCTCCGTGCCTGTGTGGATTTTTGTCGGGTACTTCGGTTACCCCCCACATTGCCAAAACGTGCAATCTAGATTACTTAATGCCAGTAACGGGCCATGAATTTCATCGCTAGGCCTTCAGTCGTCCTGTCTGAATCAATCCAGACTGAAAAAAGAGTGGTGTGATTTCCCATAAATCCATTAGAGGGTGCCATTAGCCAGGAAATAACTGACCAACCTTTCTTAATGATTTTTTTTCTTGAAAATGGCTTTAATAGTGAAACTCCAACCAAATCTATTTATTCTCCTTCAGCCATTGTGAGTTGACAAAACTGCTATTAAATCAACACAATATATTTGCTTATGCACCTCGCTACCGATACGTTGTGCTAGCTTTGGCCAGTATGCTCTAGTCACGATCCACTTGTGAAGAGAGCAGTTTTCGCCAACTGTGATTGGCTAGTCACCAGCCAATCATAGTTTGCGAAAACACTGGCCAGCACCTTCAAGAAGGCACACTTCTAGGGTTGCCAGGTAGATTTCAGACCCTGATAACAAATGTTGGCTGAAATGTGATTAGTTAAATGCCTAAATATGAAAACACACAACTGGAAGCAATACAACAGGGGAAACGTAATTAAAGGAAGCTGAAAGACAATTTGGAATTATTTAATAAGAATTCATCGACAACATATAATAAACATCAGTCCGTGATTCTGATATTTTTAGGCCAGCAGAGAAGGCTTTGCGGGCCTTGATGGTCCACCACTGCTTAAAACACTCTAAATAGTCCCTTGGTGTGATTATGAGTGTGAATGGTTGTTTGTCTGTGTGCAGCCTGCGGTTGGCTGGCAACCCATTTAGGGTGTACCCCGCGTTCGGCCCAAAGACAGCTAGGATGGGCCCCTGCACGGCCCCCGAGCCGCATAAATGGATTGGCGAATGGATGCGAAAGATGGATGAATTTCTCCTTATGAATTCCTCTGTGCCTTATTTCTTTTACGCGTGGCATATCAAAAACAATTTGTGATTTTGAAAATTCAAGTGAAAAATAATGACAGGATTACTACTGAAAGATAATTTCCCTATTTAAAATGCCACATTGGTTTGCAATTAAAGTAAAGATAAAGGCAGATGTTTGACATCTGTCTACCAACATGCAGGAAATGTTTTATTAGAACACTTAAAAGCAAAAATGTTCGCATATTCTGCGGTCTCCAAACACGCATACAAATCCATACAAAAGGATGTTCATAGAGGAGAGTACGTAATCATGAGAACATGCCATAAGGAGAACATATCGCTGTTCCGCGGGTTCATAAATCTAGTGATTGTCTGCAAATGCTCGAGGCAACAAGTCCTCGGACGACATCACCCAAGCATTTTCTCATCTTCATCTGTGGGGGAAAAAAAGAGAAAATGGTCTCAAGTGGGCGGCCAACAGACGGTTTTAATGGAATGGGAAGAGGACCGAGACCCATCATAAACTATCTAGAATAATGCACTACATCAAAAAATACACAGGAAGATACACATGTGCACATACACTAACCCTTTTCATTTTACACTCTCCTATAAATGTTAACTCTTGTACATATTCATGTCGTCATCGATTTCACACACTTGTAATAATAATATGAATAATAATAATACAACAATACATTTTATTTATAAGCGTCTTTCAAAACTCTCATGGACACTTTCAGTCACAGTATAAGATGTTTTTTTTCCAGCGCGTGAGCAGCGGCATATAGCTAGACGCGCCAGCGTTCACTCAACCCGGAAGTGGAGGTGTACACCACTAACGCATATATCAAATATGTCATTGGCACAATAACATTCAAATAATGTAAAACTACTCACCATTTGATTACAATGCTCTGATCTTACCTTGAAATCGATGTCATTTTTCGTTCATTTCTAAACGCTAGCTTGCAAGCTGTCTCCTAGCTTTAGTTATCCGAAATGGAGGATTACTAGGTCAAACGCCCCATTTGTCATCAAGGTCTGATTTTCTCCCAGGCAACAGCATGCTGCTTCGAGCGTCCAGTAAAGAAGCAACGTCATGATGTTGAAAAAGCTTATTATGTTGCTGATGATGTTGCAGTACCATTCATATAATTTTATATGATTTATAATTAACGAAGAGTATTGAAAAAAGAAATCCATCTTTTTGTTCCAAAATACGACATTGGCTCAAATTGACAGTGCATAATACAGACAAGAATCAGAAAATAATGTTGAGCATTGCTTTCCAAAGTAAAAGCAGGTGTTTGCAAATGTGTTGAATTAACATTTTTAAAAAATGGGGATAAACACAAAAAACTAAAAAAATCTGAGCATATTTATCATCAACATGTTTTCAGGGGTTTCCAACTCCTGCAGGTGTTGAGAAAGTGCTTTACAGTGTAAATATACGTGAGTTGGATTGGGAAAAGCATTTATAAAATTAGGGTTCTGTTTAATTTCTCTGAAAAAAAATCAATAATCCCTCCAGGGACAGCGGTGACAACAAGGGACACCTGATCAGGTTATAGAAATAATTTGAAAATGAATCAATAAATACCCCTGACAGCGTCACTCAAATAGGAGCATTCAAATTTAACTCATTCACTGCCATTCCCGAATTGATTCAGGAATTAAAAAGCAAGACATAGAGCACCATTCCCATGTTTTTGGGATTTTGTTTTTACTTGTGGGGGTGGGGGGTGCCGATGAAGCCTGGTCCGACCATTGGCAATGTTTTCCCTCCCTTTTGTACAGCCGCCCCCATTTCAAGCACAGATAACTACAGACCCATCTAACTTCGGAATTAACTCATTTTTTTTTCTGATGAAAGAAGAGAATCTCATTAGATAGTAAAGGTGTACCCAATGAGGTGGCCTATGAACTCTCCAAATTAATGAAAATAAAAAACGTACAATAGCTGAAATTGTCAAACAAAGAAAAGACAAAATTTTGGGAGATTGTAAAAATATGTCCGGTTCTATTTTTGAGCTGCCAGTTCCCTGACAGGCATCTGTTCCACTTCCTGCACGGTGAAGCCAGGCTGAAATAGATCCCAGCGCCAAGACATTGAATGACTCACACAGCAAAAACAAGGAGCAACCGATTGAAACATCACACACTGGCAACCTCGCCGTGACCTTTCTTCATCTACAACCACCTTTAGATGACTTCTCGCAGGACCCTCGTGACCCCCCCACCCCCAGCCAGGCGGCGACGGCGCGGATGGAAACATGATATATAGCAGGATTGTTGGTCTTACAGCCCGTAAGACCAACAATCCTTGAGGAAACACACAAACGCACACGTACACATATGTACGAGTGAAATTGTTGTTCTTTAGTACACTGTAAAACACACGCTGGGAGTACGCAAAATTTCAAGGCTATAATCTTCAACATTTTTTTAAAATGAGCAATCCAACAATACATTAGAAGTGTTTCTCATATTTCATATTTTCAATTTCTCTACTGTGAGACTAATAAAGGCATATCCAATCCAATCCAATCCAATATAAAAATAGTAATTCCCGCATTTTCAACAAAGAAATACAGAGCTTACAAAACTAGTTGCTGCTTGTACCGACCTTTCCCACCTTACGAACAGATACGTTCCGAGCGGTCGTTCGTAAGGTGAATTTGGTCGTAAATTGCTCCAGTGCTATATTTTGTATAGAATGTATGTTTAAGTCAAACACACAACCGGGAAGTATAAAACACAGACGCTCTAACAGTCAGAAAATAAATTCACACCTACTGTAGTACGACGGTACATATCCTTGAGTCTTCAGTAAGCCGTTATAGAAGCTGCTGGCACATAATTACCGAATTACGAGCCACCATCACTTTTTGATGCATCGCGTCCTCATGGAGCGCCAACTGGTAAAATGGATTTCCTTCCCGCCCACATACTTTATGCAACCAATTGCAATCGAGCTTGACGGATCGGGGCTTGAACTCGTTGGCGACACTTCAGCATAGTCGTGCGCTGATTGGCCAGCCTTGGTATCCGTCGCGTAAACTTCCAGCCCTTGAAACAACCAACGTGTCTGTTCGTGAAGCACGGTACGCAGCCAATTGCAAGCGAGCTCGACCGGAAAAAGGCGCGCAATACAAAATCTTCGTTCGTTCGTGTGTACCGTTTTTCGTAACTCGATTGTTTGTAAACTGGAGAGCATCTGTATTGTCCTCCTTATTTTGTCCGCTCGTATTGTCTTATGTTACAGAAGTCAAAACAAATTAGCAAATTGTTTTGGAACACACAATTCGCTTTGCTTTGTTGTACTATATTGTTGACATTATTATCAATACATCATATTTTCACATTCACATTCCAAATTAAATTACGATTTTTAATCCCAAGGGACGTGTTTGGACAAGTTTGCTTGGCTTTGCATCTATCGACATAAGTGATACCATATGCAGGAAAGTGAAGACTTTCTCACATAGATTTGCACATCATTGACCTTCATGGCACACTTTCACCCTTTTCAACTCCACACAAGAAACACGAAAATAGTTTATTAACATTTAAGATATATAATATTGTATAATATTGCAACGTCTAACTGAGGCTTGAATGAACGATTCATAAACCGCCCAGGTGTGAACGTTTATAGGAATTTTGTGTGGGCATTGTAAGGACACGCCTGTCAATATGAAACCCTGATGAACTGCTTCAGTATTTATTGTGTTATTTTCAGACTATTTCTACATTGACTGAATTTCACTATAGTTTTATTGTGTTCTGTGTGCAGCTGTGCAATGTAGTACTCAGGAGAGACAGTAAAGAAAGTTGAATTATTTTATTTTAAAAAAAAACAGTCACATGTTGACTACATCTAATCTTCAATATATTGAAAGTGAAACAAGCGCACACACGCACACACATATCGACACACACACATTCCTGTTTCAATTGTTTTGTGAGGTCTAGATAACTCCAGATAAGGAGTGAGGACCACAGTTGCTGATAAGTTTAGAGAAGAAATACTGTTACATTTCAACACTAAATGTCAGCCCATTTTCCACATTAACTTCTTTAAAAACAAAGAAATAAAAAGTAGATTTGAAACTGAAATAACAGCAGGAGTGAGGTTTCATAATGGGTACATCAAAGTCCTCACCCCTGCAGTGAATTGAGTTAAAATATCGTTTTACTTTTGTGGTATGAACTTTTTCTTGTCATCAACCACATAAACACACACACGCGCACACACACACACACACACACACACACACACACACACACACACACACACACACACACACACAAACACATACAGTGAGTAAAAACTGTGTATATCCAAGTGAAATGAAAATTCACAAAAAAAATCATTTTGTGTGAATTTGTGAGGACCTCTCTGAAACTTTAACAGATGCATATATAGACCCGATAGAAGCCTTTAGAATGAAAAAAACTTGTGAGGACCGGCCAAAAGGTCTTCACTTGTCAAAAATGTCCTCACTACGTATGGTATAATCTCGCAAGACTAGTAATACAAATATACACACACACATACACATCAACACACACACATGCGCACACGCACACACCAACACAACAGTTTGTTTTTTTTACATCTGGCTCGATCTCCCACACTGAGAAAACACAAACCACTTAACTCATTCATTGCCAGACATGTGCAATAATAATAATAATAATAATAATACATTTCATTTATACAAATGTGTCCAGGCCAGTACCAGGGTTTTTGTTATTGTCACTCGAATTCCAGGACCCACAGAATATTGAGTTTTAGGACTACATAAACATTCAATACAGCGTAAGAAATCTTACTCTCTTCTTTCATTAGAAAAATAACAGTTAATTCCTAAATTATATGGGTGTGGAGTTACATGATCTTGACATGAGGGCGGCGGTCCAAAATACAATGCAATACATACATATTGGTTTATATCGCGCTTTAACAACAGCTGAAGCTGGAACAAAGGGCTAACATGGAAAAAAGAGAAATGCTGCCCCCTTGTGGAAAGGAAAAAAACATTGCGAGAGCCCATGGCCAGCGCTTTATTGGCACCCAAACAAGAAAAAACAAAACCCAGACAAATTCGGGAATGGTGCTCTACGTCGTATTTTCAATTCCTGAATACATTTGTGAATGGCAGTGAATGAGTTAATAAGTACATAACAATATATAATAATTTGTCTGCTCTCCAAAAACTGCAAACATCGTAACGCAGGCAGCCGCTGTGACATCATCATGGAAACAATAGCCACACAGAAATAAAAAGTGTAACCTTTAAAAACGTCAACCCAAACTAATTGAAAGCTTCTAATGTTAGGTATACTTGCACTTCCTAATGGCACAAAATTGCAACTGTTGACGTCTTAACAAAAACAGCTTTTAAACATATTTGTTGTCAAGGAGCGTGGCATAAATACAAAACATTTTGCATCGCAATAAAAAGACATAAATATTTATTAGACTGCATGTTGTTACGAATGTAAAATATTTTCATTTCATTTTGGTTTTCAAGAATCTTCAGAACACAAATGTTAGTTCCTGATAAGGAACATATCATGAGACATTTATGGCTAAAAGGACTTTTTTTTATCGTTTCATCAATTTTCTGAAACATTTTCAGATTGTTTTTTAGTTTTATTTTTTTTCTTCTTTTAAGATCTAAAATACTTTGACATAAAATTAATTGGTATTCAAAATGATTTGAAAATTGGTATTATTAAGTCCTTGTGAACTACAAAACCACGTGTCAAAGTCAACGCCGGGGGGGGGGGGGGGGGGGGGGGGGGCAAATCACATCATTTTATTCAGCCCGCGAAAGCAAATCAAGATGATGCTTGCTAAAGTCTGAACCAAAATTTTCAAATTGTCATATGTCAATCACAATAAGACATTATTCTTGACTTCAGATTTGAAAACTGGTCATTCATTAATTTATTGTGTGTTCTGTATGTAAAATGTGGAGTAGATGAAACATTCTAATGGCTTCCTCAAATTCATAAGAGCCCTCGAGAGGAACCCGGAACTACAATGTGGCCCGTGGCATAAAATGACTGACACCTCTGTAGTAAACGGATGTTGTTTCACAAAACAAGGGAGACTCCTGCTGGCCGCTGCGCTGCGGTTCAGTCACATACTTGCTGGATGTGAACCAAAGAAGTTGAGAATCGTCTTTCTTAGGTGTGCTTGTGTTTTTAATGAGACCGCCATTGTGTTGCGGGTTTGAATGCAGTGAAAAGTTTAATCTTAGCATGTGATTAGTATCACCACGAGGATAGAAACTATAAGTGGATGAAATGGCAATGCCATTGAAAAAGGATGACAAAATTGCTGTTTTTTTGGGTCATCTGCAGACTGCATTACATGCTATCAGTGGCACAAAGCGCCACCTGGTTTAACCAAAGTGCAGTTTTGACTGCACCCCAAAAAAATAATAATACTCAATAGGGTTGAGATGAGATATGTAATGCGAATATCACATAAGCCTTTCCGATGGCCCCCCCCCCTTTTTTTGGTTGCTGCCTTCAGTTTAGTCTCATGGCAAAAAAACAAAACAAAACACCAGTGAGTTGAGATTGAATGACATTTATTTCAGGGCTACTCTTTTTTAGGCGTTCAAATGTACATCATGGGAAAACGTGTTTGGGTTTGAGCAACTCTGAGGGCTAAGTTTTTATTTCAAATAAATTTTTATTAAACACATGTTAACAGAACACAAGAAAGTATTAGTTTAAACAAACAATAATAAAAATGATGAATATGTTTAATCTTCAAGGGATTTTTGCACCTTCAACTTGAAGTCCTCTACCATCTTCTTAAGCTCCTGCACGGCCTTCTCATCGTCCTCCAAGGCCTTCGAGCAGCAGTGCTGCCTGTGGCTGAGAAGGTCCTTCAGACAATTCTGTGGCACAGCAGCAATGTGAACCAGAACTTATGACTATTGCCTCCACTTCCATGCGCGCTGAAAGGAGAAATGTCGACAAGAGTACGAGAGTTACCTCTGTGGATGACAAGTGATCTGTTGCTGTGGTGAATACACTCGTGAGGTTGTTGCATATCGTTCGTCTTTCTTCTGTGGTTTCCAGCAGAACCAGATGGTACCTCAATGACACAAATGGTAACATTTTAAGGGGGACATTCCTGAAAATTGACTTTTTAATGTTTGGTATACAAACATACAACTTGGGTCTCTTCTATTACCCCCCCCCCCCCACCCTAACTACCATGAGGTGGCGCACATATCCAGGGGTTCCCTTTAACATACATTACCTCTCTTATGCTGTTCAAAAATGAGGAGTGATTAATTGCCACGGCTTTTGCAGTTGGCCCCCTTGTGTCTTAAAGGGGGCCACATTCTAAAGTTAATAGGCCCGATTTAACTACATTGCCCAAGTATACAAAACTAAACCAAAATACATTCATTGGAGCATATTTCTAAATTGAAAATGAAAAAACAACATATTTGAGTAAAATCTATGTTTCCTAATATTTCAACAATTTTAATTCAACTCAAAGAATGTATTCATATATAAAATAAACACTTCCAATTTTCTTTAGGGACTACACAATCAATCCTGTGCTATTTTGATATTCTACGGTATTACAGAAAAGACAAAGAAAACACACTTAGCACAATGTTTAAGTGTCTCCTTAAATGTCTTTGCTTTCAAGATTTCCAATGTGCTGCAACAGCTCTGAAATCATTCCCATTATCTGCTAATTGTCACGACCCTCTGCAGACATTGGATTGTTTCTTAAAAAACAAGAATATGCTTGTTTGCTGCCCGTTTTTAATGTCTTTTACAGTTTTACTCCTGTTTTTCTCCATATTGCAACCATCCCCCATGTTCGGTGTAAATGATGCATTGCACCATGGCTAAATGAACGCCGATGGGGGCGTGGCTTCTCTGGCGGGAAACTTGCCCAAAGCGCTGCTCTTTGCCGACAGAGTCAAGAGAGACTGAAGGCTGGCCCCCTTTTCGCCACCCATGGAAGTGAAAATGGAGGAGCTATCCTCCATGGAGATGGAAAAGGAGGAAGGTTGCTATGACAACACGGAAGCCACCTCCAGTGACGACGGTGAGGTCAACAACAAAGGCGCCATCCGCAATGACGCTATCTATCCAGCTAGCTAGCTATCTATTAGCTAGCTGGTTAGCTGGCTGGTTAGCTAGCTAGCTGGCTATCTGTTAGCAGTCTAATAGCTAGCTTTTTATTTATTTGAGTTATTCCAGGTTGAGTGAACGCTGGCGCATGTGGCTGCCGCTGCTCACCCACAGAAAAACTGATCCAGTGACTGTAAAGTGACCTTGAGAGTTCTGAAAGGCGCTTAGAAATGAAATGGATTATTATTATTATTCAATTATCTCTTTCTGCAGTTTCTGGCAGATCACAGAAAAGCCAGAGATATCCTCGACCACGACTTTGGAATGCACTGAAAAAAATGCACGGTGATTTTGGCTCGATATCGGTAAGGCAAGATGGCAGACGACGAAAGCTAATACCTCTGATGGAAAACAAACACTTTTCGCTGTTTAATTACATTTGTTTCTTGAGCTATTTTAACAGAAGTATGTCAAATGTGGCGCAGATCATGTAGCAATATGCGCCAATCGTAATACAAGTGCGCCGGTGCTGGCGCAGTGGAATTACAAAGTAGCTCCAGGTGTTGTCAAAATGCGTAAATGGCGCAAGGGCGCGGCCCAGATGCATCCCTACAATGGATGTCACTCGTGTACCCAATTAAGTGTCCAACCCGCGAGCTACTCACTGTTGCTTCAGTGCCTTATTCTCCTGCATGGCTTCCTCATAACCCCAGTTGATCTTCTCCTCAAGAAGATTGTGATTGCTCTCCACCATTTCCACCTCTCTTGCCCACTCTTTGTCCTCTCTCTCCACCTCCTACACACACAGAAGGAGGGCACCGAATAGATGAGATGGGTAAGTGGCGTTTCTGTCAGTTCCGGATGGCAAATGTAATTTATACCTTCCGGCTGGCATCCCAGCGATCATCCACCTTGCGGATCTGCTCTCTCAGCTGCTTCAGGTCGTTTTCCTTGTCGAAGATGTTGGAGTTGACCTAGGGGAGGAACGGCGTAGTTTGTCATTCAAATCTGTTCCAGCTCAACCCCGCAACCACCTTTCCATCCATAAATTGTAATTTTTTGGTCACACCATATCGCTGTCCACCTCCGTTACAAACAAAGGAGTTTTATTCAACATACATCTTTAATTTGATTAATTTCCTCTGCTGCTATTACAGTTAATGTGTACCAATTATGACGCCTTCACGTGAGCACGCACAATGTCTTTTTCACCAACCAGGTCCGTTTCTTAACTCATTCACTGCCAGACGATGTGCAAAAATGTGTCCACTCCAGTGCCAGGGTTTTGGTCATTGTCACTCAAATTCCAAGACCCACAGAATATTGAGTTTTAGGATTACAGAAACATTCAATACAGCATAGGTAACTCTTGTGTCATCAGAAAAAAAGAGTTAATTCCTAAATTATGTGGGTCTGGAGTTATATGAGCTTGAAATGAGGGCAGCTGTCCAAAATCCAATGCAATACATACATATTGGTTTATACTACATAGCGCTTTAACAACAGCTGAAGATGCAACAAAGTGCTAACATGGAAAAAAAGGAAACACTGCCTCCCTGTGGAAGGGAAAAACATTGCCAGAGGTCTGACCAGCGCATTATCGACAGCCCCCGCGAGGAAAAAAACAAAACCAGTACACAATTTTCATCACCTGTTCACAAGAGTCCTCCAGGCTGAACTTGCTGTTGGCCAGTCGACAGCGATCCTCCTCCACGTCGTTGGTCAGCTTTCTCAAATGAGTCTATCACGCGACATAAAAAGCAGTTGATAGCAAAAGGAATCGAGACAAGAATATCACATGAGGAGATTTCCACCGAGTACCTGCGTCTGTGAGTTGAGATGAATGTTGGAAGGTCCAGATTCAAAGGGCCTGAGTTCAAAGTCATGGCCGCAGGCATTCTCCGCAGATATCGGTATCAGCTTTAGTTTGCGAGCCAGTTTGTGGTACTCGCCAAGCTTCAGCTCAGCCTGGATTGTTTATTGGAAAGGACAGCCACAATAAAAGCGATATAATTCCATCAGACATCTACTTGTAAAGCATCCTACCTCCCTTTGAGTCTTTGAAATGAGATCATTTCGGCGACAATTAAAGTTTGTCATCTTTGGGTGGAAATACCTTCTCTTTGACTTTGGCCAGCGCAATCTCTTCGCCCCACTTGCACTGCTGGGCATGTTCCCGAGACTGGGTGTGACTGTTGATGGCTTGCTGAAGCTCCCGCTGCTCCTGTTTGATCCGTTGTACGTCGGAGGGCTTGTACTTTTGGTTCCGCAGGACATTTTGCAGCTCGCTTTGCTCGAGTTTCAGAGACTCTTGAGTGCTGGCTGCAGACAAGAAAACAAAATGAGAAGAGTTCAATAAAATGTTCATTTATTCAAATGGGTAAAAGCACTTCGATGCATAGAGTGGAAGCTCTTTTCAATGTACAGCGTTTATGTTTCCGTCCGTATAATGTTCGCATTTCAAAGTCACAATTTCATGTGATTCATTTTCCATTTGACAATTTTGCTGACAATAACTTTGCTTTTGAACAAAATGTACAGTGCTGATTTTTTTTACATTTAAAACATTGGCGTCCGAATAAATGTTGCATCTTTGGTTTTATTTAATAAAAAATGTGTATTGTCATGCAATAATTGGAATTAAAATTTTGACTCAGCATGATTCCGTCTTGATATTAGTTTTACTCCCTGGTGCTTTCTACTGACTTTGTGACTGTATATGATACCTGTTCATGTTAAGCGCTTTGTTGTAGTTTCAGCTGTTAAGGCATTATATAAATCAATATTTATTGTATCTTTGGGACTGCTTTATTTCCTGTATATGATAACTCATTCACTGCCAGTCATGCAAAAATGTGTCATTCCGGTGCCAATGTTTTTGTCATTTTCACACAATTCCAGGACCCACAGAATATTGAGTTTTAGGACTACATAAACATTCAATGCAGCATAAGAAACCGAGACTCTTCTTTCATCAGAAAAAAAGAGTTCATTCCGTAATTATATGGGTTTGGAATTATTTTAGCTCGAAACGGGGGGAGCGGTACAAAAGGCTTATTGCTGCCCCTTGTGGGAGTGGAAAACATTGCACGACGTCTGACCAGCGCTTTATCAGCACCCCCCGCAAGAAAAGCCAAAACCCGAACAAATTCGGGAATGCCGCTCCACGTCATGCTTTTCAATTCCTGAATAAATTAGCATAAAACATCTTAGACTCTGTTCTTTCATCAGTAAAAAAAATGTTAATTCCTAAATGATATGGGTCTGGAGTTATAGGAGTTTGAAATAAAGGTGGCTGTCCAAAATACAATACAATACACACATATTGATTTATATAGTGTTTTAACAACATCTGAAGCTGTAACAAAGCACTAACATGGAAAAAGGGAAAATGCTGCCCCCTCGTAGAAGTGAAAAAACATTGCCAGAGATCTGAGCGCTTTATCGGCACCCCCAGCAAGAAAAACCAAAGCACGGACAAAATCGACAATGGCGCTCTACGTTATATTTTCAATTCCCGAATAAATTCGGGAATGGCAGTGAATGATTTAAGCACTTTGTTACAGCTTTAGTCGTTGTTAAAGCGCAATGTAAATCAATATGTATTGTAAATAAAAGACACAGGAATAACACAGGTCAACTGCACTGATATTGCACCTCCCTGCACCCTCATTAAATCCATTTGTCGAAAAAAAAGTGCTGCATGCCTCATAGAAGGCTGTTATGCTCCATGGGCCACTATATGAGGGAAGATGGTAAGTAACCAAAACAAGTGTTTTCTTTTACCAGCGCAATTCAGCTCCTCATCCAGCTCGGAGTACTTTTTCTCCTGATTTGCTTGGAAGGCTTCCACTTTGGCACAATAGTCACGCAGTTTCTGGAGGTCTGACTGCAGTTTCATCATTTCTGTTCTCTTGACCTGGAGACGGTCCTATCAGGGAATAAGGATACGTTTGCTGGTCATAAAATAAACAGCAAATGTGATTTGTGTCACCATTGCCCACAATTACACATTTGATTGGATGCTCTGCAGGAAATTTCGGTTTCACACAGTCACAATCAAATTCATCATGATAAAAAGAACCATTTGGTTTTCTTTCTCCAGTCGTTCAACTTCTTCCATCAGCATCTTGTGCTTCTGCTCCATGGCAACCAGCAGCTCTTCATCATAACGCCACATCTTCTCTGTGAAATCATGCACAAACACACTTAAATAAATGCACATTTGTATGGACAAACACAAAAAGCAGTACAGTATCACAACACAAAAAAATTAATGAGCGACGCAACAACACAGGCAATAAAATCTGATCGTTATGCCATCCTATTTCTCAAATTTAAAAGACAACCGACACCATGTTTTATTCCATAACTGACATCAGAACGTTTTATAGCATCTAAAATATCCAAAACGTGCAGGCTGATATTTTTAGTCAAATGCAAAACACCAATAAAAAGGACTGAAAGTGTCCCAAAACTGCCACAAAATGAGCTCGGAAGTGGGCAGATTCAGAAAGTCCCGCCCCCTTGTTCGTGACGTCACTATTGGTCACACACTGCCTTGCTCCAGAATCAAAACAATGGCTTCAAAGAGTTCAAATTGGGAGAAGATGCTTTCTTGTTACTCATCCAGTTATGAATATGATTCAAATAGTTCTGAAGAGGAAAGCATAAATGTTTGCAATCGACGAAAGAAGTCCTTCCGTATCAATTCGAGCCGTCTGGACTCCAATGTAGCTCCCAGAAAATGACCAAGATGGCGCACAAGCTCCGTTGGAAATGGCTGATTTGTCCGCTGGGAATTTGTGAACTGACACATTCGATGTGTGTTACCGCAATTGGCTGCGACACACAACGATTCACCATTGCGTTATTTATGTAGTTTTCCTTCTAATTTCGCCATCAACACGGATCAACGCGATGTTTTCAGACCAAACAAAGTACCCAAAATGCATTGTGTGTCGCTTTTTCGGTCACGGGCGTTCCCCCAATGACGTCACGTAGGGGATCGTCATCAACTTGAAAACAAGACTTCCTGAATATTCAGTCTTAAAACGTAAAATATAGCAGTGGAATATTTGTAAAATGCGCTCAGTAGAAGTCATTTGATTTGATTTTATAAATTATGGACACAACGTGTCGGTTGTCCTTTAACTGCTTCAAATGCAGCTTACTCAATTCAGAGATGAAGGCCTCGTCGTCCTCCTCATAGGTGTCCTCGCCCTGCATGAATTTGGTGTATGTGGTTGCTGTGTAGTCCAGAAAAAGCTGCAGACGGAAGAATGTTTTGAATGAAATAAGCACACCCACGCAGTACAGATGTTATCAGGAAGTTTGTTAGTTCACGTCCCGATTCCAACTCATCCACAATCACAATGAAAACATTGTCAATGTAAATCAAAGTACCCTATTGTAATCTGCGTTGTCATCAATGTTGTCGCTTCCTTCGCAGAAGTTGCTGAAGAGCAGATCCTGCTGGTTCAGGTTCATGTGCACCTGGCGACATGACAGAAAGTCATTATAAGTGCCTCGCATGCTGGGTCCGAGAGGACAGTAATTTCATCTGTGCTGTATGTCATGCATATTAGCATATTTGACAATAAAGCTGACTTTGACAGAAGCGGGCCATCTCAAATTTCAATTTTGAATGACTCAAGCAACATTTATTTTGTTGTACTTTTTTAAATGTAACTGCTCACCTTGACATTGTCAATTAACCACACAAGGGCACCCAATGCCTGAGGCCATGTGTGGGGGGCTCCCACTGAATACATGGAGCTCTTGGACAGAACAAACGGATATCTGAAAGACAAATAGTGAGAGGAGCCCGCGATGAGAAGAAAGGAGCGTCAGCGCAGAGCGCCGATGCGTATGTGGAACTGTCGCGGCTTGGAATTGAAGCGGATTTATGTTGGACAGTGGCAATCTCGTTTTGTCAATGGATACTACAGCTCCGTGTTTGCTTTGAAAACTTCGCCTGTAGCAGATGTGCACATTCCACTATGACATCTCTGATCCACAGGTGAAAGGAGGCTTTGATCCTCTCCTCTTTTATCTAGAACTGCTTCGTGTAATAAAGTGTTTGTCTTGTACTCAAACATCATAGAGTACATGGGGAAAGTCGTTAAGATTGCACAACTGTCCATGTTTATGTTCTAGTTGTGTTTATTATTTTGCTTAATGTTGACTCTTATGTGAAGCACTTTGTTATAGCTGCAGCTGTTGTAAAAGCGCTATATAAATTAGGGTGTATTGTATCTACTCCCATATTTCAAAACCATGCATGACAGTTTATAGAACACTCTAAATTGCCTCTAGGTGTGAGTGTGGATGGTTGTTTGTCTATGTGTGATGTGCAATTGGCTGGGTGTCAGGGTGTCCCTAAAGAGTTTGGTGGTTCTCTTTAATCATAATGCGGGCCGTGCCTGTGCAGGTCTCTGCGAGTCTCTATGAATCCGTGTGATTCTGTCTGAGTCTGTCCCTGCGAAGGCTACTTATATACGCATTTGCATGCGTGGGAAATGCGTCAGGCTGTCGCACTTGAAAGACATCAAAAGTGCAGACTTGAAAGACTTTGAAAGCCGCACTTCAAAGGTCAGTGCTGCGGTGCGCACGTGTGACGCCACATCCCCTCCAAGACAGGTGGGTTAGGCAGACTACACTTGAAGGACTTTGTTCAGTAATGTGGGCAATGTAATTTGTTTTCGTTTACTTCTGAAGGTTGTTACCTATCATTTTTGTAAATTATTTGTGTGGTTGCTTGTCTGAAGTACTGAGTTACCTTAAATGTACATAAAATGTGCTATTCGTAATGTGCAGCATATAAAGCTGCCCTTCTTTGTCTAATGAGTACGAGCACTATGGGATATGTTGTTCTGAGGGGAATATCTTTTCCATATACTCCCATGCAATTTATATAACAGAGAAAGTAATTTAAAGCAAACAGGATATTTTGTCACCTGAGCGACTTAAGGAGAGCTGGAACTTCCTCCTCCACTTTGGAGCTGGGCATTTCAAAAGTGGGATCCAGTTGACGATAGATGAACTCAAAGAGCTTGACAAACTCCTTGGTGGATGGTGACTGAAGCGTCTTGGCTGCCACATTGTATCCGTGCTCTGTCAAGAACTAAATCAAAACAAAAAAGAATTAATTATGTAAGTGATCCAAAGTTTTAGCTTTGCATAAAAAAAGAGTTCTGATTTTAGTGGGTGTGTCTCAACCACAGACTGTGCAGGAACATGGATAATGAGCAGTAGGAGATCTACATTACAACACCAAAATCTAACAATTGAACGCAGGGTTAAGAACTTCATGTTCGTGTCTTGCCATTAAATTTGGGAGGTTCCACTAAACTAGAGGATACTGGATCCAAATATTGCCCAGGGGTCTTAACATTTTTGTGACATTCATTTGTCAAACTATCCCAAAGATCAAGAATTAAAATATTGATGCAGCGAAACCAACCTCATGCAGCTGTCTGATGCACTGCTGAACAAAGGCTTTGTCGTGCAGAGGCCGTGTATCTTTGAGTTTCTCTGGTCCCCCAAAGCCATAAATGGAGCTGCTTCGTGGCATACTCGCTCCACTTGTGCTGCACTCAACAACAACAAAAAAATACTACCTGTACAATACTGTACACAGAATGTCCCAAAAGTCAATATATACAGTAAAGTCTCGTTATATCGATATCGGATATATCGATAGTCCCGGTTATATCGATACTATTTCTATGCACGCACGGAGAAAATTACATGCAAACAGGGTCGGATATATCGATAGTCCCGGTTATATCGATATTTTTTCGGACTCCCTTGAATATCGATATAACGAGACTCTACTGTGTGTGTGTGTGTATATATATATATATATATACACATACCTGCAAGAATATTCATTCCATTATACATAGTGGAAAAACATGGTTTATAGCAGTGTTATTGTTCACATACCGTTGACCGAAGAAGCTTTTCTGCCGGTCAGATGTCTGTGACAGTGGTTTGGATATGCTGAGCTTTCCCATTGAAGGCTTTTCACTGTCAATTAAAACAAAGCAATTTAAATGTGATTTCTAAACTTAAAAAAATAGCTGCCAGGACAACATTCTGAGCAAAATAACAATGTTTGTGGTGGCCAAGACAAACAAATTTAACAACAAAAGAGGATTGTAAACCGTGACATTTTCTTTGACAGTGTTCATGGTAATCAAATAGCTGACTTAAAGTCTCACGTTTCAACAACAGAAAAAAAAAAAATCACAAATGGAAAAATTAGCAGTCGAACGTGATAACCGAGGTTGAGACGAAAATAGTGAAGATTTTATATTTAATGACTGTAAATAATTTGGGATGGATTGTGTTTGTACTTATGTTTTGAATACAACACATTTTGACATGATTTGCAATGAATGTGGGGGAAGTTGATGCAAGGTAATACGAGGGAGATCTTGTTTACAAATGTAAAAATAAAGCAAAAAAAGAAGACGTGTCTTTACTAATGACAATAGAATGCAGTTGCTTTTTGAGAACAGTATGGGATTTTATAAAACAAAAAAATGTGATTATATTAAACTAAAATGTAAAATGTGTTATTCTCATTTTGCAATGACAATACATTCTGATGATAATTTTTGAGAAGAAAATAACACGAGGTTTTATTTTAACGCCCGTTTGCTCATGCAGTTTTTAACAACAATGAACCAACCTGCGGGGTGTTGTGTACGCAGTGCTCATCCTGTTGGAATCATGCACTCGCATGGGCAGCTCAGACAGCCTGCTTGCGGCTCTGCTGTTGGCTCTGCTCATTCTTCCTCTGGCCACAAAAGTCACATATACGTACAAATAAAAGAACATGTTCAATGTGTTACATGATGAATACTAGACGCAAACAGAAACAGCACGTTAAACTCAGTTTGATCTATTTGTGGTTCAAACTGTATTTGATGTATACTACATACGTACATTGATTCGCACTGACATCGTTATTATGTTAATTTTGCTCAGCCCTCTTGGTCAAAACACCATTCAATGATCAAATTTAAAAAGAGTTGGTGGTTAGATCCGATACATACCGTTCCATTTGTATCCTTTTTGAACAAGGGGCAAAATAATCACACTGAAAAATAAAATCGCAAAACCCGCCAACACAATTCAAAATGGCTGCCACGTGACATCTTCGCAGTAAGGCAAGTCAATTGGTTCAAAAAGAAAATAAACGCGGCGAAACGTAATTAAAAACGGTATTTGAAACTGATTGCATACACTTACAGGATGCATGAAGTTGGAGAGAAGTATGTTGATTTAATATTAAAATTGTTTTCAGCTTGTACTTCGATAAGTGTAGCTACGTTTAAATGTACTGTCGTTAATTTCATTTTTAGGGAAGGAAAGGTGTTCAGAACCGTGACAAAAGTACTATTGAATACTGTCTTTATAGCATATAATTTCAAAATGAATGATCTTCCTCTCATATTTATTGATAAATATATAGAGAAATATGTTGAGGGTTCTTGCAATACAGAATAATTGTTTTTTTAACGTAATCGTGGAAAAAGTCCTACTCTAATTCCGTATGAACGTGATACTTTTTTTCTTCTTATTTGTTCCAGCTGCCCCACTCATTTTTATACCCTATCTTACGTTTAAGGGGAAAAACAAGTTAAAAGTTAGGATGGAAACGAACGACTAGTTTGTTAACTTTGCAGCGCTCGGGGGCGTTGTGTGATCACGCACAGTGTACCTAATAATCGGATGTCATTTGATTGGTTGTCCGTTGTATCAATCAAGTGAAGGGATGGCTGCAGTATCGCGTTCGTTCATGACAATGTCAATGTCAATGACAATGTTGGCGAGATTCTCACTTTAATCTCAGAATTATTCTTTAAAGTGAGAATTGAGACTTAAAAAGTGATAATTCTGAGAATAAAGTCAGAATTCTATGACGTTCGTGGAGCTATGATTTGTGTGCGTGTATGTGGGGGACGTCAGCAAGTGGTGTGGCTTGGAAAATAGGACATCGCGACTTTTTATAATACATTTTATTTAAGCGCCTTTCAAAACTGTAAAGGGCACTTAAGTCACAGAATGAGAACAAAAATGTTTTTCTGCGGGTGAGCAGTTTTTGCGAGTATTCTGACTTTGAAGTCAGAATTCTGAGAATAAAGTCAGTATTCTGAGATTAAAGTGATAATGTGCCAATTTTATATTTTTCTTCGTTGGCCATAATCCTCTTCCGTGCTGCACTGTTTGTCGTTATCTACCAATATCACCCCTGGTGTATACAAACGTTAAATTATTTACTGAACAGTACTCAAATAAAATAGCATCAGACACGCTAGTACCGCCCCCATCCCCGCGACAATAAAATGCTTACACAAGCGCGCGTGAATTGTTTTGGGACGCAAATAAAAGCACGAGCATGCACCTAAAATACACATACAGCATACTAAAATGCTATAATACATGACACTCTGCCTCAGTGGTATCCTACTGTATTTCAGTTTCGTGTGAGCGAGGTGCAGTGATTTTGAACTATTTCCTTGACAAATGTTAAGCAGATTCCTTACTTACAGTGTATTGTCGGTGTTCAAATACCTGACATATTTCCTTGACAGGTAGGCCTTCACATGGCATGAGAACTCATACTCGAGTAATTCAGTTTTTCATTCCTTTTCATATGCATTGGCCAGAAGTACTTTTTGTGGAAATGGTTGAGATGATAATGACACAACAGTGCATTATGTTCATAATAATTTGGCTAAGAAATTGTAAAAGGCACCATTAACCAAGGACTCTGCAGAGGTATCCAGATACATGCCAACCCATTTACAGCTGTACTCGTTTGGGGTAAAAAACGGAAAAGATCACTGACACTTTCAGGAGACAAATGACAAAGAGAAGTAGAAAATTTATTGCAGTATTTGTTCCACCCACCCCAGCCCAAAAAGGTTATGAATCCCCTTTTGCTCTTATTACTAAGGTGACCTAAAACAACAAATATCTACATTTACAAAATATCCTTCTGCAATAGGTCACATATATACTGCATGCGTAGTTCGAAATAAATTATATTCAGAGGACTCTGCCATTGTACAGCATAGACAAATAAAAGTGGAAAAAAAATAAAATAAAAATTATTTTGTCCTTTTTTTGTTTTCTTTCAAATATCTAAAAGCTTGAGGGGGAAAATATTAGGTGCTAATAGTATAATAAACTCCAAAAACACTTTAATAAGAACATCAAAAACACTAGTTTCCAACATTCACTTAAGGTTTTATTCTTTTTTTTTTTTTTTTTACAGTTTTGTCTTCAGAGATATAAACATTGTTTAGTTTTTCTGTTTGTGTTAAACTATGATACAGTGGGAGTAGAAATGAGCGACTAGAATCGGCTGCACAACAGCGAAGGAGCTCCCACAACAATGTTGACCAAACATTTCCCGCCCTCCAGGTCTCTTCTGGTAAACGCCTTCCAACAGAGGGTATAAACTGGAGCCTATGATTTCCTTTCAATATGCCTTCTGGATCCTATATCCTCTCTGTGCGTGTACACATTTAAACACAAACATGAGCAGTCCCTCTCATATAATAGTAATAATAATAATAACAATAATTATAAGTCTTTTTTGAAATAAGAACTCATGTAAAAGTATGTAGTGTCTTGTGTTTTGCTTACAAAAAATGAGGAAGAGGAAGAGAAAGGGTGAGAATCCAGTGAAGTTTGGCCGTGTTGAAGGAGGCGGCAGGGAATTGGGCAAAGTGGAGAAATTTAAGAAACAAACAAAAAACAAAAGTACAGGAGCCATTAGCTCGCTCCTCCTTCCCGTGCTGCGTACAGTGACCGTAAAGTCTGCACTACTTTGTTGCTAAGTTTGTGATTGCTGGTCAAGGAAATCTTCTTGTAAATAACATCCGACTCCTTGATTGTGTCCACCCAAGGCACGAGTTTGCGACCGTCCCGCTTTTTGGCCTCCGCCCATGGCCCCGAGTAGGAGCCGGCCATCCAATGGATGGCGTAGCCGCTGGGAGTCTTATGGACCACGCGGGCAATCTGCGGCCGGTCCTTGTACTTAGGGCAGCACAAGGCAATCACGTCCATCACGTCTACTGTCTCGCTCATTCTTCCCAAGTCTGATGGGTCGCCTGCTCGTCTCGACCTCCGAGAAGACTACAAGGGAGCAAGAGGACAATGATGGCAGAATTGAGCACACTTCAATGCTTGTGGGAGAGATTGAGGGATTTTTATAGATGCATCATTATTTTACATCTTGAAATATTTTAAGAGACCTGGAAATGAAAAATGAAGACGAATAACTCATTCACTGCCATTCTCTAATTTATTCGGGAATTGAAAAGCATGACGTGGAGCGCTATTCCCAAATGGGTTTGTGTTTTGGTTTTTCTTGTTGGTGCGGATCAACCTCCGGTCAGACCTCTGGCAATGTTTTCCCTACCACGAAGGGACAGCATTTCGTTTTGTACAGTGCCCCCACTTGCAGATAACTCTAGAACCAAATAAGGTTGACATAAAACGTTTTCCTTCTGAAGAAAGAAGATAGTTTAAAGGACAACCGACACCAGTTTTTTGTTTCCTAACTGACATTAGAAAAATGTTTTATAGCATCTAAAATACCCAAAACACGCAGGCTGATATATTTAGTCAAATCGATGAGAAGGTTTCTTCAGCCGTCATCTGTACAAAAGTGAAGGTTTCGGACGTTTCGCCTCCTATCCAAGAGGCTTCGTCAGCGAACTAAAGTCTGACTGGTCGTATCGACCCCATTTATATATCCCTAATGTTCAGACATGGTGGCGCCGGACACAGCTATGATAGGTCCCTACTCTCAGGTTGGGGGGGCAGAGGACCCCTCCCTGTGGCCCCACTGATTGTTCCTACATTCCTGACTAACGACTGGCCTATTACCCCCACTCCCACCAGTATCACCTCATCATTATTGGTTTCATTCCCATTCAATAATTCTGAGAATTATTGGTTTCATTCCCATTCAATAATTCTCAAGATACAAAAAGGAGAGGAGTAGCAGTACCGTACATTGCAGGAGTTTCTGAAAAATTACAAAGAGTCCTTTGGCAACATAAAATTCCTACTTATTTCAAACCGATAAACACGTTAAGGCAAAAATTAGTGCATCCAAAAGATAGGCTACCAAATGAAAAACAAAGTAAAGTAGTTTATTCCATACATTGTAAGAATGAAAATTGTAAAGAGCAGTACACTGGGGAGACTCAACAAATTCTCAAAAAAAGACTTTATCAACATCGCAGGGATAATATAAGTGGACCTCAATCGGCAGTACATTTGCACCTAAAAGCTAGCAACCACTCATTTGATGACAATGAGGTTAAAATCTTAGCGAAAGAACATAGATGGTTTGAAAGGGGGGTAAAAGAAGCGATTCTTATAAAACAACAAAATCCTTCATTAAACCGGTCTGGTGGGGTGAGGTTCAATTTGGATCGTTCATACAATAGCCTGCTTAGGCAAAACAGGTTAGGCAACTTTCGTAATGCTGATGAGGGTCGTTATGCTGATGAGGTGATACCGGTGGGAGTGGGGGTAATAGGCCAGTCGTTAGTCAGGAATGTAGGAACAATCAGTGGGGCCACAGGGAGGGGTCCTCTGCCCCCCCCCCCCCCCCAACCTGAGAGTAGGGACCTATCATAGCTGTGTCCGGCGCCACCATGTCTGGACATTAGGGATATATAAATGGGGCCGATACGACCAGTCAGACTTTAGTTCGCTGACGCTTCTCTTGGATAGGAGGCGAAACGTCCGAAACCTTCACTTTTGTACAGATGACGGCTGAAGAAACCTTCTCATCGATGGACCACTCCTGTACGACTGAGAGCTTACACAGACGTATTTAGTCAAATGCAAAACACCAATAAAAATGCCTGAAAGTGTGCTAAATCTGCAAAAAATTAAGCTGCGAATTGGGCATTTTCAGAAAGTCCCGCCCCCAGTTCGTGACGTCACGCCAAAGACGTCTTGCCTTGCTCGAGAATCAAAACAATGGCTTCAGATTCGGAGAAGATGCTTTCTTGTTACGCATCCAGTTATGAATATGATTCAAATAGTTCTGAAGAGAAAAGCATGAATGTTTGCAATCGATTAAAGAATTTATTTGTACCATTTTGAGGCAACATTGGGGGAAAATCTCTCACCCAAAAAAAGAGGCACAAAATGGCGACATCCTGTGGCCACCTCCGTTTACACAGGCTGATAAATTCCTTATATGGCGCTTGGACGCCCTCTTCTGGCCTTCTGGCGGCATTTTGAGGCATAAAGACTGATGTGTAACGTCCCAGAAAATGCAGAAGATGGCGCCAGAGCTCCATTGGAAATGGCTGATTTGACTGCTTGGAATTTGTGTCAACGAATATCAAATAGTTGTCTTGGTGCAACACAAAACGATTCACCATCGCGTTATTTATGTGTTTTCCTTCTAATCTCGCCATCAACACGGATCTACACGAAGTTTGCAGACCAAACAAAGTACCGCAAAATGCATTGTGTGTCGCTTTCTCGGTCAGGGGCGTTCCAGCCGTGACGTCAGGACTCGTCACCAACTCAAAAACAAGACTTCCTGAATCGTCAGCGCAAGTCTTAAAACGTAAAATATAGATATAGGCGGTGCAATCTTTGTAAAATACGCTCAGTAGAAGTCATTTGAAGCGATTCTACAAATTATGGACACAACTTGTCCAGAGGCGTCGGTTGTCCTTTAAGGTTTCTTTTGCTGTATTGAATATTTATATAGTCCTAAAACTCAATATTCTGTAGGTCCAGCAATTTGAGTGAAAACGACAAAAACCCTGTCACTGGCGTAGACACATATTTGCACGTCAACTGGCAGTAAATGAGTTAAGAGGAGAGAATAGTCCATGTTGATCCAACTTAGAAACTTGTACCAACATTCATGTTTATAAATAATGGTGCAAATTAAATGGTAGAAAATTGAAAATTACAGTCTTTCTTATATGTAACCGTTATGTATCCAAAATATTTTGTTTTGTTCACTCGGGTGAATAATTTAAAAGGCAAGAAATATGTCTTTTTTGATATCTGAAAAAAATTAGTGTTTTTGCACATACAAGGAATCCACCAGACACTGATTCAGTCTCACCCCAGGAGTCCGCTCGTCACTGTCACTGTAGTCATCATCTGTCTCTGGTCCTGCCTGATTACGTGGACTAGGTCCCGATAGGGGTCCCGAGCCTCCCAGCAGAGCATTTATGGCTTTGTTTCGGATATTGGCGCTTGCTGACGCCTCTCCCTCCTCATCTTCCTCGTCTGGGTCCAGATGTTCCATCAGCACCTTGAACTATGATCCAGGATAAAAGCACTGGTTAGTGGGTCATCCAGTTGCTATCAACTGGGAAAATAAATATTGTTGACATTTGCAGCTTCACTGCAGGACATCTTAGACACTAGTGTTCCTAAGTTTTTTTCATGGGTTTGGTATACTGCACTTCATAGCACCTAAAAACAAATTACGGACTATAAGTAGCACCCTCAATGAATGACAGTTTAAAAAATGTGTCATATTTAAAGGACAACTGACGCCTCCGGGCAAGTTGTGTCCATAATTTGTAAAATCACTTCAAATGACTTCTACTGAGCATATTTTACAAAGATTCCACCGCATATACGTCGCTATATTTTCCGTTTTAAGACTCGTGCTGAATATTCCGGAAGTCTTGTTTTTGAGTTAGTGACGAGTCCTCACGTCACGTCACTGAAGGAATGCCCCTGACCGAGAAAGAACACATTGCAGCAGTCCTTTAATCACATTTTGCGGTACTTGGTTTGGTCTGAAAACTTCGTGTTGATCCGTGTTGATGGCGAAATTAGAAGGAAAACACATAAATAACGCGATGGTGAATCGTTGTGTGTTGCACCAAGACTTCTATATTATTCGCTGACAAAACTTCCCAGGAGACAATTTCCACTGAGCTTTGTCGCCATCTTCTGCCTTTTTTTGGGTACTGTGAGTACTAAAGAGTTTGTCACTACATTTATCTCCAGATGCATCAAAATGACCGGAATAAATTCCTCAAAATGGTACAAATAAATTCTTTAATCGATTGCAAACATTCATGCTTTTCTCTTCAGAACTATTTGAATCATATTCATAACTGGATGAGGAAAAAGAAAGCATCCTTTCCGAATCTGAAGCCATTGTTTTGATTCTCGAGCAAGGCAGGACGTCTTGGCGTGACACCACAAACAAGGGGGCGGGACCTTCTGAAACTGGCCACTTCCGGGTTCAATTTGAAGTAGTTTTGGGACACTTCACTCCTTTTTATTGATGCTTTGCATTTGACTAAAAATATCATACTGCGTGTTTTGTGTATTTTAGATGCTATAAAACGTTTTTCTGATGTCAGGAAACAAAAAAGTAATGTCGGTTGTCCTTTAAAGGACAACCGACATCCTGTGGCCACCTCCGTTTCCACAGGCCTATAAATTCCTTATATGGCGCTTGGACGCCCTCTTCTGGCGGCTTTTGGGTGCAACACAAGGTCCCGAGACCAAACAAGTACAGAAAAATACATTGACGTGATGGAAGGACCGCTACAATGCGTCTTTTTTACGGTCAAGTGGGGTCCTTTAGTGACGTCACGTACGGACTCGTCACCAACTCAAAAACAAGACTTCCTGAATATTCAGCGCGAGTCTTAAAATGTAAAATATAGCTATATGCGGTAGAATCTTTGTGAAATACGCTCAGTCGAAGTCATTTGAAGCCATTTTACAAATGGACACAACTTGTCCGGAGACGTCGGTTGTCCTTTAAGGCGCAACTTCAATGAATGACATACAGTAAAGTCTCGTTATATCGATATTGTTTATATTGATAATACTGCTTATTACGACACTATTTTCATTTCCCGTGCACATTTCTAGTCTTTTTATGTATAATTAGTTCCATTTAGTACGATTCGTGGTTTTAACGATAATCCGGTTACTACGGTGCTCTTTTTCATCTCCCGCCGGCCATTTTGCTATGTTTCTATCGATACAAAAGATACTTAAGGTGAATTGATATTTGCTTAGGGATTTCTATACAGTACCACCATTATCGAAATCTATATCGGTCGCGCCGTTGGTCGACCTGGTTACGTGACCAGCTCCCGTGTAGCAGACGCCATTTTCATTTTCAGATGCCAGCTCGTGTGTAGCAGACGCTGATAAATTCCTTATATGGAGCTTGGATACCCTCTTCTGGCAGCTTTTGGGTGCAACACAGTTCTCAGACCAAACATGTACAGTCATTCTAGTCAGGCACTCTCTCGAACCCCGTTGTCGGGTCCTCCCAAGCCCAGTCACGTCACCAGCTTCCGTGTTGTGACCTGTCTTACCGAGCACAATAAAAAAAGCGTAGCAGATCTAAAATACAGTACTGTTGCTTGACACCAATTTCAACCATGGGGAAACGTAAGAATTGTGATATCCGAACAACGTACAAGGCAATCGTGGCTGTGGAGGACAATCCAACAAGCAAATCCTTCATCGCGAAAGAGTTTGACGTGACGTGCAGCAGAATACTTCATCAACGTAAGTAATGTAAACGTTGCAGTTTTGGTTTTTCAACCATGTATTTAATTGTGTAGCATTCAGATATCTTTATCGCTTGCAACAGTCACTTTTTTTCTTGGTTTCATGTGAATAGAACGTGAGAATTTTGCATTGGTTGCATTTTTGAAAGGAAATCGTCATTAAAAAAGTGTAAAGACGTTTTTATTTTATGCACAAGTTTATTTTTAACTTCACTACTGTACAAAAAGCATGTTAGATACGCAATCCATGAACCCAATGATAAAATGACATGCCATATCGAAGATACCTCGTTTAAGTGTTGCCCCCCCCTTTAATGCAGTTCGGCGCAGGACGGATATATCGACAGTGTGGTTATATCGACATTTTTTCTAACTCCCGAGAATATCGATATAACGAGACTTTACTGTATTAAAAAAAATCCATATGTAAAATGCACCACATTAAAAGGTGCATCTTCAATGAATGACATATTTAAAAAATATATATTTATGTAAAGTCCACTGGATTAGAAAGGCGCATGGTCAGCTTTTGAAAAAATTGAAGGCTATTAGGTGCGCCTAATAGTGCGGAAAGTACAGGAATAACAATTTCTACCGATGCACAAATACTATAGGACGAATTGTAATTTGATACGTTGTTAAATAATGCAATACCCTAATCTTAACTCATTCACGGCCAGACGTGCAAAAATGTGTCCACATTTGAGTACACTGGAGTAATATGAGGAGCAGGTGGGGGCGGCTGTACAAAAGGCAAATGTGCCCCCATGTGGAAGGGAAAATACATTGCCAGTGGTCTGACCCACGCTTTATCGGCACCGCTCTGCAAGAAAAACCAAAACCCGAACAAATTCGGGAATGGCTCTCCATGTCATGCTTTTCAATTCCCGAATCAATTTGGGAATGGCAGTGAATGAGTTAATACACATTTATATTGTTGCAACTATTCTGCACCAGGTGTCCGTGTATTTTACAGAGCACATATTGTGACATGGTTACCAATATTTACTTTCAGATAAACTTCCATCATTACTTACATCAAGGTACTGCTTGACGATACGCCTCTTGACTTCTTCCGTCAACGTGGCGCGGGCCATGTTGTTGGAAATGAAGTCAAGGGTTTGTCGCGGGTGGAAATAAACGTTGACTTTTCGGTTCACCGCCTTGTCATAAATCTTAGCTGACTCCGTTGGCGAGTACTTTTGAATTTTGCTGAGGGAAGAGTAAAAAACACATTAAGAGTTACAAACAGCGCTTCTGTAAGATCAGAACCTGGATAAGTCTTACAGTTCATACCCGTCTGAGAATCCGTATTGGTTCTTCAGATGCTGTTTGAGGACCAGCAGCAACAAGATGCCTTGAACAGAGTTGGTAAAGTCTAAGAGGCTAGCAGGATTGTCTGGTAGACGCCTCATGACCCTCTCCGTATCATCCACATTCAAATCATCAAAGTCCGACTCTGACTCTTCCGAGTCAGCTACTGGTTTTCTGGGCTTTTTGGGCCGCGGCACCACGTCGTCGTCTTCGCTGTTGTGTCCCTCATCGCTCACAGGGGAGTTGCAGTTCATTCTTTCATCATCATCATCCTCACCATCTGAAGTGCTCTTCCACTCCTCCTTCACCTTTTCTTTACGCCTTGGCTCTTTTAACAGAAGCTGAATAGAGGAAATCAGAATCGGAATCAGAAAGCCTTTAATGGTCCCACAACGGGGAAAGACAACCACAATGTGACGATTTATCATCACCAATAAATAGTTTTAATCATCAAAGTTGAACGATTCCTTCGGTGATGATCTTTGACTTCACAGTTCTGATTTCAAAACTATATTCCACAGGGGTAATTGGCTACAAAGAATGGACAGTATTACAACAGTGTTTTCCCACCTATACATTTAACTGTGGCAGACTATCACAACTGAATTTTGGCTGCCACAATTACTTTTTGGAGCTACTTGTCAACATGGAACCGAATCTATCGCTTACCTCTGTAAAGGTCTGAAGAAGATTGCTCCCAGAAACTGAGAGGCAGATGTCAATGTGGTGCATAATGAAGAGAGGCTCCTCCTGACTCTGGAATGGGAAATAGGCTAGGTTGTCCGCTATGAACAGCAACATATTCACCTCCGTCTTCTGCGGAATGAAAAGGAGATAAGACGATGTTTAAAAAAGATCATATTACTAAGGTTGAAGCGTTCAGGTCAGCAAGACTCACGGCGCTGTCATCGAAGAGGTTTAGCAGCGAGATGAGGAAGGCCCTCCGGTGTTGCCGGTTGGTGCGGATCATGGTGAAAAGATGGGAGCAGAGCGCAGAGTGTGTCTCGTCCTGCCTGAAACCACGAACGATGGTCTTCCGAGATATCGCGATGGACTGCTGCAAGTTGAATGACATCTTCATCCCAGCCACAGCCTTCATCTGTTGAGGATTGAGTCAGGAAAAATGAAAGGCAATCGATATTGATGGAGTATGAAATATTTCAAACGATAACTGATAACTTCCTGCCTTGTACGTATGAATGACTGTCATGTTAACTCACATGGATGAATCCTGTGTACTTTTTGTCGATTTCCACAAGTTGCTGATCGGCTTTGTTCCTCATGCTGGGCTCTGGGTCGGTTCCCATGGCAATGAGGTACGGCACGCACTGATGCACAAATTACGATTTAACATGTTCTTTCCTACTGTCCTTAAATATGAGTGAGAATGGAAAGAACTCACAATAAGTGGCTTACCTGCACCGGATGGATGAGACCCTGGTTGAGTGTCAGCGCAATGACGTTGAGCGCATAGAGACGTACGTTGGACTGTGTATGGAAGAAGGCCTCCAAAACCTGCTTCAGGTAAAGCTGCATAATGGAACTACTCATCCCGGAAGAGATGTCCCCCATCTCCTTCAGATCTTCCTGTTTAGAAAGCTTTTTCCCTACAAAAACATAGTTTTCATCACCATGAGAGAATACAGCATTGATGTGGCACATTATGCACTTCATTGGGTTGTGGAACGTACATTCTCGGTCAGCTTCCTGCATTCTTGTGTCCTCCTCTTGTAGGTATGTTTGGAGGTTTTTGAGGATGTGGAGTTTGAGGTTAATGGACGAGGTACTGTCAGCCAGGATGCCGTTGTACAAGGTCTTTACTTCAGGTACAAACATTTGGCTGGGGTGCATGATCACGAGGAAGCCTGAATGATGTGAGCAACCGCATTTTGATATGACAGATTTAAAGCTTGTTGATATTGAGCCTTCATCTAGTTTATCTAGTTCATCTAGTTTAATTAGAATAAGTGAAAATCATATTATATACATACTCATTAAACAAGGGAAAATATGTGTCATAACTTTCACTTTTAGAATTTAACCAACAAATTAAATTTTGTTTTTCACATTTATAATTGGAGCCCTCTGTTTACAACAGAGTTCCATTTCTGCGGTGGTGACATCACCTAAAATTTAGGAATGTAGTGCAGTCTACCACGAACCGACACTATCAGGAATACAGAAAAGATTTGTGTGAAAAAGACTTGCAAGCCATTACGGTAAGAAAAATATTCAAATGAAAAACTAAACACTGCAGAAAATGAATATGCCTGTTTGCTTTTCATAACATTAAATGCAAAAATGTCAGGACTGTTGAAAACCCAAAAACTATCTAATACTTATAGGTTTTTGACCTCACCTAAGCCAATGATAGCTTTGGTCTTCACTTCCTCGTCCTCGTGCTTGGTGAAGTAGAGAAGAAGCTCCAGAACCTTCTCCTTGATAATAACCTGCAACCCCCCCCCAAAAAAAGTTACATTTTTATGATGTTGCCATGCTAAATGCGTCAATATGAGGAAACAATGACAGCGCAAATTCAGACAGATACTATGTTGAGAAATGTATTGAGACACATGACCATTACGCCTCTTGGAAGTGAAAACAGAGGAAAGAATATAAAGGTGCTGCACCTATTGAAGCCACAAGAGCTTCCACTTTTCTTGAATCTTTTTCGCAGCCTGTAAAAGTTGCCTTTTTTTCGTTCAGTCACTACTTCCTATTTTATATCGTTTGTCCTTTATAAGAGTCTTCAGTGAGTTGTAGTCAAACTGACTTGAGTTTGGCTAAGTTGGAGGTCAGCTTGTAAACGTTGCCTTTTTTTGAGTTGAGTCATTACTTCCTATTTTATACCGTTTGTCTTTTATAAGAGTCTTCAGTGAGTTGAAGTCAATCTCACTTGAGTTTGGCTAAGTTGGCGGTCAAACGTAGTGAACATTGAGACAAACAATCATTCACGACTCGGGTGTTTACTTGCAAGTGCTTGAATCAAAAAAGAGGAGCGTACATCAGCTAGTGGGAGAGCGTGTGACTATTGTCAGCTAATAAAAATATAAGTGAGCATATCTGGAAATATAAAGCAGGCTATTATCAGAACTGTTAGGGTTAACCAGCACTGTGTCATCGCCTTTATCGTTCATTGTTTGTAAACAAAAAAAAACGTGACGGCCAGTCTAAGCTCTATGTATGAAAACATAGGAGGAAACCATTACATAGAAGATGCAATGTGTAAGAGTTTGAAGTCAACATTAATAAACAAAAAAAAAGGAAATACAAACAAAATGCTTCTTGTGAGTCTATCAGGAAAAAATTGGTGATCATCTTGAATATTATTGCCCCATTACACACAGTACCACACGGGTGTGTGATCAGGCTATTCCAACAATTCCCAATATTTGAGGTATTTTGATAAACTCATATTACAGAAATATGACTGATACAGTTGGAAACTGTTGAAAACCAATATGCTACCTTGGTTGGGCCCTTGAACTCCTCCAGGTCAAAATCAAAGTGGCGACCCAGGGCACCCACAGTGAATAGAGATCTCAGTATGACACCCTTGTTTGCTGCCAAAGTCGTGCTGTTTGGGTCCTCTTGATGCTGGATTTTCTGCCTACTAAGAGCACCTATTTTTTTTAAAAAGTGGGGGGAATGGTGAGCTATGAAGTGCAGTAAAGCAGAAACGTTACATATGGAGAAATGTTATCTCACCATAGAATTTGTTGAAGCAGGCCCAGACAAACTTGTAGTTGTGTGTCACTTTGTTGACGACAGCCCCCAGACAGCTGACACAGTGCTGCACCACCTATACAAAAGTGAAACACAGTTCTCGAGCATCAGAGCAGTAATTCCCATCCACTGTGCCACAATTATGCAATTTGACATGACTCATCTTCCCAAGATATATACATAAACACATGTTTTCAAGCAAGAGTATATAGGGGGGTTTTTATGCAAATACTGATTTCAAAGATTAAAACACACAGAGAGAGAGAGAGAGAGAGAGAGAGAGAGAGAGAGAGAGAGAGAGAGAGAGAGAGAGAGAGAGAGAAATACACCCTCTATGATTGACTTAGGACCAGTCCACTGGCTGCCGGCTGATCGCAATAAAAAAATTGGTTCACTTTCTAAAATGAGACATTTATTTTAAAAATTCCCAAAATGTATAGATTTTTAGATGTACTGTACCCATAAACTATGTGTATTAATAAAGGGGTAGAAAGACTGAGCATTAATGTGAAGTCTCCTTAAACGTACCGTCATGCCATATTTGATGATAAGCTTCATGAGGTCCTCTTCTATCGTGGCAAGGAACGTCTCACTAGGGTGCTCCATTAAAGGCACAACAAGCTCCAACATCTTTGCCACGTTGCAAATGACCATGAAGTCGTTGGCAGTCTGCAAAAAAAAACAAAAAAAAAACACAAGTGCGATTGGTTTTGACTACAGTTAAAGTGAGCTAATAAGCCGATGATGTACTGAGACAAAAAGGACACTTACGTGACACTTGGTGGTGAGGTAAGGCTGCATGGTCATGGCGTGTTTTACCATGAGTTGGGCCCTGATCTTACTGAACAGATACAAAGTAGTGATGCAGGCCACTAAGCGGGTGGAGTTCACACCTTTGCTCTCTGTATAAGAAAGATTAAATATTGACATTCATTCAGTGCATGTAGAGCAGTCTCGGCAAAGTTGAAGGCCTTTGAGCTCACAAAGGCTGGAATTTGATGGACATTTCCGGGTGGACTTAAATCAATGTTGTTTTATATTTTCCTTTCATCATCTCTATGGTTTAGTGAGCTTACTTGCCTGCGAGAGACTCTTCGTATTTTAATATGTGCTCCACAAGATTGTCCACCAGCTGAACGCAGGCCTTTTTGGCAGGTTTGTAAGCCGCGTCCTCCTCAGATTTGAGAAGCTAACATCAAAGGGACGGATGGTGTTGTGCTGAATATCAACATTGGTTTTATAACGTGCCAAACTATTGACACAAGACTTACATTAGAAAGAAGCTGCTCAAACCAGTCATAGCCGGTGTCTCGACAGGCTGCAACCACATCAGTAATGTTAAGGATCTTTCTGGTCATGGTCTCCTTGTCGTGGGCTGGCGTTGGTGTGAACCATAATTTCTGAAATGTTTCATTCACTAATTTCTATGGGGGAAAAAAAATAATCAAGATTTGAATTGCATGGATTTATTTCCAAAAGAATATTCACAATAAAAAAACATGCAGTGAGCTTACCTTAATTCCTTCCTCATCATTGACTCTGCGAATCATTCTGACACACATCTCTGTGATTTTGCTGAAGGTGGGCTGCTCCAAACAGATGTCTCTCAGGATCTTAATCACTCGCTTCCTTACACTGATACCAGTGTCCTGAAGGGCACACATTGGTTGATGAAACCCCTCGGACAGGTTTTGTAAACAAGATGTGACTGAAGAGTGGCGTGTTGGAACATTATTTTTATAACACCAGGTGGCAGTGTAGGACTGCAGTGGATGGTGAACTCCACATGAACCCGATTGATTTCCATGACAACAGGCATAACACTATCAATGTGACACTTTCAGATCCCGGAAGGAGATTTGGAGGTAATGCGTTTGAAACAAAGCAAATGTATTTTGCTACAATGGTGGTACTGGTTTTTTTTTTCTTTTTCGGCGTGCACCAAAACATTTTTGCATTTCAAAAAGGCTCAGTTTTTTATTTAACATTTGTTTCCCATAGAATGAAATTCTTGATAGTGACATATATGTGTGTGTGATTTAAAAAAAACTAAATGAAAACAATCAAACAAGCGCTGGTGCCCCCAGGAAAAAAAAAGTTGTTTTAATTTATTTTGTATTTAAACGGAGTTGGTGTTTATGCTTGACATGATGTAGCCCAAATCTTTGGAATGAATGGGTCATATTTTTTCATAGACTGTTTCCGACTATTGTTCTTTGAATAATTTAACTTGTTGAAGTGATTTTAATTTCAGACCCAAAAAATTAGCGCATTCATCATTCCTGCTGATTTTGCGGTGACCGATATCGTTCTCGGAGAGTGGAATACACATCGAGTGATCCAACACTTACCAGGATCCTCTCTATGAGCATGTCGTAGTATTGCTCAGTGAGCTGCGGTCTGCTTAGCACAAACTTGCCCAGCAATTCCACGGCTGCCTCTCTCACACTGGTGGAATTGTCCATCAAGCGTCCGTGAACTCCGCGCTGCATGTCGGACTACACAGATAGACAAAGTTGTGTCACTTTACAGCATGACAAGGGAAGGACAGTACAAAGGGGAGGTAGTCTTCAGACAAGTACCCTGGCTAGAATGCTGGGGTCCACGGCTACCACCTCCGACAGACACTTCATGGCTTTAGTCCTCACGGCTATGGCACTTTCTCCAAGGACTCGCAATATCTGGGGCAGAAACAAGGGAGAGGAAAAAAACAATACAAATAAACAAAATAGAAAATAGATATGTTCATTCAATGCCCATTATGCATTCAACTGAACATGAGTCATTTATATTGTACAATCGAAACCCCAAAGTGAGGATTATGTGTCAGCAACTCAGCAAGCACCTTTTTTTCAAGTCTTACAAAGAAGAGATGATGATAGTCAATATTTAATATATTTTTTTTCATACTATAATAAAGGCCCACTCACTCAATCATTTTAGCTGTTCGGTCTATTAACCTTTCTAAGCCAAATACACAACACGGAGTATAAATATGATGCATTACCCCCGGTTCCCCCCGAATAATTATCATCAGCAAATTTGGTCAATATAAACTACTTTTATTAACCATGAAGTGGCTGCTAAATTTAAACACGGTGAAAACAGGATATGAATTTTCAATGTTTACCTGTGTTAAATAAATATCAAAGCTTTGTGCAAACGGCCTCATAGAGGCCAAATAGCGCACAATAAGACAGGAGTCCTCATAGTCCACAGTGTCGGAGTTCATCCTTGGAGGAAAGAACACAAAACATTACAAGACTAAGATGCTGCAAAGAAGATACCCAATCACATCACAGCCATTCCGGTGAGATGTGTGCTTACTTCAGCATGGCAAAATGAGCTGGTGTGGTTTTGATGATATTGCGCAGGAACTTCTTGCGCTTCTCAGCGCGCTGCATGATCTCACCCGTGGTTTCCATTTCCTTGGCATGTTGCGGACCATCTGAAGAATCGTCGTCCTTCGGGTTCTGATTTCGCATGGACTTCTCCGCCTCCGTTGTGGAATCCCGGAACCATTGTGCGATGTAGAACTTTCTTGCGAACTACAAATCAAAGTCTGCCTTAATTTCTCTTCTTTTTTTTATAGATATTACTGGTTTTGTCCTAACTTGATAACTTGCATCTATGCCAAAGAGTTCAACCTTTGTCACATTAGCCATTTGCCTTTTACTAAGGAGTGTCCCTACAACACAGGCCTGATTGGTGTAGTGCTCCATATATAGGTTTCATTCTATAAGGTTCAGCTCTTGCCAGAGGCCCGCTGAAGCTCAGACAGAGACTGTTTCTTGGCCAGTGTAGACTTTCAAGTTGTCATTATGGGCAGTTGTTTGTAATATTTCGACGAAAAAAGTTTTTGTTTTCTTTTATATATTTTTTTAAGAAATGTTTTGTTTAAACCAAAACTTACCACTAGGGAGGCATCAGTATCAGCATTCTCTTCTAAATAGTCCAGTAGAGCCTTTTGCAGCTGCTGAGTTTCATCCCCATCCTGAGACTGCAGAAATATCACAGGGATAAATATTGATCTTTCAGCAAAATAACATATTGAATTGTTGAACCTGTTGCAGAATACGATCAATCGACCGCTGGTCCATCTTGCTGGTGACTGCGTCCTTCCTCAAGCGGGAAGCTACGGTACCGAGGTAGTCAAGAGACGCCACTCTGAGTGCCATCTCAGTCTGCTTGTTGCTGAACTGGTGCACCTGGTGTAAATCAAACACAATGTTTGCAGGCTAATGATATTTTGTAGCAGAGAGCAAGGAAAAATAGGAAAATTATCTGAGGCATTCTTTTTTTCGAAATGCTACAATTGTCAAAAATTACAGCACACAACAAAACCCCCACTTTTTTAAGCCCCACTGAAGTAGGAGGGGCAGGGGTGGCCGAGACGAAGTTCACCCTGACAATCTTTGAGGGAGTGGCTACTTTTTCAAAGTCCCTCGTCTAAAAAGTGTGTGTGAAACGAACAGCATATTTCCCCGATAGAGACAGCACTTCATAAGTAAGATGCAAAATTACTGTATAGTTGCCAAATAATGTGTGCATCTGGACATGAGACACAGCAGACAATTTTAGACCACATGTCATGCCATTATTCAATAATAACACGAACAAGTACAGTCAAAATCATTTAGCCAACAAATGAGCTGGATGACACTAACCAGGAGTCTGCCGAGCAGACTGAGTAGCAGCTCGGCGGCGGGCCACTCTGGTTTGTTAACCGTGGAGAGCAGGTCCTGAACAAAATTCTCAAACAAAGGCCGATAATCTTCCTCTCCTTGCTTACTGCCACATCTGAGGGTGAATATGGGGAAAAACACTAAGACACAATTCTGTATGGGCAGATCCATAAGACCAGAGTCCTACTCGGGTGCCAAATAAGTGTGATTGGGGCATTGTTAATAATTGTTGATAAAAATCAGCCAGGATTACAGAATGGATTCAATTCCACTTTGAAGGTTACGCTGTAATTTTGAACAGAAATATTGGTATTTTAACCAAAAACATAGAAGAGGAGTTTGTTTACTTTTTGAGGAATACAGAAAGGAAATTCTGCGCTGTTCTCATTGCCGTCTCATATGAGTTGGTTATCAACACGTCTTGGTCCACCTGAAAATAAACACAATGAACATATATGTACTACATAGAGAGGGCATAGAAGTGCATGTAATTTCTCCAACCTTGCTGTCATGCTCCTCCAAAGTGTCTTTGTCATTGGGGAGGTGGACTACGCATTGGATGAGCTGCAACACCAAGGCGGTCACCATTTGAATGTACATGGGTTCACCATCCTGATCGGAGCTGTTCAACCTTGATAGAGCATGGCGAGGATCAGTATCACAGCCTAACATAGCTGTTCGGTCTTACTCTCAATGTAATTTATCATACCGAAAGTTCCTGAGGGAGCGTTTGCTGGTGGGCAGCCTCGCCAATGACGTAAAGATCTCCTCCAGAATGAGCTGCCGGTGCTTCTCGTAGCGTGAGAACACCTGGAGGGACAAAATATTCAAGTATGGTGTCTCACATTTACCCCTAAGAACTGCAGACAGTCGTGGGGATGAATGTCAGAATACTTACCGCTGTAACTAGTTTAATCGCACACAGCTGCAGCTCACTGACATTTTCCACAAAAAATGGAGTGATTCCCATTGACGAAACCTGAGGGCGTGGGGAATGAGGTTGGGGGGGGACAAACAAAATATAAAGAGAGGAAAAAGTACTATGTATACAATGTAAGAATAACTTTTTATTGTACTCATTTTTTGCTTTGTTTTTTTTGTCTTTATATTTGTGCATTTTGAAATTGCTATTTATCTTTGTTATAAACTGTATATTTTTCTTGTGTACTGTGTATCTTAATTCTTGTTGTAGAGTGAGTACTGTGGAAAGCGCTTTCAAAAAATGTATTATTATTATTATCCTTCATTAAGTATTCACAACTATATTCGCATTTTATAAAAAAATGAGTGGTAATTTTATGTAGTGTCAGGTGTGTTCAAGACTCTTTCTGCCCCACAACCTCTTGAAAATAGAATAATGATGGGGTAGTTATCTACGCTAAAGTGTCAATGGCTTACAGTAGTGTTACCTATGCATAGTGGCTGAGATGCATCAAATGGATGCCCTTTTAGAAAAAAAAGAGTGTGGTTTATGTAAATTAGTATGCTACAGGCACATGTCATTTAGAATGAATTCAGACCCCTCCATGTATGTAGTTGTGCTAACGTACGTGTCATGAATCCAGTGATTATTTTGCATGTAAACTCAATTTAAATGCATAGACTGAACATGCATTTGCACTTATAAATACATGAGGTGCGCATACCAGTAGGGATGGGTCTTTTTGAGTAGTATGGACTAATATAAATTAGTATGATAGAGCACTGATGAATTAATGTCAAAATCAGTATTGTTTTGGTTCCGAAGCACGTCTTTTTAAAGTGGGAGCCTGCGACAGGGGGAGAGTTGCGGATTTTCCATGACAGAGGTGGACAAAGCAGAGCGCACTCACCAATGAAATATCACAAATTACGCATTAAAAATACATTGCAGGGTTGTGTGAAGTCATCTAATTTCGTTTTGAATGTCCCTTGAATGCTTTGCATTGTATGTACCCGGACAACAAAGTACAATTTATCTTTTCACCTGCAGGATGGTGGTGTCGGTGAGCAATTGGATCTTAAGCAGCTCAGAGATGTTGCTTACAACATCACACACTTTGTTGTACAGCATGATGATGACACGTTGCTTATGTGTGGAGCATTTGGCACGTTTCGCCTTGGAGCTTAACAAGGCACCTAGATGAAAAATTAGATAGATCAACAAATTTGTATAAATAAATGAGAATATACACAGATAGGTAGAATGGTAGAAAGGTAGGTAGGCAGGTAGATGTCAAATGACATGGCGATTGCGCTCGCCGGACTGCAACATTAAATGGCATCATTTTCTGATGACTGTTCAATCCTCACCTCCATGCGGGTCCACCCTGTAGACGGGGTCATACTGAGGGTAGAGTGTGTTCTGCAGATGGAACTTGGTGTATTGCAACAACCGCTCTATGACATCCTCAATATAGACAGCCTTCGGCATGTGCGCAGACGTCATGATGTTGAGGGCCGTGAGACAGGCGTCGGCCGACTTGGTCACTCGCTCCATGATGAGGTCTCTCCACAACCTCTCCTCATCCTCGGCGTCATGGTCCTGACATTCCAAATGGAAATCAGTTTTTTTTTTTTTTTTTTTTTTTACCGCAAATCATGAGTCTAGTGTTTAAACTGTGTCCTCAAAAGCAGCTGTTTACTGAGCTGCAAACAGTATCAGGCATTTCTTTCACATCAATGTATCAATAATTCAGTGTAGTTGGATGCGGGCTTGCTTAGGTTTAGATAAGCACTAAAATTTCTCAAAACAATTGTGATTTTCATTTTGGCCATCTCTGTGCAGTCCTAACTTAACCAAGTGTAATTTTCTGTCTATTTGAGGCCACCAGCGACAAACTGGGTTATCAATTCATGTGGCGGCAATACAGTAGTACAATGGAAGTCTAGGAAGTAGAGGCTCACGTGGTTGATCATGGTGGAGAGCTTGGCTCCATCCTGGATATTCTTTTCTAGTATGTTGAGCAGCTTCACTAGCTTGTCTGATGGGATCTGAATGAAGAGGGTGAGAAAAATTTAGAAAATAAAACAATGATTCACCAACAAGTATCTCAAATGAACTAAATATATGATTACCCTGCCAGTGATGCCCATGGCTTTGATTTTGGCTGATTCACTACCCAGCTCGTGTAATTGGTGTTTCCGAAGTAGCAATTCCTGAGGTATCTCATCATCATCTGCTGCCGGAAACAACCCAATAAGTAAGCGCAAATTCAAGAGGAGGTTCTCCGGCACATTGATATCACTGTGATACTTTACCCATGTTGGTGAAATCAACATCCTCCAGGTTCTCCAGAATGTTGTCTATGCTTGTTAAAAACCGCTTGAATGTGGACGAGTCCATCAGCTCCTCTTGTGTGAGCTTAGGTTCGTACGCTTTCCGCTTCTTCTGCTTCTCCTTCATTTTTAATTTCCTGGCAACTGAGCAAGGAGAATTGTTATTCGGTTTCATGAAGCAAAGACAAAAAAGCCAAGCCAAAAGAGTGAAAAAAACATGACGAATGTGAAAACAGACCATCGCTCATGCTGGGAGGCGGCGATTCATCTTCAGAAGAGTCCCGGTAACGGCTACCCAGGCCTTTCCGGCCTTCTTTCAAACCACTTCTACGATGTTCGCCTGAGACTCGTCGCTCCCTTTCCTCAAAGTCCCATGTCCTATCTTTGTCTCGCCGCTGGCGCTTCCTTGCTGCTATGGATATTCAAGAACATCTATTTTAGACAAGGGATGTCAAGATCCAATCATACGATCGGAAATTGGTGCCAAACAAGTGGTTTTCAGCTGAGTGGGGAAAAAAAATAGTTTTTCTTCGCTTATAGTCAGTCACCAAATAATCAGAAGCACACCCCCAATGAATGATGTATTTTCAAACTTTTTCCAATATATAAGGCACACCTTCAATAAATATCTCGTCAAATTGATCAATAATCATAATTTCATGACACATTCTTATATTTTGTTTTATGGGGCAGGCAGTGAACAGAGTGGCAGACAGGCAGACAAAGACACATATGGGCCTCGTCGACAATTCAGTATCAAGTGAAAATGCCCTCGATAACATGTTCCTAAGAAAAGAAAGAGCACACACAACTTTAGTCCTACAGTACAGGGGAGTACGGTGCAAAAGAGTACTGCAAAACAGAGAAGGGGCCCCCTCCAGAACGGAGTGATTTCAAGCAGTGTTTTAAGTTAGGTGTAGTCATTCATGATCTTTTTTTTTTTTATTTACACCGAAGACACCTAGTTACTGTCTGAATTGTCTGCTAAAAGTGCTAAATTTTTGCCTCAAAGGGAAGACAGACTTACCTGCAGACAAATTAGGGTAGATGTCTGAAAGAGGGGCAGCGACAATTTGAGGACACCAAACAATCCTCGAAAGATGATTTGACATACAGCGACTATGCTTTCAAAGAACAAGAATACAAACGGTTGACTCACATTCTCCGTTAGCATCATCATCCGAGCTGACCTCCGCGTATTTGGGCTTTTCATTGATTGTACTCCGTTTCCTCTTGTTCATCTTGACTCGTTCACAGAGGGGCATGGTTGACTCAATCTCTTCAAGCAACTCTGGGGGAAGTTCCTTCAAAACTGCTGGGTCCATGCCACCTAAAACAGAAGACCAAATCTCATTAGATGCAATATAAGATGAATATATAGGACCAATGGCTATATTCATCGTGGTAGATACTTTTGCCATATTTGCCAGAGGAAAATCGGTTCTTTCCGGATTTGCTGTGACGAATGATTCTTTGGATCTGGTCAACTGAGAGCTTTTTCAAGACCACAACAGGCTTGGGCCTCATCTCAAAGTTCTGCACCAGACCTAGCCGCTCCAATTTCACCTTGGGCTGGCCCCATCCGTGGCTTTTGGTTGGAACATCACAATACTTGTCGCGTTTGATCTGAAAGAAGAAAATTAGTTAGGGATCCTATACAGTGTTGGCCTGCAATTTAAAGTTAAAAAACAGTTAATTCGGAATGTAAAATATATGAAATGGTGCAGTGTAAATTAGAGCCGTGCAATAGATTGAAATATATTGTCGATGCGATATAAAACATCTATTGTAGCTTCTAATCATCTGTCATTTATATCCTCAGATTAACCTTGTCGCTACTGAGCAAATCCTGTAATTTCTCATCCTCTGATACTTTGAAAAGATACTTGAATTTTACTGGAAGCACCCTGTAGAATTTATTGGAATTCTTTGAACTTTTTTGTACTCCTTGAAAAGTGGTTGTACAACTAGCTATTTTTAACGGTATATATTTTGTCATCGAATTGTTATGTTTCATTGTATTTTCGTCTTGTATTCAGTTAATAATAATAATAATACATTTCATTTATCAGCGCCTTTCAAAACTCTGAAGGACACTTTACAATCACAGGATATTTTTTCTGCAGTTAATTATATGGTGTAAATAAAACACTGGTTGCATTAATAAACAGAAAACATCACAAATAATTCACTTAAATGTAATTTTAAGGAAAAATATTAATCGCTCTCATATCATTTATATAATCGGCGTGGAAAATTACAGTTACAAGGGGATTCAATGTCGTCCATATTGCAAAGCTCGAGTGTTAATGGTGCATACTGATGAATTAAGGAAATATAATGTTAGTTTTCAGTATAGTCCTAGTAACAAATGCTTAAAGAAATACTCCAGTCCAACATTAGTGTTAAGACAAAAAGTGGAGATTGGAAAAAGACAAGTGCGGTCAATGGGCCATAGGGTGTTGTTCAGCTGACATCGGAGAAACTGCAGTGGAGTATTTAAGATTTGTGCATTGTTGCTCATAACTCTACAGGGGATGCTCAATGTATAAAAAGAACAAAAACATCTACTTCAAAAATTGTTTAGGCGGATTAATGTGCTAAAAAATAAACCTCAATACAAACCAAACCAAACAATTGAAAATGGGAAGACTAATGTGAAAACAAGAAAGAATGGTGGCATGATTCAGTGGAACTGCAGGCAGTGACAACTGAATGGTTGGAGGTTTTTGCTGTTTGGGTCGATCCAGATCACCTTAGGGATCTGGAAGTTCTTCAGTGTGCCACTTTGTCCTCCCAGGAGGTGAGCGGGAAAAGAATCTGGAAACTTAGTGTCGGAGGGAACGACAGTGGGCTTAAGAACATCTTGCCTATGGCTGCTCCGACCAGGCTCTCTGGCAGAGGTTACCTGAAAGCCAGACCTGTCTTGGTCACTTCTCAAACGGGTGTTTCTGGTTTCGCTTCGATGCATCCTATCTTTGTCAGATTCCCCCTCCCTGTCCCGTCCATGATCCCCTCGGCCTGACAACTTGGGCATCTCCACACGCCTGTCTGAAGACTTGTCATCTTGTCTGGCTTTGGCTGATTCCCGACTGTCTCCTCTGCCGTCATGTTTATCAACCCTGTTCTTGATGACTTCTGGTCGTCCATCCGGTTTCAAACGCGAGGCGGTGTCATAACCTTCTATGACAGCGAGCCCACTAGCCGGTTCTTCGGGCCAGCGTTGGGCTTCTAGGGCTGGGACTGGGGCAGCCAGACAGGGGTCAAGCTGGCCGTCAGCTCTACCTGCCTGCTGGAGGTTGATGCTCACCATGAGGGGAGGTCGACTGGCACCGTTTCCAGCTGCTGTTGCCTCTTGCGGGGTCAGTTTGCCAGCATTTCCCCCTCCCGCAGGTCCACTTCCTGGTGCTCCAGTGGGACCACCGGGTCCCCCGGCACCTGGTTCCAAAGGAAATGAGTCTTGCCTCCTTTTCTTCAGTGGCTTGTCTATTTAAAAAAAGGAATGAACCCATCATATAGATTCCATTCTTGTGCTTAAAAAATAAAATAAAAATAATGATCCTCTATTTACCCTTATCTTGGACTTCCTTTGAACATTTCTCGCTTGCTGCCTCTCGCTCTATCCGCTCGATTTCAGCCAGTGCATCAAGCTCGGCCTCGTCATATGGGGAACTTGATGGCTGGAGACCAAGAGCACCCCCGGGCTGCTGGAGGACTTGTTGATGGCGGGCTCCCAGGTTCTGCTGGAGAACAGGAACCTGCTGGAAGCCAAGTTCCGCCTCCATATTGTCTGAGTTGTGGTCCATGCCAGGCATGGTGTCACCTGATGGAACAGGCACGGATTAATTTGCTAATTTATTAAATACTGTTCAGACTTTGTGTGTGTTGACATACCCGCTGGATCAGACTCATTCGACTTGACCCGGGACAACTTGAGCGTGAGTTTGGTGGAGTCCTTGTTTGGCGAGCTAACAATGTCATACATGTCTTTCTCTTCTTTCACAGTGGGAATCTTCTTGCGCTGCAGGAGCTGCTGTTTCTGGTCGAGTCCACCATCCCCTGGTGACGTCGCATATGGTGGTGGCGACTGCAGAATCAGCGGAGGACGAGAACCTGCTGTAAGGAGGTGGGACAAAAAAAAAAAAAAAAGAGTGAACCCCATACAAACGCAAGAAACGTGAATTCCACCTGAATGCAATGCTGATCTTAAAGAAAACAATTATTTACGTTTGGGTGTCCCTTCGCCCGCTGCTGGGGAGCAGCCAGACTGTGGCGACCTCAGAGGGAATGATGGATTTCTCAAGGCAGAGTCACCCTCCTGAATTAAACACATAAAAGGGAATTTAAACATTTCCAGTTGGTCAAAGGGGTTTAACAAGAAAACTATCTGTTTTAGACACAAACACATATAACCACAAACGCGGATCATATTTTCGAATAAAAATGCATCATATGTATAAATTTATAAAACGTTAAATAGTTTATAGTCTTGAAAAACAGTACTTTTTCCATCCGGTGATTCCAAAATATCTACCGGGACGAAAAAGTGTATAACAGTGGTTGTACCTCACTGCCCAGCCGGTGCACAATGTTCAAGTAGTCGTCGGTGCCGTGCCTGTCTGAGTGGTGGTTAGCGACGTTGGCCATTTGCCCTGATACCTTGCCTTCGTGGATGTTTCGTACACTTCCCGGAACCATTGGACTGGCCACAGACACTTTGAGAAAGTAAACAGATCAGATTATTGAGTTGTAAAATCCTTAACTATTACCCTGCAAAATCATCAGTTGCAAGTTGATGCTTCAGCATTAAAGATTTCTTATGGTTTCACTAACTTCACCAATGGAAACTATTTTTTTACCTCGTTTTATTTCTATTTCCTTGTGCAATGAACAATACGTAATATTAAAGGAAACTTTTTTTTCATGATATTGTTTTTTTGCATCTTTGCAGACATGAGTTATTATCTCACAATGAATTTTAAAATCAGGTGAATTTTCATGTATACAGGAAAGTCTCGTTATATCAATGTTGGTTATATTGATAATACTGCTTATTACGATACTATTTTCATTTCCCGGCAAATTCCTAGTCTTTTTATGTATAATTAGTTCTGTTTAGTACAATACATGGTTATTACGATAATCCGGTTACTACGGTGCCCTTTTTCATCTCCCGCCGGCCATTTTGCTAGGTTTATATCGATACAAAAGATACTTAAGGTGAATCGATATTTGTTTAGGGGTTTCTATACAGTACCACCATTATCGAAATCTGTATCGGTCGCATCGTTGGTCACGTGACGTGACCAGCTTGTCTTGCGCAATGTAGCAGAAACCATTTTCTACCATTTTCAACCATGGCGAAACGAAAGAATTGTGACCTTGGAACGAAATACAAGGCAATCGTGGCTGTTGAGGATAATCCAACAAGGAGCAAATCCTTTGTCAATGTTAAATACTTTATCAATGTGGTTGAAGAGTAAGGATAAAATAAACTTCGGACCTGGATCAAAGAGGACGAGAACGTCACAATACTGTAGTCTTCTTATACAGTAAGTATACAGTTGTTTGACACCAATTTCAACCATGGGGAGACATAAGAATTGTGATATCCGAACAACGTACAAGGCAATCGCGGCTGTGGAGGACAATCCAACAAGCAACTCCATCGCGAAATAGTTCGACGTGCCGCAGAATACTTCATCAAGGTAAGTAATGTAAACGTCGCAGTTTTCGTTTTCCATACATGTATTTAATTGTGTTGTATTCACATATCTTTATCGCTTGCAATAATCACTTTTTCATATGTTTGTACATGCTGGGCCAGAACGCCACGAACGCCAGCAACAATGTCGAGTGATACTCAGAGTCATGATTGCAAGAGTGCGTTATAAAAATAATAAATGATGTCTTTATTTAATGCATCCGTTTATTTTTCACTTCACTACAGTACAAAAGCATGCTAGATACGCAATCCATGAACCCAATGAGAAAATGACATGCCATATCAAAGATCCCCCATTTATTGCCCCCGCTTCATGCAGTACGGCGCAGGATCGGATATATCTATAGTACGGTTATATCGATATTTTTTCTGACTCCCAAGAATATCGATATAACGAGACTTTACTGTATTTAGTTACTTAAAACGCCACAGAGACAGCTTCTTTCATACGAGGAATGTGCAGTGCCGCATGTCATATTTTGGGGCACAAATGAGCCCAAGTCACAAACCACAATGGATTTTCACACGATGCATTACAATAACACACCCTCAGCACCGTTTGGGCCAGTGCTGGCAGAGTGCATGTCTAACTACTGCAAATATGAAATGAGAGTGAGGGATATTCATTAAATCACAAAGAATTGGAGGAACGTGTTCAGAGGTTCAGAGAATGTGATAACAGTGATGTTCGACTCACCTTGCTGTATCTGTTGATGCTGGTTGTAGCTGGGTGGTTGTTGGTGGGGGTACTGCTGGATGTAACCAGGGGCGGGGCTTTGGGGCGTGTAGGGGCTGGGAACCGGGCTGTTTTGCTGGCCCAAGTATCGACTACTAGAGCCTGTCTGTGGGGGCACGAAACGGCTAAAACGGAAGAGGGCCACAGCATAAAATTGAGCAAGAGAATTAAAGGGAATATCAAATACATATTTCAGTTTCAGTTAACGATTTATTCCAAAGGGGGAATTATTGACGTGTATACAAATATCGTATTTTCCGTACTATAAAGTGAACCTGATTATAAGGCGTGCCTTCAATGAATGACATATTTTCAAACTTTTTCCATATATAAGGTGAATTGATTATAAGGCGCATGGTCAGCTCTTGGAAAAATTGAAGGCGTTTAGAAAATCAGTAACCCATCTGCACCTTCTCGTTTATATCATACACGTTTTGGGTTGTGTCTATGTATGCCATTTTTGATCCGCTGGTGAAAGGCTACCTAATTCTCTCCTCTTTCATCCATAACTGCTTCAAACAATGTGTAAACAGATAAATTGGCAAAGATCGCATGGCTGTCTGTCTTGTGTTATTTTGTCATTTTATGTTAACTGTTTAGTTGATGGTGGCATGGGCATCCGCAGCGGTGTTGAGAGCAAAGACATTTCATCTGTGCTGTATGTTGCACATGAAGTGTGTATCCTGTTCATATTTAGTCGTGCAATTGTAACTTTATAATGCCAGCTGTGAAACTATATGTCCTTGAAATCACACCCACTCATCAGTTAGGCAGAGGAATGTGCAAGTTGATGCACGCTAAGAATCGGTTCAGGAGAAATGACAGTCCTGATGCCATACCAAAAGTTTTGGTATCACCCTTCTCATGACACAAATATGTTGTGAATCCCTTGCTGCTTTGCACTCGTGATCCGCAGCCATTGTCAATAAACCGCGGGTGCCTGCAATACTCTACAAATAAACCCTTCAAAGATACCATTCATCATCCCATGCCTCTATTTGGAAAGCCAACATCCTCATCATCCGAAATTGACAAACATGTGGAGCAAGAGTAAAGCCACCCCCCCCCCCCCCCAAGGACACATCAAGCACATTTGACAATAAAGGTGACTTGAATTTGAACTATGTGCTACCTATACATGTAGTATATGAAGTGCTGCCCCCCAAAATACAACCTGTTTTATTTTCATTACAGGAGCTCCCTTCCCCACACCGGGTTTTGCTACTACAAGTATTTTAACAGTCTCAAACTCTGGCTCCTGATTCCCCAAAGAGTATACGTGGTGAGGTTCTTGCAATACACACCAACAGTATTGATTTCGGCAGGATAGAAAAATTGTGTGTATTAAAAAAGGTCAAACCATGGGGTATATGATGAGAGCATGTCAGTTTTGTTTGTTTTGCACATAAGAACTTTTTTAATTGTGAAAATGCACAATGCATCGATTAAAAACATCTATCTATCCACTTTCCAGACCGACTCATTAGGGTCGCGGCGCTATGCTGAAGCCTATCCCAGCCGTCTTCGGGCACGAGGCGGGGGACACCCTGAATGGGTTGCCAACCAATTGGAAAGCACACACAGATAAACCACCCATGTTCACACTCACACCAGTGTTTGAGCTAGCGTCTGCCCTGTGGCCCGGGGCGTAGAACTTTTACATCGGGCGTACAACTTTCAAAACGTCTCGGCGAGGATGGGCGTCAACAACTTGAAGAAAAAAAAGCGATTTTTTTCAAATCAAATGTTTGTTTTATTCAATGAGCCACGCAGACTCCTCTTTCTCAGCGGCTTTCAAAACTTTCAAGTACACTTTTCAGTCAGGGTGTAGTCTGAAGCAGGTTTCTGATTGGCTGCCGGTGCCTAGTATGCAAATTGCCAAACGAATGTTCGTTTTGGCTTTTTTTGTTGTTGTTGTTCTTTTGACTTCAAGACGGCGCCGCGAGAGTGGCTGCCTTTCCAGGAACTCATGTATTTTGTTTTTCTACTTTCATTCCTTTCATAACTTTGCTGCTGTGAAATGTACATTTCTCCACTGCGAGACTAATCAAGGCAAATCCAATCCAATCCAACAATGTTTTTACTTTTTTTGGCGATTAGACATCTTTATGTGATTTAAGTTATGAAAAATGGGGCAGGCAACTTTATGGCCGGGCTAGCAACTTTTCAGAGTTGTCTGCCCGGGTGTCCACTAACTTTTTGTCATGAGTTTCAGACACTGCTCACACCTTGGGACAATTTGGAGTATTCAATCAGCCTTCTATGCATGTTTTTGGAATGTGGGAGAACATTAAAAATGAAAATTACAAAAAAGAAAAGATATTCGGGGTTGATACTGATGATTCTCAAGAGTCTAGACTCTGGGACGATGTTTCTGAAAAGATCAATCATGCACTGCAGCTGCCATTTTGAATTCCAAGCAAATCAAATTGTGAATTTATTGTTGGTATTGAACGATTGGTATTCCCTTTCAAGTGGTTGATGAGATCATTGTATGTTCTAATTTACCTTGAAGGATTGGGAGAAATTGCTGCCGGTTGAAAGTTTGCCGACTGAGCCGGACTATGCATGGAATTTTGGGTGATCTTATACTGCTGTACCATCGGCTGCTGCATAACATCTGTTCAAGGAGAGAGGAGAAATCATTCAGAGGGGGAATATTTTACTTAAATTCCATTGAAAAGTGATACGGTTTTGAGGGGAATACTTTTTTCCCTGAAGATGCCTGGATTTCTGGCCAGCATGGTCTGCAGCAGCAGTGGCGCATCTCCCTCGGGCTCATCGCTTCCCAGGTTGTCCTTTAGCTCTCTGCAAGAACACAAAACAAAGGGTTCAACCACTTTCAGTTTGGCTCACATTTACGTCTTCGTGCTTGACCTGTAAACTCAAGAGAAGGTCATAGGCGTAATTTGAATCCACGACATTTAGAACTGTGAGGCGGATGCGGGAACCAGACATCCAGTGTGCCACCATTGCTTACGTTTTTTTTATTAATACAAATAAAAATAATGTGAACTTATTCACCTGTCAACATTTATTTCACTGTTTATTAGGGATGGTTTAATTTGATGCAGGGGTGTCAGTCATTTTAGTTGTGGGTCAATTTGTAGTCACCGTTATGACAGTGAAACCACCAAATGATTACTAGTACACAACTAATTCAAGGATTACTATTTTTGAAATCAGTCAAGTTTATTCAAATAGTAGGAGTGTCAACACGACCGTAAAATTAAAATGTTATTCATTAGGAATGACAATTTAGGTACAGATTTTAACAAGTTGACACAGGATTTCTGTTAGCGGACCACATAAAATAAGGTGGCGGGCCGGATCTGGCCCCCGGGTCTTGACCTCGACGCCTGTGCTGTTAAGGATGGATGGATGGATGGATAGATGGATTTGGGTGGGTTGGGTGATGGATGGATGAATGGCTGGCTGGTTGGATACAATAAACATTGTTATATAATACTCGCGCCCGCACAAATACACGCAGGCACTCTGTCATGGCCTCTTACATGTGTTCTGTAGAGACCTGGTTGAGGCCATGAGCAAGCTGCGAGGCTAGATTCTCATCCCGGCAACCCAGTAAGCAGGTAACCTCCTCAGCAATTCTCCCATTATACAGGAGGCTCTTTGTGGTGGTAGCCGGGAGGGGGGAAGGAAGGGGTAGCTGGTTCAACACTGGAATGAGAGACGGAGAACTAATGTGTCGAGTACTCATCCAACAGAAATTGTGTGTGTTGATGCATGAAACAGAAGGTGCTGCTCACAGTCTGTCAGGCTAGCGATCCCAGCGAGAGTGGTGATGGGAACATGAGGCATATCCCCATTCATACTTGAGGTGGGGGGAGTGTGTTGATACACAGGTAGATCGGGGGGGCCGATGGACGACACCCGTCCTCACATCTCCTGACACCTGAAGGAAAAGATTAAATGGGACTTATTGTTTTTTTTCGGTCTTGCTTTCTGCTTTTGAAACGGAATATCCATTACATATAACATCAAGTACACATTCATTCTCATGACCATGTTGAACTGAATTACATAAAATGTGTAAATGACTCTGTGGTGGCTTCAGCCATCCACTATGGAATTGTCTGCTGGTCAGGCAGCATCATCACCCGGGACAGGAAAAGACTGGAGCGCCTTGTCAAGAGGGCCAGTTCTGTCCTGGGGTGCTCGCTGGACTCTCTGGAGGAGGTGGGCAACAGACGGACGCTAGCTAAACTAAAAGCTATGATGGACAGCCCCTCCCCACCCCCTCCTGACAGCACATGTGAAGAAAAAAACTGGAAACTTGTAAATATGGGTTGATACAATACAGCTACATATATCAATACGCCTTTCTTGATACTTGCACTATGTACAGTTTTTGATTATACGGTTTTGCACATTTACAGTATACAGTTGACATTTTTATTTTGCTATGCTTAGAATATCTTGTTTTCTATCCTTTCACCCCCCACCCCATCCCCTTTCAAATTGCTGCTGTGGACTGCAAATTTCCCCATTGTGGGGCAAATAAAGGTTTTCTGATTCTGATCTAATCTTGCACAATAAAAAAAAATATATCGGTCCATGAGCGACACAAGTATATTCCGTTACTTTGACAAGAAAGTGGCAATCTTATCTCAAAAGTTTCATTGTTACTGTTCTCTTGCATGATGCCAGCAATATGAGAAGTGTAATGCTTGGCACAGCACCTGAAAAGACACAGTACCTGAAAAGACACAGTACCTGCCTTCACCCTGTTCAGAAATGCTTTACCCAAAATTAATTTTCATCCTGAATGATCACAAGGAGGATAAATTCAAATCTGCAACAGCAATATACCTTTTCAAAGAATGTTGTGCTGCTGCAGGTGGACACAGTGACATTTCAGATGAAAACAAATCCACCTGGACCTGTTTAAAAAACAAACAAAAAACACAATGCACTTCAGCCCAATATTGTGAACCGTACATCCAAACATAACAACAACAAAACTCGTTCGTTGAATGTTGAATGTTTGAGCTAAAGATTCAAAGGAAGGCTGCTGCGCCCCCCTTTGGCAAAAATGTTTAACTTCTGTGGGCCATAGTGCTCCAACCACTGCTCCAATTGACCAAAAGCACCACTAGTACGTAATCCATCAACCAGTCCACCAAATTTCATTCAAATAGAAAACCTGCATGGTTAAAAACGTCACATTAGTTGAGCGTGATTTGGCAGGGAACTGTAGAACTAGAACTGACAGAAAAGCTCCATCATGCCAAAATTGAAAGGAAGAAAACTCGTTACATAGACAATTTTTGTTTCCGATGAGCATCCTGTACTGAATTGTTAGCAATGCAATATGCTAAGTTAAACAACATTAGTGAATGTTTTCAGTCCAGGATGCTCCTAGCAAAGACTGTGAGTGCGATAAATAGCTTGAAGAAAGCATAATAAACAATTAAGCGATGATTATTTCATACATTGAAGAAATAAAATGTAAACTTGCTAATTTTTTTCTGCACTTGTATAACAGTTGCGAAAAGCTAACAGTGTTAGCTTTTCTTTTTTTTTTTTTACTTGACAGAATAACGGAACGTGCAGTAAAGAAAGCTGATTTCTTTTCATCGTAGACCACGGCGTAATTAAACAATTACAAATTTAGGAGGCTCTGAGAGATTGAATGTGTTGTTTTATAAATGAATCCACATTTAACTAAGTGTAGTGGATCGCCCCCTAATTCGAAGTTATTAATTTTCTCTTTTGTTTTAGTATGCAGCGTTCAACTGATTTTAACAGTTGCATGACAGTTAAAGTTAAAAAGCACTAAACTATTTACCATAAATGGTCTACATAATCGAGGGGTGATTATGCTTTCATTTCGTTTTACTATACACAGACCCGCCATCATGAGTGGGTCACAGAGGGCTGAGCTCCCAATCTTTGCCAACCCCATTTGAGGGATGAATTCCAAAAAATAGATGTGTTTTATAATGATAATAATAGTAATAATAGGTATTATTATAATACTATAAACATACTATTATTGTTGTTGATTGATATGTTGATCCTAATTAACATCGCAAAGTTAAGTTATGCGGAGAGGCTAAACAAACAGTTCTCTGCTAACGACACTGCATCAGGTGGAATGGCCTGAAAGCGATCGCAAACTATCGGTTACAAGCATCCCCCCAAGCAGTGAACAACAAGGGTCTTGGTTGATGAGCCAAACACATTTTTTTGACGATTTGAAAAGGAGACTAGTATATATACGCCCTGTGCCCTACAGATCTACGAGCTGGACGTGAAACGGCTCTTCAAACAGCAGAGGACCAAGAAAGCTGCAGGACCTGACAGTGTCCCCCTCCAGCCTGAAAGTCTGCACTGACCAGCTGGCCCCGGTCATCACACAAATCTTCAACAGACCCCAGGAGCAGTGTGAAGTCCCATCCTGCTTCAAACAGTCTACCATCATCCCAGTTCCAAAGACACCAGCACCATCAGGATTGAACGACTATGACCTGTTGCTCTGATGTCTGTGGTCATGAAGTGCTTTGAACGCTTCGTGCTGAACCACCTAAATATCATCACCAGACCCCTCCTGAAACCTCTTCAGTATGCCTACCGGGCAAACAGGTCTGTGGAAGATGCAGTCTATATCGGACTCCACCACATCATCTAACACGATGTGTCAAAGTCAAGGCCCGGGGCCAAATCTGGCCCGGCACATCGTTTTATTCGGCCCGCGAAAGCAAATCAAGCAAGTCAAGTTCAATGATGCTTGCTAAAATTCGAACTTGTCGTATGTGAACCACAATAACAATCATCATTCTTGACATCAGATTTGAAAACTAGTTATTCATTAATTTTTGGTGTGTTCTCTATGTAATATGTGGTGGAGATTACACATTCTAATGGTTTCCCAAAATTCATGACGGCCCTCGAGAGGAAACCGTAACTACAAAAAAACAAGAGTTTGAAATCCCTGCTCAAGCACCTTGACAATACTGGGACCTACGCAAGGATCCTGTTTGTGGATTTTAGCTCTGCACCTTCATCCCGGAACTCCCAAACTTCTCCAGCTCGGTGTGTCCCCTATGATTTGCCAGTGGATCCTCAGCTTCCTGACGGGATGGACACAACAGGTGAGACTGGGAAAAATATAATCACCAACACAAACCACTAGTACTGGAGCCCCACAGGGATGCGTCCTCTCTCCACTGCTCTTCTTCCTGCCATCGGGTAGGAGACTGCGGAGTCTCCGAGCCAAGACCAGCAGGCTCAAGGACAGTTTCTGCCACCTGGCAGTCCGGAGACTCAACTCCCTCCCAGCCCTGCCCAGCCTGCCCCTTCCCACTGCCACACTCACCGAACTCTGAGTACACGCTACATGCTGTACTATCATCCTGAACACTATTTTTTTTTATCTTTCTCATTTTTTTTCTGCAAGACCTCACTTCAACCCTTTCTTGTTGTTTGTTTTTGCATTACTACATTACGTCACTTTATATCCGTTACTTGCTCACTTTACATATGTCACTACCTCACTTTACATACGTCACTGCCTCACTTTCCAGACGACACTACCTCACTTTACATTCAGAAATTACATGTATTGTCTGTTGTCAATTGTATGTCTTTTTAGCCACGTTATAAGTGCCTTGCATGCCTTGCACGCTGGGTCCGAGGACATAAATTTCATCTGTGCTGTATGTCATGCATATTAGCATATTTGACAATAAAGCTGACTTTGACTTTGATTGCACCACAACGGACCCTGCTGTCAAATTCATAAAGTTTGCAGACGACACCATGGTGATCGGTCTACTCAATAACGGCGACAAATCTGTGTACAGACAACAGATGGAGCACGCTCAAGACGGTAGAGATGATTATGCACTTCAGGAAACATCCATTACCACAGCTGCCCTTCACACTAGCCAACAGCTGGAGCTCAAGTGTTGCCGACACAACTTAGAGCTGAACACGATCAAGACGATAGAGATGATCACAATCAGAATCATCTTTATTGCCAAGTATGTAGAACAAACAAGGAATTTGTTTCCGGTAGAACACGCTGCACTAGTATCATCATCAAAAAATTGCTAAGTGGCACTATACAGTTCCATTTGGGCTACTGTTGAAAGAGTTCAAAGTTCAAAGAGTTAATGGCTTGGGGGAAGAAGCTATTTAAATGTCTGCTGGATTTGGTGCGCATGGATCGGTAGCGCCTGCCTGAGGGGAGAAGCTGGAAAAGGTGGTGGGCAGGGTGCGGAGGGTCCAGTAGGATTTTCCGAGCCCTAATTTGGATTCTTGCAGTGTGCAAATCCTCGAGAGTGGGTAGGACGGTGCCAATGATTTTTTCCGCCGTCCTAACTGTCGTGGACTTCAGGAAACATCCATTACCACAAGCTGCCCCTCACATTCTCCAACAGCTGTGTCAACCGTCGACCTTCAAGTTCCTGGGAATCATTCTCCCTAGACACGAAGTGGGAGGTCAACACCAACTCCATGCTGAGAAAGGCCCAACAGAGGATGTCGTTCCTGAGGCCGCTGAAGAAGCATGGCCAGCTACTGCAGGTGCTACGACAGTTCTACATGGCAGTCATTGAATCAATCCTGTGTTCTTCAACCATGGTTTGGTTTGGGGCCACCACAAAAATCGATAAAATACAACTTCAATGGACACTGGTGACGGCGGAAAAAAAATAATTGGCACAGCTCTACCCACTCTTAAGGACTTGCACACTGCAAGAACCAAGAGAAGGGCACAGAAAATCCTATCGGAACTACGCACCCTGCCCACCACCTTTTCCAGCTATTCCCCTCAGGCAGGCGCTACTGACTGATGCTCACAAAATCCAGCAGACATTTAAAGGACAACCAACACCATTTTTTTGTTTCCTGACTGACATCAGAAAAACGTTTTATAGCATCTAAAATACCCAAAACACACAGGCTGATATTTTTAGTCAAATGCAAAACATCAATAAAAATTAGTTAAAGTGTCCCAAAACTACTTCAAAATGACCCCGGACATTGCGAGTTTCAGAAGGTCCCGCCCCCTTGCTTGTGACGTCAAGGACGTCTTTGCCTTGCTCTAGAACAGGGGTGGGAACCTTTTTGACTAAGAGAGCCATAAAAGTGAAATATTTTGAAAGGTTTTTCAGTGAGAGCCACACACGCGTGAGCGCACACCCACACACGCAAACAGGCACGCACGCACGCGCGGCCACTTTTCAACAAAATGTCAGAATGTATTATTTAAAATAACCTTGTGATACTACTCACCGTTAACATGAATGGTTTTCCGTTCATGATTGGTAAAAATCCAGCCAAACGATCGGAATTACAGTCAACTTGCCAGGTACATAGGCGAAGTTACTGCTAGCTAGCCTGCACACGGCTAATTAGCTTCCACACTTGCTATCTGCAATATACTTCTCGCAGAAGTATATTGATGTTAACGTTAACATAGAGCTTGTTAAAATGTCACTGACATTTGACTGTTTCATCGATGGTATTGTTTCATTGCAAATTAGAATCAGACTATTTTAACTCCACAAAGGCGAATCCTCCGGTACATTCAAGCTGAAGTGTACTCGTCATTTGTTTTTACTCATCGGGCTCATTTAAACGGGCGTTTACCAGTTTCAAAATGACGGCCAGTATCATCCAATCAAAATTGCGCTTTCCGCCAACTGCAGCCCCAACAGGAAATTAACAGCGAAAAGGCGAGACTATGTATTTAGTTTTATCGGCGAGCCATATGCAATCATCAAAAGAGCCATATATGGCTCGCGAGCCATAGGTTCCCGACTCCTGCTCTAGAATCAAAACAATGGCTTCAGATTCTGAGAAGATGCTTTCTTGTTACTCATCGAATTATGATTATGATTCAAATAGTTCTGAAGAGGAAAGCATAAATGTTTGCAATCGATTAAAGAAATTTCTCCACTGTGAGACTAATAAAGGCATATCCAATCCAATCCAATCCAATCCAAAGAAGTACTTGCGTATCAATTCAAGCTGTCAGGACTCCAATGTAGCGTCCCAGAAAATGCACAAGATGGCGCCCAAGCTCCGTTGGAAATGGGCTGATTTGTCTGCTGGGAATTTGTGTCAACTAGAATCAGATAGTAGTCTTAGTGCAACACACGATTCACCACCGCATTATTTATGTTTTCCTTCTAATTTTGCCAATAACACGGATCAACATGAAGTTTTCAGACCAAACAAAGTACCCAAAATGCATTGTGTGTCGCTTTCTCGGTCACCAGACGTGACGTCAGGTCAGGTATCGTCATCAACCCGAAAACTTAAAACGTAAAATATAGCTAAATGCCGTGGAATCTTTGTAAAATATGCTCAGTAGAAGTCATTTGAAGTGATTTTACAAATTATGGACACAACTTGTCTGGAGGCGTCGGTTGTCCTTTAAACAGCTTCGCCTTTAACTATCAAAACACTAACCCAAATATAACCATAGTCTCTTTGCAATTTTGCACAAACCTGTGGAACAGCATCCTGTTTTATCATTGCAGCTGCAGTTCTGGACTCACTTGAACCACTGTTACTGACCAATATAATCTCCAGCACCAAATTCCTTGTGTGTTCTACACACTTGGTCAATAAAGATGATTCTGATATTATTATTATAATATCATCGTAGCCAATCTTGTGTTTCACGAAGCCATTAAAAATGTAAAGAAACAGTGCTGCAATTTTTGTATGACTGAAGGGCTTGTCTTATTTCCACCAACCAATAAAAATTAGAATGTTAGGTACACACGCTTCAGTGTGAAAGAGTACGTAAATGCTTGTGTGAGAAAATACTGCCCATTATATCAAAGTGAATCTGCGCTCAAGAAAAAAACTTAAGAGCTTAATATTTCAGAAAACTGCAATCGATTCGGCAACAGAATGTATGTGGACTTCTGTACTTTAAGCCCTTTAAGCCCTCAGAAACCTCTAAAAAATTCACAATGATTGCACCAATATTTTGTATTTTATGGACAAAGTCATGAAGAGAAACTTTATAGGTGGTGTCTCTATGTTAAGGGAAATGCTCTCAAATCCGTAATACTATGGTAATAATTCTGATATAGTTTCAAAGCCTGATGTGAACACACACCTGAGGATTTCACGGTAATGATCATTTCATGTTGTGTGATGTCTTCATGGGATCATGTGTATGGTACAGAAAAATCGTTTCCCATAAAATTCACTGCGCAGTAGTTGACCATACACGTATCGATCCAGTGTGATCAATGCGATTTCACTGTGCCTATGTGTTTTTGTGGTGCGGTGTGTATTTCTTATACAGTGATACCTCGGCTTACGAATGCTATAGCTCACAAACTTTTCGCCTTACGAACAATAAATTCGCGAGAATATTATCTTGGCATACAAAATAGTTTTCGGCAGACGAACCAATCCACACAGCCAGGTGGCTGGTGGAATAGTTTTCGACGGATGAACACCAAACCACATGGTCGAACAGCACCACGGTGGCTGACGGACGAGTTTTCCACACCCACTTTCTTTGAGTGCAAACGTGGTTTGTTATCGAGTGGAGTACTTTTGACCCTACCACAGGCTTGTGTTAAGCCGAAGAGGACACAAAAGAAAATTATGGTCGAGCAGAAGAAGGAGATCATCAAAAAACACGAACAAGGTGTGCGTTTGTATGACTTAGCATCCCAGTACCAGTATGCTAAGTGGATGATCGCTATGTGTGGCTAAGGGTGTTTCTGTGTTGTCTAAGCAACGGTCTCAGGCAGTAGAAGGCTGAAAAACTTCTGTTGATTTGGAATAACAAAAAGCAGCTTGCAGGGGACTGTGTGAGTGAGGGTATTATTGCAGAGAAAGCACGGCAACTTCACTCGGATATCATCAAGAGGCAACTACATCAACGACCATCACAAAGGTAAATAAAATGACTTTATTATGCAGTACAGTTTATTTCTTTAATTACAATACAATAGCACATTTTTTTATACATAAAATAAGGTATTTTTGTGTAGTTTTAAGGCTTATTTAGTAGAAAATTATGTTTTATGGAGACCTGGGAACGGATGATTCTCATTTTTAATAGTTTCTTATGGGAAAGAAATGTTTGGCAGACGAACGTTCCGCCTCACACACTCTCTGGGAACCAATTAAGTTTATCAGCTGAGGTATCACTGTATTTGATTTCCGTTTGTTTGCATTAAGTGGCGGGGCGGTGGGATAAGAAATATTATGTGTGCATTGGGGTTGCTATTTTAGTCTGAAAGCTGAGAAAGTGCATGGATGATGGATCAAAATGACGGTTAAAAAAAACACACCAAAAGGTGTATTCATTATTATGTTTAAAAAATGGGATTTCCGGTCTGATTTTTCTCGCAAATCATTCGATGGGTGTACTAGCAAGTTGACATGTGCTGGATGCACAAATCAAAAGAGAAATACCGGGAGGCATGATTCCAAGGCAAGTACATGAAGTTGGCCATAAGAACTAACGAAGGTGTAGTAATACTAGTGTTAATATTAATGATTAGTGACGTGTGGTTGATTTTTCTTCTGGTCAAATTGATAGTTGATTACACAGCACATTGCCTTGGGGTTCCCAAAGAGGACGTCGAGACATCTCAACACTTTTAGTCTATATATACTAATGAGGTCATAATTGACATAAATAGTACATGCACGCATGCAAACGTGCACAGTGCAGCGGTCGAGAGTTCAAGACCCGGTTCGACCTCCCTGTGTGGAGTTTGCATGTTCTCTCTGGGTCCTCCCAATTCCAAAGAACCGCATGGCAGTCTGATTTTGATTGCTACCGATGACAGTTTTTGGCCATTTGGAGACAGTTTCCGATACAACGCTTGTTGACTATCGTAGCACTTGAGTATGTGCCAACGAAAGAGCTATAAAATAAATCACAGAAGCCACAAACCCTTTCAACATCTAGAACAGTGGTTCTTAAATAGGGTTCGATCAAACCTATCCTCCGCCGCTGAGGTGCCTTCAGTCTCGTCTGCAGTTAAGGAGTGCAGTCATTGATAGTGTTTTCAGTTCATGCACTGTTTTGTCATTTGAACAAAGTGACATTAATGTACAATTCATTTCGTGCACCAGTAAAAAAAACATATTTTATTATTTATTGAAGAAGGGTTCGGTGAATGAGCATATGAAACTGGTGGGGTTCGGTGCCTCCAACGATATTAAGAACCACTGATCTAGAATGAAGATTGTCCCCCCTGCTCCCATGTCATTTTTCGTTTAATTTATCCTGTAGACACTTGTGAGAAGTCAGCACACATGCCATTTTGGATAAGTTCAATTTAGTAGCCATAAAATCAGCAAATATTTTTAATTGAGTCTTAATCTCATAATGCAATCAAAAGCAATGGTACGGTATTTATCCAATCAGTTCTTGTTTGATAATCAATCTCTAAGTCTTAAGTGAACAAAGCATCAACATAAATAGCTTCACAATCAATACGGCTGCGGCATAAGGTGTCTGTATCTGTATTGTTAATGTTGCCCAAGAATTCACCTACCAGTGGTTGTCGCCAAGGCGCCATTCTATTAAAAAATAGTTAATTCTGTCATATGCATATGCATTTCATGTGTCCCCGGTCAGGCTGATTTCTGGCAACGGGTTTGACTTTTCAGTTCTGTTTCACAACTTTTGTCCTGCACTTACAGGAAAGTTAAAAGGTACAATATGTAGACTTTAGTGCCATCTAGTGTTGGCTTAACAAAACGCAACTACCTCAGCTCAAAAGAGCATCATGCATTTACAGGTACGTGCATAATAGTGCCTCTGCAAGACCACACGTGGCAAGCTACCACCAATTTCTTCAGCATTCGTGCAAACATATCACCCCAGGCGATTACTAGTATTCATTCAAGTCATAATTTTGATGAGCAATGTTCACTAACTTAGCCTCCTTTGGGTATATGTAGAAAGAAAGACGGTGGCAAAATATGGCAGCCTCCAGTTGTGCAGGTGCACACAAAGTGATGAAATTGCCAATGACTTCATGACAATTTGATAAAAATATGTAGCTGTGATAGAATTTTTTTCTGCATAGTATTGAAATCAATAGTGTTTTTAAGTAACGGACATTGAACGAAATTACTTGAGGAATGGTAAATAGCATCAAGTCAACCTCAGGTGAATGCATCGCATAAAGGGTTGACTCCATTGAATTTTAATTATTTTACCAAATAGTACCTAATCAATTTGTATACCCCTGTATGACATTTAATAATGAAGTAAACGCATCAGTGTACCATTCTTTAAATCTTGACAGTAGGGCAGTAAAACTGATTAATGCAATTTCCTGAAAACAATGTGAAGAAATCGAACAATGCTTCCTTCGACCTTTAACATTCTGCTATACTGGTTTACAAATCAGAAAGGTAATGTTTTCGCCAATGTTCAAACGACTTGCAGTAAAATGCAACAAGTTTGACAAACAACATCAGCGCTGCGATTCGCCAAGTCCAAAAAAAAGCTCGTGCAAAAGGTAGGAGTTCGAAAACAAGTAAAGATTGGGGGTAGGGGAAGTGTTGTAAACATAAAATCGTAGTAACACGTTTGTGGGGTTCTCTCAGCCCAAGCAGAACGTGTGGGCTAAAAATGACAGCTGGGAAACTGACAGGCAGACAAGGAGGGTGGGAGGCGGCACAAAGGAGAGCAGATGCGCCGTGAATGGTGCCTATCGTCAACATCGCCAGACCACAAACGTAAAAATACTACCACGACACGAAGAAACGATAACCCCAAATTAGCCATTGTGATTTTTTATAAAGCACCAAATCGCTAATTTCACAAAGTTTTTGAATAAAGCTAGAAGTCCCCGAGGTAACCGCGGTAAAAAAAGCGATGCAAACGGGCTCACTCCGCGGGTCGGTTTTCGGCTACGACTCGGTCGCTTGTTCGGTTCGGCTACCGATGGCTAGCTTTGAATGTTATGAAGTTAGCATAATATGAAGCGCTGCAGTGGAGACCGAGTAAGGAAGCGAAACGGCGACGCTAAACAGTGAGAGACTGATCAGAGTTTCGAGAGGAAACGGAGGAGTTGTTGACTTTCGCTGCGGGAACAGCTCCGCGGGCTTCGACGAGTGACACCCAGCTTCGAGGCCGAGCTCGGGCAAGAATGAAAACACACCTAGCTAGCTGGCGCGGTTAGCCCCGCTAGCATCCGTTCCCTTCCCGGTCAGCGATTAACGACGCAGTGTGCCCCCACCTCGAACACCGCAGTTTGCTTATTAAGTGTTAAATTGATTTTAAACAGGACAGCGCAAAGGTGACTATTTTTACCTTCAGATGTGGCGCCCAAAGGGAGGGGAATGTTTTTGCTGGATTGGTGTCCGTGTCTCTAGCTCCCCCTTTCTTCTCCTCCAGAAGAAACTCGGATTGGCTCGTAGAACTAGCCCAGCTCGAGCTAGGTTGCTAGCTCGCTAGCTATCAACAATAATCCGGGGTCGGGCTCGCTTGGCTCCTTCTTCCGTCACACAACTCGCGGCCAAATTATTTCCACGTTTAAGAACGAGGTTTGCGTCCTTCCTTCGGCGTCGCGGTTGACGCGTGCGACGAGCACGAGCGACTTGTTTTTTTCCCCCCGAGCGTAAAAACGAGAAATGTGACGATTTGTTACGATCGCCCGAAAGAGGCTCTCCTCTCGTAGAACAAAATGCCGACCGGAAGTGCCACAGTCTGACTTGAGCAACGATCTCACGAGTGACTCCCTCCATCGGCGCCAAAACGAAATGTCACACGACACCATGCCTGCGGTTCGCCAGAGGGCGCTTTAACACAACGTTACGAGCACACGAGCATCCTTTTGACGCCTCATTTCGAATAGTTTTTTGAATGAATGAATGAATGAATGAATGAATGAATGAATAAATAAATAAATAAATAAATAAATAAATAAATAAATAAATAAATACACGATGAATGAATAAACGAAATGATAAAACAAATGAATAAATAAATCCATAAATAAATACATAAATAAATGGATAAACAGATCGACAGACAGACAGACAGATTAGATAGATAGATAGATAGATAGATAGATAGATAGATAGATAGATAGATAGATAGATAGATAGATAGATAGATAGATAGATAGATAGATAGATAGATAGATAGATAGATAGATAGATAGATAGATAGATAGATAGATAGATAGATAGATAGATAGACCTCAAATGTCTACAAATGTCATTGTCTAAAATATTGTTCTTGATCTCGCGTCCAACAGGTACAGTTTGGCACCTCAACCTTTTATTTGGTATCCAAAAGACATTCTAGGATAAATAGCTCTTTATAATACTGTACCTGTATATTGGTTTCAAAACAATGGTTGGAGCACGTAGTTAATCTGGGAAAATCTGTATAAATTATACTGACATTAATGGCAACAACGTTAGTAAATGCAACAAAGCAAGCAAATTAATTAAACAACCATTTTGTAAACACCTTGTTTTGTAATCCAGGAAAGAGTTCTCATGATCCCAAAATTTAAGACATGCAGTTGAATTGCTCAAGTTAAAATGGCTCTCATGTCTGTTGACTTGAAATTTTGAGTTCATCATAGTGTATTTATAAACACACTGGAAGAAAGCTACACTATGCTGCAATGGTTTGAATATTTTATCCAATTAAATATTAAACAAAAGCACTTGGCACAATTAAAACGTTCACTGTGATAACTAGATTTATGATTATAAAGAAAAAAAGACTAATGAAATGGATAAACAAACATTGACTATTGTTTTAACTTTTATTGACAGCTCCTATATTTTCTTCTTCCTTTTCCTTTGCTCTTCCTTTTATAACTTTGTTGCTGTGAATTGTGAATTTGTCCACTGTGAGACGAATAAAGGTTATCTAATCTAAAACAATGAAGGACAAACGGTTCGCGTGATGGCTTGCTGGATAACGTTATAGTCTGTTAGCATCCTCCACTGGTTATATTACATCCAACCCGTCAGTCTTATCTAACTAAGCAGCAAAAGTTATAGCCATTTTTGTCAGGGTTCGTAAAATATGTTAGGGTGAGTTTGGTTTGGATCAGAAATAAAACGAAATTCATGAATATTGATACTCAATTTTGTTGGGGAAACAAAAACTTAATTGTACCAAGGTCTCACTCTCTATGGCACAAGCCACAAAAGACTGAGATGGGGCTCCAAGTGACCCCCGGATCCTGGTGTACCTCTGAATTAGACGCAGCTTAATTTCTCCAAACTCAATCGTGTGTTCAACATACCGTTAATAACCCAGACGGTGGCAATCAAAATGTAGCATTGATATCTCTGTAAAAGATAAAATATAAGAAAATATGTGTTTTTAAAATTGGGAGTACATTTTCTGTCAAACACAGTATAGATGTGTGAATAAAAGTAGTCAATTGGAAAGGTTGAGTTACAAGTACAAAAGCCAAATAAAGTTCAGGAGTTCAAGTTGGACTTGAATTTACAGAGAAATGTAGAGTGAAGAAGACATAGTAGATGAAGGAAAGGGTTCTGGTTAAAAAAGACTTCTGAGACGAGTACAGTATTAGTTAAGTCAAAGGAAAGTAGGATAGTGCAGTGTAGTTTAGAAACAAGATCAGTAAGTAATGAGCATTCAAAGGACAGCACATAGGTTTAAAGTTTTGGGAAAAAAAGCTTGGAGTTGCCAGACTGAGATGTGTGGACATTGCAGAGGAGTGACATTGGATATATTGCAATGAGGATGCAGTAATTCCAGCGACAGGCAGGACGACAGAGACCCAAGAGGTGATTCACAAATGTTGTGAGGGAAGACTTGCAGATCCAGAAGCTGACACACACACACACACTTGTGAGGATAAGTGGAATATTCTACAAAATGTACATGCATTTTGCAGAAAAATAATGTGAGGAAAGGAAGTGCCTCCACGTGCCCAATATATTCAAACACCGCCCCCCCCCAAAAAAAAAAAAAAAAAAATCAAAAAAGCCGCAAATCCATTGGTGCCAAATCACATGTGTGCAGGTGTCAACTTTGTACATTAACATAAGTATTTTTTCTCCTTTATTTTAAGAAAGCATTGTACAACGTACAGTTACAAACACTGTGCAGCCTATGGATGTGACAGCAATGACTCTAAAAAATGAACTATTCCAATAATTTGCCCCTTTGCATCACATTTTAACATAGAATTCGGTAACTAGTTTGAAAACAGAATAATCCGCAAGTAACCTTTTGCAATTTGACTACAGTTAACATACACATTTATTTATCTACATAAATGTTCCTCTATAACAAGGTTTCCCAACCATTCCATCAAGTAAAACATATCATGGACACACTATACGTACACAAAAGGTATTACAATAAATGTGAAACAATATGAAATAAACTCTTCCTTTTACAATCAATCAAGCAGAATACAGCATGTTTTTCTATTGGTAGACATAATATAGAAAATTTGGGAAGCCCCTCTCTGTAAACACTCAATCTGCTAAACAATATCAAATTAGTTTACATAATTATAAAATGTTCTCATTTGGATTAACTAAACTAGAAAATAATCTTAATATTAAAAATAAAAATCAAACTATCACCACGCTAAATATTTTAAAATATGTATACAGAATTTAGAAGTAAATAAAAATGTGTACAAATGAAATATGGAAAAAAGTTGACATTGTGATTTGGTGGAAAAGAATTCTATAAAATAACACCACACATATCTATGATTTCTCAAATTGTTTGATTTGGTAAAGACATTGCTAAGGATTAAAATTTGGCTGATAAGCGTTGGTTAATTTTTCTTAATGTTGCATTCACCCCCCCGTTTCCCCAAAGATTGGGTCAAGAAGAAAATCTACAACTTTAACCCAACTAAAAATAACAATGCCACAAAACCCATCAGCATTTTATATTTGTTAAAATCTGAAATAATTGCCTTGACTCAAGAAAAGCAGATTATCCATTTCGTATATTCCTTTGGAAAAAATAGTTTAAAAATACAGTGTGCACCATATGTGGTCATAAATTGTGATTTGGTCAAATAGATTTTTGAAATTAAAACATTGCTGATAAAATTTGGTTTATGTTTATATATATATATATATATATATATATATATATATATATATATATATATATATATATATATATATATATATATATATATATATATATATATATATATATATATATATATATATATATATATATATATATATATATATATATATATATATATATATATTCGTAACCCCCCTGTTGCGGTACAGGTCTAGTGTTTTTAGGCTCATCCTCTATGCACATTGTCAATGTTACTCAGACATCATCATAACAGGAGACTTAATAGGCATTATAGGCATTCGGGGTGGTATAAAAGCAACCAAAAGCATAGTACAAAGCATATGTTTTTCAGCACACCAACTTTGCAACATTTCAGAATGCCTTTTGTGCCTATACAAATACATTTGAAAGAAGGCAGCCCTTTTCGGTCTCCTAAAGAAACCAGACTGTTCACAGTGTACTGTATGTGCATGGTATCCAACATTTAACAGTCTCTGAGCAGCACCACTGTAGTGGGTAATTGTTCGGAAGACAAGCATAAAATTACGTTGGTGAATAAAAATGTAAATCTGCTGGATTCAGAGGGGTACTGGACTCGAGTGGGAGAAATGGATCATTATCACAGTTGAGAATTTAGTGGCACGTTTCCCACCACGCAATACACTTGGGAACACTTCCTCCAATATTTTCCTGTTGAGGCATTTCGTAACTTGAACATTTAATATTAAGATGCCACTCTACACCCAAAAGAGAAAAAAGTTATATAAAAAAATTAAATATAAAAAAAGAAACAGACTGATATGAACATTTTCCTTGACACAATATCTGGCTACCAATCCTATTCCAAGAAATACATTCAACTACTCAGGACACTGCCCTCCCATTGTCTGGCAACCATTTCAAGGCATACTGCGTCAATTGTCCCAAGACAGCTGGGATGGATCGATAAGCTATTTAGGACCCAAATGACAAAACAGCCGCATGGCAACAGTGTCAATATTATTGGAGTAAAAAGTTAGCATGGGACAGAATGCTGGAAACCACCAATTATTTGTGGTTCCTTATTCAAGAATTTAGATTTGGACTGTATCTGTGGAACTCATCTTCAAGAATTGGCTGAAAAACTCAAGCCACAAGAGGACTGACACTCTTTGATCGATTTGAATGTAGCATCAAATTCCGACAATGGAAAATGTTGACATTGCAAAATGAAAAAAAAAAAAAGCAATGAAAATGGGCTACATTTTGGTCTCGCTGTCAGTGATGGGCCTCTCATTTATGTTATCTTGGCAGATGAGTCGGTAGGGCTTCTTGTCCACTTCCTCCGCTGCCCCCAAGTGAGGCTCCTCTGGGTCTTGGGCTAACTCGTGACGAGATAGATGCTCCACGATACCAGCGCCGATGGAGTCTCCCAGGACGTTGGTCACAGTACGTAGTCTGTCCCTGTTGCAAGCGCAAATAGGACACAGATGAAGAAACCGTTTATGTAAGAAAACATTGAAAGACAAACATTTTTCCAGATGTTTTTTTTTTTTTTTCGAAAACGGCACTGAATATGGAATTGTGCCACCTGGTAATTTTTTAATATTTGGAGGTGGCATAACAAGCTCATCTAGACTATATGTAAAAGCTGATATCTTTTGAAAATTCTGTTTGTATAAAGATCCCCTGACATTTAATTAAGCTGGCCCAGCAGTTTTCCACTATAGGAGGAAGTTTGAGAACGGTCCTTATCTCATTAACTTCCAGACAATGTGCAAAAATATGTCCACTCCAGTGCTAAGGTTTTTGTCATTTTCACTCAAATTGCAGGACCCACACTCTATTGAGTTTTAGAACTACATAAACAACCAATTCAGCATAAGAAACCTTAGACTTTTGGACTCTTTCATCAGAAAAAAGTTAATTCCTAAATGATATGGGTCTGGAGTTATCTGAGTTTGAAATAGGGGTGGCTATGCAAAATACAATACGCTACATACACATTGATTTATATAGTTCCTTAACAACAGCTGAAGCTGTAATAAAAGTGTTAACGTAGACGAAAAGCAAATGCTTCCCCTTCGTGGAAGGGAAAAACATTGCCATAGGTATGACCAGACCAGCGCTTTATCGGCACACCCCGCAAGAAAAACCAAAACCAGAAGTAATTTGGGAATGGCGCTGCACGTCATGCTTTTAAATTCCCAAATAAATTTGGGAATGGTATTGAATGAAATACTGCCAGTTTTTGCAGGATTTCTGTGTGAAAGTATAAATCTTGACCATGTGGTCCAAGAAGTACTCACAAGAACCAATCAACGGCGATGATGAGTGTAATGTCATCAGTGGGTAGGCCCACAGATGTGAGCACTATCACCATGGTGACCAGTCCTGCCTGGGGTATTCCAGCTGCTCCAATGCTGGCAGCTGTGGCTGTGATGCTGCAGGAAAATAAATTCAGGCCTTTTTATGGTCATCTGTTTGAACCACATGAACTCAAATTGACCTCCATCCATGCATGCACAACAGCGAATAGGGTCACTAAACTCAGAGCATTGTACCTCTGAAATTGAAAGAATCTACAGGTTCCTCCACTGCTATATTAAAGGAAAATGATTCAATACAAAAAACAAAGACTTCCCTCGGACAGTCCAGTTGTATTTAAAGGACAACCGATGTCTCCGGACAAGTTGTGTCCATAATTTGTAAAATGGCTTCAAATGACTTCTTCTGAGCATATTTTACAAAGATTCCACCGCATATAGCAATATTTTACGTTTTAAGACTCGGGCTGAATATTCAGGAAGTCTTGTTTTTGAATTGGTGACGAGTCCGTACGTGACGTCACTGAAAGAACGCCCCTGACCGAAAAAAAAGACACATTGTAGCAGTCCTTCCACCACGTCAATGTATTTTGCTTGTTTGGTCTGAAAACCTCGTGTTGCACCAAAAAGCCGCCAGAAGACGGCGACCAAGCTCCATGGAAGGAATTTATCAGCCTGTGGAAACGGGCTGATTAATACATCACAGGAGCTTGGACGCCATTTTCTGCCTCTTTTTTGGTGATACATTTCCCACCAATGTTGCCTCAAAATGGTACGGGATAAATTCTTTAATCGATTGCAAACATGTATGCTTTCCTCTTCAGAACTATTTGAATCATATTCATAACTGGATGTGTAACAAGAAAGCATATTCTCTGAATCTGAAGCCATTGTCTTGATTCTCCAGCAATGCAAGACGTCTTGGCGTGACGTCACGAACTGGGGCCGGGACTTTCTGAAAATGCCCAATTCGCAGCTCAATTTTTTGCAGATTTTGGACACTTTAAGTCATTTTTATTGGTGTTTTGCATTTGAATAAAAATATCATACTGCGTGTTTTGGGTATTTTAGATGCTACAAAACGTTTTTATGATGTCAGTTAGGAAACAAAAAAGTCGGTTGTCTATTTAGAGCAAGGCATTTGCATTTACAGTAAAGTCTCGTTATATCGATATTCAAGGGAGTCCGAAAAAATATCGATATAACCGGGACTATCGATATATCCGATCCTGTTTGCATGTAATTTTCTCCGTGCGTGCATAGAAATAGTATCGATATAACCGGGACTATCGATATATCCGATATCGATATAACGAGACTTTACTGTACTTATTTGTTTTGAGACTTTAAACAATGAATATTTTTTATTCAACATTACGTGAAATAAATCATAATTTATTTCATGAAGGACATTTTTTTAATCGACCAAGCAGAGTTGTGAATTTCATGGGACAGACGGCCCTTTTGCTGAGGAACGCTGAACGATAGGAAGCTGAAAAAAATGTGACAGACTATGCACCAGCAGAAGTGGGTTTTGGTCTATTAGTGTAATTGTCCCAAATCGGATTGGTCGCGAAATGCACTGATGTAAACGATGACCATAGTGTGGTTAATAAAAATACAGGAACATGACAAAGTGACTGACTGACAGATGGCCAGGCTGGTGACGAATACCGAAAAAACAAATGGCGGAGAGGCAAAATTTGATAAATTGCCCACCACTGGTACCTACAGTATATTGAAACAACAGTGATAATGTTCACAATTTTAATAAAAGTTACAAGGTTTGCAATATTATTAAATTTACATTTCATTCATTAAAAATTGCATTGTTTTTAACTGTACTTGGAGCGCTAATTATTATTTTTGGGTGGAACTTAGCGTGAATAGTTGGAGATCTGCGGGTCTATTGTGTTAGCAATATAGAGATGATACAGTCTGTTTGGGCACTTACCTGATGGTGAGAATCTGTCCAAAGTTGAGGTCAAAGTTGTTCACCTGAGCAATAAAGATGGCTGCCAGCGCTTCATATAAGGCGGTGCCGTCCATGTTGATAGTGGCACCCACGGGCAGTACAAAGCGTGTTACACGCTTGTCTATTTTGTTGTTTTCCTCAAGGCACTTGAACGTGATGGGCAGCGTGGCAGAGCTATGGTAAAAATGACCACATCAGCGCATCCCCTGACTGTGTTAACAGTGAAAGAAAGAATGGTCACTAAACCTGGAGGATGTTCCCAGAGCGGTGATAAGGGCCTGCAGCAGCCCCAAGATGAAGGTGAAGGGGTTCTTTCGGGTTACCACAAAGTAGAGCGTGGGCAGGACCACGATAGCGTGGATGAGCAGGCCGCAGATGACAGTGATTGTGTACATACCCAGCTGGCCGCCCATTGATGAGATGTCGTCCATCTCCACAATTTTACCCGCGATCAGGAACAGGATACCGATGGGGGCATACCTGATTCAAAAAAAGGTTCAATGGATTTTTGGTCTTCCATGATTAATTGCTTTGCCACTGACAGCAAATCTCTGTTTTTTTTTTGTCAGCGACTTGATAAATTATCATTTGCATGCCTATTTGTTTTTGCTATTTCATTGACATTCATCGCGCTTCTCCTTCGCTCTACTGTTTCTCAGCTTTTGCTCCACTGTATGAGTCAGCACTCACAAGTGCCTTGAAATTTCGGGTCGAAGACCAAATTGGTCGAGAACAGAGATGTTTGAAAACCAAGGTTTCACTGTACTTCTTTTTTTTTCACTTTCTGACATGAAATCAGAGTACCGTATTTTCTGGTGTATAAGTTGGACCCAAATGCCTTGATTTTCTTCAAAAAATGATCTTGCGCCTTTGCGCAGATGTGCCTTACATGTGAGGTAATATTGAGCCACAACAGGTCTTGCAACTACTGTCAGCAGCCACCGATTCCATTTCCCCCTGTAAACGAAGTAGTGCGTAACCCTCTACTGTTGCACTTTATAATGTGGTGTCCCTTATACAGACGCTCCCCAACTTACAAACGAGATACGGTCGTTTGTAAGATGAATTCGTTCATAAGTTACTTCAGTGCTATATTTTGTATGAATGTATGTTTAAGGCTTATATAAGTAAAAAAAGAAGCACTACTCGGAAAAAGGTGTGGAAAAACTTTTATAGATTTACATATTACATAAACCTTTTTCCTTCATTGAAGGTGCACCTTATAGTCCAGTGCGTTTTATATATGGAATATGTTTAAAAATACACAATTCGATGGGGCTGCGTTGCGCCTTATACACCGGAAAATACGGTAGTTTAATTTAGACGTACCACATGATGATGGCCACAAGCCTCATGATGGCCTCGCTGAGACAATCAAAGAGGTCCCTCAGGGGTTGTCCCTCTTCCCCCATTCTCCCGATGATCAAGCCAAAGCACATGGAAAAGACCACCAGGCCCAATGCGTTGACCCCATTGACAGCACCCGCCACGGGGATCATCTCCTCCCTAGTCATCACCTGGGTCCCGTTGAGCAGGAACACCGAATCGTTGACCGTCACATTGATTTGGATCACTCTCTTGGCATACTGTGTCTTGAACTGAAAGAAAAGGAAGAGTCCCATGAGCCAGTGAAGCTTTTAGCCATGCTGGTAGCAGTGCAGTGGCAATTTAATAGCTTGCCATATGTTCACAGTGCCTTGACGATCCTCGGGATATGACTCTAGTGAAATGACTACATCTGTAAAGAAAAGCATATGGAACAAACATTTCCAGACATCGAGGTACATCACGTGTGTCTTCATTCATCTTATAGTGGAAGTAGGAACACAATACATTTGCATTTGTCTATAGGTACTCTAACTACTCTACTTGCCATATAAGCATGTGAACAACGCACATTGGTGTATAATTTGCACAGCCCCTCGAGAATATGACTTTTTCACTTGACAATATTCAAATTTCATCTAAAAAATATTGTTCTTATGACTGTATGAAGTTTTTTTCTCAACAAATTGCTTTGTTTTTCATTTGAATATTTTTTGTTTAGTTTTTGTGTTCCCCAATTTTTTTTACACGCACACACACACAAACACACACTTAATGCAATGCAATGCCACTACATTAATTTAGATTGGTGTTGTTTTTATTCACATCGTGGATCACCTCAAGTTGATCTTTGGTAATCAATGAACAAAGAATAATCAAATTCAATCAGAATTTAAGTAATAGGTAAAATTGAAAACAGCATGTGAATAAATATGATATATTACCTGTGTGGTGCACGCTTCCACAAGGTTTGGAGGGAACATGTTCCTGCAAAACCACACATACAAGTCACTAGTAAGTATGTTGAAATATTTTTTAAAGAAATCCTCCCAACCCTTTTAAAAAAGGAGACTTGGGAGCAAAAACACAAGTAAATAGGTTTTTCTACCAAGGCTAGGCTAATTTTATGAATTGAGCATTATAACAGCAATAGATAGATAATGCGTACAATTTTGAATATTTACCTGCTATTTTCAGCATGTACTGTCAAATATTAAAGAAAGATAAATTAATTAATTAGTTTAATTGCAGCTAATGATTTTCCATGCACAATAGAAAGCTCTTTCGTACATAGTTGTCAATTTTAAGCACATTGTTAGAGCTTCAGCTATTGTTATAGCGCTATATACATCAATATGTATTGTATTTTGGATGCTATAAAACATTTTTCTGGTGTCAGTTAAAAAACAAAAAAGTGACGTCGGTTGTCCTTTAAATGCTTGTCACTGTTGTTCAAAGCAGATGTCAGACGTAAGCCAGTAGGTGGCACTGCCATTACAATGAAAATGTGTTTGTAGATTCCTTCAGGCCTGGAATTTCACATAGTAAGTGGTATTAGGCCAAAATAGGATGATGAGAATATAGTTACAGCAGTTTTTGCAGTGATAATGAGGCCAATTTTTAAATAATATAAAAGTCAGTTCAAAATGGCGGACTTCCTGTTGGATTTAGCATAGGGCTCTAAACTTTTTTGTAGCCATTGGGCCATAGCGCAAGCCCAAACACAGTAGGTTTTTTTATCATTTTTGTTTCATGTAAAGTATTTTTGCCACTTGTTTCCTGCCACTTGTTTCCTGGCACCTACGGTTTACAAACATTATGAAATAGTCTATCTATACCTGGGTGTCATCCTCGATAGCACACTATCTTTTCACTCCTATATAAATAACATAACTCGGTCTGCATATTTTCACCTCTGCAATATCAATCGTCTCCGTCCCTCTCTCAACCGTCACACTATTGCTATCCCCATCCACACCTCCCGTATCGATTATTGTAATTCACTTCTTTTCGGGGTCAATCAAAAATTTCTCCATAAACTCCAACTAGTCCAAAATTCCTCAGCCCGGATCATCACAAAAACCCCTTCCTTTCACCACATCACCCCTGTCCTCCAACAGCTCCACTGGCTCCCTGTTAAACTCCGTATTGAATTCAAGATACTTCTGTTTACATTTAAAGCCATCCATAACCTTGCCCCCCCCTATCTGTCTGACCTAATTCAAATCTCCAGTCCCTCTCGGGCCCTCAGATCCTCTCCCTCCCTCCACCTCTATATCCCCTCTGCCCGTCTCACAACGATGGGGTGCAAAGCTTTCAGCCGCTCCGCTCCCAAACTCTGGAACTCACTTCCACCCAACATCCGTAACATTGACTCCCTTCCTACTTTCAAATCTCACCTGAAAACCCACCTGTTTAAACTTGCCTTCATGGTCTAGTTTAATCTGCTGTTTTATTATTTATTGTTTTATTCATGATTTTACTGTTTTGTGTATTGTCTTTGTTGTAAAGTGTCCTTGGGTGTTCAGAAAGGCGCTTGTAAATTAAATGTATTATTATTATACCTGATAAGGTCCAGGAAGGCGTCGGCAGGACTAACAGTGTCAATTTTTTGCCGGGTGGTGAACTCATCCTTGGAGCCTTTACCGGGGTGGATGATGAGCACCATGACGATGCCGATGAACACAGCAATAACCGTGGTGGTGGTGTAGTAGACGACCGCCCTCATACCCATTTTACCCGACGCGTGGGTGTCCAGTGCGGCCATGCCTGAAATCATAAAAGTCATGCAGTTTTAATGGGAATTCTTCCCTTAAATGATTTGTTTTGGGTATTTCCTAGCCTTCAGTGCTTATTTGAGGTGAGACCTTTCATTTGTTAAAAAAGTAGTAATATAATATTTAACAATACATCTACTTTATTAACCAAATTCTGCTCCCTAATTTGAAACTTTCAAATTTAACTTAAAGGACAACCGACATCAGAAAAACGTTTTATAGCATCTAAAATACCCAAAACAAGCAGGCTGATATTTTTAGTCAAATGCAAAACACCAATAAAAATTACTTAAAGTGTGCTAAAACTGCAAAAAAAATTGAGCTGTGAATTGGGGATTTTCAGAAAGTTCCACCCCCAGTTCGTGACGTCACGCCAAGACTTGCATTGCTCAAGAATCAAAACAATGGCTTCAGATTAGGAGAAGATGCTTTCTTGTTACTCATCCAGTTATGAATATGAATAGTAATAATAGTTCTGAGCATAAATGTTTGCAATCGATTATAGTTCTGAGCATAAATGTTTGCAATCGATTAAAGAAGTCCTTCCGGGTCATTTTGAGGCGTCAGGACTGATGTGCAGCGTCCCAGAAAATGCAGAAGATGGTGCCCAAGCTCCGTTGTAAATAGGCTGATTTGTCTGCTGGGAATTTGTGTCAGCGAATATCAAATAGTTGTCTTGGTGCAACACACAACGATTCACCATCGCGTTATTTATGTCTTCCTTCTAATTTCGCCATCAACGCGGATCAACACGAAGTTTTCAGACCAAACAAATATCGCAAAATGCATTGTGTGTCACTTTCTCGGTCAGGGATGTTCCAAATGTGACGTCACGTGGGGATCGTCATCAACTCGAAAACAAGACTTTCCTGAATATTCAGCGCGAGTCTTAAAACGTAAAATATAGCTAAATGCGGTGGAATCTTTGTAAAATACGCTCAGTAGAAGTCATTTGAAGTGATTTTACAAATTATGGACACAACTTGTCCGGAGGAGTCGGTTGTCCTTTAAGATGTGGTGCCATGCGGCGGTGCCATGCAGTGAATGAAAAACTACAAAACAATATTGAACGTAAATTTACATCCTGTGAAACCAGTCTGCAAACTCATACAAAACCTTAAGAATAAAATTACAAAAAAGGTTTTAAATGCCACAAATATACAGACCCTTTGCTCTCAAAATATATATTTCTACCGTATTTTCCAGTGTATAAGGCGCACCCTTTTTCCCCCTGTAAAAGAAATGGAGGCGACTCCATTTCCCCCTGTAAAAGAAATAGTGCGTAACCCCAGCCTCTAATGTACTGCCTCATAATGTGGTGTGCCTTATATTTGGAAAACTTTTATATAACTATGTATTATATTTGGAAAACGTTTTTCATTCATTGAAGGTGCGCCTAGTAGTGCGTTGCGCCTTATATATGGAAAAGGTTTGAAAATACACCATCCGTCGGGGGTGCGCCTTCTACTCCGGTGCGCCATAAACATCGGAAAATACGGGAAACATATTACTTTCCACCTAAAACAGTAAAACGCCTTGAAAACAACTAGGCAACATTTCTCTCAAAACGTAGGACATGAATACATTACTTAAAAAAAGGTAATTTAATATTTGATAATTGTGGCTTCTTTACATGAGGAAAGTTGTTGCATGCACATACTCTTTCCTTACAAGAGCATCGCTGCAGAGTATCAACAAAGCACTTATTTTACAAATTAGTTTATGGGAAATTGAGGGTTTTTCAAAGAGAGATGGCTTGTTAATTATTAACACAGTTGAGTTTGTGTTGGCAATACAAAAAAAAGAGCAGCGCTGCAAACTTAGACATTTAGACAAAATGAATTGGTGTGTCCCAGCGAGTATGGGAAAAAGATGCTTGTAATTATAGATGGAATACTTCCACCGCCATAATCTGTTCAACTATTTTACAAGGAACAAAGCACAATAAGAAATACAATCTGTCTGTGATCTACACGGCAGGTAAGCAACACCTTCTGGATAAAACCCAGGGAACGATCATATCCGCTTAATGTGTTTTTTTAATATATTTTTAATGGCACTCACTGTTTTAAGGTGCATCACAAGAGTCCCTTTAAATATGAACACTTCCAAAGTCATTTACTCAAAACTTGAGGGTCAAAAGGTAACCAAGTGTGACTACTTTATATGCACGAAGATGCTTGTTAATGATTAACATAGTGACCTTGGCTTTGTTTGGCCAAAAGATAAAGCATGTTTTGCATATTTTGGCATCTGACGTACACAACCACTTCATGTGAAGTTTTAATTCAGACACCCCATTTTAATCCATTCTTTTATGTATTCTCAACCGCATTGAAATGAGAGTTTGGTAATCGCGCAGGATTTAAATCAAGGTTTAGATTTTTATTAAATTTATTTATGGAAAAAATTCAGACAATATTAAAATATATTTTTTGTAGTTTGTTTTCCCATCACCTTAGCCTAAATATGCTATTTTTCTTCTGGAATATAAAATAATGCATATTTACCTTGAAACAAATACATTATCAGAAAAATATTTCCACTCAAATATAAAACTTGTTTCAGAACGTTTTTTTTTCTCCGATAGGAACCAGTCTTTATATGTATTAAAAATGGGCAACTTAAAAAGAAAAAAAATGTCAATTGTAATTTTTTAAAGGCCTTTTTACCCTATAAAGCGTTTTGTCTTTTGTGGGCTTTCTAAAAAAAACTCCTTGGTGGGTTTTATTTGGTTTTATAACATATTGTCATTCAGGTAAGATTTTTTTTCTCCCTGAGAAGAATGAAGCTATGAAACATTTTTTTAACCCCTTTTCATCATCGTGACAGCATTCAATTCACATTGTTGGTCAGAGAAAGAGTGCGAGTGCGGATTTCTGAAGATAAAGGAACAAGTGTAGCATATTGCCACCTCCATTTACGGCTTAGTTCATTCCGAGCAGGAACAGGAAAAGCCTCCCCTTTTGTTGGAATCAAGATTCATCTCGGCCTTTCATGTGTCGCTCAGTTTTCCAATGAGTGTGTGTGTGTGTTTGTGTGTGAATGCGCTAACAACCATGGACCACATGATAGACATACCTTTTTTTCTGTTAAGAGTAGAAGGAGGAGCCTCTCTTGTTTATTGTGGCATGACATGATTGTGACTCCGTTTTTATACTGCGATGAAAAAATATTTCTTGTCTTCTTCAGTATGCCTGCATTTTTGTGGACACATTTCGGTGGTGGTGGTTAAAAAAAATCTAAATTCATTGAAGTTTTAAATGCCTTCAAACTTGTAAACCAAAATGCTTTTAAAACTATGATGTGGGATGTTGTGGCAAAAGACAGCCTTTTAGGAACAACATGCCAGCCATGTTTGTGGATTATAATACATACTACAAAATAAAACAAATACACAATACAAAAATACATTTAAGGGTTCTTATGAAAAGAAAATATCACAAACCAAATCCATTGTATCCATTAGGAAATTATTATTATTTAGCGTTTACAGCTGCAGCCGTATAAATCAGTATTGTATATAACAAAGAAAATATACATTTGTGGTATACTTTTAACTTTAGTCTTTAGTCTTCACACACGCGAGCACACACACACACACACACACTCACAGACACACACAAAATGTTCCCTGAACTGTCGCCCGGGCAACAGCGTAAGCAGCCTCACTAATTTCTTCCACTCAAAAGAATGAAAGAGGCAAGGTTGAATGAGAGCAAGGAAAGATTGTTTTAGAAGGGCGGTGGGGGGTATAACTACAAATACAGACCCCTTTCCAGAGAAGGAGAAGTTGAAGTTGGGGGCACATGAAGTGGTCCAGACTTTCTGGAACCTCGTATACCCCGTAGTGCCCTACCATTTTTTCATGTAACCAAACATATTATTTGTCGTCTGATTGAGAGGGAAGACATTTCATTTGTGCTATATGTAGCTGATACAGAAACCCACGAGCAAAAGGTGTATTCAGAGCCCCCAAATGTCTGCGTGCGAGGGCGTTGGGGCGTCTCAGGTGAGAACTTTTTGAAGGCCACTGTAATCACATTACCGCTCAATGTGAACAAATGTAAGAAGGCTAGACTCGGTCCAGAGAGAGAGAGAGAGAGAGAGAGAGAGAGAGAGAGAGAGAGAGAGAGAGAGAGAGAGAGAGAGAGAGAGAGAGGGAGGGAGAGAGAGAGAGAGAGAAGACAAAGAGAGAGAGAGACAGAGAGGGGGGGGAAGAGGAGAGAGAGAGAGAGAGAGAGAGAGAGAGAGAGAGAGACTGAGAGTGACCGAGAGAGAGAGAGAGAGACTGAGAGTGACCGAGAGAGAGACAGAGAAAGACAGAGAGACAGAGAGAGCGAGCAAGAGAGAAAGAGAGAGAGGCAGAGAGAAAAAGTGACTGATCAAGCAGGCTTCTTTTTTTTTCTCTGCATTTCCTTGACTACCCAAAAAATATCAAATCATTGACGCATAGTAGCTCCAAGATTATAGTCAGAAACTGCCATTTTTATATCTTCTTCTAGAAAATATGTGTGTTCAACCAGCCTCATACAACACTGCCATAGCAGTGTCCGAAAGAGACTTTTGTCTTCGAATTCCGCTGACTAAGCGCTTTCTTTTTCAGTTTCACTTGGATAGATAATTGCCTCGTCTTCCCTTCCGAGGAAGCCTGTGTCTATTTTAACTCAAACACAGTCATTCAGAATAATTGGTGACTAAACTTTCCTGCACCGTTCGCCTCATCTAACCCATTATGGGATAGTTTGAATACAGTGTTTGGAAAAACATGCCTCTTGTGTTGCACTGTCGTCGTCCGCAACCATTTCTGTGGAACCATCTTTTGCAATGGCAGAGATTTGGGTTGTGGTGCCTGGCGGTAGACTCATATTCAAAGTAGTAAGATTGTTGGCATGGTAACATTCTTTACATATGAGTATCATAGCTAGTAACCCATCCATCCTTTATCTAAACAGCTTTATCCTCACACAAAGGTCATTGGTGTGGTGGCTCCTATTTTAGGACGCACTCACAACGATGTGCTTACCACTTGTCCACTGTGCCGCCTGTAGTTAATAATTATTTTGACACCTGACTGGCCAATGATTTTCTTTTTTTTCATTTGACAACTTACTCGAGAAAGGTGATTTGAGACTGCTTATTTTCTTATGCTGACATGAAACCAATTGTCTCAAAATGAGACAAGAGATGATTTGCCGATGTCGTGTCTCACCTTGTTTTGTTTTTACATCTGGTGTCAAAATCCAGTCTTTGGGGGCCAACAGACCAAAACCATCTTCCTTTCATAACTTTGCTATTCTGAAATGTAAATTTCTCCAATGTGAGACTAATAAAGGTAAATCCAATCTAATCCAAAGGTTCAAGATCATTATTAGGCTCCTGGAGAGCTTTCATTGAACCATCAAAAACAAACTAGACATCCATGTTTCAAGGAAAGTGTCTTGTTGTATTTACATTTCTACAGTCGTTAGTTTTTTTTTACACTTGTATCGCGGTTACAAATGTTAAAATGTTACCTGAAACATTACCTGTGTGGGTCATGAAGTATTTATTAGGGGGCCACCATCTGATTTTCTCATCTCATCTCATTTTCCGTACCGCTTATTCCTCATTAGGGTCGCAGGGGTTGCTGGAGCCTATCTCAGCTGTCTTCGGGCACAAGGCGGGGGACACCCTGAATTGGTTGCCAGCCAATCGCAGGGCACACAAAGACAGACAACAGTCATTCTCACACTCACACCTCGGGACAATTTGCAATGGTCAATTTGCCTGCCATGCATGTTTTTGGAGTGTGGGAGGAAACCGGAGGACCCAGAGAAAACCCACGCAGGTCCGGGGAGAACATGCAAACTCCACACAGGGAGGCCGGACCGGGACGCGAACCGGCGACCTCTGCACTGTGAAGCCGGTGTGCTAACCATTCGACTACCGGGCCGCCCCCATCTGATTTTGAATTGGATTATTTTATTATTTTTAATTAATTCCAATGAGCATAAACTTGTTTTGTCCCAGTATTTTCAGTCGTCACATGGCATGACGTCGTAAAATGCTACGTTGTGCTTCGCTCCGTGCACAGCACAAAGTCTTAACTGTCTTATCTGTGCCGTGTCCCTGCAAGCGGCAATTACGTCTTTCTCTCAATGACCCGGTCACTATATGCTTGCTGCACATGAAAACATACGACAAGACCGTTGTAAACACCATAACTGCGCAAAGTAGCTCCATCGTGTGTTTGCTCATTCAATCAATAATGAGTTCATCTCCTATTTCTTATCGTCTATCTTCCCTCTGTGACCTAAAAGCACTTGCACAAAGTGGAAAAGATGTAAACATTATTGTAAAAGTAACGATCGCTAGCATGGATCATTGTACATTAAAGGGCAACCGACATCACTTTTTTGTTTTTTTAACTGACATCAGAAAAACGTTTGATAGCATCTAAAATACCCAAAACGATGATATGATATGATATGATATTTTTTGTCAAATGCAAAACACCAATAAAAATGACTTAAAGTGTCCAAAATCTGCAAAACATTGAGCTGCGAATTGGGCATTTTCAGCGGGCGGTCCTTTCATGACATCACGTACGGACTCGTCACCAACTCAAAAACAAGACTTCCTGAATATTCAGAGCGAGTTTTAAAATGTAAAATATCGCTATATGCGGTGGAATCTTATTAAAATGCTCTCAGTAGAAGTCATTTGAAACCATTTTACAAATTATGGACACAACTTGTCCGGAGATGTCTGGGAAATAAAAAAAGGGGGCAATTTTTGGTCTGAATTCAGTTGGCCCCGTCGTGTCTGAAAAATGGGCCAAATTGTAACATTGATGGGGCCCGATTTAACTAGATTGCCAAAGTATACTAAACTGATTGAAATAAACAAAAATGCATTCATTGGATCATGATATTTATAAATTACAAATGGAAAACTATTATTTGAGTAAAATGTATTCTTTCTAATATACCAACAATTTTAATTCAAGTCAAATCATTTATTCATGCATAAAATAAACAAAACATTTCTATTTTCTTTAGTTACTACATAATCAATCCTGTGCCATTTTAACATTCTACGGTATTACAGAGAAGACACAGAGAACAGACTTAGCACAATATTTCTTACTCGTGTCTTCTTTTCTTTTCGGCTTTTCCCTTCAGGGGTCGCCACAGCGAATCAGTGTCCTCTATCTTTAAAGGTTTGATTCACATGTTTGTTTTGGCCAAGCTTTCACAATTTCTTTGCTCTGAAGATTTCCAATTTGCTGCAACATCTGTGACATAATTCCCATTAGCAACAACATTTGAATCATTAACAGCTGTTTGCTGCAACGAATTGTCACTACCCTCCGCAGACTTGTTCGATTGTTTCTTAAAAAAACAAGAATGTGTTTGTCTGCTTCCTGCTTTTAATGTCCTTGAGTTTTGCTCCTGTTCTCACGGTCCATCTTGCAAACATCTGCCATGTCTGATGTAAATACTGCAATGCACTATGGGTAAATAAATATTTGATTATCTCTTTCGGCACTTTCCGACGGATTGTGGAAAAGCCCAACATATCCTCTACCACAATTTTGGAACGCACCAAAATAAATGCAGGGTGATTATGGCTAGATATCGGTAAGGCAAATCTCTGATGGAAAACGAACAGTTTTCAATTTATGTTTAATTAAATGTGTTTCTTTAGCTATTTTAACAGAATTATGTCAAATGTGGCGCAGATCATGTAGCAATATGCGCTAATAGTAATAGACCTGCGTCGGTGCTGGCGCAGGGGAGTTGCAAAGTTGCACCAGAGGCTGTCAAAATGCATAAATGGCTTAAGGGCGCGGCTCAGCTGCATCCCTGCATTATACTGGCACCGTTTGCACACCTACCAGAGGTGCAACGAACTGCAAGTCCTAAGACAGTCTGAAGTCTGAACATTCAAGTATTAAGTGTTTTTCAAGTAACAGTAAGTATTAGTGAGTGGAGAACCAGAGTACAACGATGTCAACGGGCCTGAAGTCTTTTGATACATATTTGGAATAAAAGCTAGAGCATGAAAGTGCCTTCTTTTTTGCATTCCTGGTAAAGATAAACAAAAAAAAAATCATTTAATCGGTAAACAACATTAACCTCTGCTGCAATAAGGCATTGCATGTTGTGGTGACTGACCTGTAATGAGGCTGGACACCAGCAGGGGCAGCACCAGCATCTGTAGCATCCGCATCAGCAGCTCTCCGGGGAAAGAGAAGAACTTGATATCACGGTAGGACATGTTGTACGGTCGCAGGGCAAACCCCAGAATGATACCTATGCATATGTCACATTAAAAGTCAACAATTGATTTTCTGCACATAATCAATGCAACAAAGCTTCTTCTTCTTTTCCTTTCAGCTTTTCCCTTCAAGGGGTCGCCACAGCGGATCAGTGCACTCCATCTTCAGAGGTTTGATCTGCATGTTTGTTTTGGCCAAGCTTTTACGTCGGATGCCCTTCCTGACAAAACCCTCTGTATTTATCCGGGCTTGGGACCGCCACAAAAATACTTATTTCCCTTTGTGGCTACAGAACAAGCAACTCGCTCAGTAAAAGGCTCCCAAACACAAAATGGTAATCGGCACAGCAACATTCAAAAAAGCATAAATACTCACCCGTAAATTATAAAGTTGTTTGATTCATTAGAGATTAAAGACTCATGGGGCATACCATTTACGAAAGTGAATATGAAAGTGAAAGGAAGTCTAAGATATGCCAGCGCTGATTTTGATTGGGAGGAATGTCTGTGCCATTTCACTGTAATCGCTAGACTGCTCTGGGGCAATTGTGCTTTTTTGCGCCAGTAATGGGCAGCATTTTCACAGCCCCGCTTTGTTTAGCGGAAAGGTCAGTGCTGTTGGACAGTCTGCGGTTTGATGGATGCATGGCTTGAGGAGCCCACGATGAGAAGTAAGGAGTGTCAGGGCAGAGTGCCGACAGGCGACGTGAGACAATCTCTTTTCGTCAATGGATGCTACAGCTTCGTGTTTGCTTTCAACAATTAGCTTGTGGTAGACGTGCACATTCCACCATGACATTCCTGATCCACTGTGTAAAGGACAGTTTGATTTTCTCCTCTTTCATCTCGAATTGCTTCATACAACAAAAAGGGTGCAGAAAGTGCCAAGATTGAGTCTATGTTTTGTCATATTTTGTTCTTTTGACTTCAAGATGGTGCCGCGAGAGTGGCTGCCTTTCCAGCAGCTCATATACAGTGAGACCTCAACTTACAAACACCTTAACTTACAAACTTTTCGTCTTACAAACGTCAAATTTATGAAAATTAAACCTTATAATAAGCACTATTTTCATAATACACACCCACCACGACTGGTGGAGTGATCTTCGGCGGAAGCACACGACCGAACAGCACCAACAGTCCTTGTGGAAGGTGACTCTCCTTCCATAAGCCATCAACGACCATCAAAAAGGCAAATAAAACTTTATTTTACAGCACAGTTTCCCTTTGACCTTCGACCTCCAACGCCATTCCATCAAGCCATAAATGACCATCACAAATGTAAATAAAGTGACTTTATGATACAATGCAGTGTATTTCTTTCTTTGCAATACAATAGCACATTTATTATACATAGATTAAGGTATGTTGTGTGTAGTTTTAAGGCTTATTTACTTGAAAAGTATATTTTATGGTAACCCGGGAACAGATTATTCGCATTTTAATGGTTTCCTATGGGAAAAATATTTTTGAGATACACACTTTTCGCCTTACACACTCTGTCTGGGAACCAATTAAGTTCGTAAGTTGCGGTGTCACTGTATTTGGTTTTTCTACTTCTTCCTTTCCTTACCTCTTCCTTCCATAACTTTGCTTTGAAATTTAAATTTCTCCACTGCATGACTAATAAAGGTCAATCCAATCCAATCCATTGTGATTCGTATCTAGAAGCCCATCTATTTGTCTATGCATATAGGCAGAATAGTAAGACTGAATATGAACTGTGAATCACCACACAGCGAAAAGGCGTTTGGCCAAATAACTCTACAACAATGGCTAAGAGTCGTAAACGGGACAATCCACAATGCATTACAATGACTGACTGGCAACTGCGTTCTAAATTCAGTGAATATGTTCCAAACGGTGAAAAGCAGTCACCACTTCCTCCATGGAGGACACAACATATCCAGTTTCACCTGTTAACCGACTGGACATTTTCACGTGATACTTCTCAGCAACACCACGTCAAATGACATGAGTCACGGCACCCCATTGAACTACATGACAATTGTGACAATTCATCCGCTTGTTGCGACAAGGGCTCAAATAAACAATGGCGTCTTTTAAAAAAGTTTAAATTGCGAAATGATCCCCATATTTTAAAAGTGTAACTGAAAACCTAGTAATTTGTACATTTATTAACAAGGGTAGCGGGATGTGTATGTTATGATTTTCTTTACATTATTTTGTTAGTTAGCCAACTGTTAGGTTCACTTGTTAGTTAGCCAACAACATAATTATGTACATTTGAATTCCTTTTTTTAAAAACATTTTCAAGTTTGGTTTAAGTAATTTCGCTCATTTACAAAGTTACACAAATATGTTGACAATTCATTTGGTTTGTTTTAATTTTAGTTTCCTCATTTAGATTATTTTACGAAACGATAACCAATACAGATATAAACATTGTAGAGTGTTATAAAGTAAAAGAGGGGGGGGGGATTTTTCATTTTTCGTCTAAATTCACTTGAAGGAGCACTTCAAGTCATCAGGTTCTTTTGTTTGAAAATGGATGCACAAGGTTTTCTTGTGATGTACGTCACCGCAAATCACGCTCTGAATTGTTGATTCGCAAAGGTGCCGTAACTCAAGTAGGGTTACAGATGTGGCAGGCGTGGGTGGCCCCCGACTGACTTCCTGCCGCTCCATGATTGGTAGGTTAATTCGAAAATACTTCAATGTCAGCCACAGGGGTCGAGTGAGTTCCAAATGGGTTTCTGTTTAGCCCTCACTTGTGGAAGCTTATTTCTGAGACATCTGGTCTCAAAACTACAGACACTCTGACACAAAATGCATTGTGTGTATTTTATAATAACACAATGACATGAAAAACAAGAAAGAATCAATGCTATGAAATGTAACTGTAGCCTATTTCACCTGGATGCGACTTTGCTCCTTTTTATGAAAGTGGCTGATTTTCTCTATCATATTTGCAATCCTGACTTGGTACCCGATGCGAATAATTGTAAGAATTGTAAGTGAATGGTGTGTTTTTCACTAATAGATGTACCTCATAGCTTTGCATTCTCTATATGATTATTGAAACGGAGGTCCATATGTGTTTTATTTCTAAAATACCCATGTACTGTATATCTTTCCAGATCCTGATGAATGAAATAGATGACGATGTTGATTAAGACATTTTGGCATCTGACACAGTCGTGACTGTTGCATTGATGAACTTTTATCACCATTCAAATACTTTCGGGCTGATCAACTACGTGCTTCATACGCTATCTCTAGGAAATCACTCAAATGGTGGAAATACCTGTTCTGGTTTCTAGTGGATATTTGTATTTGCAATGGATTTATACTGATGAAACTCTCTCCAAACCATCAAGTGAAAACCAGAACAGGTCGCCTGTGAAAAAGGACTGTTAGAATTCAGGACAAATACCATACCAGAAAAAAAACGTCCTGAATTATTTTAAATGCATCCTAGGTTTATTTCATGCATATGTGACTTGTACTGAAAGTTTCATAAAGATTGAACAACAAATAAAGAAGTTATAACAGTTTATTTGAACACATGTTAGTTATGAATTTCCTGCTGAAGCCTCACAGGGAGCACACTACAAAGCTAGGCTGCAGGCTCTGTAGGCTGGGGGGGAAGAAATGCAAAATGCCTGCTGGGGAGGAAATAGTTAAGCTGTGTTGAGCGATCTGGCTGGGAGCAGCACAACAGTAGCTGCCCTACATTTATTTTTTTTAATGACTACGAAATAGTAGCAGTGTTTCACCATTTTTTTAAAGCCAACAGTTTTACGTTTGGAGCGCATTTAGTGAGATTTTTTATGAGATAAGTGTGTAGAACACACAAAGAGTTTGTCTTCGGTAGAATACACTGCTCTAGTGTCATCGTTTTTACAGCTTTACGTTTGAACATTTCCACTCACCAATAATGACAGCTGCCACGGTGAACATGACAAAAACATTCCTTATGAAGAAGCCCTTGACGTCTTTCTTGCTGATGTTCGAGATTCTCTTCCTAGTCAGCAGTGAACGGGACTGGATGCTGGCCTGGATTTGCCGGAAGCCTCTTCGTGCTCTTAGTGGGTCCTCCCCGTTGGCCTGCATCTTGGAGGAACTCTCTAGAACACAAAGGTAGAAAACACAATAGGCTTAATAATAAATAATAACACCGTCTAACTAGATGTGTCAAAGTTAATCGATGAACCTATAGCTAATAAATTCCCCAAATACTCAACTGCTATTTTTATAACCTAGCAATCTCTTGAGCCAATACTAAACTTATAACTCCCTAACCCTTTCAACTTCTCATCAGCATATATATATATATATATATATATATATATATATATATATATATATATATATATATATATATATATATATATATATATATATATATATATATATATATATATATATATATATATATATTAGTCATTTATATATTCTCTGTTTATCACAGCTCCAAATTCTTCAGTTTGCTCTTGCTCATACCAAAACAGACACGTAATTTTCGGCCAATGGATAAAAATGGTAAAATGGTAAATTTTTGACTGCTCGTTTTGGAGGCTTAAAATGTCAGAACTTCCATGATTGTCAAAATATTGACTGCATTTTAACACAGTTTTATTCATTTATTTCAACACTTTCCGTTGACAATGGTTTTGCTAGGGCAAACGTGTGTGACGTCATCTACTGTATGTTGTAATCATGAAGTTTCTGGAAATTGCACTTTGATTTGATTATATATGGCTAACCGCTTCTACCCACAAGGCCAATGTCAAATGTTCTTTAAAGCACATTGTTACATCTGCTGTGAAAGCGCAACATAAATAAAGCTTTAGTGTATTTTAATTATTTCACGTTACTACTACTCCTACCGTTACTAGTACCGTCAGTAGTTTTCGTTATTGGGAAGACTTAGCAAAGTGTGTGATTATTTTATGTTGAAGGTTTTGTCAAGACTTTAGTTACAGCTGCAGTTATTTTGAATGCGCCATGTAAAATAATATGGTTATCTGCTCGGAGAATTGAGTAAAGGAGCAGCCTAGTTAGCATTTATTGCTTCCAATTAACTTTTGGTAGTAAAGGGCAGTAGTATGAGGGGCTGGAGGAGGTTAGTCGGAACAGACTCGTTATAAATGTTCTTGTTTTCGAATATAGATGGATGGATGGGTGGGTGGATAGATGAATAGATGGATCGATAGATATTTGTTCATTACATTAACTAATATGAGACGTCCTTGAAAAATGTTGCATCATGTTTTCCTCAGGACTTATATCAAATCTGAGATAGCTAAAATATTCGCCACCCGTTACTCGACATTCTCCGGATCTTTCCGTTTTATTAAAATCCATCGAAAAGGGGCCCGAAATTCACATATATAATTTAAAAAACGTAGCAAGCTCTTTCAAACGCATTAACTGGGGGGTGCACATGTGGCATGGAGAAAAACTGACGGACTACTTCCTCAAACAAAACACAACCACGCACACGAACCCATCTCCCCTCAACACGCACGCGCACACGCATGTGGTTTTGCTCCTAACCGTCCCGCAGCAAGTGAAATTTCAAGAAAATCGCTTACGTACCGAGACCTGAGACGGTTTGGTGGAGGGTTGAAAACTTCGTGGGTGGATGTAGAGGAGGGGTGAGTCCGTGGTGCTCACGGGGTTACTTTGTGCTGTTGAGTGTGCAGAAATGAGGAGTGGGGGCGAGAGGAGAGGCAGAAAAGAGAGCGAGGGGGAGTCATCAATCCTGCTCACGAAAGAGCCAGTGAGGCAACATGAAGGCGGTGCCACGGGACTCAGTTGTTGCCTCGTGGGGGTGGGAGAGGAGAGCAGAGGGGAGGTGGTGGATGGGAATCAAGGTAGAGGCAGGGTGAGGGGAGCTGGAAGAAAAAAGAGATTTTCCAAGTAGGAAAGAAGAGAAAGGAATTTCTTGTTTGCCTCTTTGAAAGGTTTTGTCACGCCTGATAAGTTGGAACTGATTGCAGAATGGAGAAGAACAAGAGCCTCTATCAGCAGATGTCGTTCAATTTAACTGAATCAAATTGAATTGAATTTACGAAAGCGTGGAACTGCTGATGTGGATTAAATATTTTTGACTGGGCTGTGTCATTCGAAGCTACTTCAGAGTCATTCAAATGTATTGACAAAGTGGCTGGAATGTCCTGATAAATCATCTAAACGTATTTGCAGTGGTGGACCGTAAAGGCCCGCAAGGTCTTCTCTGCTGGCCTAGAAATATCGGAATCACAGACTGATGTTAATTATATTGTGTCCACGAATTCTTATTAAATAATTCCAAATAGTCTTTCAGCTTCCTTTCATTACTTTTCCCCTGTTGCGCCGCTTCCAGACGTGTGTTTTCGTGTTTAAGCCTTTAACCAATCCTATATCAGCCATTATTTGTTACCAGGGTCAGAAATCTCTTTGGACGCCTTCACAATCAGTGTCGATCAAACTGTTGCTCTAACCAATCAGGTTTCGAGCTGGCAACCCAAAAGGGGTAACAACACCTTCTTGAAGGGGCTGGTCAGCGTCAGAGTTTTTGCAAACTATGATTGATCAGTCACTAGCCAATCTTAGTTTGCGAAAACTGCTCTGATCACAAGCTGCTCGTGACAAGAGCATACTGGCCGTAGCTATCACACAGTATTGGTAGAAAGCTGTATAAGTAAATGTATTGTGTTGATTCAATAGCTATTTTGTCAACCCACAATGACTGAAGGAGGAGAAGAAAGTGATTTGGTTGGAAATTTACTGTTAAAGCCTTTTTCAAGATGGACTTTTCGAGAAAAAATTGACATCATTAAGAAAGGTCGCTCAGTTATTTTCTGGCTAATGGTACCCTCTAGTGGACTTGTAGTAAATCATACCACACTTTTTCAGTCTGGATTGATTCAAACATAGCACTACTGAAGGCCGAGCGATGAAAACCATGGCCCGCCACTGGTATAACGTATTGGTCAAATCGAAGCCAAATGATGAACATTTGTAAGGTTAACAGTATATCACAGGTGTCAAAGTCAAGGTCCGCAGGCCAGATCTGGTCCAGCATATCATTTGATGTGGCTTACAAAATCAAATCAAGCAAGTCTAGTTCTATAATGCTTTCTAAAGTCTAAGTCTATGTAATCCATAATAACAGTTGTTATTCTTGAGTTCTGATAAGTTATTCATCAATTTGTTGTGCACTGTGGATGGAATATGTGGAGGTGGGTAAACATTTATATGGTTTTCCGAAAGTAATCATGGCCCTCAAAGGCAAACCGTAACTACCCATGATTCAGAGATTTGTTCATAGCTGGCACAGCAAGTTGTTATAAAAGTAAAACCGGTATCCGTTACTTGGTATCGTGAGTACTCAAGAGTTGAAGATGTGTTCTGGGAGTATCGTCTGTAAATACTGAATGTAACTGTATCTACATTTTAAGTGCAATCCAATGTTTCACTTTCTGAGGTGCTTGACTTACTCAAGCTTCTTAAGCATTTGAGGAATCTTTGAAAGACCTTGTTGATTTGACAGGTAAGGCATTTTTGACTTAGTCCATCCAGAATGCATGGACTGTATGAAGGTGTGTCAATGACTCAAGTGGATGGAAGAATCAGCTCACCACTCTTACTGATGCATATGTCAGAACATGTCGCATTAAAGTTTTGGTGGTCTATGTTTTTCCTATAAAAAATCTGTACCATGAAAAATTAATGCTATTTTTTGTGTTTACCAATGATTAACTTTATTATTATTATTATTATTATTATTATTATTATTATTATTATTATTATTATTATTATTATTATTATTATTTCTGTGTAAGCTCTCAGTCGTACAGGAGTGGTCCATCGATGAGAAGGTTTCTTCAGCCGTCATCTGTAATTCTTTAAAGGTGTCGGACAATTCGCCTCTTATTCAAGAGGCTTTGTCAGCGAATTCGCTGATGAAGCGAAACGTCCGACACCTTCAAAGAAGTACAGATGATGGCTGAAGAAACCTTTTCATCGATATTATTATTATTATTAACATATTGAAAAGACTTTTCCAAAATACAGCCATTGTTGATGCTATGCAAAATGTATGATTCTGTATGAAGATGAGGTCAATGTTTACCTAGTGTTCTGTACAAGGAAATGATCTTGCATTTATTCAAGGTTATTATTCTGTTATGTCTGGAAAATGATTGATCAAACAATATTCTTTAACCTCCTGCTCCAGGCTGCCCCCATAGCTGTGAACTCCCACTGTGGTAAATACAAATGCAAAGTGAAACCATTACTTAAGTGTATATTTGTTGAGCAGGCACCCTGGGGTGTTTATTGACTCAATTGCAAAATTTCCGTGGCATATCTTCGGGGCAGAGGCAGTTCCGTAGTCGAGTGGCGAGCACGTCAACGTTACAGTTGTTGTTGTTGTGTCACTTGGAGTTGTGTTGTGTCTGGGTCCACATGACAGCAACACAACAGGTAGTGTTAACTCATTCACTTCCAGACGATATGCAAAAACGTACCCACTCCAGTGCCAGGGTTTTTGTCATTATCACTCGAATTCCAGGAGCCACAAAATATTGAGTTTTAGGACTACATACACATTTAATGCAGCGGATGAAACCTTAGAGTCTAAGGTTTCATACACACATGCGTGTTGACGTCACATGGTCAGGTTCACAAACACATGCGTGTTGACGTCACATGGTCAGCTTGGTACCGTATTTTCACGACTATAAGGTGCACTTAAAAGTCTTCATGACTATCAGGTGCACTTAAAAGTCATAAATATTCTCCAAAACGCGCAGCGCGCGCAATGGTCGTAAAATTACGGTACATAGGGGATGAATGGCAGCGCCAGTTACAAGTTACATAACCTCGAAAATCTGCGAGAAATCCAAACATTTTCGACAATCTTGGATCATACACTCAAAAGGTGTGCTCTTAAAAAAACAAACAGGGATATAACACAGATAGTATGTGGTTTAAAGTTAATCCAAAGCAATAAAAACAACACTGCTTACATTCCCATCCCTGATCTTATAGCTTTGAAATGGAGGGGCCCCCGCCAATCTTGACCCTCGCCTTAGTGATTCACATGGCAACTGTGACACACACACACACACACACACACACACACACACACACACACACACACACACACACACACACACACACACACACACACACACACACACACACACACACACACACATACAAAGCCAACAAGAGCCCTTTGTTTTCCGCTGCACTCAATAACAGTTGCTTGAAAATGGGAAGAAAGGCTCCTAGAAGTGCCATAAAATACAGAGAAACAACAGGGTAAACTTATGCTGTACCCCCTAGCCCCCCCCCTCCCACACACATACAAATATGCCTTAATACATCTTCTGTGTCCTTCTCACAACCAAACACAGTCAGATAACTCTAGCCACACTGCTCCCAAGGGGCTGATGTACCCAGGTTCAGGTTATCAGATCTGCGGCGCACAGTTCTCCTCTCCCTAAGGGTCGTCGCATTGTTTCGTCACCATTGTGCATGAGGGTTTCCCATGGAACAGGTATTGTGAGATGATAGGGGGAGAGTCCCAGCGCGCTCCTTTCTGCCGTTCAGTGACTTGGACGCTCAAGCGTTGTTTTGCCATTGAGGCCACCGCGAACTGCACCATTTGAACCCTGCTGCTAACAAAAACAGCAGCGCATCCCGAGACGTGTAGACATTGTCTCATATGGATGGAAGCATGGAGTCTTATCACATGTTGAAAATGAACACCCTGTACAGTCTTGACAGATGATTTTACATACAAGCACCTTACTATATTCCTCCAAATAGGCACCATCCATTTTTGGACTCTGGGTGTGTCATGCACTTAAAAGGAATAAATCCCACCCTCAAATAGACACTATCGCTTTCCCAATAAGTGTGGCACCGTTTTGGCGTGGGGTGTCAGAGTCAGAATCAGAAAGCCTGTAATAGCCCAACAATGGGGAATTTTGCAATCTACAGCAGCAAAATTGAACAGGGGTGTGGGTGGGGGGGATGAAAACAAAGTAACACATTTGAGTAAGAAAAAAAAATATCCACACGGACACAATATAATTTTGTTCCAATGCTCAACAAAACAGCATAGAGGGATTATCTGGCAGGACCTAAACTGTGTAGTCTTACCACATTTTGTTTATTTCACTTGATGCTGACCCATTTGAAATTCTTCTTCTTTTCTTTTCGCCTTCAAGGGGTCGCCACAGTGAATCAGTATCCTCCATCTTCAGAGATTTGATTCACATGTTTGTTTTGCCCAAGCTTTGACATCAGATGCCCTTCCTGACACAACCTTCTGGCTTGGGACCGGCACAAGAAGACACTGGCTTATGTCACCTTGTGGCTACAGAACAATCAAGTCTATGAACTTAATAAAGATGAAGATGCTCAGTAAAAGGCTCCCAAACACAAATTTTAAATAGTGATATGTGTGGCATATTCACACTCCCAACTGTTGAATATCCCTAAATTCCAATAAAACACCAGAAACGCAAAATGACCTATTGTACTTTTTTTGAGAAGGGGGAGAACCTGAAGTTTCCAGTTTGCATTTGTAATACAGTATTCATGTTTCATCTGTCTTCAAACGTTCTTCAAAAGTTGTACAATTGTGGCAGCGCCACCTGAAGTCACGAACCCCATGCCAAAACGGTGCCACATTTATTGGAAATTGAGGAAATATAATAATAATAATAATAATAATAGTAATAATAATAATAATTTTCATTTATAAGCGCCTTTCAAAACTCTCAAGGACACTTTACAGCCACAGGATAAAGGATCCGCAGGCAACGAGTTGTGCAAACAACAAACATTCATGCCCCCCCCTCCCCCCCGTAAAAGGTTATGAAATGCAGATGCCACAAAAACATAAATACAAAAAAAAAAAACTACTTCTGTCAAGGAATCTCTCAAGTCACTTCACTCACTTCACACTGAGATACCACCGGAGGGTGCACAAAAATAATCCAGCATGTTTTCATTGAGACTTTTCCCTCCTCCAATTTACCTTATTCAAATAATCACGATAGTTAACAGTCTTCCCAGAGCTTGTTGATGAGCTGATCGTTGGTTTATTTATTTATCAGTGCGATTGCACATATAAACAAATAAATGAACAAACAACATAATAAATAAATAAATAAATAAATAAATAAATAAATACATATGCTAGTAGTCACTAAGGAATGTTACTTTATCAAGGACACTTGTGACACTCCAACAACTTTACGGTAAAACAGGTCCTGCGTTGATCATTATATTAGATGTGGTGGCATCTAGTGGTGAAAGTCTGGCGCTTTATGTTTCTGTCATCGTTGCCCGTGGGACAACAGGTCCTTGGTGAGGGATCAGACAGAGCAGAGGTAAATGAAAAATGACCAAATGACAATAAAATTACCAGAATATGACAATATATTTTTGTATACATTCAGAATGCACACATAAGTATATATGTTAATTTCATTTCAATAATTGTAATAGGCTACCATGCAACCAGTTCAGGGTGCACCCCGCCTCCTCCTCACGAACAGCTGGGAGAGGCTCGCTTGTGAGGATAAGCACAGAAGGAAATTGATGGATGGCTTGATGGTAATATCTGGCTACTGTATGTACCACTACCACCACTACTGCCACTACTACTACCACTACCACCACTACCACCACTACTACTACTACCACTACCACCACTACTACTTCTACTACTACTACTACTACGACTACTACTACTACTACTACCACTACTACTACTACTACTACTACTACTACTACTACTACTACTAATAATAATAATAATAATAATAATAATAATAATAACTATAATAATAATAATAATAATGGGCATGTAAAAACAAGTGACGGTTGAAAGTTTTGTGGCTATAGTTAGAATAATCCCGTTAAGGGATGAAGTGCGCATTTAGATGGCCTCACTACCCTATAGCAGTAGTTGCAATTGCTGGTTGTGGGACAAGATATTTTACAAGATGGAAAATTTTATGGAGGGCAGGTCTGAACATTTGGACGTTTTTGGTCCAGAGTGGATAGGTGGCCACGAAGGAGGGTGGTCCACTTGTCTAATTCTGGTGGAGCACATGTGCCTGGACCTGCTGGGACAAATTGACTTTCTTCTGGAGCACCGAGACACGTATGTCAATATTGCAGGCCCACTTTCTTTGGATGACCCCTACGTGTGGCTGTTTCATGACATTTGATCAGAAAATGCAGATTCATTTCAACACGGAATTCAGATATAAATTGTATTGAGTGTCTCGTGAACTGCAATATCCACGTTTCAACAATTGTCGGATTGATTTGCCTGCACTAAAACATACTAAAATGCAGTAAAAATTGTTCTTAAACTCCATCGTTCTCATGTGTTCACTACCAAGGTGTTTTTTTTTTGCACAAATAAAAATAGCAACAATTTAAAGTAGATAGGATTTAAAGTAAAATGTCCCTCCATCAAATGCTTCCGTTTGAGTGATTGGATATTAAAACATTGAGAAATGTTTTAGACTACTACTATTACTACTACTACTATTACTACTATTATTGCTACTACTACTACTACTACTACTACTACTACTACTACTACTACTACTACTAATAATAATAATAATAATAATAATAATAATAATAATGATGATGATGATGATGATGATGATGATGATGATGACTACAAAGGGACATAAGTCTTCTTGTGCCGGTCCCAAGCCCGGATAAACACAGGTGTCAGGAAGGGCATCCGACGTAAAAGCTTGGCCAAAACAAACATGCAGATCAAACCTCTAAAGATGGAGGACACTGATTTGCTGTGGCGACCCCTTGTAGGTAAAAAAACGAAAGGAAAAGAAGATTATTATTATTATTATTATTATTATTATTATTATTATTATTATTATTATTATTATTATTATTAAATTTAAATGTTATGATGTATTACGTTTTTGATACCGTGCCATTCTACTTCTTAACAAAAACATCCAAATAAAGGGAACATCCGGTCGCATGGTTCTGGTAATCGTGCAAATCAAATCAAAATACGAATTTATACTGTTCCTGAGCTCGATAAATATTAAAATAAATAAAAACGAGGTCGCATTATTTGACAGCAATGTAGTCACATTCAGTCTGAAATAGCCGTTTAACAGTTCGTCTTCTGAAATGACAAGTTTATGGTAGCACATGCAATTTCCTGCATAGTTTCCGGTTGTGGAGTATACCTGTCAAGACCACTATTCCATGCCGCGCTAAACGACTAGCTAGCAAACGAATGTTGTATTTTCGGTCGTTACGGAATGTAAATTCAAAGGTTGTGTGCTTTTGTATGGGTTTCCACGTCACAAGAGCAGAGTGTTAGCATCTTGACGCTAGAGAAGGTAAGATGTCACTCTAGATTCTAGAACATCTTAAAATGTGGGTAAAAAGAGATATATGTCACCGAAAACAGTGGTTCACAAATATATGCAGCTGATGAATAGAATGACATTTAGACCATAAGCTTTTCAAAACTCTCTTAAACGCACACTCGTCTATAGCACTGATCATATGATCGTGTTAGTGTGATGAAGAACGTTCTGGTATAACTTGCAAAATAACTGATATCCTCGGAAGCAAAGATTCAAATCAGTGAAACATTTCCGGCTCGCTGCCATGTAAATTACCTTATAAATTGTACTTTTAAAACACGTTTAATATACAGAAATAGCTTTGTATTAAAAAAAGTTTGTTATTTGATGAATTTGATGAAGTGCACAGAAGCCAGCTTGTACTTGAAATTTGGGCTTGACATAGACAAAGCAAAACATCCATCAAGGCGTTTCTTGTAAATGGAAAAATTCCCACGTTGGGGCACTTGTAGAGTCAGGGTACCATCGACATGTCACGCAATTAAACATTATATCATCTTGCTAGACTCAGTGTACTGATTGAGTAGATGGATAACTTACACTTTGCTTCAAAGAAACGGCCTATTTGAATAACTTAACATCACAAAAATTAAAACCATGAAATAACTAAGTACAAGTAAAGTGACGAAATACCAACATTCACAAACTGGCATATTACATCCTGTTTGCCAGCAAGCGCAGGTCACACGACAACTAATCACACTCTCTATCCCACCTGGGGAACGTTGAGTGTGTCCAATTAATTTACTTCAGGGTTGAGTGAACGCTGGCGCATGTAGCTGCCGCTGCTCACCCACAGAAAAACATATCCTGTGACTGTGAAGTGACCTCGAGAGTTTTGCGCTTATGAAATGAAATGTATTATTAGTTGTATTAAGTTCATCCTGTCTACTTGATATCTAATTTAAAACAGATTCTTATTTTACTGTTTTAAATTAGAAATGTATTATTATTACAGTAAAGTCTCGTTATATCGATATTCAAGGGAGTCCGAAAAAATATCGATATAACCGGGACTATCGATATATCCGATCCTGTGCCGAACTGCATTAAACAAAAGCCGCCAAAAGAGGGCAGCCACGCGCCATATAAGAAACGGAGCTGGCCATTAGCTCCCTTTTTTTTGGGTCAGAGATGTTCCCCCAATGTTGCCTCAAAATGGCACATATAATTCTTTAATGATTGTAAACATGTATGCTTTAATCTTCAGAACTACAGTGTATTTGAAACATATTCATAACTGGATGTGTAACAAGAAAGCATATTATCCGAATCTGAAGCCATTGTTTGGATTCACAAGCAATGCAAGACGTCTTGGCGTGAAGTCATTTTTATTTGCATTTGAATAAAAAGTGACATCGGCTGTCCTTTAATACACAGTATGGAATGTTAATAATTTTCAAAATCATCGCGCTTCAGCAGACAAAACAAGAAACATTGTTGCAAAAAACGATTGCATTCATATACAGTACAGTGGGCATGTACATAACACAACAGGGAAACTGCAACGCTTACATCTTACTGTATTATGTATACAATTTTAAAAAAGTCATCAATCTTCTTCTGCTTCCCATTTTTACCTTTTTAACACAAACACTTCAATCTCATCTGCTACACACGAGCTAGCGTCTGAAAATGAAAATGGCTCTGCTACACGGGTGCTGGGCACGTAACCAAGTCACCTGACCAAGTCGACCAATGGCGCGACTGATGGCGTGACACGTAACCAAGACACGTGACCAAGTTGACCAATGGCGCGACCGATGGCGTGTCACGTGACAAAGTCACACGGCCAAGTCGACCAATAGCGCGACCGATGGCGGCTCATGTGACCAAGTCGACCAATGGCGCGACCGATGGCGGCTCACGTAACAAGACGTGACCAAGTTGACCAATGGCGCGACGGATATATCGATATAAACAACAAAAATGGCCGGCGGGGGATGAAAAGGAGTACCGTAATAACCGGATTATCATAATAACCGGGTATCGTACTAAACGGTACTAATTATACATAAAAAGACTAGAAATGTGCAAGGGAAATGAAAATAGTATCGTAATAAGCGGTACTATCGATATAACCGATATCGATATAACGAGACTTTACTGTATTACCATGCTTGTTTTGGAGATATTGGTGCAAACCAGAGTTCTTGGAGAAAACCCAGGCAGTCATGGGGGGAAAAATGCAAACGTTACACAGGAAGAACAGAGCTGGAGTCGAACTCTTCACTGTAAGACTGATATGCTAACCAGTCAACCACCATGCGGCTACACTCATATATAAAAATACAAAATAAATATAATTGTTTACTGCTCTCTTCATATATCCTTTAACTGTCATTCTTATTCTGTTTTAAACAACACTTTCATTTGACAAATACAAGCAGTCCCTGACAGTCAAAATAAAGGGACTGCCTCTATTCCATGATGACATCCTGACGCTGGCCCTCTCTTGCGTCTGCCTATCAAAATGAGCGGTGTGGCGCTGGGCTTAGTGCTCGCAGCTGTTTTCTTCCTGGCGCTTGCCCTCCTTCATCGTTATGGTGACCTGAAGAACCAGCAGCCGATGGTCCTGCTGGGGACTCTGGCATCCTGGTACCTCTGTTTCCTCATCATCTTCGTCCTGCCCCTGGATGTCAGCACGGTATGTACATATATTGTTGTGTGTGTTTCAGTGAGGAGTTTCAAATGCTCTTCTCTTTCAGACCATCTACAAGCAGTGTCTTTTGGATCACACATATCGTCCTTCCCCTGTTTCGCCCACAAAAATATCTTATATAACAAAAAACGGCTCCACTCTTTACCCAACTGAGAGGTAACAAAGTTACATTGTAGACCTCCAGAATACACTGCAATTAATGGACAACCATTCATCCATTTTTTTATTGTTTATGTGTTGACAGTGTACCAAGTGTGTGTGAAAAGCCATGGAGTTACATACCAGAGGGTGTGCTACCTGTCTTCTGGAGAGTTGTGTATTGGACGTCTCAATTTCTCACATGGTAAGCACGCACATGTATGCACGCACGCACACACTAAAGACAGAATCAGAAAACCATTATTCGTCCCACAATGGGGAAATTTGCAAAGAGATGGACATAACCCTTCCCATTGTGCATGTATTTAGGTTACTGCTGCCCTTCATGCAGTCGTACGCGCGATCTGGCGCGTTCTCCCTGCTGGGAAAGGTGAAAGCAGCAATTGTTGAGAATGCCATCTACTATGGCACCTATCTGCTCATCTTTATCTTTTTGCTCATCTACGTCGTTGCACACCCAAAGTGGAGACTCACATGGTTAGTTCTCTGCCTCACTCTGTTCTAGTCATGAAATTGAGGTTTTTCAGTGTTATCATTAACTTTGCTAAAAAAAATACAGAGGTGAGCTACCGCAATCACCAAAACAATGTGTTTTAATAATTGTTACAAAAAAAATAAAAAAATAACATAGTAGAAAAAATATATAACATGTAAAATAAATAAAATATTAGCCAAAATCATACCAAATAGTACAAAAGTATTTGACAGAGTACGAAATTATTACATGAAAACTACAAAAATATTAGAGAAGACAACAAAACAAAAAACAAAAAAAGTACTTGATGAAAAATCTAAACATTAAAAAACAACCCCCCAATAAAAACAAGTGTCCTTTTACCAGTTTAAAACAAATAACTAATGTTAGTGGAAAACAAAAATAAATTACTAAAATTATGAGAAGTAGATGAAAGAAAATGTAAAAAAAAACATTCTTTCAATGATAAAATAGTACAGAAGAGTGAAATGAGATTTCAGGCAAAAAATATATAAATCCCACAAATAATATTTCAAGAGTCAAAGATATAAAACTGAAAATACAAAAATCAGAGGAAAATAATACGAATACATTTCATTTATAAGCGCCTTTCAAAACTCTCAAGATCACTCTCCAGTACGAGACATCCATCCATTATCGATGAAAAGCTTTCTTCAGCCGTCATCTGTACTTCTTTGAAGGTGTCGGACGTTTCACTTCTTATCCAAGAAACTTCATCAGCAAACTAAAGTCTTACTGGTAGTTTAGGCCCTATATATATATCCCCATCGCAGGGATAATGCTAGTGGGCCTCAATCGTCAGTACATATGCACCTAAAAGCTAGCAACCACTCATTTGACGACAATGAGGTTAAAATCTTAGCGAAAGAACATAGATGGTTTGAAAGGGGAGTAAAAGAAGCGATTTTCATAAAACAACTAAATCCTTCATTCAACCGGTTTGGTGCGGTGAGGTTCAATTTGGATTGTTCATACAATAGCCTGCTTAGGCAACATTTTGGGATTAGTAATACTGATGAGGTGATACCGGTCGAAGTGGGGCAATCAGGCCAGTCGTTAGTCAGACCAATAGGAACAATCAGTGGAGCTGCAGGGAGTAATCCTCTGCCCCCCCCCTCAACTTGAGAGCAGGGACCTATCATAGCAGAGTGCGGCACCGCCATGTCTGGACAGTAGGGATATATATAGGGCCTAAACTACCAGTAAGACTTTAGTTTGCTGACGAAGTTTCTTGGATAAGAAGCGAAACGTCCGACACCTTCAAAGAAGTACAGATGGCGGCTGAAGAAACCTTTTCATCGATGGACCACTCCTGTGACTGAGAGCTTACGTATCCATCAATTATCCATTCCTCTTATTGCCATGAGGGTCGCGGGTATATTGGACCCTGTTTGTGCTGTCTTTGAGCAATATCAAAAATATCACCTGTGTTCAGGACTGAGTTTCAGACCATCTGCATCACAGCTGCCAACACGTGGGGACTTTTTCTGCTAGTGCTGTTGCTGGGCTATGGCCTGGTGGAAATCCCACGTTCCTATTGGCAATCATCCTCCCAGGCCCACTTATTGGCCAAGACTTACTTCAAGGTAGCAAAAATGGCTGGCGAAAAGACGTCAGCCGAGGAGAAATTGGCCGATGTCATGGAGGTAAGGGGTGTTGAAAAGCTTCTCCACATATTTTTTAAAACAAATGAATGTACTGTTATGTTTGCGCAACAAGCGTTTGTTTCAATGTTATCATCAGGAGGTGTCGGTCATCAACGTTTCAGTCAAGTACAACCACTCGCTCAGAAAATGTGTGGACACCATTTTGACCAAGGTGAAGTACCCTAATTAGCTCTTTTTTGTTGTTAATATGCTAACATCATCTCACTTTAGTGTCCCGTAGAGTACCAGCAGGAGATGGGCAGCAACGCGGAACATTCCTGCGATGATCACACCGTCCTTCCAACCAAAAAAGGCCTTGTTCAGCTTCATAAAAAAGTACACAAAGTGGCTTCGGTGCAATACAGATAATCCTCAGAAATTACACACAAATATCTGCAAAAAAACACTCACTTTTTTCAGCCAAAAAATTCCCAAAATAAAACCATTAACTCACAGGTGTCAAAGTCAAGGCCCGCGGGCCAAATCCGGGCCGCCACATCATTTTTTTTTCGGCCCGCAAAAGCAAATCAAACTTGTTAAATTCCATGATGATTGCTAAAATCTGAGCCACAATTTCATATTTTTGGATTTCAACCACAATAAAAGTCATTATTCTTGACTTCAGATTTGAAAACGAGTTATTCATTAATTTGCTGTGTGCTCTATATGTAATATTTGAAGGGATTTAAATTTGCTGTGTGCTCTATATGTAATATTTGAAGGGATTTAAACATTCTAATGGGTTCCCCAAATTCATAACGGCCCTCGAGAGGAAACCATAACTACAATATGGCCCGTGGCAAAAAATGACTTTGACACCCCTGCATTAACTCATTCACTGCCAGACAATGAGCAAATATGTGTCCTCTCCAGTGCCAGGGTTTTTGTCATTTTCATTCAAATTGTGGGAGCCACTAAAGATTGAGTTTTAGGACTACATAAATATTCAATGCAGCGTAAAAATCCTAAGGCTCTCTTCTTTCCTCAGAAAAAAAGGTTCATGTTGAGCTTATTTGGTTGTAGAGTTATCTGCAGTGAAAGTGGGGATGGCTGTACAAAAAGAAAATGCTACCCCCTTGTGGGAGGGAGAAACATTGCCATGCTTTTCAATTCCCGAATGAAGTCAGGAATGGCAGCGAATGAGTTAAGAGGAAAATTACACAAATACATGTATTACAATATACCCATATAAAAGCACACAAATAGAATATTTAATTTTAATCTTTGACAATGTGCATTTTTCAGGTGATCTACTCTGTGCAGCGATGCTGTCAAACTTGCGTTCAGTGGTCCATGTTGTTGGAACGTATTTTCCATCTTGAAGATGTCGCTAAGAGTCGCGACAGCCCGACGCGGCACTTTGTGCACACCTTCGCTGCCACGGAGCGCAACGGCTGCATCCGAAGGTTTCTTTACACACCTAAAGTAGGTGAGTCAATGGGACTTTTCGTTAGTCTATTTTGACTGATATTTGGGGACACGGAGCACCACATTTTACACTTTGAAATAAACACACATACAAAAATACTTTTACTTCATGTATGTATGTCTAAATATTTATTCTTTTATTAAAAATAGATGTATTTATTTTTCCCAAGTTGACTTTTGGTTGATTATGTGTGTGTTGTCCAGAGTGGTACTGGGAGTGTGTGTTCCGTCGGGTGTTCTACAAGCTGCTGGCATTGCTGCTCTTCTTTCTCTCTGTGGCGGTGGTGTGGTCCGAGTGCACCTTCTTCAGCATGCGTCCCGTCCTCTCCCTGTTCGCCATTGTTGTCCGTATGACTGAACAGCAACACTACTATGTTTGCACTGAGGTCGGCACCTACTTGGTTGACTTTCAAAACAAAATTTCCCACTGATGTTGATTTTCTTTGGAATCACTCATAACATCGCCATTGAAATACCCGTACAGGCAATGTCGCATTTTGTCATTAAGTGTAAGCAGTCCACGTGTCCAGTTGGGCTGAAAAATATAAGAATAATATGTCAGGGCAAATTGGTGATCCAGTGGTTCGCCTTTTGACCTCACAGTGCAGAGGTTGTGAGTTCAAGACCCGGTCTGAACTCCCTGTGTGGGGTTTGCATGTTCTCCCAGGGCCTGCGTGGGCTTTCTCCAGTTCCTCCGTTTTCCTCCCAAATTCCCAAAACATGCTCCGAATTGTGACCCTAGATTAAGGCTGGCTCAGTAGCATTCAGTGGGTCATCTATCAAAAGGCCTAACTTCAGTAAATACCAAATATAGAGTGTGTAAGACTCCCCACATCATTTTTATTCGGCCCGCGAAAGCAAATCAAGCATGTCAATTTGCATGATTCTTGCGAAAAGTCCGAATTAAAATTTCAAATTGTCCTATGTAAACCACAATAAGAGTCATTATTCTTGACTTCAGCTTTGAGAGCTAGTTATTCATTAATTTGTTGTGCATTCTGTATGCAATATGTGGACGAGATGGACCATTCTAATGGCTTCCCCAAATTCATAACAGTTCTTGAGAGGAAACAGGAACTACAATGTGGCCCGCGGCAAAAAAATGACTTTGACACCCCTGGTGTCAGCTGTCTGTGATTTTGCTTTTCATATTTATGTTAATGTAATTCTAGATTTCTCTTGGAATATTTTGATCAAAATGTTTCACAGTCAAGTGTTCTGAATTATGAAGAAAAAAAAAATCTCTTGAAATAAATCCACATTAAAACCTTCATTGACCGCCTTCTTTTGTCCATGTCTACTAGGTGGTGTGTTTCATTACCATCATCTTCCTGTGCGTTTCCGTTTACTATACCGTGTTCCAGATCCGTGTATTCAACTACTACTATCTGGCACCGCATCACCAGACAGACGCCTACAGCCTGCAGTTCAGTGGCATGTATGCACAGCACACTCATGGTCGCATTATTATATAAACCTACATGCGTGTAATGTGTCACATATCTTCTTTTCAAGGTTGTTTTGTCGCCTGACTCCTCCCATGTGCCTCAACTTCCTCGGTCTGATCCACATGGATCCCGCCCTATCTCAACAAGACCGAATACACACATCTTATACATCTGTGAGTGGACTCACTGTTCGAATGCAATCCCATGATTTACACTCGTACCTTAATTTAGCAGCTGAATGTGTTCGTTGACAATGCTTGTGTCTCAGAAGGCGCTTAGAAATCAAATGTATTATTATTATTATTATTATTATTATTATTATTATTATTATTATTTATTATTAAACACTTGGATTTCAGATCACTGTCCCCATTGAAAGGAATCAAAATGCAATTCATCTGCTCTAAGCCTCCAAAACCCACTTCAAATATTTTGTCGTTATTGTTACGTTATTGTAGGGTACAAATATATTCAGTAATAATGTAATGAAAATTCCATAACTTCAAAAATTTTTGTTCCCTTATGAAAAACAAAACAATGATGCTGAAAATATCACAGATGAATAGATGAGAAGGTTTCTTCAGCCGTCATCTGTACTAGATGACGGCTGAAGAAACCTCATCGATGGACCACTCCTGTACGACTGAGAGCTTACACAGACACAGATGAATAGAGAATTATTTTTTAAAATGACAAGCAAAAGACATGCCGATTTCACAAACACCTTGCTCAAGTAAATTCTCTAATTTCAAGCTTTCATTCAATGGTCTAGGTCTTCTATTCCAAACGCTTTCTTCAGATTTGATGTGTTAAAAATGGCAATTTAGTGGCAAAAAAACCAACAGAAAATACCAACACAAAACACCACGAATATGTAACACGGCACGTGCTGGGGAACTAATACAAACTGATGGCGGCTGATGTGATTTTCTGGATCACTGAATGACAATTGTGAATTACATATTTTGCTTGGAACACAAAGGGAAAAAAAACAAATGAGTGACAACTTGCGACTGTAAAACTGGTGCATTGGAGCACTTGTAAGTCAATGTACCACTCCATGTAATTATGACTGACACTCACTTATTGTTCTGTCTCTACTAGATAATGGGCTCCATGCATCTCCTCTCCTTCATCGCCAAAGGATTTTACATCTACTACCCCGTGTTGGTATTGCTGCTCTGCTTTGCCACACTTTACAAGTAAGCTATTGAAAACTGTTAGTATCATGTATGCCTTGGGTAACATTATACATACATTGATGTTTTTTAATGAAAAGATGAAGTGTACTTCAACTTTTGAAGCGTACTGTACAGAAAATAAATGCTAATTATTTAATGGAAATTTGATGGGTTTATGTTCCTAGCCTTGGTTCTCGCTGTTTGAGTCTGCTGGGGGTCCATCAATATGTCAGCGATGACGAACTGAGCTTGGATCTGGTGGATGAGGGCAAGGAGCTAGTCAGGAGAGGTGATCACTTCACCAGTTGGTTCAAAGCATTGCCCAATTATGACTTTGGCTCTCCCCCTCAAGAACACATTAATCATGTTGATATTTTGTTTTCCAGAAAGAAGAAAACGACAGAAAAGTATTGATGCAGCTAATAGAGCATTTGTAAGTATTTTCTATTGTCCTTCTGACAATGACATGTTTATGAATTCTCCTTCGCGTTCAGTCGAAGCCATAAAATTCAATGAGGTCTTGGAAATTGTCTACATGTTTTAGAGGGGAAAAATCACATCTAAGATCGTGAAAAACATTCATTTGCGTTTTCTTATATTTTTCTATGAACATTATTTTACTTTGATTGTCTAAATCTATTCTCCATTATTTTATGCAAAAATTGATGTTTTTTTTCAGCAAATAATGCAGAATTTGCCCCACCAAAAATCTATGAGTATATAAAAATACAGTGAGACCTCGGTTTACGAACTTTTCGGTTTACGAACGTTACATTTATGAAAATGTTTCCTTGGCATACGAACTATTTTTTTGGGATACACACGGAACTGCCACAATGAGTGATGTGTCGTTCGCGAACGAGCCCGTTCTTCTAACAACAAAATGGCAGCCGGCTGCATTTATTTCTGTATTATAAAGTAGAAAATTATGTGGACCTGGGAACGCATTATTCTCATTTTAATGGTTTCCTATGGGAAATTAATTTTTGGGATACACACTTTTCGTCTTACAGACTGTCTGGGAACCAATTAAGTTCGTAAGCCAAGGTCCCACTGTAATGTTTCAGCCTATCCATGCCCACAAGCTTTGGTTTGTGAGTTAAGGAGCTTCATTAAAAAAATAAAAAATTGTACTCTGCCTCCATCTATGGGCATCTATTGAAACGTTTTCATCCTTTTGTCACTCACACACTCATGAATTCTTGCATTTGGTGGCTGAACTCGGAACACTGTGAAACATTATTGTTCACCTCTTTTTACGCTTGTATGACATGAACAAACAAAAATCTTGTCTTTCGTTTCTTTTGATGCTTGCAAATTAAGTATTTAAAATCTTACCAGCTTTGCTTTTAGATTTTGCAATTCACTGTGGTTAAATTATTTTTATGTTTGACACTGGTAAAAAAATGGTAAAAAAGAACTGCATTCTTTCCACATTAACATTCAGTGTTTAACCATTAACACTCAGTGTTAAACTTCATAATATATTTGGAAAACAAAAATCAATTGTTTATTTTCTTGACAACCAGTTAGCAAAAAAAGTTGTCATTTTTACATTTCAGTGGTTACCTATTGATAATGATTAACTTGTTTTTAATTTAGAAATGTTAAATATGACTTGGACATCTCAGCTCTACAGTTAATAAATGTTTTATGGTGACGAGAATGTTCCCATGTAAGGGCCAGACGAATCAATAACCTGAAATTAACTTTAGAATTTCCCACCGGATTCATACTTAATTTACTTATTTGTTTATAACAAGAAAATATAGTTTGGTTGTTGTGATAATGTATTGGTTTGTGTTGTCAGGCACGGAGAGAGCGATATGGAGGCACCCAGGAGGCCTGCGGTGGGAGCAGAACTGGTTACACTGAAATTAAAGACGACCGGGAAACAGAAGTCAAGAAAAGCAGTAGGGACTCATGAAACATGCAGAGTAAATTGGTACTATTGCTAGAAGTTTCACATAATTTTATTTTGTCTTTGCAGTTATCTCTTTCGGTTGGCAAAAATCAGATGAGCAGCAGAGGAGTTTACTGCACCCCGGTGACCATGGATAATAACATGTTTGCTCTTGGAGGGACTTTTGTTTAACGCTGAATAACATTGTCGTCCCAACTTCTCTGAACTATTTGCACGATGAGGTCCACCCTGCCACTGTGAATCTTTGGTAATATTTGACATCCAGAAGGCTGAAATGGAAGAAAATAATTGTTTTGTTTCACATTGCCTTTATTTAAGAAAGTCTGAATGGAACTTCTCAGGAAAAATCTGACAAGCACCCATGTGTTTACAAATTGGGTAATATATGTTTGCTAAAAGCATTAGTGCCATGTATTCTGACATACAGTACTTTCCATTCTGCACCCTGAGAAACTGACCATAAGTTAATGATTTGTATAAAGTGTTGTTTATTTCTACAAATGTTCATTTTTTGTAAGGCATTTCTTTGATGGGTTATTAAAGAATACCTATGTAACTTTCACGTTTTTGCGAGTTTCTTTTCCCGAATTTTTAAGGAATGATTTATGTAACATCCGCCAAGGAATTTCCATCGTAAAAAAGGCATCCCCCCTGACTATGACAATTTGAAAAAAAAAGTTATGCTGCCTTCATGGCCCTTAGTAAGAAAAAGTCCACAGGAAACACCACGATAAACATCGCGAGAAGCTCAAATGGCAGGTTCGCGGTTTGATGTAATGTCCTCAATGGCAAAACAGTTAAACGCTTTTTCCACCCTCGTCAGTGGATGTAATATTTAACGAACGCAGTCTCAAATTTTGCTGTGCGAAGAGCAAAACTTATTTTTTACGACAGCACGGGAACGCGCCACCTACGTCCCAGTCAAAGCGGGTTGTAAACACAAATATGCTGCCATTCGTGTTTGGCCATTAGCTCAAATTTCAATTTGAGCACATCGTGATGTGTCTTCATTATCAATTGGGTCAACGTTGCGACACTCCTAGATAAGATTAAAAGCCATCGAATCATCTTGCCAAAGCATTCCACCTCCTGTCTGTGGATTTACCGGGTAAGATGACGCTAAACTCCTAGCATGCTAACGCGTGAAAGGGAAGGAATGACTGAAGAAAGGGCATCTGATAGCTTGCTCGCACTTACGTTTCGCTTTGAACAATCAAATAAAATCGGCTTCACTAAGGTATTGCGACATGTCTTTGAAAATAATTTTGGTTGGTCATGAAATTTCTGCCATTGTCAGACCGAATAATGCGTCACACGCTTTGTTTGATTTCAATGTGTGACATATTGCTGTGAAAAAGCATTGACTATTCATAGCTGTGATTTCAGGGAGAGTCCTCTACTCATATTTCCTGCCTGTCTGCTTTCATTTAATGTTGGTATGTGTTGACATCAGATACAGCCATTGCAAGCTGCAACCGCATTAATATTTGACGTGTTAGCAATATGACAACTGAGCATTGTCCTCATAAAAACAAAAACTGTCCTGGGTCTCGTTTGTTGTACTGGTGCAATTCTGTGTTGTTGAGCCAAACGTTAAAATTCAAATGGAGAGAAAAAAATATCAACTGTAAAAAGTCAGTAAAGCAAAAACTTAACTCAACAAAAACAATAACAAATCACCAAGTTCTATAAAGATACCCATAAAACAGCATTGAAAAAAATATAAATGTCTTTTGGAGTGAACCCACAAAAAATGTTTAATCGTATTACAGTACTACTTGTAAGTGTAAGTACTACCGTATTTTCCGGTGTACAATGTCCACCGGAGTATAAGGCGCACCCCCAATGAATGGTGTATTTTCAACCTTTTTTCCTTATGTAAGGCACACCGGACTATAAGGCACACCTGCAATAAATGAAAAAAGTGTTCCAAGTATAATATATTAATTGACTAAAGTTTTCCAAATACAGTATAGGGCATACCACATTATAAGGCGCTACGGGATAGGCTGGGGTTAGGCCAGGGGTGGGCAAACTTTTTGACTCGCGGGCCGCATTGGGTTCTAAAATTTGACAGAGGGGCCGGGCCAGGAGCATTTGGAGGGAGTGTTTGGGCCGGAAATACTCCGAACAAGTTATGTCCATAATTTATAAAATCACTTCAAATGACTTCGACTGAGCGTATTTTACGAAGATTCCACAGCATATAGCTATAGTTTACATTTTAAGACTTGCGCTGAATATTCATGAAGTCTTGTTTTCGAGTTGATGACGATCCCCATGTGACGTCACGTTTGGACCACCCCTGACCAAGAAAGCGACATACAATGCATTTTGGGTACTTTGTTTGGTCTGAAAACTTCGTGTTGATCCGTGTTGATGGCGAAATTAGAAGGAAAACACATAAATAACGCCATGGTGAATCGTTGTGTGTTGCACCAAGACAACTATTTGATATTCACTGACACAAATTCCCAGCTGACAAATTAGCCCATTTCTAACGGAGCTTGGGCGCAATCTTCTGTTTTTTCTGGGTGCTACATTGCTGTCATTGACGGCTCGAATTGATGTGGGAGGACTCCTTGAATCAATTGCAAACATTTATGCTTTCCTCTTCAGAACTATTTGAATCATATTCATAACTGGATGAGTAACAAGAAAACATCTTCTCCGAATCTGAAGCCATTGTTTTGATTCTCGAGCAAGGCAATACGTCTTGGCGTGACGTCACAAACAGGGGGGTGGGACCTTCTGAAACTGGTCATTTCCGGATTCATTTTGAAGTCATTTTTATTGGTGTTTTTCATTTAACTAAAAATATCAGCCTGCCTGATTTGGGTATTTTAGATGCTATAAAACGTTTTTCTGATGTCAGTGGGAAACAAAAACAAAAAATGGTGCCGGTTGTCCTTTAAATGTGGTATGTACAAACCTCATAGCACAGTAAGAACACTACAACCCAATTTATTAACTGTCTTTCAAATGTGAAAAATATCCCTGATCAGTTAATAAATTTGTCTCAAGGAATATGGCGTTTGCATACTATTTCGCAGATACTTGGAGGAGGAAATGGAAATAGATTAAAATAACATATGCACTGTGATTTATCAAGATTGTGTCTGTTTTTAAGTTTCCATCAAAGGGGCAAAGTTAAAGAAATCAACATTTATTTAAATATTGAATTACTTTCAACATTCAAAACATATTATTACACAACGAAATATTCAAGCTCAATAATACCTACTTGTGTTAAATTCCGCCAAATCATAGATGGTTTGTCCTGACCGCGCGCTCAACAAACTCCTCACTGACGCTCTCGCCTTCACGCGCAAACAATACACGTGTACCGTCGCCGAGCACACAAACATAGACTACCTGCAGTTGAAATTTGCATACTCGGCACGGCAGCCAATCAGAAGCCTGCTTCTTTCTTCCGGACTTTCGCAAGCGTTATAAAGTCGTATAATTGCATGTCATTTTCCAAAATAGATGCACAGAACCTCAGCCCAGAAGAAAGATTCAAAAGAAGCTAACAACATATGTGACGCTACAAAACGTAAATTTACATTAAACCGTGACTGTAAAGTGTACGTGAGATTTATGAAAGGGGCTTAGTGGCTCGTAGGAAGCAATGCAAACGTTGCATTGTGCACTACAATGACAATCGACTACTGCAGCAAAATCTACAGCCATGCACATTTGCCGTAAATTAAGCAAGGTAGCATTTGTAGTTGGTGCATTATTGTTTTAAAAAAAACTTTGTACTATGTGACAATGTTTTTTTAATTTAATGTTTTAGTCTCATTTTGCTTCAAGTTGTGAAAAATGGAGCAGGCAACTTTTCAGTTATCTGCCCTGTTGTTTGCTAGCTTTTTGTCATGAGTTTTAGACACTGTTTGTACTATAATTTGGGCAAATTCGGCGGGCCGGATTAAAAAGCCTAACGGGCCGTATGTGGCCCGCGGGCCGTAGTTTGCCCATGTCTGGGTTAGGCACTACTTCTTTCTTGGAGAAATGGAGTCGGTGACTGCTGACAGTAGTTGTGAGACTTGTTGTGGCTTAAAATACTTGACATACAGTATAAGGCGCACCTGCATATTAAGCACAAGGTCATCTTTTGAAGAAAATGAAGGCTTTTGAGTGTGCCTTATACACCGGAAAACACAATACTTGTAAAGGTAACATCATAGCAAAATCTCAACGACATTTATGACACATGACAATTTCTGACTGGCTGGATCTGCCCCCGGGCGGATTTTTGAGTTTGGGATTTAGAGTATTTTGTTAACCTGCCATTCATGTTTTTGGAATGTGTGAGGAAACCGGAGTTCTGGTAAAAAAAAAAAAAACAGCGTGCTAACCAGTCGGCCACCGTGGCGCCCGCCACAAAGTTGGAATGTCTGAATTCTGTTTGTGTCAGTATGGTAGTATTAGAAAATGCTAATACCCTCCGCCCCTCTCCCACAGCATTAATAAATAACAAAAAGTTCCTGAACTCTTTCTTTGGTGTGTTTTTAGACAAGCAATGGGTGGTCTGGTCAACGGGCGGCGTGGAGGAAGGTCTCCGCCTTTAATGATCGGCGCCCTGATCGCATGCATCCTGGTTCTTGGATTCAACTACTGGGTGTCCAGTTCGCGTAACCTTGAGCTCCAGGTAGCCTCTTAACATTATAGCGCATGTCTCTATTTGTTTCGAGGCAAATTTCCTGACTAATCATTTTTATTAGGTGGTTACAAGAATAAGCAATATCACATGAGAGGAAGTGATGTTGTCCTCTCCACACCTCCCCCTTAAAGGACAACCTACACCATTTTTTTGTTTCCTAACTGATATCAGAATAACGTTTTATAGCATCTAAAATACCCATAACACGCAGGCTGATATTTTTAGTCAAATGCAAAACACCAATAAAAATGACTTAAACTGCCACAAAATGAGCTAGGAACTGGGCAGATTCAGAAAGTCCCGCCCCCTTGTTCGTGACATCACTATTGGTCACACACTGCCTTGCTCCAGAATCAAAACAATGGCTTCAGAGAGTTCAGATTCGGATAAGATTCTTTCTTCTTACTTATCCAGTGATGAATATGATTTAAATAGTTCTGAAGAGGAAAGCATAAATGTTTGCAATCGATTAAAGAAGTACTTCCGTATCAATTCGAGCCGTGTGGACTCCAATGTAGCACCCAGAAATTGCACAGGATGGCGCACAAGCTCCGTTGGAAATGGCTGATTTGTCCGCTGGGAATTTGTGGCAACTTGTGGCAACACATTCTTTAAGCATGTTAACGCAATTGGCTGCGACACACAACGATTCACCATCGCGTTATTTATGTAGTTTTCCTTCTAATTTCGCCATCAACACGATGTTTTCAGACTAAACAAAGTACCCAAAATGCATTGTGTGTCGCTTTCTCGGTCACGGGCGTTTCCTCCGTGACGTCACATAGGGGGATTGTCATCAACTCGAAAACTAAGACTTCCTGAATATTCAGCGCGAATCTTAAAACGTAAAATATAGCTATATGCGGTGGAATCTTTGTAAAGTAATTTAAAGTGATTTTACAAATTATGGACACAACTTGCCCGGAGGTGTCGGTTGTCCTTTAAGAAATAATGTCTGTTGAGTCATGTTATCCCAAGTTAATTTTTGTTTGAACTCGGAGGAGGGCATGTTGTGATTTCCATGGGCCATTTTTTTGAATGTTTGAAGTCTTTGTGGGTCGTTTATGTGATGGCGTCATCTTGTGTGTCTTGGCGACAGACCAAGCTATATGAACTGGAGGGTCAAGTGCGTCGCGGGGTGGCAGAGCGTGGCGCTGATGAGGTGAAAAAATCCGAATTCCAGAGGGAGATCCACAGGCAGAGGGATCAGCTTGGACTCCTCGAGAGTCAATATAAGAACCAGCTGGAGGGAGTGCGGGACACCTGCAGCCAGGACAGGGTGCTGTCAATATAACAAATATAACAATTGAATTCCTTGTCTTGAGAAGTCTAAACTCACTTTGGGTGACAATGTTGTCTTGCAGGCAACATTGAAGCAGAACATTTCCACCAGCACCAAAACCATAGAAGAACTCAAAGGTAACATGTTTTAATAATGTGCTTTAACTCGTTCACTGCCATTCACAAATTCATTCGGGAATTCAAAATACGACGTCAAGCGCCATTCCTGAATTTGTTCGGGTTTTGTTTTTACATGCTTAGGTGCTGATAAAGCGCTGGCCATGGCCTCTGGCAATGTTTTTCTTTTCCACAAAGGGGCAGCATTTCCCTTTTTTCCATGTTAGCGCTTTGTTCCAGCTTCAGCTATTGTTGAAGCGCTATATATACCAATATATATGCATTGATTGCATTGTATTTTGAACAGCTGCCCTCATTTCAAGATCATACAACTCCAGACGCATATAATTTAGGAATTAACTTTTTTTTCTAATGAAAGAAGAGAGTCCAAGATTTCTTAGGCTGCATTGAATGTTTTTGTAATCCTAAAACTAAATATTATGTGAGTCCTGCATTTTGAGTGACAGTGACAAAAGCCTTGGTTGTGGACACATTTTTGCACATTGTCTGGCAGTGAATTAATTAAAAAAAAGTTTCATCCTTTGCTTTGGCAGGCCAACTGAATCAGATGAACGATGACCTTGTGAAGCTTCAAAAGGAGGTGCAGGCTTGCCAGAACAACGTCAAAACCCTCAACGACAAACTCACGTATGACATGTAAGAAACGGCTCCCAAGTTGTGATCAGCTTTCTGTCATGCTAATCATTTCGATCAGGTGTGTGGGAGGAGGGAAACATCGAAAATAGTTAGAGCAGTGGTCGCCAAGGAGCATACTTGGGAACCCCTCAATGTGTGTCTTCATTGATAACCCATGCAAATGCTTTTCATTTTAACTCATCCACTGCCATTCCCGAATTTATTCCGGAATTGAAAATCATGACGTGGAGGGCCTTTCCCAAATTATTTTGGGTTTTGTTTTTTTGCGGGGGCCGGGGTGCTGATCAAGCGCCGGTCAGACCCCTGGCAATGTTTTTCCCTCCCACGAAGGGACAGGATTTGCCTGTTGTACAGCTGCCCCCACTTCCACTGCAGATAACCTTCGAACCAAAGAAGCTTGACATTTGTTTATTATGCTGCTTTGAATGTATATGTAGTCCTAAAACTCAATATTCTGTGGGTCCTGCAATTTGAGTGAAGATGACAAAAACCCTGGCACTAGAGTGGACACATTTTTCAGAATCAGAATCATCTTTATTGCCAAGTATGAAGAACACACAAGGAATTTGTCTCCGACATATCATCTGGCAGTGAATGTGTTAAAATGCAGGAATCCAATATAGTTTTACGTAAAAATTAACAATGGACACTCTCTTGCATCCACTTTTACCCCATCTCACTCACATCACTGCCTTCGATTTGGCGGAATTCCCTTGAAGGTACAGTGATACTTCGGTTTAAGAACCCCTTGGCTTACGAACCTTTCGGTTTACGAACGTTAGAATTATGACACTTTTACCTTGGCATACAAACTTTTTTCGGGATACACACGGAGCGCCACAATGAGCGATGTGTCGTTCGCGAATGAGCCCGTTCTCCTAACAACAAAATGGCAGCCGACTGTTTTTGTCCTCTATTCCCCGCCCCCAGTCTTCAGTTAAATCGCCGTGATTGGTCAAGAATGCAACACTGAGTGGGTGGGGATTACAGACAGAGAGAGAGTGAGGCCGTTAAACCTTAAAGAGACAGGCAGACGACAGAGAGAGAATGAGCAAATGGATAAAAAACAGTGAAATTTGGACTCGTTTCAACTTTAATAGTTCAAAGGCAGAGTGTAGACTGCAAGGTTAAAATATCCCATCAAGCAGGCTCCACAAATAACCCGCACAAGCCATCTGTACACCTGATGCAAAAAGCTATCAACCCAGCTAAACAGAACACAATTGATGAGGAACTAGGTAAAATTATGGCAGAGAAAGCACCTACTAGGGATCATTCCTCAAGATGGTGAAAGAGGGTTACGTTCCTCATCAAGTGTTTAATGCTGATGAAACCGGCCACTCCATTCCATCAAGCCATCCACGATCATCTCAAAGGTAAATAAAACGACTTTATTATATACTAAAGTTTATTTCTTTAATTATAATACCATAGCACATTTATTGGATTGGATTGGATTGGATTTGCCTTTATTAGTCTCACAGTGGAGAAATTTACATTTCACAGCAGCAAAGTTATGAAAGGAATGAAAGTAGAAAAACAAAATACATGAGCTGCTGGAAAGGCAGCCACTCTCGGGGCGCCGTCTTGAACATTGTACATAAAATAAGGTATATTTTGTGTAGTTTGAAGTCTTAGAAAATAAGAAAGTAGAAAATTATGTTTTATGGGGACCTGGGAACGCATTATTCTCATTTTAATGGTTTCCTGTGGGAAATTAATTTTTAGGATACACACTTTTCGCCTTACACACTCTGTCTGGGAACCAATTAAGTTCATAAGCCAAGGTATCACTGTATTTTGAGTCATAGAATTCACCAAAATGGCCGCTTCAACTTAAAATGGCCGACTTCCTCTTCAGTTTCCGTCCGGTTGAAACTTTTTCGTCTGTTCCGCTATAAAAACAGAAGTCTGATCCTTATCGTAATGATGGGCCAAGACGGTGTCCAGCGGTCCTCATTTTTGGCCACTCCACAGTTATTTCCGACTGCCGGTTATGGATTCTTGAGATTTTTTTTCACGAGTCCTGTTGTGTTAGACGACTCCACCCGATTTCATGACAACTGATACAACTTTAAGTTTTTGGGGTCACTGCTAAATAAAATTTGAAGTGACACTGCTCTCATTTATTCAACACACAAACACAAGTATGATACGCTATCATCAGTGGTCTTACGTTAACAAATGTCATGTGCATGCGTGCGTAGGACGCATTGTAACTCTCAGATCCTGACTCAGAAGGAACTATGCGACGAGCGAGTGGCCGCCGCCAAACTAGAAGTCCAGAAGACGATGACCAAGCTCGCCAGCGTCCAGGTAAGCCGAAGCCATGATGCACATGTCCATCTCAGCCCACCGTTTGAGTGGCGTCACGTCAAATGACTCATAAACCATCGGCAGGATGAGAAGGATTCGGTTGATTTGGGCCACTCCTCCAATCTCACGGTGGACAAAGCCGACGAGCCTTTTGCACCGTACGCCAACAACATATTCAAGGAGGAAGGTAATAGCACATTCCATATGGGTCCTTTAGTCGTCAGCTATTTAACCCTCGTTGAAAAAAAAAATCACGTTGATTATGTTGTGGTTCATTTTTACCCAAATGTAAAAATCCACACAAATCAGTCAAATAATAGGTGACGTCGGCAACAAATGTTTCTGGGATGTTCTAAACGTACAGTATTTTCAAACAAATGATGTTTAAAAATGGATTGGATTGGATTGGATATGCCTTTATTAGTCTCACAGTGGAGAAATTTACATTTCACAGCAGCAAAGTGATGAATGAAAGTAGAAAAACGAAATACATGAGCTGCTGGAAAGGCAGCCACTCTCGCGGCGCCGTCTTGAAGTCAAAAGAACAAAAAAAAACTAAATAACAAATAATATGACAGCATAGAGACAATATGACTAAACAAAGACACAGAGAGACATTCATTCTTCAGGACTTGCTGTACCCTCTTTGTGATGACATGAAACAGTTCTAGATGAAAGAGGAGAGGATCAAAGCGTCTTTCCACCAGTGGATCAGGGACATCATGGTGGAATGTGCATGTCAACTACAAGCTAAATGTTGAAAGCAAACACGCAGCTGTAGCATCCATTGACGAAAAGAGATTGTCTCACATCTCCTGTTCCACATAAATCTGCTTCAATTCCAAGCCGCAACAGTTCCACATACGCATCGGCGCTCTGCATGTAAATGTTCCATACATAAGGCGCACATCATTATGAGGGGCACCTTCAATGAATGCACATATTTTCAAATGTTTTCCATACATATTATGAGGTGCATGGTCAGCTTTTGAAAAAAAAAATCTTTTAGGTGCGCCTTATAGTGCAGAAAATACAGCAATGGAAAAGAGAGACAACATATTTTTTTCCCCATTGGGATATTTTAGAACTGTTTTAAATAAAGGAAAAAGAAAGGATATCCAGTCCTTTAGTCAACACAAAAATGGAAACGGGTTTATTCAATGCATTGTAAAAATTTAAATTGTAAAGAGCAAACAAATTCTCAAAAATCGCAAGGATAATACCAGTGGGCCTCAATCGGCAGTGCATATGCACCTAAAAGCTAGCAACCACTCATTTGACGACAATGAGGTTAAAATCTTAGCGAAAGAACATAGATGGGTAGAAAGGGGAGTAAAAGAAGCGATTTTCATAAAACAGCAAAATCCTTCACTAAGCCGCCATGGTGGGGTGAGGTTCAATTTGGATCGTTCATACAACAGACTGCTTAGGCAACATAGGCTTAGTTATGCTGATGAGGTGATACCAGATCAAATGGGGCAATCAGGCCATTCGTAGACCCCATACTCAGGCAGGACAATAGAAGTAATCAGTCAGGACATTAGAAGTAATCAATGGAGCCGCAGGGAGTAGTCCTCTGCTCCCCCCAACCTAAGATCAATCATAGCAGAGTCCGGCACTGCCACGTCTGGACAGTAGAGATTTATATAGGGCCTAAACTACCAGTAAGACTTTAGTTCGCTGACGAAGCATCTTGGATAAGAAGCGAAACATCCGACACCTTCAAAGAAGTACAGATGACGGCTGAAGAAACCTTTTCATCGTGTGGATTGGTGTTCATCCGCCAAAAACTAGTCCGCCAGCCACCGTGGCGCTGTGTGGTTTGGTTCGTCCGCAGAAAACTACTTTGTATGCCAAGATTATATTCTCGCGAATTTAATGTTAGTAAGGCGCAAAGTTCGTGAGCTAAAGCGTTTATAAGTATACTATAGAATATATGTATATATACTGTGGTTTACATTTTGGCTTCTGCACCCTATATATTACGGACCAAACTCGTAAATTAATCCTACATTTTTAGGTGGTGCATTTTTTACAATGTCAATTCGATGTCCTATATAGTTGAATAAATGGTTACACGTGATTATTTTTTTTATCCCTCAAACAATTGACAAAGCAGACAGATGGATTATGAATCTTGTTAGTTGCAGACCAAGCAACAATTTCGATAGAAATTTATTAATCTCAATTACATTGAATTAAAAAGAAAATAAATATATATATATTTTTTTTTCCTGCAATCTTCCAGGTGCTGCAGAGGACAAGGACGACGTCCACCGGTCAGATGTGACAAAAGATGGCATAAAAAACCTTGATATGGCCCCTGTGGCACAAACCAGCAAATTCTCTTTGTCGAATAACCTGACCCAAGTGGATGTGTTAGCTGCCCCGGACCAAGGTAAGGCACGATGGGTGATTCTCAGATGTGTTATTTCTGGTACTTTCACGAAAGAAAGTGTGTTAAATGTGCACAGATAAGTTCCAGGACAACGACACAATTTTTTTGTTTCCTAACTGACATCAGAAAAACGTTTTATAGCATCTAAAATACCCAAAACACGCAGGCTGATATTTTTAGTCAAATGCAAAACACCAATAAAAATGACTTGGAGTGTCCCAAAACTACTTCAAAATGACACCAAAAATGGTGAGTTTCAAAAGGTCCCGCCCCCTTGTTCGTGACATCATGCCAGGATACACCGTCACAAACTGCCCTGCTCGAGAATCAAAACAATGGCTTCAGACAGTTCAGATTCGGAGAAGATGCAATCTTGTTATGAATATGATTCAAATAGTTCTGAAGAGGAAAGCATAAATGTTTGCAATCGATTAAAGAAGTCCTTGCGTATCAATTCGAGCCGTCTGGACTCCAATGTAGCGTCCCAGAAAATGCACAAGATGGCGCCCAAGCTCCATTGGAAATGGGCTGATTTGTCTGCTGGGAATTTGTGTCAATTTAACACCTTCTTTGGTGCGACACACGATTCACCATCACATTATTTATGTAGTTTTCCTTCTAATTTCGCCATCAACACGGTGTTCAGACAAGAAAAGTGCCCAAAATGCATTGGCCGTCGCTTTGTCGGTCAGGCGCGTTCCTTCAGTGACAGGCATATCGTCATCAACTCGAAAACAAGACTTCCTGAATATTCAGCGCGGATCTTAAAACGGAAAATATAGCGACGTATATGCGGTGGAACCTTTGTAAAATACGCTCAGTAGAAGTCATTTGAAGTGATTTGACAAATTATGGACGCAACTTGTCCGGAGGTGTCGGTTGTCCTTTGACGATTGAGCATCAAGAATCACTGATTCTTACTCTTCTGAAGGGTTTTTAGCTACTCGATAGAAATGTGTGTCATTGATCCTGAATGGAGCAGGAATTAAAATGTAAAAAATTATTATTTTTATTTAAATAGCGTTTGCCCTCATCGCCTAAGAGAGTAAATTGTACTTGTTTGTCAGTTTCTGTGCCGGGGTTCTCCTTCAGTGACACGTTGTGATGTCTTTTGAAGAAGAGGAACCTGGAATGGGATACGTGCTGAATGGCCGAGGGAAAGCCAACCTGAACGACTTGGAAGAAAAACAAGACAATTACGACCCTGATGACAAGCTGGCGCTTGGAGAAGAACAGCAGCAAACGAAACGGGATGAAACTATAGGTGTGTGTGCATCTATTTGTGCGTGCGTGCTTGAATTTTTGCATGTGTTTTGTTTGGGTGGTTGTGTCAATTCATCTTTGTGTACGTATGGGAGTTTGTCCGTAAATGATCATTTGTGTGTTTAGTGAGTGTGAAATTGTTTCTTCTTAACAAGTTGAACTTTCTTCAACTGGTTTTGTCTTTTTCTGTGTCAGCACCACATAAGAGGAAAAGTGACAAGTGTTCTTGTAACCTTTGCCCCATAGACAAAATAATGGAGGAAGAGCTGGCCGACTACAACGGCGACGACACCAACGAAGGAGAGGTTGAGGCCGAAAAGCAAGCCGAATTGGCTCAGGATTAAGGTGAGACTTTCTGTATATTCTAGCATATTCATATTTACAAATACTATTCAAATAATAGAACCAAAATAAGTAGAATATGACTGTCATGTCTTATCATATCATATGAATTTATATTTTCCTTGCAGAAAAGCACAATGCAAAATGGACATCTAAACGATTGCTGGCTTTTTGAATCGTAGTTGATTGGTCCAACAGCACCAACACGATAGTTTAATTAAACATTTTCTGTGTCATTTTGGAGATGGCAAGACGGACATGCTGACTTTTTCACCAAAATGACTACTGAATGAAGTTAAGCCACATTTGTTGTCTCATACAAACAAATGGACCCAGAACCGTTGAAGAGTGAAGTCAAATCATCTGTCACCAGCAGAGTACTTTGATTTTAAATGTGTGCAAGACAGATTTAAAAAAATGTGTAAATATATTCACATGTGCCGAAGAAAAACTATGAAAATCATACAATAAAGGTGGTGTTGACAAAAGGATTGTTTGTCATGATTGAAAATAAAATGGAAGATTAAAGAACACATTTCTGCTTTACATTTTTTTTACTTGTTAGGTAAACGGTCACCAAAAATATAGTTGATGTCTCTTTCACTTTATCCTAATTTTGTCACGAAATGAATGAATCATACTTTTCCTTAGTTATGAATATAAATTATTCATGAAAATGAAGACAAACTAAAATGAGGTAATGCAAAAGGAACCTCACTGAGTCACATCCAATATGGCCACCACAATGACATACCAGTTACACCTTGGAGGCATGTTCTCTTGGAACGCGAGACTCACTCGGTACTGGAAAGGAGATAATTTATATTACAGTAAACTCTCGTTACATCGATATTCAAGGGAGTCCGAAAAAATATCGATATAACCGGGACTATCGATATATCCGACCCTGTTTGCATGTAATTTTCTCCGTGCGTGCATAGAAATAGTATCGATATAACCGGGACTATCGATATATCCGATATCGATATAACGAGACTTTACTGTATATATTTTTCAATATTTTAACATTATCTGTTGGACGCGGTGGAATTCAGCACCCATCTGTGCCACAATGTGCGCATATTGCACAAGGGCCAAATCTGAATTACATTTCTAAGTCTATGGACATTGTTCTGTGTCCAAAATGGCAGTGAGACTTCATTTAAGACATCAGAAAATAAAAATAAAAAAATACGTACTCGCATAAAAAGACACTTAGTAGAAGTATTTTGTCATTTTTATTATTTGTTGTCCCTTTGACTCAGCTCAGCAAGAGGGAAGCACCCTCCATTGACAAGCCGCCGCCACTGGTCTTTACACTTACATTGGCCACACACACACACACACACACACACACACACACACACACACACACACACACACACACACACACACACACACACACAATTTACAGTTGCATCACAAAAGCGCACACAGTTGTGATGAGTGGATTTGAAGCACAGCAGGTTATTGCGTCTGTCGTGTCACATGATCTTGACCACAGGGAAGTACTTGTGAGCCGTGAAGTCAAACTCTGGTAAAACCTGGTGATTAAAATGCAATGAGATTGAAGTGACATAATGCCAATCAGATTATTAGTCATCCATACCATGGTCTCCTTCTTGTGTCCTCCAGCCAGGAGTTTGGTCACCACAAAGTTGGGTTTGGCCACTCTCAGAATACCGTTCACCTGTGGTCACAAAATACCAACATTTTGACTCCTCAAATCTACATGATTTTTAAGTATGCATGTAGAGGTCCGCATACCAAAACAGCACATCTTGAAAACAAATTGATTCACTCTTTACATTTTTTTTACAGTACTTATGATATTACTGTATGGGCAACTGCGACCAATCGCCCCATATTTTTTCTGAATAAACTTAAAGGACAACCGACGCCTCCGGACAAGTTGCGTCCATAATTTGTAAAATCACTTCAAATGACTTCTACTGAGCATATTTTACAAAGATTCCACGGCATATAGCTATATTTTACGTTTTAAGAGTCGCGCTGAATATTCAGGAAGTCTCGTTTTCGAGTTGATGACGATGCCTGACGTGACGTCACGTCTGGAACGCTCCTGACTGAGAAAGCGACACAATGCATTTTGGGTACTTTGTTTGGTCTGAAGACTTCAAGTTGATCCATATTGATGGCAAAATTAGAAGCAAAACGCATAAATAATGCGATGGCGAATCCTTGTGTGTTGCACCAAGACTACTATTTGATACTAGTTGACACAAATTCCCAGCAGACAAATCAGCCCATTTCCAATGGAGCTTGGGCGCCATCTTGTGAATTTTTCTGGGCGCTACATTGGAGTCCAGACGCCTCAAAATGAGACGGAATGACTTATTTAATCGATTGCAAACATTTATGCTTTCTTCTTCCGAACTATTTGAATCATATTCATCACTGGATGAGTAACAAGAAAGCATCTTCTAGATTCTCGAGCAAGGCAAGACGTCCTGGCGTGACGTCACGAACAAGGGGGCGGGGCCTTCTGAAACTCGCAATTTCCGAGGTCATTTTGAAGTAGTTTTGGGACACTAAGTAATTTTTATTGTTGTTTTGCATTTAACTAAAAATATCAGCATGCGTGTTTTGAGTATTTTAGATGCTGTAAAACGTTTTTCTGATGTCAGCTAGGAAACAAAAAAATTGTGGCGGTTGTCCTTTACGGTGTAATACCACCAATCACCACGAGACGGCAGCCATGTCTTCGACAAGGTCCTTAATGGGCATTTATTATGAGTAGACCTAATATTTTTTTGCAGATTTGGAATGATATGCATGACAATCAGTCCTTCAATAATGAAAAAAAACGGTTTAAAAAAATGTGCAAATTGAGTTCTTGGACTCAATGTTGGTTTCTTGATTGAGCAGCTTTGTGTCGCCCTTGAACAGTCATGTTGTGCATTTTCCTATCAACTTACGAAAAATGCACCACATGCATATTTTACTGTTTGCTTCAAACTCTTTGTTGTTGAATAGTGGATCTTTTTCACATGCATTGAGAAATGTCATCCGTTTTGTTTTGGAGGCGCGGGTGCCAATGGATGTGACCAGGCACGGCATTTTCACTCATTTGCGACACGAGTGATTTGGAACATCATAATACAATATCAATGAATGTTAAGACCTCCGAGTCCGGGCTTGGTACGTTTTCCAGGATGAACTTGGCCTGCTGGAAGTGTTTGCTGGCAGCCAGATAGAGGTCGGCGGAGCCCGGAGCAGGATTGTACTTCTTCAGGTCAGACATTTCCTGTGAATTGGAAGATGTTCATACTTTACGTTCCCACTGAGGTATAATTTACTGGAAAGTGTCTCAGCCCGAATTTCCAGAGAAAGTCCAAAGCCAAAACACCCACCTTAAATTGTATGTAATGTACAGGCGGGGGTGTGACAACGCTGTTAAAAGGTGCGAAGCGGTGCTTGTAGCGAACTTGCTCGCTGTCCAGCTCAAACTGAGGCTTGTGCACTTTGCCGTCCATGTCCAGCGCCACCATTGTCTGACCGCAGGGTGAATGAGGGTTACTGACTTGATTTACAGAGTGGTAAATCCAAAGAAGGATGGCGCCGTTGTACCTTGTACATGCCGGCACACATGTTCTGGTAGGCCTGACTCATGGTGATCTCTTTGCTCAGGGGGCGAACTGCACACAAATTGTGAAGCAATGCTACATTCACCGAGGCCATCACTCTCATTTTCAGGACCTTAACATGTTTTTGTTTTTTACTTTTCACGCAATTGTAATGAACACAACTCAGAATTAAAACCATGAAAAACAATTATTTCATTGTCAATAGTTTGTTGATGTACACCAAATAAACTTTAATTAATTTCATATTTATATCATACACATGGGCCCCATTTTCTACATCAGGACTAGTCATTGTTTTTTAAATGTAATATACTGAAATAGTCATTCAAAATGATATAGTAATAAAAATACATTGTTGCTCTCAATAAATTAAATACTTTAAGAAACAAAATCTTTACACATGTATGACAATTTAGTGCCATTAACTCATTGACTGCCAGACGATGTGCAAAAATGTGCCCACTCCAGTGCCAAGGTTTTTGTCATTTTAACTGTAAATGCAGGACCCACACAATATCTATTGAGTTTCAGGACTACATAAAAATTCACGACAGCATTAGTAACCTTAGACTCTCTTCTTTCATCAGAAAAAAGAGCTAATTCCTAAATTATATGGGTCTGGAGTTATATGAGCTGGAAATGAGGGAGGCTGTACAATATACAATACAATGCAAGCTGTAACAAAGCGCGAAAATAGATAAAAGGCAAAAACATTGCCAGAGGTCTGACCAGCGCTTTATCGGCACCCCCTGAAAGAAAAACCACAACCCAACCAAAGAATGGCGCTCCACGTCACACTTTTCAATTCCCGAAAAAATGAGAGATGAGATATATATACATATATATGCGTGTGTGTGTGTGTGTGTGTGTGTGTGTATATATATATATATATATATATATATATATATATATATGGCGCCAAATAGTGTGAAAACTACGGTACCGATGCATATAAGCAAATATTTAAAATATTAAAATATAGTATGCGACAATAATGCTGAATTGATTGTTTTTTTTTCATGGAGGAGTAAAAAAAAAAAAATACCTTTCTTTTTCTTTTTACTCTTTTTGCTGCTGCGTCCTTTCACCTGCTCCTCCAGGATCCTCTCTTCGGCCATCTGTGACGCATCCGCTCTGCTCAGCGTGGACATCAGCCACGCATACAAAAACTCCGACAGATACCTGCGCAAATTACTAGGTGTTACTCAGTTAACCTGAGGGCAAATCCCGCGGCATCTACGAGGTCGAGCGGGCGTACCAGTAGACGTAATAGTACTCGTGCATGCTGTAGAGCTCCAGCTCAAAGCCGCTGAGCAGGTACTGGATCATGATCCTCAGGTTATGGTAGAGGATCCAAGTGCCAAGGCAGGCCAAGTGCTGCCGCTGGGGCTCATACTTGATCAGCAGGCTGTGAAGGGCTGCATCAACCTTCTCTGCCTGCCGGTGAGAGGGGTGGCAGACACGTGACGACTGTATCACTGTCAAGTCTCCCCCACCCCCCAAAAAAATATATATATATAATAATAATCGGAAAAAAGAGTTAATGGTTAAATTATATGGCTCTGGAGTTATCTGAGCTTGAAATAGGGGCAGCTGTACAAAATACAATACATAGATATTGATTTATATAGTGTCTAACAAGAGCTTAAGCTGTAACAAAGCGCGAACATGGATAAAAGGCAAATGCTGCCCTCTTGTGGAGGTCTGACCAGCGCTTTATCGGTCGGCACCTCCTGCAAGAAAAAACAAAACAAATGTATGAATGGCGCTCCACGTCACGCTTTTTAATTCCCGAATAAATTTGGGAATGTCAGTAAAGGAGTTAATAATATATTGTCCTTAAAAATGACAAACATTTTTATACATTTATGTAGAAAAAAATCACCAATAATAATCTGAAACCGAATACAACAGCCATTTGGATGAGTTGGACACAAGACAGTCAAGCAGTTTATGAGAATGAGATTTGAAAACAAGGACGCGGCCTGCAGCAACCTCTACGTAATCAACTTTTGTTTATGAGTGACTCATATTTCATTTCGAAATACATTTCGAAATGAAATATACAATTATATGAAATATACATTTTTGACAATTAAACTGGCCAAAGGACACAAATGGCATGGCCGATCCGCTGATTTTCCTCTGCATTTTAAGGCGTAAAGAAAAAAAAAAAAGCAATCCCTCATCATGGATCACATTGCTTCCTAGATTCTCAATATTTCTTTGCATATTGGGTTTTATCGTCAAAAGTAACATCACCTCATCCTGTAAGGTAGCAAATTCTTCCAGAATGTGACCCAGCTTGTCCCGCTGCCGAGCTCGGTTGTGTCCGTGGATCTGGATGAGGCTGCAGAACGGCTGACAAAAATCAAGCACAAGATAATAGAATGCAAGTTATGTCATTGAAAAAGAGCGACCGGGCAAAATGCACAGAGGACAGCTGAAATACCCTCGAACAGTGTGTGACAAAAGAGTCGATGTAGTCTTTGGCCTGGTGATTGTTGAACAGACAGCACCTGCACACACAAGTTACACATTGGTACCGTCTTTTGTGTTGTATAAGGCGCACCCGAAAGCCTTCGTTTTCTTCAAAAGATGACCCTGCGGCTTATATGGGAAGTCATATTTATCCACAACAGGTCCCGCAACTAATGTCATCAACCAACGCCTCCATTTCCCCCTGTAGTAGAAGTCATGTGTAACCTTAGCCTCGGCTGTAGCGCCTTATAATGTGGTCCATCGATGAAAAGGTTTCTTCAGCCGTCATCTGTCCTTCTTTGAAGATGTCGGACGTTTCGCTCCTCAAAAAGCTTTGTCAGCGAACTAAAGTTGTGCTGGTAGCTCTATCCAGATGACGGCTGAAGAAACCTTTTCATCGATGGACCATTCCTGTACGACTGAGAGTTTACACAGATCTTGTAATGTGGTGTTCCTTACATTTAGAAAAGGTGTATACAGTGTATATTTATATATTACATTTGGAAAACATTTTTCATTCTTTGAAGGTGCGCCATATAGTCCGGTGCGCCTTATATATGGAAAGTTTAGAAAATACACCATTCATTGGGGGTGCTCACTAGTTTCTCGAGAACGGCAAGTCATAGGCGGGAATAATAAACTGAAACTACAAAATGGAAGACGGGAAAGCAATATGCACAGCTGGATATAGCGTACAGGATTTCACAATCCAGAAATCTCTGACTTACTTACTTATATGAAAGGACGGGTGGGCTGACAAAATATCGAAGGGCATCTTTGATCATGTCCTGCATCAGATGGGTCCCAAATACTTTCTTGTTGTCAATCAGGAAGGTTGTCTAGATGGACCGCGACAATCACATTCAGTGTTGACGTTGCCTTTGCAAGCATAAACTTGGAAATGAGCTCACCTGAAGTAGAGATCTGGACAACACGCAAGGAGACTGCTCGCTGAACTCACAGAAGAAGTCCTGTCATTCGGTGTCACCAAAATAAGAAACCAGAAGACATTCACAACAGGTAAAAAGATATACAGTCAAACCTCTGTTTTTCAACCTTACTCCATTCCAGAAATCTGTTTGGAAACCCATTTGGTCGAAAACGGAAACATTTCCCATTATAATCAATGTCTGCTTTTTCTGCCAGACGATGTGCAAATACAGTAAAGTCTCGTTATAGCGATATCGGTTATATCGATAGTACTGCTTATTACGATACTATTTCTATGAACGCAAGGAGAAAATTTACATGCCGCAGGATCGGATCTATCGATAGTCCGGTTATATCGATATTTTTTCCGACTCCCGAGAATATCGATATCACGAGACTTTACTGTATGTCCACTCTAGTGCCAGGGTTTTTGTCATTTTCACTCAAATTCCAGGACCCACAGAATATTGAGTTTTGGGACTACATCAACATTCAGTGCAGCATAAGAAACCTTAGACTCTCTTCTTTCATTAGAAAAAAAAGTTACTTCCTAAATTATATGGGTCTGGAGTTATATGAGCTTGAAATGAGGGTGGCTGTTCAAAATACAATGCAAGACATCCAAATGGGTTTATATAGCGCTTTAACAAAAGCTGAAGCTGGAACAAAGCGCTAACATAGACAAAAGGTAACTGCTGCACCCTCGCGGAAGGGAAAAAAAAAAAAAAAAAACATTCTCAGAGGTCTGGCCAGCGCTTTATCGGCACCCCCCCCCCCCCCCTGCGAGAAAAACCAAAACCCGAACAAATTCGGGAATGGCGCTCCACGTCTTAGTTTCAACTGCCGAATAAATTCGGAAATGGCAGCGAATGAGTTAATCGTGATTGAACAACACATACATGCCAGCTCACAATGGAACGCGACACGAAGATAATGCGGCGGTCACAATGAGACACACGACACAAGGAAGTGACGTATAAGGAAGCGGTGGGTAGAGGAGTGGTGCATTCAGATGCACTCAGTAAGATCGAGAACCAATTTTTGGTTGTAAACCAAAGCATTAAAAAACTGAAATTTCTGGTGTTCGAAAACAGGTCTGACTGTACTTAATTTTTTTCCACTTTCTGACATGAAATCAGAGTGCCGTATTTTCCGGTGTATAAGGCGCACCCAAAAGCCTTCATTGTCTTCAAAAACTGACCCAACTTATACGCAGGTGTGCCTTATATATGAAGTAATATTGAGCCACAACAGGTCTCCCAACTACTGTGAACAGCCACCGACTCCATTTCCCCCAGTGGAAGTAGTGCGTAACCTCAGCCTCTATTGTCGCACCTTATAATGTGGTGTGCCTTATATTTGAAAAACTTTTATAGATTTATATATAATATTTTGAAAACATTTTTCACTCAGTGAAGATGCATCTTATAGTCCGGTGCGCCTCATTGATGGAAAAAGTTTGAAAAATGCACCATTTATTGAGGTTGCGCCTTATACTCCGGTGCACCTTATACACCGGAAAATACTGTATTTTTTTTTCTCATTAGTATTTCCTATGATTTCATGTTAGACAGTAAGAAATAAAAAACAAAAACTGATTGACATGGTTAGTATAACAAATTTCCACATTACCAGAATGCCGTGCAGGTTGGTGGTGTTGATGACGTCACAGACGGTCTTGATACGCTCGATGAGCTTGCCGAAGTAAGCCACCATGTCCTCCCTCTTGATGATCTTGGCGTAACGAGGGAAGGTGGGCGGCAGCAGGCGCTGGTTGACGAGTGGTTCGAAGCCCATCATGATGGGGTGATCTGACATGATTTTTTTTTTCTTTCAAAAAATTAGTTGCGCAAATCATTTTTCGTAAAAATACATATTAGATGTGAGTTTTTTGAACCTCCTTTGGTGGTGTCGTTCTGGGACTGGATGCCATGTTGCACACTGGAATGAATGGCTGACAGGAGGTCAGCTGCCTGAGCAACGAGCTTCTGGGCTTCCCCCACTGAGCTGGTCTGTTACACAATACAAACTTGTCTCTCAGTTCCGTGACTTTTAGAAGGGGAACTTAGCCAAGTTACCTCTTTCTTGGTGAAGGCGATCAGTGCCGTTAAGAGAAGACGTGTGAACTTGATGCGGTTGAACAATGCCAAGTATTGATGGTGCTGGAAGTAACACACACACACACACACACACACACACACACACACACACACACACACACACACACACACACACACACACACACACACACACACACACAAACGGCAATTTAGGGAACATTAGCAGCACGTTGGTGCTACCCTTACAAAAAAGTAGGAACGACAAGTTGGGAACATGATCTGACTTCCCTGGCAAATTGTACTCATGAGTCACACATGACATGAGTCATACGGTACTGTGATGATATCTTGATATCTGTATTGTACTTTTTACGTAAATGTTGTAAATGGTTGCTGACAGGAATTGTTAGAGCTGTTGTGGCTCAATATTACTTTACATAGAAGTCGTATAAGTCGTACGGTGCGCTTTATTCACCGGAAAATACAGTATTTGCCGTCTGTGCAAGAAAGGGTAGCTACATGTTTATTTTCTTTCTATAAGACAATAAAAGCAGTGATGGATGATGCATTACTCAATCAAAAAAAAAGGTACGAGCTATTTGGAGTGGGCCTCTATTATCCAACAGCTAGAAACAAATATTTAGCCATTCACTTATCTAGTAACGTTTAGGAATCCCAAAAAAACATCAAATCACCTCCAGTTCCACCTCGGGGTTACGCTGCTCACCCTGACGACTGCGTGTGCTCTGAAAGGTGGACGCAGAGCAAAATATAAAACACAGAAGAAGGCGGCAGGTACAGAATAACTTTGATCAATCGGTTACCTTGACTTTCCTCTGTAACTCATCCTCCACATCTTTCAGCATACCTAGAAGCAAGTGGGGCGACTGTTGATTTTTACTCTTGTTTGACCCTTTGGATGAAGTAACACGTGAAAGCGTAATCATGTTGTACCCGTCACCCGCAGATCTGTGACATTGTTGGCCATCCTGAAACCGTACGTCATGGCCTGAAAGTCCTCCTGCATACACAAAGAGCAGATCTCACTCTCGGGTTCGTACTCTCCCACACAATCTATGAAGCTGTGGAACCTACGGCCCACCTCCTCAAACACAGCCGCCTTGTTGACTTTCTCTCGTGCAATGTCACAAATTTTCAAAATGCCCAGAGCGAAGGCCTTGAGGGCGGGTTCCTCGATCAGGTCCGGGTTGTGGACATACAGGCAGGTGAACACCGTCTGAGCTAGCGAGTGGCCCTCCAGCCATGTGATCTGCACCCGGGTTACACATACAGTACACATTTAAACATCCACTGCCGGTACTTTGGTGAGAGATTGCTGAATATTAGTTCAGTAGGAGACTCGCCAAGCAGCAGAAGCACGTGTCCATGATTCCAATGAGTTCAGGGAGGCTCAGATCTTTCACCTTGATGGCGTGTTCCTACGGGAAATAAAATGGACACTTTAATGGGGTAGTCAAGTCAAAAATATTTTTACCAGAAGATGTTCTCTCAAGGTAGTCGAGTGGTTAGCACATCGGCTTCACAGTGCAGAGGTCGCCGGTTCCTGTCCTGACTCTGTGTGGAGTTTGCATGTTCTCCCTGGGCCCGCGTGGGTTTTGTCCGGGTCCTCCGGTTTCCTCCCACACTCCAAAAACATGCATCGCAGGCAGATTGACCACTCCAAATTGTCCCTAGGTGTGAATGTGAGAGTGACTGTTGTATGTCTTTGTGTGCCCTGCGATTGGCTGGCAACCAATTCAGGTGTCCCCCACCTCGTGCCCAAAGACAGCTGAGATAGGCTCCAGCGACCGTAATGAGGAATAAGCGGTACAGAAAATGGATGGATGGATGTTCTCTCAATCATGTTAAGTTTCAGAAATCATAAAAAGGGAGATTTTCGTACTGGCGACTCTATGGTGCGTGCTTAAAATAATGTGAGCATTACAAAAAGTATAAATTTGGAGTAAATAAAAAACAAAAATAGTTTCAATTACAGTAAAGTCTCGTTATATCGATATTCAAGGGAGTCCGAAAAAATATTGATATAACCGGGACTATCGATATAGCCGACCCTGTTTGCATGTAATTTTCTCCGTGCGTGCATAGAAATAGTATCGATATAACCGGGACTATCGATATATCCGATATCCATATAACGAGTACTGTGGTCAAAATCGGGAGTTTCGAGACCAATTTGTGAGACTTAACTTGTATGTTCTCTGTGCGCCCACTAGTTAAAACTATGATGAACTCATTCACTCCCATTCCCGAATTTATTTGGGAATTGAAAAGCATGACATGGAAGGCCATTCACGAATTAGTTCAAGCTGCGGTCAGACCTCTGGCAATGTTTTTCCCTCCCATTTGCCTTTTGTACAACCGCCCCATTTTAAGCTCAGATAACTCCAGACCCAAATAATTTACAAATTAACTTTTTTTGATGAAAGAAGAGAGTCCAAGGTTTCTTACGCTGCATGTTTATGTAGTCCTAAAACTCAATATTCTGTGGCTCCTGCAATTTGAGTGAAAATGACAAAAACCATGGCACTGGAGTGGACAGATTGTTGCATCTCGTCTGGCAGTGAATGAGTTAATATTGTGCTTGTGGAATATAAAATGTGTTTTATTAATGTGTTACATTAATTTGACTTTGTGCATGCTATGGGCTGTGTTCACATGTGATGTACCTTTATGGCTTGCTCAAAGTTGAGCACTTTCCGGTTGACTTGGTTTCCGATCATCCCCGCGTCCATCTTGGGATCCATCATCTCGATGGCCGACATGGCTTCAAACAAGCCAAACCTGCCACCGTCAGAAAAGTGTTTTATTGATGTTGTTGCTGAAAATACACTTAACTCTACTCTCCTTAAGTATTCCGGTCTTTTCCATACTCACAGCATGTCGTGAAGCAACTCCCCAAGGCTCAATTCTACAAAAAAAAAAAAAAAAAAAAAAAAAAAAACAACAGGTAAATGTAATAAGAGAGGAAAACAAATCTATCTGACATCCACTATTATGTACCTTTACAAGAACTCTTGAAATCATGGGTAATGTCCACCCAGTTGGCGTTGTTCTTCATCTTTTCCGGGATGCCCAGACCCCAGCCACAATCATCCTCTTCCCCCGACGACTTCATCACCATGGTGGCAACTGGCGCATTCACACACAGAGGACATGAATAGACACATCTCTGACTAGTTTTCCTACCTATCAAATTCATATGCAACTTTGGCATCACACGAAGAGGCAGCTAATGGTAGGTCAATGGCATGCTTGGCTGCACTAAATGCTCTCTTGTTAACTGCAATTGGAGAGAGTGCCCATCATGACTAAACCGTGTCTATTTGTATTAAGATAACAATTACTGTAGTCACACTACTTGAGAATCACAGGAGCATTTTTGTACATGTGTAGGCATTCATTCATTTAATACTGCATGGCTTGATGCATGTCGAACTGGCTTCGGATGATAGTGAATTACGTTTAAAGAAATTAGAAGTATCAAGATACTTTGGAACCCCACTACTACAACTAAAATAAGTAAAGAAGAGGGAAAAGGCAAAACAGTTGAATATTTGCACATAATGCTGAATTAGTTTAGATTGCCTTATGCTAACAAAAAAAGACAGATCTCTAGCCTAAATCTGAGGGTCAAGCTAGAAGCGATAAACATTTTAATTAGACGTCAAAGCCAATTTTAGGGTTTCAGATGGGGTTTCAGAATCAGAAAGCCTTTAAAAAATTCCCACAATGGGGAAATGTGTAATTTAAACAAGAGTTTGGGTTTTAAATTAGATTGATTTAAAATTATGGTGTAAAGCATGGGTTTCGGTTTCAAACATTTTGCAGCGTTTCAAATTAGGGTTTGAATAGAACGTCAGGATTTCAAACTGGTATTAGAATTTGGAACAAGGATCAGAATCTCCAGTTAGATGTTCAAAGCAGACTGACATGTCTAATAGAATTTGGATAAGGATTACAATCAATTATTGTAAGATTCGCAAAATTAGAGGCTGTTGCCACTTTTAACAGATTCTAATCTGGAAGATTCGTGCCAGGACCATTTCCTCTCCATTTAAATAAACAAACAAATAGTGACAGTTCAAAATAACTTGATCGATCATGTAAGTACAAGCAATGGAGTGAGTGAAAGAAAGGAACGTGCACACACACAATGTTTGGTTAATTAAAATAAATTACTTCAGGTACATTATATAGACGATACAAAAAAAATGGACGGTTTTACAAAAAGATGCAGAGCTAGCTCGAGGCAGTAATGCTAAATAGTGCATCTTGGTTGAGATAACTTGTTTATATTTCCTGTTTTAACACTCCAATGCCCCACAAATGAACAATACCAGGTTAAGGGTGCTGCTCTGACTGAAATCTGATACATACCTTATTATTTTTTAATAGCCATGCAGCTTTAGCTGAAAGGGGAATGATTTCACGGACCTACAGCCAGGGCGCAGTGATATGACGTCATCAAAAAACAAATCAAAATGCCGGGATTTGTAGTTTTCTCTCATTCTGTTCTTAACCCAGTCCCCGCGGGACATTTACCGCTTCCAATTCACCGCCCAATGCAGAACATTATACCATGAGTGTTGTTTTTGGTGACGACCATGGCGCACTGGCTGTATCAAAGGCGTATGAGCACGTCAAACCGCAGTAAGAGTCGTACTCTCGCGTGGTTCGCTCACTTTGACAGCCTCTCTCTCTGACAGTCTTGGGGCTGCCCCTCATCACAACATCACCAGGGCGTTTCAACCAGCCAGCCAGACGACAAACGCTATTACACAATAAACACACCGTCGTTATCTCAGGAGGACAGCCGTTCCTTGCTTCGGAGGTAAGTCATGCACATCCTATGAACGGCGCTGCCCGGGCTAGCCCTTTATCTTAACGCGGCTGGGACGTTCTTAAAATCGGCTTTCTTGTGAGCTCAGTCCGGCGGTAACCCTTCGTCCCCGACGGCAGGTGCAGCCGGGGGCCGCTAACGCTTATAGCATCTAGAGTGATTTCTTACGCCATTCCAGACAGTTCCGGCGACTTGGTTGCCAGTGACGGCCACTGTGTTTCATCTTCGTTGTTATTTCACTTTGCTTTGTTGTAGATTTTGTAAGGGGGTCATCGGAAGGCGATCAGCCGTCTTTCAATTTGCAATGGCTGTCACAAGTGACAAAAAGACCTTATCGTAACAACGTCAAGCTCGGTTCATAAATATTTAAACACGTGTACACCAGTCCACAACGCCGCCAAAACAAGTGCCCACGCCTAATAACAATCAAAAGCAAGTTTACCAAATTTACCAAAATTCATTCATTTATTCATCTTCCTAAACTCATCTTCCGAAACTCATATTCCTCACTCGGGTTGTAGGGGTGCTGAAGCCTATCCCTGCAATCAGTCAATTATGCATATTTTTGGTTATGCATATTTTTGGAATGTATGAGGAAACCGGAGGACCCAGCGAACCCCCCGCCCCCATTTTTTTTTGAAAAGAGTCATGCTCTGACTCGTTAAGGAAACATTTGTTTTCTGTACATGTGTTTCGGCAAGGCATTCAACCCTGCACGTCAAGCATTTATTTTGATGCCACTCCCAAGCAGAGAAGTTTAATGCCGCAAAAAGACACACTGTGTAAAACAACTATATATACAAGTATACTAACTTAATACTAATGAATAACGAGTAATGTCAGTGCTAAAACAATTTAAGGATCAGTTGCTTGTACACAATTGGTGCAGTAACACAAATAACAGTAAAGTCTCGTTATATCGATATCCAAGGGAGTCCGAAAAATATCGATATAACCGGGACTATCGATATATCCGACCCTGTTTGCGTGTAATTTTCTCCGTGCGTGCATAGAAATAGTATCGATATAACCGGGACTATCGATATATCCGATATCGATATAACGAGACTTTACTGTAGTCTATTTTAACAATACTGACAGCCATGTGTTCTTTATCCTGGCCAAGCTTTTACGTCGGATGCCCTTCCTGACACAACCCTCTGTATTTTTCCGGGCTTGGGACCGGCACAAGAGGCCCCCACTTAATTTTCAAAGTGTTTCACCGCGGGGAAACAGGCATGAATGACAATGCCCCAGTCCATGCTTGCCCATATTTGGAAGTGCTTTGTGGCACCTAACCAGGATGTAACCAGCATATATTGTGCACCCAAACATTTTATCATGAACTAAATACAACACAGAACATTTTAATTCAGTACAACAAGCAGTAATCAAGAATCCCTTTGCCAGGAAAGGATATGCCCGAATGAATCAAACAGATATACAGTAAAGTCTCGTTATATCGATATCGGATATATCGATAGTCCCGGTTATATCGATACTATTTCTATGCACGCACAGAGAAAATTACATGCAAACAGGGTCGGATATATCGATAGTCCCGGTTATATCGATATTTTTTCGGACTCCCTTGAATATCGATATAACGAGACTTTACTGTATTAAAAGTCACCTCTAACTGTTGTCAATAAAAATTGACTTGTGACCCATTTTGGTGGCCGTTCAACAGTAACACACCTTCACGTTGTCCTACAATGACATATTCTACTCACAATGAAAGCATAATATTGTTAAGATACTGATGCATTACATGTTTATTTCTTTGATAGACGACATGCCATGTTGATGTGAAGAAAATGAACAAACCAAAGATGGCCTCAGAGAAGGGGTGAGTGTTCATTCGTATGTTCATGTATTTAGTTATGTATTTATGTATGGATGTATTTATTTATTTACTTACTTAATTTCTTCTTGTTCTTGTTCTTCTTATTATGATTATTATTATTATTATTATTATTATTATTATTACTACTTGCTTGCTTACTTATTTACTTAGTTATTTACTAACTTATTAACTTACTTAATTATTTACTTACTTTAAAAGCACAATTTTATCCAAGGAAAATGATGGCATTTCTCTATGCTTTGTACTCTTTCATACTGTTACGCACCTTTAAAGTGTCACGGTTTGCGAGGTGGTGATGGCGGGTTCGGATCCCAAAAAGCAGGCAGGAGGGAGCAGGAGGTTGTTTGACAAATTGTATTAAAATAAAGGTCAGCAGTAACAAAATGTAAAACATCAAAATGATCTGAATGGAAAAAATACAAAGTAGCAAAAGAAAACCAAGTGTAAAAGTCCGCCAAGGTTAAACAAACACGTACACAATGCATGCTGCAACCAAGCAGCAAACAAACAATGAATCGGCACCGGATGGTCGTGCCGGGTGTTCTTTTAAATGTCAATGATTAAACGACCAACACCTGCGAGGCTGCAGGCAGGGCTGACGTCGCTACCCGCTGGTCGCCAATCTGATCAGGACGACCAGCACCTGTGAGGTGTAGGCGGGGGCGAACAGCGCCCCCCGTTGGTCGTCAACCAGATCATGACAGTACCCCCCCTTCAAGGGGCTGCTTCCAGAAGTCCCAACAGTCTCCCAAAAAGGTCCACTCGCCAGGGAACGGTCGGTGGAGAGGGCAACCGCTGCCTCTCCAGCATACGACGGGCGGCGGCCTGATGGGAACGGGACTCGGCCTGGGGTGGACGAAGACGCGGCACGGATCGTCGTGGGCGTGAGTGCGATCCCTCTCGCACGTTCACGCGACGGCGCATGGCTCTGCGTGGACGTCGAACTGCCAGGCGCAGAATGGCACCCCGTACGGCCGTATGGGACCAGGTCTCGGCCGGACGCCGACGTGGGCGTGAACTGCCCGGCTCCGGAGGAACGAGACCAGTCCAGAGCCGCTCCGGGATCCAGCGGTGAGTGGGGTCTCGGACTGACATTGACGCGGACGTTGCACGGCTCGTCGTGGATGAGACTCAATTCGTCATGCACGACGACAGCGTGGCTGGACGTGGGCGTGCAATGCCAGTCACCCAGGGTCACCCTGGACGGCCACCTGGAAGGAGGTCTCGGCCGGACGTTTACGTGGACGTTGCGGCTCGTCGAGTGACGCGATTCAAACGCGACGAGGCTTTCGCTAACGTGGACGTAGCATTGCCAGGCACAGGGTGGAAATGAGACGGGTCCGATGTACCTGCGGGATCCGATGGTGGGCCGATTCATTCTGTCACGGTTTTGCGAGGTGGTGATGGCGGGTTCGGATCCCAAAAAGCAGGCAGGAGGGAGCAGGAGGTTGTTTGACAAATTGTATTAAAATAAAGGTCAGCAGTAACAAAATGTAAAACATCAAAATGAACTGAATGGAAAAAATACAAAGTAGCAAAAGAAAACCAAGTGTAAAAGTCCGCCAAGGTTAAACAAACACGTACACAATGCATGCTGCAACCAAGCAGCAAACAAACAATGAATCGGCACCGGATGGTCGTGCCGGGTGTTCTTTTAAATGTCAATGATTAAACGACCAACACCTGCGAGGCTGCAGGCAGGGCTGACGTCGCTACCCGCTGGTCGCCAATCTGATCAGGACGACCAGCACCTGTGAGGTGTAGGCGGGGGCGAACAGCGCCCCCCGTTGGTCGTCAACCAGATCATGACATAAAGGACAACCGACGTCTCCGGACAAGTTGTGTCCATAATTTGTAAAATCACTTCAAATGACTTCTACTGAGCGTATTTTACAAAGATTCCATGGCATATAGCTATATTGTACGTTTTAAGGTTTGCGGTGAATATTCAGGAAGTCTTGTTTTTGAGTTGGTCACCCTATGTCACTGAAGGAACGCCCCTCACCCTCATTCCTCAATGCATTTCGCGGTACTTTGTCTGGTCTGAAAACTTCGTGTTGATCCGTGTTGATGGCGAAATTAGAAGGAAAACACATAAATAACGCGATGGTGAATCGTTGTGTGTTGCGCCAAGACTTCTACAGTGTATTTGATGATCACTTACAAAACGTCCCAGGAGACAATTTACACAGAGCTTTGTCACCCTCTTCTGCCTTTTTTGGGTACTGTGAGTATTAAAGAGTTTGTCACTCAATTTCTCTCCAAATGCATCAAAATGACCGGAATAAATTCTTCACTCGATTGCAAACATGTATGCTTTCCTCTTCAGAACTATTTGAATCATATTCATAACTGGATGAGTAACAAGAAAGCATCTTTTCCGAATCTGAAGCCATTGTTTTGATTCTCCAGCAAGGCAAGACGTCTTGGGGTGACACCACGAACAAGGGGGCGGGACCTTCTGAAACTGGCCACTTCCGGGTTCAATTTGAAGTAGTTTTTGGACACTTTAAGTCATTTTTATTGGTGTTTTGCATTTGACTGAAAATATCATACTGCGTGTTTTGGGTATTTTAGATGCTATAAAACGTTTTTCTGATGTCAGTTAGGAAACAAAAAAGTGATGTTGGTTGTCCTTTAAGTGAGTTCTCCTACCTTTTGAACTCCGAGTGTAGCACCAATGTTTGTTGGGGTCCTGCAATGTACTTTTGTGCACAAGAACTTCACATGAATTAGGTTAACATGTGCAATTATCCAGAGGCTTTTTGTTCTCGTTACTATTGTTCTTTATAAAATATTGTGTTATGTAGATGTATAATGTATAGGCAATGTTGCAAGAAAGAAGTGTAATGTGATGCTTCAAGAAAAATAGTATCCACTAAAGCAGATATGGGCAAATTACGGCCCGCGGGCCACATATGGCCTGTTAGGCTTTTTAATCCGGCTTGTCAAACTTGTCCAAATTATAGTAAAAACAGTGTCTGAAAGTCATGTCAAAAAGTTAGCGGACAACAGGGCAAACAACTCTGAAAAGTTGCCTGCCCAGCCATAAAGCTGCCTGCCCCATTTTTCACAACTTGAAACACAATAAGACGGGTAATCGCGAAAAAAACATTGTTGCAAAGTATAACGTTTTTTTTTTAAATTAAGGTTATACCTACCACAAATGCTACCTTGCTTAATTTACAGATATCTGTGGCAGTTGATGTTTGTTGTCATGGTGCACAATCCAATGTTTGCGTTGCATTGTCTATTGCAAGCCACTAAGCGCCTTTCATAACTCTCAAGTACACTTTACAGTCACGGTATAACGTAAGTTTACGTTTTGTAGCTTCACAAATTTTGTTAGCTTCTTTTGAATCTTTCCTCTTGGGTGAGGTTCTGTGCATCTATTTTGGAAAATGATATGCAAATCACGACCTTATAATGCTTGGGAAAGTCTGAACTACGAAGCAGGCTTCTGATTGGCTGCTGTGCAGAGTATGCAAATTTCAACAACAGGTAGCCTTTGTCTGTGTGCTTGGCAACGGTACATGTGTACTGTTTGCGTGTGAAGGCAAGGGCGTCCGTGGCGAATTTGTAGAGCTCGCGGTCAGGACAATCCATCCATGATTTTGCGGAGTTTAACACAAGTAGATATTATTGAGCTTGAGTATTTCGTTGTGTAATAATTTTTTGAATGTTGAAAGTGATTCCATTTTTCAATAAATGTTGTTTTATATAACTTTGCACCTTCGATTGGAACTTATTAAAAACAGACGGAATCTTGATAAATCACAGTGAGTATGTTATTTTAATCTATTTCCATTTCATCCTCCCAATATTTGCGAAATAGAATGTAAATGCCATGTCTTGCATATTCCTTGAGACAAATTTATTAACTGATAAGGGCTATTTTTCACATTTGAAAGACAGTTAATAATTGGGTTGTAGTGTTCTTTCTGTGCTATGAGGTTTTCATCCACTACATTTAATGCTTTAGGTTTACTATTTCCGGCCCAAACACCCCTTCCAAATGCTCCTGGCCCAGCCCCTCTGTCAAATTTTAAAACCCATTTTGGCCCACAAGTTAAAAAGTTTGCCCACCCCTGCACTAAAGTGAAACTGCATAGGAAAGAAATAATTACAGGAAAATAAAAGTTACCACAAAACGTTTAGTGGTGAAAAAAAGAACCGGAAGAGAAAATAAAAACAGGTCATTTAAAAAATGCATTTTGTGACAATAAAAGTTGTTTTTTTTTGTGGGGTGGAGGTGAAGAGGAAACAGGATTAGAGCTGAGGCAGGGTTTAATGACAAAAAAGGTAACGTATGAGCAGGGTGCAGGAGAAATTTATTACTGAAGCAGATGGCGATGCAATGGGCTATTGGTCTGCTTGGTAAATGTGAGATTTGGGTGACAAGGTGGAACAAGGTTGGACCAAGGATTTGGCAGCGAGTCATGAGGAGCATGAGTAAGAAGGAAAAGAGGAGAATGAACACTTTCAAACACGTAGCTACACTTATTATGTTGCCAAAATACCACTTCCAGAAGTCGGAATCTTAGGGTACCTGCATACAGATCAAGCAGGCACTTAAACCGAGTCGATGACTGATCAACTGATTGGAGGTGGTGATTGAGTGCCCACGAAAAACTGCAAAATGTAACAAACAACATGCAACAGGAATTTGGCAAAACAAAAAAAGAAGAAAAGAAAAACAGTGTATCAACACCACCAAAACTATTGATTTTTTGGGGGTTATTCAAATAAAAAAATGTATTGAGGACAAATGTATGATATCAAATCAAAAACGCATATAAGAACACCTGAAATTTACTAGCATAAAGTAATGAAATGCAAATTTACCAGAATACAGTCAGAATTTTACCAGGAAAATGTTTATAATGGAATATAATTGTAGTATGACAACACAATTACATTTTCCCGTCATTTTATGTAAATAAAATATTGTTATGAGCAACAAATAGCATTTCAGAAATGCCTCAATATTTCGAATCAGAAAATACCACAATGAAATATTTCAAGAAACAAATGCCAGTTTTCGAGGATTAAGTTGTAATTTCAGGACCATAACAATTCAATATTCTGATCGTTGTAATTTTTCTGTTTCTGTGTTTTGACAAAAATCAATTCTCAATAAATAACAAAATAGTCTCATTACTAGAAATTAGTTTTATGAGAATAAATACTGTATTTACTGCACGATAAGGCGCACCTAAAACAAAAGATATTTTTTTTCAAAACAAGAGAATGCGACTCATAATCCGGTACGCCTTATGTATGGAAGTTTTAAAATATGTCATTCATTGAAGGTGACCCTTATAATGCGGTGCATCTTATGTATGGAAAATGTTTATAAATGTCATTCGTTGAAGGCGTACCTTATATTCCACAAAATGAGGTAATTCATAAGGGAAGAAAAAAGGGAATATTACCTGAGTACAATCATTACATACATTTTGAAAATGAGAATATACGGTAGTTGCAAACTTGAGAAAACAAGTGTTCGTGATTTGGGGGGGATAAAGCTGTATTTAAAGGACAACCGACGCCTCCTACAAGTTGTGTCCATAATTTGTAAAATCGCTTCAAATGACTTCTACTGAGCGTATTTTACAAAGATTCCACCACATATATTTTACGTTTTAAGAGTTGCGCTGAATATGCAGGAAGTCTTGTTTTTTAGTTGGTGCCGAGTCCTTAACCTACGTCACTGAAGGAACAGCCCTAACCGAGAAAGGACACATTGTATATCGTCAATGCGTTTTGCGGTACTTTGTTTGGTCTGAAAACTTCGTGTTGATCCATGTTGATGGCGAAATTAAAAGGAAAACACATGAATAACGCAATGGTGAATCGTTGTGTGTTACACCGAGACAACTATTTGATATTCGCTGACCAAAATTCCAAGCTGAAAAGCTCTGGCTCCATCTTCTGTATTTTCTGTGACTCAACACATCAGTCTTGATCCCTCAAAAGTGCAAACATTTATGCTTACCTCTTCAGAACTATTTGAATCATATTCATAACTGGATGCGTAACAAGAAAGCATCTTCTCCGAATCTGAAGCCATTGTTTTGATTCTAGAGCAAGGCAAGACGTCTTGATGTGATGTCACGAACTGGGGGCGGGACTTTCTGAAAAGGACCAATTCGCAGCTCAATTTTTGGCAGATTTTGGACACTTTAAGTCATTTTTATTGGTGTTTTGCATTTGACTAAAAAGCCTATGTGTTTTGGGTATTTTAGATGCTATAAAACGTTTTTCTGATGTCATTTAGGAAACGAAAAAGTGATGTTGGTTGTCCTTGAAGGGAAAAAAATGGAAAAACTTAAATTTGAAACATCACGACAAAATTACTTCACAAGAATGAAATAAAACAAAACTCGCTTTGGACAAATAGTGCACATTTGTAATCTTACAATCTTTTGAGATTTTTTTTTTTTAATGAGAATGCATTCATAAATACAGAGAAATCTGTAAGATTATGAAACATGACAACTGTCATGATATTAAGAAGATGACAATTTCCAGAATACTCGAATGAAAATAACAATTAACCAAATATGAGGCAATGATTGATGTATTTCTTTTTTAGAGTGGCCCCCGTGCCACTTCATGTATAACTAATGCAATCTGTTTATTTGGGCATGTATTGAACGCTATGCGCTCGCTTGCCATTTTGACTTGTGCTGTCCCCAGCGTGCACTCTTCTTTGCTGTGTCTTTATAAGGACATGGGGAACATTGAGCTGCGCTGGGTACAACTTGGATTCGCTTCTCCCATGTTTGCAGTCGCTGTACCAAGTGGCGACCTTTCACCCCGCTCATCCAGCTGAACAAAAGTCCTTGACCGAAACGTTCTGAAATCGTCTCTACTAAAGTCCACTAAACGCTTTGCTTGTTCAATAAATACCACTCGCGTCGAAACATAGCTGTTTTAGATGCAGCTTTGTTACTAATAATCCGCCCATGAGGATTAACATATTTGTATTTTTTATTGTTGTCATTATAAAACCCGTTGATCATTTGTTTTGTTTTTTTGTCTTTGAACTGAACGGCAATAAACTAAGAGAACACAGAATCGAAATAGCCAACCTCAGATGACCCTGATGTATCCCAATGGGATGTTATTCCCAAACACTCCAATGCACAAAAGAATGGAGGAAAGCAATGTTGTGCCTCTTCTACATCACGCTGTGTTTGTTTTTTTGCACAAAACTCAAAATTCAAGCAAATTCAATCCAATTTACGGTCTCATTCATTCCTCTCACCAGTGTTCCCAATAACTCCAGAGTTCAGATCCTGCTGACCCAGTTGGAAAAGGTGACCGGAGACTCCATAGTGAAGGATCCAGAGATGGCACGGCAGATCACCTCCAAGCTTCTGCATCTTATGCAGACACAAGGTCAACTCGCACGAATAATACATACAATACATACAATGCATCCTAATTTATATAGCGATTTCACAATAGCTGCAGCTGGAACAAATGGCTTCACATAATAGTCAACACAAAGCAGAATAATAAACACAACAGGAGCATCAAAACATGGACAGTTGTGCGATGTTACAACCTTCCCCATGTACTCTGATGTTTGAGTACAAGAAAAACATTTCATATAATATCTTAAAATAATAGGTCCTATTGGGCTACTGGATGGCAGAAAGACATTCATTACAGCTGATTTGAAAGTCAATCAATGACAAAAAGTAATGATAGTGGTATTTAGACAACAGTATTTTTCCATTTCAAACTTAATGGAGTGGAAACCTGAGGGTGAGGAGGATTAATGTAGTGAATATAAAAAATGATTGACAGAGTAGCACTGGACAATTCATCTAAATTTTGTTGTAATTTAAAGGACAACCGACGTCTCCGGACAAGTTGTGTCCATAATTTGTAAAATGGCTTCAAATGACTTCTACTGAGCGTATTTTACAAAGATTCCACCGCATATAGCTATATTTTACATTTTAAGACTCGCGCTGAATATTCCGGAAGTCTTGTTTTTGAGTTGGTGACGAGTCCTCACCCTACGTCACTGAAGGAACGCCCCTGACTGAGAAAGGACATACCTTGCATCACCTCAATGCATTTTGCGGTACTTTGTTTGGTCTGAAAACTTTGTGTTGATCCGTGTTGATGGCAAAATTAGAAGGTAAACATGTAAATAACGCAATGGTGAATCGTTGTATGTTTCACCGAGACAACTCTTTGATATTCGTTGAAAAATATTCCAAGCTGTCACCATCTTCTGCATTTTCTGTGACACTACACATCAGTTTTGAGCCACCAAAACGACCCAGAAAACCTTCTTTAATCGATTGCAAACATTTATACTTTCCTCTTCAGAACTATTTGAATCATATTCATAACTGGATGTGTAACAAGAAAGCATATTCTCCGAATCTGAAGCCTATTCACTAGCAATGCAAGACGTCTTGGCGTGACGTCACGAACTGGGGGCAGGACTTTCTGAAAATGCCCAATTCGCAGCTCAATTTTTTCCAGATTTTGGACACATTAAGTCATTTTTATTGGCGTTTTTCATTTGACTAAAAATATCAGCCTGAGTTTTTGGGTATTTTAGATGCTATAAAACGGCTGATGTCAGTTAGGAAACAAAAAAGTGATGTCGGTTGTCCTTTAATTATCTGCTTCTATAACTGTTAACTCATTCACTGCCAGATGATGTGTAAAAATGTGTCCACTCCTGTGCTAGGGTTTTTGTCATTGTCACTCGAATTCCAGGACCCGCAGAATATTGAGTTTTAGGACTACATAAACATTCAATACAGCGTAAGAAACCTTCCCTCTTTCATCAGGATAAAAAAAGTAATTCAAAATTTATATGGGTCTGGAGTTATCTGAAATGGGGCAAAATACAATGCAATACATACATATTGGTTCATATAGCACTTTAACAACAGCTGAAGCTGGAACAAAGCACTAACATGGAAAAAATGGAAATGCTGCCCCCTTGTGGAAAATAATTAAAGATTTTTTTTGTTGCCAGAGGCTTTGGCCAGCGCTTTATCGGCATGCAAGCATGAAGAAACAACCCGAACAAATTTGGGGATGGCGCTCTACGTCATATTTTCAATTCCCGAATAAATTCCTGAATGGTACTAAATTAGTTAAAACATTATTTTCGTAGAACAATGATTAATGCGCCAAAAGTGCATTTGCAAGATTCCGACATTGTGGAAGAACCTTGTTGCTTGTGCATCAAGCATCTGACCTTTTTATGATTCTGTCGTCCCTCCCTGAGTGTGCTTGAAGCTGTTTAATGACACCCCAATTGCAGAGAAGATGGAAAGACTGCTTGAGGCGGAGTAGCCACTTTTGAAGGGACACTGGAAAGCTTGTGTGTCAAGAACGTGTGTTGTTGAGGACCCAAGAAGCAATAAGGCATGGCAGGTGCACCCTCAACAGTCTTTAATTAAAAAAAAAATAAGAAAAATGAAAACAAAACACTTTGGAATCACATCAAATGTCCAAAATAATACATTTAAATAAAAATAAACACAACTTAGCAGGACCTGACATGCAAACTGACAATTAAGAATGACAAAACAAAGCCAAACTGGTTTTGCAAGCATGAATGAAGGATGTGGTTCCCTGTTGGAGCCAAAACATAGTACGGTATAATGAGCACCAGCCTAATTGTTTAACACAGCCTTAAAACTACACGTGTAGCTTAAAAAAGTGTGTTTCGTTTTAAATGTTGCATACATACTGAAATCAATGAAAAGGTTTCTTCAGCCGTCATCTGTACTTCCGTCATCTGTACTTCTCTATCAAAGAATTACAGATGACGGCTGAAGAAACATTTTCATCGATGGACCACTCCTGTACGACTGAGAGCTTACACAGACGTATACATACTGAAATAGTTTTACAAATTGCTGACTCAAGCCTAACTCACTCACTACCATTCCCGAATTTATTCAGGAATTGAATGAAAATATGAAGTGGAGCGCCATTCTAGAATTTTTTTTCTTTTTTTTCTTGCTGGGACTGTCGGTAGAGCATTGGTCACCCCTCTGGCATTTTTTTTCCCTTCCACAAGGGTGCAGTATTGGCCTTTTTTCGATGTTAGCGATTTGTTCCAGTTTCAGCTGAAATTAAAGCTCTATATAAACCAATATGTATGTATTGCATTGTATTTTGGACGACCACCCTCATTTCAAGCACATTTAACTCCAGACCCATATAATTTAGTAATTACTCCCTCCCTATTTTCAAGGCTCACCTCAAGACCCACTTGTTTAAAATTGCTTTCAATGTATAGTTCTATCTGCTATTTTATTATGTATCATTTTACTTATGGTTTTATTGTTATGTGCTTTGTTTTATTGTTTTTATTGTAAAGTGTCCTTGGGTGTTTTGAAAGGCGCTTGAAATAAAATGTATTATTATTATTATAACTATTTTTTTCTGATGAAAGAAGAGAGTATAATGTTTCTTATGCTGCATTGAATGGTTCTGTAGCCCCAAAACTCAGTATTCTGTGGATCCTGGAATTTGAGTGACAACGACAAAAACTGGCACTGGTGTGGACACATTTTGGCACATTATATGGCAGTGAATGAGTTAAAATGGTCAACGTACAGTACTATCTACTGTCCTACCAGTGCTCTATATTGACCTCTTGTGGCATGTACTCCCAGCCTTCCTGGGTCACTATGGGATTATTATAAATTATTATTAATTATTATAAAATCCACTCCCGTGTTGCCTTCTAGTGATGCTTAGCAATGCTTCTCAGTTGTTAGTGGTGTTCAAAAATAGTCATTTGAGCCCTATAGGCCACCATATAGTACCTCACACTTTTCTGGAATTTTGAATGTGGTTATACCACCCCACCCAGGACGAATGGGTGCAGCAGAATGTTGCACATCTCTCACGCTCGCTCATGAATCCCGCACCCCACCGCCTACTTCATTGCTGTCAGCTGTTTCTCTCATCTGCACCACACATGCACGCACACACACACACACACACACACACACACACACACACACACACACACACACATACTCACGCCCCCACTCACACACACACTGAGCATCCCCTCCTACCCCCGAAGAGTGTGTGACGCTGTTACCGATCTGTCTAGCGGTAACTGTAAACCACAGGCTGAATTTTGGTGTCCTCAGATTACATGTTTTAAGTGTGCGAGACTCGGAGGTCAAGAACAAGGGCGGCGGCGGGCAATTACAGCGGGGATTTTATTTTAGTGGACTTTCTCACGTGTCTTGAGAGGCACATGACTCAAGTTGTTTCTCATTTTCTTTCCTCACCTCATGGACCTGCGTCCAGATAAAAATCAAAATATGTGAAATTATGTCAGACAACATGTGGCGTAGTTCATGCAGCCAGTATTTTGTGTGCAGTCACGACATGCTGCTTTGGAAAAATAATTATAAAAAAAATAAACGAGTTTGAGAACCTATAAATGGAGCCCCGCTACAACAGGACGTACTGCGGCGATAATCAAGACCAGCAGTATGGAAGAAAAAAAAGGTTTTGAAATAATTCACACTGAGTTACGCTCCCTAATTAATTTAATGTAGTGCAGCATTTATACTGATTACAGGGCTAAAATTTCAGTCATTGCCATGAATTCCAAAAACATTTCAGGGTCAAAAATAACTAGTTTGAGGTTAAGCATAATGCATCAGCTATGTAAGTGTATTCGGGTGGATCCACAAACGGTTCTTCTGAATCAATAAACAAAATCCAAAATGTCAAATTAATTTTATCCAAATAATATGCTTCAAACCAGCGTGACCTAGTGGTATGCTGTGATGACTGCAAAGAAAGGTAATAGATGGATAAACGGCTGTCTTCTGCTTGTCTCACAGAGAAAACATCGAAGGAGGTGATGTCAAAAGGCACCTGCGGCTTGGAAGTCATCTTGGCTTTACTGGAGGTTAGTCGGCACCACTTCACGCACATGGGTCTGTTTACCAGTTTACCTACCTAACTACCCACGTATTAGAATTTTCTACGTTCTTGACTACTATACGCTTTTTGGTCATTTGCAAAATCTAATTCATGACAATCTAACTCTTAACAGACCACCCGGGACATCCAGACAATTTTGAACGTTCTGTGCATTCTCAATGAGCTGCTGACCTTGGGTGAGTAAAGGGTGTCGATATACTCTCCATCCATTTTCTGTGAAATGTGAGAGTGAGTTAGAACCTATTTAGCTTCGTCAAATTTTTATTTGACATTTTTTTTTAACTCGCATCTTTATTATTTTTATGACAAAATTGAACATTTGAATAAAGAGTAAGATCCTTTTGTAACTGAAAATTATTGAACAAGGAAAACAACCAATCAAACCATCAACAAAAACAAAACATTAACAATAAAGGAAAAAAATAGTGATCAACAGTGACAAGTTACTCATATTTTGAATTTATATTCGTGAGCTATCTTGACTGTCTTTGTGGTGTCGTTCGTTCATTCATTTGTTTGATTGTTTTTTTATATTTGACAGTTTCTTGAATTCATTCACTGCCATTCACGAATTTATGATATCGAGCACTATTCCCGAATTTGTTAAGGTTTTGTTTTTTCATGCTTGGGTGCCGATAAAGCGCTGGCCATGGCCTCTGGCAATGCTTTTCTTTTTCACCAGGGGACAGCATTTCCCTTTTTTCCATGTTAGCGCTTTGTTCCAGCTTCAGCTTTTGTTAAAGCGTTATATAAACCAATATGTATTGCATTGATTTTGGACAGCAGCCCTCATTTCAAGCTCATATAATTCCAGACCCATATAATTTAGGAATTAACTATTTTTTTCAAATGAAAGAAGAGAGTAAAGTTTCTAACGCTGTATTGAATGTTTATGAAGTCCGAAACTCAATATTCTGTGGGGCCATCAATTTCAATGAAAATGACAAAAAAAAAAAAAACCTGGTAGTGGAGTAGACACGTATTTGCACGTCTGGCAGTGAATGAGTATGGACTACATTTCACTATTACTTGTTCTAACCATTACATTCAATTAGTTTTACTTATGATGGTCTCTTTGCTTGTTTAGGCAAAGGACGCAGGGTGGGGCTCTTTGTATCAAAAGGAGGAACGGCCGTATTACTCCGCATTCTCATCAGTGCCAGCAAAGAGTTTCAGCCCAACGATGAGCTCATGTTGCATATTCACTCCCTCTTGGCCAAGGTGGGCCCGAAAGGTAAGATGTTTTGCAAAGGTCGTATGGGGGATATGTTCCACACCCACCTGAAAAAGGCTAAAATATGTGAGATAGTTGTACACCTCCCACACGCATTCCACAAATATCAACTCAGTAAAACACACAAAACTTGTATGTATCTATTGTTGTGTCTGTGCCTTTAAGAGGTGTAATAATAAGAATATGAACAAGAACAAGAATAAGAATAAGAATAAGAATAAGAATAAGAATAAGAATAAGAATAAGAATAAGAATAAGAATAAGAATAAGAATAAGAATAAGAATAAGAATAAGAATAAAGATAAGAATAAAGATAAGAATAAGAATACATTTTATTTCAAGCGCCTTTCAAAGCTCTCAAGGACACTTTACAGTCACAGACAACCATAAATACAATAATAAAAATACAATTATAAATAGAAACAAGAGATAAAGCTACATAGAAAATGCAATTTTAAATAGGTGGGTTTTGAGATGGGATTTGAACGTGGGAAGGGAATTGATGTTATAAATGTTGGGAGGAAGTGAGTTCCAGAGTTTGGCGGCAAAGCAGCTGAAAGCTCTGTCCCCCATCGTGCTAGGACGGGCAGGGGGCACACAGAGGTGGAGGGAGGAAGAGGATCTGAGGGAACGACAGGGAATAGAAATTTGAAGAAGGTCAGATAGGTATGGGGGGGCAAGGTTATGCATAACTTTAAAGGACAACCGACGTCTCCGTACAATTTGTGTCCATAATTTGGAAAATGGCTTCCAATGACTTCGACTGAGCGTATTTTACAAAGATTCCACCGCATATAGCTATATTTTACGTTTTAAGACTCGCCCTGAATATTCCGGAAGTCTTGTTTTTGAGTTGGTGACGAGTCCTCACCCTACGTCACTGAAGGAACGCCCCTGACCGAAGAAAGGACACATTGCAGCAGTCCTTCCATCACGTCAATGCATTTTGCTGTACTTGTTTGGTCTGACAACTTCGTGTTGCACCAAAAAAGAGACAGAAGAGGGCGACAAAGCTGTGGAAACGGGCTGATTAATTCCTTACACGGAGCTTGGTCGCCATTTTCTGCCTCTTTTTTTATCGGGTTAAGTTATTTCTATGGGAGTGGAAAGATGGTGTGCTGTCAAGGATGACACCCAGGCTTTTGACCTGATGGGAAGGAAAAACGGTCAAATTGTCAATAGTGAGAGAGAAATGCTTAGCTTTGCGTAAGGTGGATTTGGTACCAACGAGGAGAATTTCAGTCCTTTTGTTTGATGTGGCTTGGCAGGATGGCACGTGACATTTCTGGGTGGTTGACAGCATCACCTGCAACATTGTATGTATTTAACTACTGGGCGTCATTCAAGTGCTGAAAAATGCCCTGATGAATATTGTAAACTCTCCTGTAAAATGTGATGAAAAAAAAAACATTGCCGGAAACTACACGTTACTACTCCATTGGGGTGGATTCTGCGACAGGGTAGTTGATATGTCACACACAAAACATATCTGCAATGTGTACCTCAATATTGCAAAGATCCAGTACATTGCTGACCTATAAGCCTTTGTTTGTGTGTGTGTGTCTGTGTGTGTGTGTGTGTGTGTGTGTGTGTGTGTGTGTGTGTGTGTGTGTGTGTGTGTGTGTGTGTGTGTGTGTGTGCGTGCGTGCGTGTGCGTGCGTGTGTGTGCATGTGCGCGTGTGTGTGTGTGTGTGTGTGTCTGTATAGACAGGAAGTTAGGCGTAAAGGCACGTCTGACTGGCGCTTTGCACGTCACAATAAACCTGATCAAGAAAAATCTCCAAAATATCAAGCTGGTCCTGCCCTGTTTGCAGGTTCTTAGGGTGTACTCGACCAATAGTAAGTCAATCGGAACTTTGCTCAATTGTCATGAATTCTCCAAAGGAAAAAAACATTTTATTTGATGTTTGTTTTTACTTGTCCTATGTGAAGTTGTGAACGCCATAGCCTTGGGCAAAAGTGGAGCCGTTGAGATGATGTTCAAGATTGTGGCGCCGTACAGCAAGAAAAACACAACCCTGGTGAAGTATGTATGTTGAAGACAACTAAATGAATATACACAGCCAAACATATTTATTTATTTATTTATTTATTTATTTATTTATTTGTTCGTTTGTTCATTCATTCATTCATTCATTCATTTCTTTATTGTGTATTTGTTATTTATGTATGCATTTATTTATTTATTTTCTGTCTATGTATTTATTTATTAACTCGTTTATTGTTTATTCTTTTTTAACTTATTTAGCCATGTATTCTTTTTATGTATGTATTTGCCTATTTATTTGTCTATTTATTAATTATTTATTTTCTTTCTGTCTACCGTATTTATTTATTCACTCATTTATTGTTTTTTTTACCATTTATTGTTTTCATGTATTCTGTTATTTATTTATTTATGTATGTATTTATTTATTTTATTTATTTTGTCTTTGTTATTTATGCTTTTATTTTCTGTCTCTCTAATTTATTTATTCACTCATTTATTATGTATTTAATCTTTTACTTAATAAGCCATTTATTGTTTTTATGTATAAGCCATTTATTTGGAAATGTATTTATTTATTTATAATGCGTTTGTTATTTATTCATTTTATTTATTTTCTTTCTGTCTATTTATTTATCCACTTATTTATTTATTGTTTATTTGTTATTTATTTATTTATGCATTTATATATTTATTTTATGTCTGTCTATTTATTTATTTATTTATTTACTCACTCATTTATAATTTACTTTTTGGATTAGATGCCTCGTGTCTTTTTAGCCACATTTGTAACGATGTTCCCTGTGTTTGACTCTAGGTTCGCTGTGGATGCACTCGTTGCTCTGCTCAAATCCAGTGAGTATTGATTTTACCCGTTGCACTGGTTTTGTTGCGTGGCAGTCTGATGTCAAGCAGTTCGGAACTGCGGGTGGACTCAAAATAATTAGCTTGATTGATAATCAGGATATGTGATCACGACTGGTTCAAAATTGATGCAGCAAGTAATAATATAAGCCTGGATGCGAGGGTGTGAACACATAAGGGGAAGCAACAGCACTGAACAAATTAAACAAAAATAAAATGTGAATTTAAAAAAATCAAACAGCAGACAGATGGGAATGGAATTGAGTGTAAAATATTGACACAGATTTTTTTATAAGCCCAAAATTGAGATTGTTGGATTTCAAACACTCTGTTTCTCTTTGTTTCTTCAACTATTGGGGTGGAGCATGGTGGCATTATGCATTTCTTTTTGAGATATGATTCTGTACTTCAGTTTGTCTACAAAGTACTAGAGGGCATTTCTTGAATCATCTTTTCTGGTACTAATCATGCATGGGTTTGGAAATTGAGATCCGCTTTCCAACAATTACAGTTAACCAGAGTGACTCATTATTGAACAATAATTTTTTCCCAGGAGGACAGATTAGTTAGATTTGCATTTTGTATTCACTTGCTTGTCTCTCAAAGAGAAAATATATAATGTGATGTATAGGTGATAAACAGAGGCGAAAAGAAATCAGAAAACAGGAAAGGAGTAAAATATTTTCCATGTGCCTGCACTTGATTGTATCTTCTCATCCTCCATCCAGAGACAAATGCTCGGCGTGCAGTGGAGGGTGCTTACGTCCCCACCCTGATCACCCTCTACCTGGACTGGCACCGCAACGACACGTGGCATCGTCATACGGTGATCCGCAAGGGACTGCTGGGCTGTCTGCGCAATGTCACCAACATCAAACTGGGCAGGCGGGCGTTTACGAAAGCAGATGGCATGCGCAGTCTGTACAACTCTTCCATCGTGAGTGAGAATATTGAGTGAATGCCAACACATAGCATTGGATTGGATTGAATTGGCCTTTATTAGTCTCACAGTGGAGAAATTTACATTTCACAGCACTAGTCTTCCCAAAATGTTTGGGTTGTTTGGCTGTCAGGTAAAATTTTAGCATGGCCCTGAATTGCACAGTAACTTTTCCAGGTCAGCATAATTTGACAGCGAAATTTTCATGGTGGTATTTTTTCCAGGAGTGTCTCTCGGTGCGCACCTTGGATCCTCTTGTCAATGCCTCAAGCCTCATCATGAGGAAATGCTTCCCAAAAAACCGTCTGCCTTTGCCAACCATCAAGTCCGCTTTCCATTATCAGCTGGAGCACGTTCTAGCTTCAGGGCCTGTGGCACAGCTATACAGCCAACCGCCTGGAGGTGAGAAAAGATGTACAAAAAAAACATGACAACAGGGTGGGAGGATGGGGTCTTCTGTACAATTTATGAACATACGCACACTCATGCGCTCTCATTGTTTCTCACACACTGCTACACTTACAGGAAGAACACATGCACAGTTCAGCAAGCCCTTAAAGAAGGGTAAGACCATTGAAGACAAGCAGAGAAAAACATTTACAATTGATCATGCTTGCATGAGTCATAACTAAAACTAGCAGTAAACATGCATCATATTATGCTGTTTTCATGCTGTCAAATATTCATTGTGCTACAATAAAGCTCGTCGACTCACCAAGACGAGCTATATTGTAAACGGTAAATGTCGGATGGATTGTTGAATGGATGGATGGATGGATGGATGGATGGATAGATAGATAGATAGATAGATAGATAGATAGATAGATAGATAGATAGATAGATAGATAGATAGATAGATAGATAGATAGATAGATAGATAGATAGATAGATAGATAGATAGATAGATAGTCTCTTAACTTTCACTGAAGTTGAAATGAAGATGATCCCTCATGTATGTCCTTGAAGAAATGTTCAACTTTCTTCAAAAAAAACATTGTCATTTGATCATAGCTGCATGCATTTTGTGTTTGGAGACATTCTGATAACTCCTCACAAGAAAACTATGATCCTCCAGAGAAACACGCGGAAAGTGGAAGTTTTAAGGGTAATGAGTGATGCGCTGTGTGACTGTGTTCCTCTAGTGGACGACGTGGTAGATGAAAGTGACGATAACGACACAGAGGCAGACACGGAGAACGATACGGAGAACGAGGAAGATGAGAAGGATTGTTGCTCCCTGGTAATTTTTACACTGGCTTCATTTCTTGCCTTTACGTGTGAAAACACCCAAATACTATCCAGCGTATCATTTCTACAGAATGATGATATTGAAAAGGATATCAACAAGCTACACCCTCACAAGATCCCGAGCCGACCTTACGAAGAATTAAAAGTCTATGAGAAATTTTTCATTGAGTTGTCCCAAGACTTCCAGGTAGGGCTGAACAATTAACTCATTTGCTCCCTTTCCCGGATTTATTCGGGAATTGAAAAATGTGACGTGGAACGCCATTCTCAAATGTGTTCAGGTTTTGTTTTTTTCTTGGGGGTAGGGGGGTGCAGATAAAGCGCTAGTCAAACCTCTGGCAATGTTTCTTCCCTTCCACAAAGGGGCAGCATTGCCCTTTTTTCTATTTTAGCGCTTTGTTACAGCTTCAGCTGTTGGTAAAGCGCTATATAAACCAACATTGCATTGTATTTTGGACAGCCGCCCTCTTTTCAAGCTCATATAACTCCAGACCCATATAATCAGAATCAGAATCAGAATCAGAATCATCTTTATTGCCAAGTATGTAGGACACACAAGGAATTTGTTTCCGGTAGAACACGCTGCTCTAGTATCGTTGTCAAAAAAACTGCTAAGTGGCACTATACAGTTCCATTTTGGCTACTGTTGAAAAATTTTAGTAATTTAGGAATTAACTCTTTTTTTCTCATGAAAAAAGAGAGTCAACGGTTTCTCACGCTGCATTGAATGTTTATGTAGTCCTAAAACTCATTATTCTGTTGGTCCTGCAATTTGAGTGAAAATGACAAACCCTGGCACTGGAGTGGACACATTTTTGTACATCGTCTGGTAGTGAATGAGTTAAAAAAATTGTAATTCACACTAACATACGCTATATGGGAGTATGTTGACTGCACTTTTTAAGCATTCGGCTTTTTAACACACTAACTACTGAATATTAAATATAATAATAAATGAGTGCGCCCTCACGAACTGAGGCAGACTATAAAGTAATAAGCCACATAAAGTAGCATCTACGAGTCTGAAGACAGAGGAGAGAGAAAAACATTGTGGAACGATCACATGAAAATAATATTTTCCCACCTTTTCCTCCACTCTAGGGTTTCACCTTTAAATCCTCTCCTCCCTCTTCATCGTCTCAATCTGCTCAGTCCATCATTGTGCCCACCGCTCAGGCGCCGTCTCCAAATAACATCACCGCACGGATCACCGGAGATGTGTGTGACTCTTCTGCTCCCTCTCCCACTCTTCACCCTTTGCAGCTTGACACCCGTGACTGTAACAAGGGCCTCAACAAAAACACAGAGGCACAAAATCAACCAGTGGAGCAGAAACTGCCGAAACATGTCTCCTTAAATGCGCCTCCGATGAGAGTCAAACCAAAAGAAACTCCAGTTAATGCACTGAAGGCCACACAATCCCCTCTGCTTTTGGAGGGCATAGCCATTCGCTGTATAGCAGGAAGTGGTTCAGACTGCGGCTCACAGGGCGCGGAGGATGAAGTCGGCGAAAGGGCTGTCGTGGAGGTACCTGACACAGCTCAGCTTCTCCCATTGCACGACCTGGACCTTTACGTGGAGCTGGTGAAGGGGACAAAATCTGTGCCGTGCTACACTGAGGTGGCTTACCCGGACTACTTTGGACATGTGGCCCCCACGTATAGAGAGCCTCTTCTGGAAAGGTTGTACGGGGTACAGCGGTAAGAAAACAGTTGGTCAAAATCTTTTCAGATCAGATCAGAAAGGCTTTAATAGTCCCACAGTGGGCACATTTGAGAAATATTTCGACATTTTAATGCAAGTGATGCAGCCCCGTGTAGCACAGCAACGTAATGGTTTAAGAAAATGCAAACCGGTAACACCCACAAACCACACAGATCATGTTTTCACCGGAAGCAACATTTCATCACCCAGCCATGAAATCACTTTTGTGAAATAGTATGCAAGATTCTTGCCAAAGGCATATGCAGTAAACACATTATTTAATTTCACACTTGATAGGTAAGCTCTCCAGAAACCTAACTATTTGTGTTTTAGTCATTTCAAATGAACTCATTCACTGCCATTCACAAATTTATTCGGGGATTGAGAATATGACAAAGAGTGCCATTCCCAAATTTGTTCGGGGTTTGTTTTTTACATGCATGGCTGCCGATAAAGCGCTCGCCATGGCCTCTCGCAATGTTTTTTTCTTTTCCACAAAGGGGCAACATTTCCATTTTTTCCATGTTAGCACTTTGTTCCAGCTTCAGCTGCTGTTAAAGCGCTAGATAAACCAATGTATTGCATTGTATTTTGCGCAGCCGGCCTCATTTCAAGCTCATATAGAGTTCTAGAGGTCTCATATAGGAATTAACTCTTTTTTTTATGATGAAAGAGGAGAGTCTTAGGTTTCTAACACTGTATAGAAGGTTTATGTAGTCCTAAAACTCAATATTCTGTGGGTCCTGGAATTCAAGTGACAATGACAAAAACCCTGGTACTGGAGTGGACACATTTTTGCACGTCTGGCAGTGAATGAGTTAAAAGTCGAACAGCAGTCATTCTGGTTGTTTGGTTCAAACAATTTCATACACATATATTGATTCACCCGCAACAAAGCATCTGTTTTTTATTATTCAAGGCTGTGGCCTGACTTAATGGTGCTTCTCTATTCATGTCAACATAGTTACTTGGCACCACAATGGCATGAAAGAAATATCAGATACAGAAATTGTCATGAGCACAAAATCCGTGAATAAGCGTGATCGGTTCAAATTTGTGATTTAAGAGTAATCGCTTGTTTGAATGGAAAAATCAAACAAACCAAAGTAGGAGGCAAAAAGATTATTTAATCCTCAGGACGGCCCAAAAGCAAGAGAGATTGCTCCTCCCTTACTTGAGGAAGTTATACAGTGGGAAAATGACATTTCAAAAGAGCCTATCTATCACCTACATGCTACTAAAAGTGGGAAGTCACAGTCAGACTAAACCAAAGCGATATTTAAATTAACAGCAGATGTTAAATAATGTGGATATAAAATTGCCCTATCAAGCAGCAACAAAAACAGACAATAGTTTACCCCCCAAAAATCAGCAAATACATGTATGTGAATGCAAACAAATGTATGTGAATTTGCCCATGCCAAATTGTGACTATGCATGGTTCCAAGGTCCAAAAACAAAACAAAAAATCCTAAATTGGCTCATATAATCATGCAGGTCTAAGATATTCCAGGATATCGAGAGGTTGATTCACCCGAACGACATCATGGATAAAGTCATTTACGACCTTGACATTCCCAGGTAGATTTTTAGTTTTTTTAAATCTCATACCTCCTTTTGAGTGTACAGTATTTTCAATACAGTCTATTATGTTTATCGTATTCAATGTGTTTTTCTTATTTTGCAGTTGTCCCGTGATTGAAAGTGATAGCGAGTCACTGAGGTTCAACTCTCGGTTTGAGTCCGGCAACCTCCGGAAAGCCATTCAGATCAGGAAGTAAGGATTCACACCTACCATTGTGATTACAAGGTGTTCTGTTCACATGATACAGATATTGTGCGCAGGCACGAGTACGACCTGATTCTGAACTCGGACATCAACAGCAACCACCACCACCAGTGGTTCTATTTTGAGGTGAGCGGCATGCGTGTGGGGACCACGTACCGCTTCAACATCATAAATTGTGAAAAGTCCAACAGCCAGTTCAATTACGGTGAGATTTCTACTACACTTTTCTTATTATGAAATAAAGTGAAGTTACTCAGGATATAAACAGTGGTTCCTTGAAATATGAGTTAATTTAACTCATTCACTGCCATTCCCAAATTTATTCGGGAATTGAAAAGCATGACGGTGAGCGCCACTTCCGAATTTGTTCGGGTTTTGTTTATTTTTACACAGGGGTGCCGATCAAGCGCTGGTCAGACTTCTGGCATTGTTTTTTTCCTCCCAAGAGGGGGCAGGATTTTCTTTTTACAGCTGCCCATATAGTTTAGGAATAACTCTTTTCGGATGCAAGAGGAGAGTCCAAGGTTTGTTACGCTGCATTGAATGTTTATGTAGTCCTAAAACTCAATATTCTGTGTGTCCTGCAATTTGAGTGGAAATGACAAAAACCCTGGCACTGGAGTGGACACATTTTTACACATCATCTGGCAGTGAATGAGTTAATTTCCATTTCCAATTCCAAAACCAAATCATGCTCTCCCATTGAAATGTGTGAAAATGTTATGAATCTGTTCGAGCCTCTCCAAATGATCTAAGGTGTTTTTCAATATTAAAAATAGCACGTTAGTACCGCACTTGATTTAAAAAAATGTAAGCACCTAATATAATGGAAATAATTCCAATCTCATCCACCAGTGACAGTATAATATAGTACAGTTACTTGGAGATAATGGATAGAAATACATATATGCTTATGAGTATTGTTGTGTTTTAAAAGATTATAAAATAGTTAGCCCATCCATGGGCAAAAAAAAAAAAAAGAAAGAATAGCGAACGAAACCAATAATTCTCAAGATTCAAAAAGGAGAGGAGTAGCAGTACCGTACATTGCAGGAGTTTCTGAAAAATTACAAAGAGTCCTTTGGCAACATAAAATTCCTACTTATTTCAAACCGATAAACACGTTAAGGCAAAAATTAGTGCATCCAAAAGATAGGCTACCAAATGAAAAAACAAAGTAATGTAGTTTATTCCATACATTGTAAGAATGAAAATTGTAAAGAGCAGTACATTGGGGAGACTCAACAAATTCTCAAAAAAAGACTTTATCAACATCGCAGGGATAATACTAGTGGGCCTCAATCGGCAGTACATTTGCACCTAAAAGCTAGCAACCACTCATTTGACGACAATGAGGTTAAAATCTTAGCGAAAGAACATCGATGGTTTGAAAGGGGGGTAAAAGAGGCGATTCTTATAAAACAACAAAATCCTTCATTAAACCGGTCTGGTGGGGTGAGGTTCAATTTGGATCGTTCATACAATAGCCTGCTTAGGCAAAACAGGTTAGGCAACTTTCGCAATGCTGATGAGGGTCGTTATGCTGATGAGGTGATACCGGGGGGAGTGGGGGTAATAGGCCAGTCGTTAGTCAGGAATGTAGGAACAATCAGTGGGGCCACAGGGAGGGGTCCCTTGCCCCCCCCAACCTGAGAGTAGGGACCTATCATAGCTGTGTCCGGCGCCACCATGTCTGGACATTAGGGATATATAAATGGGGCCGATACGACCAGTCAGACTTTAGTTCGCTGACGAAGCCTCTTGGATAGGAGGCGAAACGTCCGAAACCTTCACTTTTGTACAGATGACGGCTGAAGAAACCTTCTCATCGATGGACCACTCCTGTACGACTGAGAGCTTACACAGACGCATCCATGGAGTATATTTCTATTTAGCATTTAGTTAAACAAATACAAAAGATGTAATTATCTTTGTTGTACTGTCAACTTAGTTTGACTGAATTTCATCTGGGGGTTGCAGTCTTCAGCTTCAAATCTCTTTTTTGGAGGAATTTTCTACGATAAACTGCTACGTATCGTGAAATGATAATGTAAATGATGAATGAGTGAGTTGAGTTTGCTGGCATAATAAAGACTCCAAAGTCAGGTCACTCATTTCTCAAAGCGTGTGTATTTTGCGTGTGTATCTGTGTGTGTGTGTGTGTGTGTCTTTAGGCATGCAGCCGCTGATGTACTCGGTTCAGGAGGCCATCAGGGGCAGGCCTTGCTGGGTCAGAACAGGAACAGACATCTGTTACTATAAGTAGGTTGGATTCACATCTAACTTTTTCTTCTGTATATTTAGATACATTTATTTATTGTGAAATACAAATAAGAAAGCCTTTCATACTCCCACAATGGGGAAATTTGCATAAGTCAACACCCGAACAGGGACTTGAACCCTGGACCCTCAGATTAAAAGTCTGATGCTCTACCGACTGAGCTATCCAGGCTCTACATGATGTCCTTCTCCATTCATTTTTTTATTCCAATACTTAAATTGCAATATTTATGCCTTATACACACATTTTTTCACGTTTTTTTTATGATGATACTGGTGCAGCATGTTCTACAAAAGACAAATTCCTTGTGTGTTCTACACACTTGGCCAATCAAGAATATTCTGATTCTGACTTTAAAGGCTTTTCTTTGCTATAACTCTAACCCAATTCCAGGAACCATTTTGCCAGAAGTTCCATTGCAACTGGCGGTCAGAAAGGGAAGTCCTACTACACAATGACCTTCAGTACCGCTTTCAGCCACAAGGATGACGTCTGCTATTTTTCCTATCACTACCCGTACACGTATTCCTCTCTTAAGGTACTATGACACAATGCTGGATGTTGGCAGAAATTTTCAGAAGTCAAATGCCAAATTGTGTCATTGAATGTTGTCAGATGCACCTGTCAAAGTTAGCAGCTTTGAAAGCCCCTGAGATTTATCTGCGAGAGGATGTGCTTTGCGAGACGCTAGGGGGAAACAGATGCCCGCTCCTTACCGTCACCGCCATGCCGGAATCTAACTCCAATGATCATATCTGCCAATTTAGTAAGTCAACCTGGCAAACTTGTTTCTTCCCTTGGGAAACAGCGATGTAAAAAGTTGTTTGTTCTCATTTTTGATCACATACGATGATAACTTTTTGGCCATGATATTATAAGTGCATTTGTCCCAACTTTATTTTATTATTAAAGGACAACCCACACCATTTTTTTGTTTCATAACTGACATCAGAAAAACGTTTTATAGCATCTAAAATACCCAAAACACGCAGGCTGCTATTTTTAATCAAATACAAAACACCAGTAAAAATGACTTAAAGTGTGCTAAAACTGCAAAAAATTTTTAGAAAGTCCCGACCCCAGTTCGTGACGTCACACCAAGACGTCTTGCCTTGGTCGAGAATCAAAACAATGGCTTCAGATTCGGAGAAGATGCTTTCTTGTCACTCATCCAGTTATGAATATGATTCAAATAGTTCTGAAGAGGAAAGCATAAATGTTTGCAATCGATTAAAGAAGTTCTTCCGGGTCATTTTGAGGCATCAGGACTGATGTGGAAAATGCAGAAGTTGGCACCCAAGCTCCGTTGGAAATGGTCTGATTTGTCTGCTGGGAATTTGTGTCAGTCGATATCAAATAGTTGTCTTGGTGCAACACACATCGATTCACCATCGCGTTAGTTATGTGTTGTCCTTCTAATTTTGCCATCGACACGGATCAACACCAAGTTTTCAGACCAAACAAAGTACCGCAAAAGGCATTGTGTGTCGCCTTCTCGGTCAGGGAAGATCCCTCCGTGACGTGACGTCGGGAATCGTCACCAACTCAAAAACAAGACTTCCTGAATATCCAGCGTGAGTCTTAAAACGTAAAATATAGCTATATGGGCTGGAATCTTTGTAAAATACGCTCAGATTTTACATATTATGGACACAACTTATCCGGAGGCGTCGGTTGTCCTTTATGTTACAACTTGATATTTGTACTAAAATCACAATATTTGTGACAAAAATGCTGCCTCTTATAATATTACAAATTGTCCAAAAATGAGGAATTAATTCACTAAAATTGTATTTGGTTTTGGGACCTTTGTGAGTATAAGCGGGTCAGAAAATGGATGGATGGGTGGATACTATGAATTTACCTTACTCAAATATATGTCCAATTTTTAAATATCAGTCAGACTTTTATTCTCATAAAAGTCTGAACAAAAAAGAAATGTACCTTATTTTTGTGAGGAAAAAAAAGTTTCCGTTTTTTCCAGTGTATAAAGTGCACCGGAGTATAAGGCCCACCCCCAACGAATGCTGTATTTTACAACGTTTTCCATATACAAGGCGCACCGGACTATAAAGCGCACCTTTAATGAATGATAAGGTCTGACTGAAGCTTCAAACGCACCGCCTCACAAGAAAAAAAAACAAAACCTGAACGAATTTGGGAATGGCGCTCCACGTCATGCTTTTCAATTCCCAAATAAATTCGGGAATGGCAGTGAATGCGTTTATGCTTTAAAAACGAATTCCAAAATGTACATGGCGTAAAAATCCAACAATGCATAACACATTATTGATATTGTTTTTTTATTTCAGGGTAGTGAGCCCCAAACCTTGTAGTTCCACTGAGTATTTTCATGTAAAGTCCAACCGTATTTTCTGGTGTACGAGGCACACTGGAGTATAAGGCGCACCCCAAATGAATGGTGTATTTTAAAACATTTTCCATATATAGGGCGCACCGGACGATAAGGCGCACCTTCAATGAATGAAAAAGTTTTCTAAATAGAATACAGAAATATATAAATGTTTTCTAAATAGAAGGCGCTACAGTAGAGGCTGGGGTTACGCACAACTTCTTTTACAAAGGGAAATGGATGGATGGATTTGCCTTTGTTAGTCTTGCAGTGGAGAAATTTACATTTCACAGTAGCAAAGTGATGAAAGGAATGAAAGTAGAAATGTAGTCGCGAGCTGCTGATACAAGTTGTGAGACCAGTTGTGGCTCAATATTACTTCACATGTAAGGCGCAACTGCGTTTCAGGCGCAGGGTCATCATTTGAAGAAAATGAAGGCTTTTGGGTGCGCCTAATAGACCGGAAAATACGGCACACCTGATACTTACTAGAAGAAAAACAATATTCCCTCTCTGCAGGAAATCGTCCATTGATCTTCCTTTCCGCCAGAGTGCATCCCGGGGAAACCAATGCCAGCTGGGTGATGAAAGGGACGTTGGAGTTTCTGATGGGTACGAGCCTGCTGGCGGCTTCTTTGCGAGAGTCTTACATCTTCAAGATTGTTCCCATGCTCAACCCAGATGGCGTCATCAATGGAAAGTTAGTGCGCAGGTGTGCAAAATGGCAGCTTAGACCGAAGCGTCTGCTTTTAAAAGACATTTTATTTTGCTTTAGTCATCGTTGTTCTCTGAGCGGCGAAGATTTGAATCGCCAGTGGCAGAACCCTAATCCTGAGCTGCACCCGACCATCTACCACACCAAGAGCCTGTTGCAGTACCTTGCACACACGCAACGAGCACCATTGGTACACCTTCATACTACTATTATTGATGTAGAGATTGGTTGTGTGAGTTGTGACGTTATGTGTATGCTCAGGTTTTCTGCGACTACCACGGCCATTCCAGAAAGAAGAACGTATTCATGTACGGCTGCAGTTTAAAGGAAACAATATGGCAGTCCAACATTAGCACGGCGTCCAATGACATAGAAGAGGACCTTGCATACAGGGTGAGCACACTACCATTACTAACACACGCACCCAAGCTTAACCCACCCAAATGGTCTGCTTCACACTTTTGCTGATGATTTTAAGGCCCTACCAAAGATCCTCTCCCAGATCGCTCCGGCCTTCACATTGTCTAGCTGTAGTTTTGTGGTGGAACGCTCCAAGGAATCGACGGCCCGTGTGGTGGTATGGCGGGAGATTGGCGTGCAGCGCAGCTACACCATGGAGAGTACCGTCTGCGGTTGCGACCAGGGAAAATATAAGGTAATGTCTTATGACCTCAGTTTGTGTGATTTGTGATATGGTGGAAGATATGATTGGAGAATATAATGACAATTATTAATAACAAATAAAGTCTGGATTTTAATCATATAAGGGACAGCGGTTACTACAATGGACGGTTTATCATGTTATCCGATTACAGTGTGCGTGACAGGGTTTAAATAAATCACTGGTGTCAAAGTTAAGGCCCGGGGGTCAAATCTGGCCCACCACGTCATTTTATTCGGCCCGCGAAAGCAAATCAAACTTGTGAAATTCCATGATGCTTGCTAAAGTCTGAATCAAAATTTCAAATTGTCCAGTGTAAACCACAATAACACTTTTAAATAAACTAAACTATTTTTACATCAAATTTGAAAAGGTTTTATTCATTAATTTGTTGTGCGTTCTGTATGTGCAGGTAATATCTGGAGGATATTAAACATTGTAATGGCTTTTCCAAATTCATAATGGCCCCGACAGGAAACTAACTACAGTGTGGCTTGCTGCAAAACATATGTTTGACCCTTGAAATCAATGATTAGCAGTTTTTTTCAAAGGCGCCAGAATTATACGCCAATCAAAATGTTAGGATATTCATTTTAAGTTGTTAAATGATCAGAAAAAATGACTCTAAAATCCTGGGATTTTATCTGATTTAAATAGGAATTTTAGGAAACGTTTGGGTGTTGTGTAGAAAAGACACCATTCTATTAGAATACATTGTATGTAACTTTAGGGCAGATAAAATGGTCATATAGTCAATGTTAGTTGCAATTTTACATACATAAAGTCACAATTTAATAACAATGAAATTTGAAATGATGAACGCTACAGAATAAAAGTCATCATGTTATTAGAATAAAATTGTAATTTTACATGCCATGCATTTCTTTTTCTGATTCGCAACTACCGAAGAGGGAAGTTTCCACCAGGTGGTGCTGCAGTCCAACATGCCGCTTTGGCAACAGAGCAACTGTTGTGATGAAAGGCTTCGGCCATAGAAAAGTACCCTCGTTGTTGTTGTTTCGTGCGTTCAATCCTTTTGTCCATATGCAGGGACCGACATTACGTCTTTTTCGGGTGATCAGCCAAGTTCTGGTGAATCTGATGTCATGGCCACGTTTGCTGTAGTAATCATGGAATACATTACATTTACAATACATATTTATTGATATAACACTATCAACAGCTTTGGCTGTAACAAAGAGCATTATAATAATAATCTTTTTCTTTTCCTTTCGCCTTTTCCCTTCAAGGGGTCGCCACAGCAAATCAGTGTCCTCCATCTTTAGAGGTTTGATTGTTTTGGCCAACCTTTTACATCGGATGCCCTTCCTGACACAACCCACTGTTTTATCCAGGCTTGGGACTTATGTCCCTTTGTGGCTACAGAACAAGCAACTCGCTCAGTAAAAACCCCCCAAGCACAAAATGGTCATCGGCTCAGCAACATTCAAAAAAGCAAAAACACTACATTTTATTTATAAGCGCCTTTCAAAATTCTCAAGGACACTTTACAATCACGTAGTTTTTTTGTGTGGGTGAGCAGCGGCAGACATTCACTCCAGCGTTCACTCTACCCGGAAGTAACACAGCAGTAAAGTTACTTTACAGAACAATTATTTCATATTGTTGCAAACAATTACCATGACTTTGTAGTAACCATAATACAATCAAGGCATTGTAATTGCACAAATCAATATTAACTCATTCACTCCTCGACGATGTGCAAATAATTTGTCCACTCCAGTGCCAGGGTTTTTGTCATTTTCACTGAAGTTGCAGGACTCACAGAATATTGTTGTTTATGACTACATAAGCATTCGATGCAGTGTAAGAAACCTTAGACTCTCTTCTTTCATCAGAAAAAAAAGTTAATTCCTAAGTTATATGGGTCTGGAGTCATCTGAGCTTGAAATGGGGACGCTTGTACAAAAGGCAAATGCTGCCCCCTCGTGGGAAGGAAAAACATGGCCAGGGGTCTGACCGAAGCTTCAAACCCACTACGTCGCGTGAAAAACAAACCCTGAACAAATTCGAGAATGGCGCTTCATGTCATACAATTCCCGAATAAATGATGAAAATGGCAGTGAATGAGTTTTAATGCTTAAAAGTAAAAATCCAACAATGCACAACAAATTATTGATATATATATATATATATTTTTTTATTCGACGGAAGTGCCCCCAAACTTTATAGTTCCACTGAGTGTTTTTATGTAAGGACCTACTGTATTTTTCTGTGTATAAGGCGCACCGGAGTATAAGGCGCATCCCCAATGAATGGTGTATTTTCAATTTTTTTTTCCATAAATAAGGCACACCGGACGATAAGGTGCTCCTTCAATGAATGTAAAGATTTTTCCAAATATAATATAGAAATCTATTTAAAAAAATCCAAATATAAGGCACATCAGATTATAAAGTACAAAAGTAGAGGCTGCGGTTACGCACGGCTTCTTCTACAGGAGGAAATGGAGTCTGTAGCTGCTGTCAGTAGTTGCGAGACATGTTGCGGCTCAATATTACATCACATATAAGGCGCACCTGCATACAAGACGCAGGGTCATCTTTGGAAGAAAATCAAGGGTTTTGGGTGCACCTTATGCACCAGAAAATATGGTATTTTGAAGAGCTAGCAAATACAACCAAATGATTAAAAATAGCCTTCAACATATAGGTACTGCTCAACAAGCCTTGTAATATGCTGTGTTTCAATCAGTATTCGAGACAAATAATGAATTACATTCTCCTGGTTAGCACCCAGTTTTTAAATCCACATTTTGCAAGAAATAATAATCAGGTGATAAAGCATCGTTTTGCATTGCTGCCCTTATCGTTTAGTTTTATGGTCCTGCTGGCACTTGCATGAATCTATTAAGGCTACGGCAATCGAGTTAGCCCTCCCAAACTTCATGAGGCTTACTCCGATTCATGCCCGTTGATCGAGTCAAGTATGTGCTGATTACAGCGCATGCTCGATTACAGCGTTTTTGGTCTAAAACAAATGAAAATGTACTTTGGGGCTATTTTCGGTGACTGCCGTCGAATTTGGACTGGCCAATATCCGGAGTGGCCTAACGCACAGGCATACTGGGACCATCGGGCCACCATTAATGTTGAACCATGAAATTTTTAGGAGCACACGAATCTGGCCCAGCGTTGGCCTTCCTGTGGAAAAGGAACAAAAAGTGGTCTGTGAATATGTGGTTGAACTGTGTGTGTATTGTACTGTAAGTGTGTGAGCACTTCTCTGTTAAGCCTCATAGCGATGCACATGAATCTGCATTTCCTGTGATGGGATGACAGTATATCAACATGTATTGACAGTCAAGCCTTTCCTTGGGTTGGCCGTTATAGCATTGAACCACGGTGCCAAATTAAAGTCAATATATGTCCAAGTAATGGTGTCACGGGTTATCTTTTATGTGCAATTGATCTTATGATGAATCTATATTCGTTCAGGGTTTTCAGATTGGTACCAGGGAACTGGAAGAGATGGGAGCTCAGTTCTGTGTGGCCCTTCTGAGACTCAAGAGAATGACGGGGATCCATAGCCATCAGCATCTGCTGGACCTCGAGAGCGACCTCATTGGGACACAGCCTAAAGTAGTCAGGTTAGAAACGACACCCAGTAACTTCACAGTGGTTGCCTTTTAACTCATTCACTACTCATTCCCAAATAATTTCGGGAATTGAAAAGCAGGACGTGGAGCGCCTTTCCCCAATTTGTTGGGTTTTGTTTTTTTCTTGCGCGGGGTGTCGATAACGTGCTGGTCAGACCTTGGAAAATGTTTTCCCTTCCATGAGGGGGCAGCATTTTCCTTTTGTACAGCGGCCCCCATTTCAAGCTTAGTTAACGCCAGACCGATGTAACTTAAGAATGAACTCTTTTATACTGATGCAAGAAGAAAGTCAAAGGTTTCTTCCACTGCATTGAATGTTTCTGTACTCCTAAAACTCAATATTCTGCAATTTAAGTGAAAATGACAAAAACCCTGGCACTGGAGTGAATACATTTTTGCACATCGTCTGGCACTCAAATAGTTAATGGTGATCCAGATATGGTACGTCACCTACATTGTACCGCAACGCACTCTTCCAAACGACAACAGTCTACAAATTGTAACAACAAACTATTTGTTTACGTAATCATTTGGATGTTTGCCGTCTCCGTTAAATCAGTTGATGGCTTAATTCTCCAAAACCACTTAATACCCCTCCCGCACCATCACCACTCTTCCCATGAGCATCTTCCTATGGCCTTCTACCGTCTCCTCTGCTCTCATATTGATAGGTGTTCATTCATCATTGATGCCTTTGATCATTAAGGGACTCGCAATGTTCTCTCCTCTGAGATTGGATGCTCTCAGGCAGGCAGGCAGGCAGGCCGAGCCTGCCCCCCCATGCTAGCACTTAGCATTTAATAGGTCGTCATTGCAATGATATTGCGACTATTGGGAGCGTCTGCCAGTTTGTAAAAGGCAAGATACGGTCAGTATGTGTGTGTGTGTACGTGGATGGAAATGATGAGGCGCATATGTAGTGTCAAATGGAGCAAAGAGCTACTGGAAGTCAAAGAAAAGGACATTTCCTGTTCACTCGCAACTCTCATCACCATCACACGCACACGCTTACAGTACACCATTTATGTGTCTGTCTCCCCCTTGTGCCAGCATGACACTGTCTCCCCGGGATCGCATTTCAAACCATTAACACCATTAAAAAGCCACTAAAGCCACTAAAACCTCAAAAGATGCAGCAGGCGTTTAAGCAGATGGACCCAAGGGGAAAGAGAAAGAAAGAAAAATAGAAAGGCGTCCTTGACCAGCCATTTTGATTCCAAATTACCATCTATACTCTTTGGTAATTATGGGAAAAAAATCTTCAGATTTTATGCATTGAAAAGTTTGTGGGGCCATTTAATAACATGTGCCGCCTTTTTAGCCTTTGGTCTGAAGACATAATAGCAACATGTGGTAATGCATATATTATTTTAATTCGGACAGTGGCGGGCGGGTCACGCACGTCACCGAGGCCTTAAGTAGTGCTACGTCTGAGTCGATCCACAGCTGTAAGTGTGGTGCGATTTACTACACGTCCACTAGAGGATGTCGTTTGCCAGGACATAACTTGTGACTTGATAAAACTTAAAAAATACTGTCATTAACCTGTTCCAATTTTTACTATGAAAGTGTGGATTCATGATAACCGCCTAAAATTGCAATATTATTTGCTATCTTCAGATCCGTCCAACTTTTCTTAACGATGTCCATCTATTCTTAAAAAGTCCATCTTGAAAATGGCTACATCAGTAAATCTGCAACGAAATCTATTTCTTCTCTTCCTTCAGTCATTGTGAGTTGACAAAAACGCTAATAAATCAACACAAAAATATATTTGCTTATGCAGCTCGCTACAGATACAGTGTGCTAGCTCTGGCTAGTATGCGGCAAGTGAGCGGGCCTTGCGTGTCACCAACTCAAAATCTGATTGGTTAAAGCAACAGAGTCATAGACACAATTTAACACAATTTAATGTGACAGGGCTCGTAGAACTGATTGTGAAGGCATCCAGGTATATTTCTGACCCCGGTAACAAAGGATGGCTGAAATGTGATTGGTTAAATGCTTATATACGAAACACATCTTTTCAGCAGGGGAAAAGCAATGAAAAGAAGCTGACAGACAATTTGGAATTATTTCACAAGAATTTATGAACAAAATATCACTCACATTCAGATATTTTTAGGCCAACAGAGAAGGCCTTGCAGGCCCTGACGCCCCACCACTGCATTTGGATTATAGGTCGTCCTGGAGAATAAATGGCATCAGTCAAAAAAATGCACCATGAAGAAATGTTTTTTTACAAAATTTGAGATCTTAGTACAGAAACGCTTGGACTGACACCCAAAATCCGCATGACCTCACCGTGTTGACGGCAGTTCTGCTTAAATACGTCAATTCCGCTTTTGACTTTGGATATTTTTGTCTTTTTTCGTTATATTGCTAACCTGAACTTTTTTTTAGTATTGCTAACCTGAACTAAAATTCTTTGTCATCTCCGGTGGCCATTTGAAATCATGATTTTCAGGACTCCAATTTCAGAAAGTGTTGGGAATGCCCCAAAAGTATTTGCCAACCACCTGAAGAAAGTAGAAGAAATGGAAGACGAAGGTGAAGAACAAAAACAAGAAATAGAAGAAGAATACATTGGTGCAATTAATGTGATCGATGATGCAAGTTTGCTCCCGCCTCTCTTGGCAAAAAGTGAAGGCAGCACCTCCCGAGCTAGTTTGCCAATTAAGCATGTGGCATCTGCCCCTTAAAATCAGCCTGTGGCCATAATGCCAAGTTAGTAAAGGTAAATCATTTTACGCAAGTTACAAGTGGAAGTTTTTTGCACTTGTCTTCATTTATTTCAAATTGATCCCAAATCAAAGTGAGATATATGTGTTTTATCTTGAACTTTGAACAACAGTTGTGTCTTTGTATTGCTGTCATTGTATTGCATTTGTGTTACTTTGTATTGCTGAGTACTCAAGAGGTGACGATACATCAGGCTATCGGCAAGAAAAAAAAAAGGTTTTGAACATTTCTAAAATTATGGATCTTTGTTCTATTAAATCTGCCAATGAGACAAAATGATGGATGTAAAAAAGGCTCTTGCATTAACACAATGAATTTCATTTCAGGTCATTTCAAAGGAAAATTTGATTTGATATACTGTAAACAAATGTATCAAAGTTAATCACCCATGATAGCCACAGTAGCACTTTTCTCGATTTTGAACCCTTTCATCACCCAATAATGACAACCTGTAACATGATAACATGATAAGCTGTCCACTGTCGTCACTGAAAGGGTTAGTCCCATTAACACTGCATGTGTCTTTTGTGTCTCCCTGCATCAGCTGCCCTACTACCTACGTCATGGATGAGGATGAGCCGTCTTTCCTAGAGGCAGTGGATTACAGCGCCGAGAGCAATGACGAAGACGCCGAGGTGGATCTGGAGGCCGCCGCCTCCTCCGCCTCTGTCACCAAAGAAAAAGTTCCGGCGCTTCTGTCAGACTCCGAGATCAGAAACGCTTAGAAATCTTAGCCTGCCATTAGCAGCCAGTGACTGTTAAAAAAAAAAACACATGAAACCAAACAAACATTCATTTATTTATTTATTTATTTGTTTGTTTATCTATCGACTTCCCCTCCTCAATTCCCCCCAGACTCTACCAGGGGCAGTTTCAATTCCAAAAAAATCTCACATTTTCCATTTTATTCTAACTGTTGATGCATGTCTGTCTCGAAGGCTGGATTGACACTGCAAATATGACTTTTACTTTTACTTGAATACAAGCATGCACGTAAGTAAACAAGTGTAAACAATGACTGCACTCATAAATATAAGATACATGTTACAAAACACAGAAGGTGACATATATATATATATATATATATATATATATATATATATATATATATATATATATATATATATATATATATATATATATATATGTGTGCATTTCCCAATGCACAAATAAAAATCCTAACCCAACAATTAAGAGTTTAAAGAAAGTAAACGAAAAAAGGAACCACCTACAGTTGTTTGTGATTGTATTTTCTGCCGTATATGGCACACCGGAGTATAAGGCGTACCCCCAATGAATGGTGTATTTTCAAACTTTTTCCATATATAAGGCGGACTGGACTATAAGGCACACCTTCAATGAATGGAAAAGGTTTTCAAAATAATATAAATACATCAAGGTTTTCCAAATATAAGGCAAACCACACTCCAGTATAAGGCACTGCAGTTGGGGTTATGCGCTACTACAGGGGGAAATTGAGTTAGTGCCTGCTGACCATAGTTTCGAGACCTGTTTTGGTTCAATAATACTTAACATAGCAGGAAACTAAGGCTTTTGAGTGCGCCTTATCCACCGAATTTTTTATATTTTTCCCCCCAATTGCAAAGGGTTCTCTTGCATAAAACCACTGACCAAAAAAAACAAGATTAACTGCAAGAACTCATTTTGGGCATTTTCATAAAAATCAACTAACTCAAATTTGTCAGATTTTTGTGGTAGTAGCATGTCCTGCATGTCATTCCAAATCTATAAAAATGTATCACGACTCAACTTGCTGCTAGCAACATAACACTGTGCAATTTAGCCATACCTGCCCTCGTGATAAATGCTCATATTCCATCTTACAGCTACAGTTGCCAATATACTGTACATTTGTGTTTATTTATCTACTTTTTTAATCTACATTTTTCACATTCATAAACTCCTTTCAAAACTCATGGTCACTTTACAGTCACAGGATTTTTCTGTGGGTGAGCAGCGACAGTCACACGTGCCAGCATTCACTCAACCCAGAAGTAACAAATAGAAAACTAGCTAGCCAGCTAATAGATATCTAATAGCTAGCTAGCTAGAATCATGTACCTAGATTGCTAAATAGCTAATAGATAGCTAGCTAAGTAGCCAGCTACAAATCTAGCTAGCCACCTAATAAATAGTAAATAGATAGCTACCTCGGTAGCTAGATATATTGCTAGATAGATAAATAAATAAAAAGAAGTGAAGAAAGTAAAAAACAAATAATAAAGCTAAATAGAATGACATAAAGTTGTGACAAAGATGGTGTCTAGTAAGCACCTCCCTATTCTACAACATGAGTAGCCTGTTCTAAAAATACCAAAAGTGATGGGACACCATCAATGTCAACAATCAGTTTGACCAAATGCACAAACTTTTTTTGTGTATTTGAATGTATCTGATTTTTAAATGTATTTATTTTCAAGGGGCCACTCAGCTGCCATTTACCCATCACTTTCCTCAATAGTATTGAAAGTTTAACGACCTAAAAACAATGAAGTTACAAAACGACATTTTTCATCGCAACCAGCCAAGTCCACCATTTGACACATTTTAACGTACGACTGAATTCGTTAGTGAGCCATCCGTTGCAAAACACTGCCTATACACCTGTTATTTACCATATCTGGACTTCACTTAATACCGCATGCTTTCTCTCTAAAAGGGTATTTTATTTGTTTGGGTCAACATGTGTGCATATACATACAGTGCATATACATACACGCCATCCATTTGCTGTATCCTGGTGACCTCACATTGCCATTGCATGACCCACATCGTGTAAATCCAGCTTTAATAACGGTTACGGAATAAAACTCCGCAACCGAGGGTCCTTTTGACCTGATGCTTGGTGCACCACTTAAGACAACCACCCCGCTGCAAATGGGAGCCGTCACATTCAGCACATATTATTTCTTGGACTTCCTCATAAATTTCCCTGTGTAATGACCCTGGGGTGGCATCGGAGGCTCGCAAGGGTCTCTGTCATGACACAAAAGCTTCCCCGACGACTGCCTCCCGCTTTCTCGTGCTCAGCCTGCACTTTAACTTGTTTACTCCCCACTTACTGTCTTAACATGAGCCGTGGCGGATATCTCATGATTGAACCCAAGTGTCCGCCTTGTAGAAAGACGCTTGATGACACCGTCCCCTTTAAGTGCCTTTAAAGGACAACCGACGTCTCCGGACAAGTTATGTCCATAATTTGTAAAATGGCTTCAAATGACTTCTACTGGGCGTATTTTAATAAGATTCCACAGCATATAGCTATATTTCACGTTTTAAGACTCGCGCTGAATATTCAGGAAGTCTTGTTTTTGAGTTGGTGACGAGTCCGTACATGACGTCAGAAAAGGACCACCTCCTCACCGTAAAAAAAGACGCATTGTAGCGTCTTTCCATCACATCAATGTATTCTGCTGTACTTTTTTTTAAACCATGTCTTAGACCCAAAAGCCGCCAGCAGAGGTAGGCAAACTCCATGGAAGGAATATATCAGCCTGTGGAAACGGGCTGATTCATTCCTCACCGGAGCTGGTCGCCATTTTGTGCCTCGTTTTTTGTGAGAGATTGTCCCCCAATGTTGCCTCAAAATGGCCCAAATAAATTATTTAATCGATTGCAAACATGTATGATTTGCTCATCAGGACTATTTGAATCATATTCATAACTGGATGTGTAACAAGAAAGCATATTCTATGAATCTGAAGCCATTGTTGGCATGACGTCACGAAATGGGGGCGGGACTTTCTGAAAATGCCCAATTCGCAGCTCAATTTTTTGCAGATTTTGGACACTAAGTCATTTTTATTGGTGTTTTGCATTTGACTAGAAATATCATACTGCATGTTTTGGGTATTTTAGATGCTATAAAACGTTTTTCTGGTGTCAGTTAAAAAACAAAAAAGTCACGTCGGTTGTCCTTTAAGTTTCCTTGGAAAATGGAACACCTCTGATGTTCTCAAAATCTGAATTTCAACAGAAATGTTGAGGATAAACTATTTCCCCATCATTTGAGATCTCAGATCAGTGAATTTCTTTTTTTTTTTTTTTTTTTTTTTTGGGGGGGGGGTTAGTTATTGGTGACTTTGCACTTTGCAACATTGCAATGGAAAAAAAGATTACTGGATTACTGCTTTTTCAAATATAAAATGTCATCTATCCATTTTATTTAGTTCTTATCCTGTTAACATCAAAATATAAAAAGGTCATGCACTATTATACCATAGATGTTAAGTTCCAGAAATCATAAATCGGGGGATTTTCGTACTCGTGACTCTGTGGTGGGTGTTAAAATAATGAGAGTGTTACAAAAGTGGAAATTAGGAGTAAGTAAAACACCAAAATGCTTTCATTGTTTATTTATACATTCTATTAAGCAGTCACCATTTATTGTCCGTTTAGTGGACGTTTAGTGGATCATTTTCACTTTTACATTCAAATATGTGACATTAAAGTCCAGCCATACACTATATATATATATATATATATATATATATATATATGTGACTATGTGACGTAGATGTTGAATGTTCACAAAGACAGTGCAGTGTACATGCATTGTATAACATGTCGCAGTAAATATCCATCTTAAATGGGCCAGAAGCTGCACAGATCACATAATGGTATTTATACCTTTATATTTACCCACTGTGTCTGTGAATGTACATAAAATGTATGTGTGTGTGTGTGTGTGTGCGTGTGCGTGTGCGTGTGTGTGTGCTTTTGTGTATGAAGAGTCCCACTATAACCTAGTCGTTCGTTTCACTTGCTTGTGAACATGCATTTTCTTTCCACTTGTTGCTTTTTACTAAGATATTAATGGAGTGTTGTTTCTGGGATGCAACCTGTATGTATGTGTATTAAACATCTCAGCTAGGAAGTGCCCAATTTGTGTGTGTGTGTGTGTGTGTGTGTGTGTGTGTGTGTGTGTGTGTGTGTGTGTGTGTGTGTGTGTGTGCGTGCGTGCGTGTGTGTGTGTGTGTGTGCGTGCGTGTGTGTGTGTGTGTGTGCGTGTGTGCGTGCGTGCGTGCGTGCGTGTGTGTGTGTGTGTGTGTGTGTGTGTGTGTGTGTGTGTGTGTGTGTGTGTGTGTGTGTGTGTGTGTACAGAATTGAAGTTCTTCCATTATTCAGCAACACTAATGCTTCGGTACTGTGCGTTCCCTCTCTCAATTTGATTACGTCTCCTTCTCCACCGCCTTCACAATCACTCTCGCCATTTTCTGCCTCCATCAAAAACCTCTCTATCCTTTTTTTTAATTTAAATTTCGTTTCCCCTATGTGTATCTTAATAATGTGTCTGTGTGTGTCTCTGATGATGATAAAAGTCAATTTTCCGGGGCGTACCGAAAAAAAGCAGTCAAGAAGAGGCCAGAAATAAAATATGAACATGATCAACTATGACTCATTAGCATGTTTGTGACACTGTTTGCAACGTGGTGGGTGGTAGTGAACCCCAAAAAAAGCAGGCAGGAGGGAGGAGCAGGGTGTATTTGACAAATTGTATTAAATGAAGTCACCAGGAAGAAAATCTCAAACAACAAAGTCATCAGAAAAAAGAAAGGTCCAAAGTAGCAAACAAAACCATGAGGTAAAACATGACAAGATGAAACAAACCTGACAGGGTGAAACAAACGATGCAAAACGGAATGGTTGTGTGGGCAGTCCTTTTAACTGCCACTGATTAAAACAACCAACACCTGTGCAGCTGCAGGCAACATTGCCGCTCGTTGGTCGCAAACCGAAACGTGACAGTTTGTGTGTGTGTGTGTGTTTGTCCACCAGGTTATATCTACATTGAAGTAATCAGCTCAATTAGCAAGATGCTACAATACAAATGATTATAAATGGTGTCACCAATCACAAATATGTGATTTTTTTATGGCAACTAACCAGATCATGTTTGGGGTGAGGTTTAGGGTCAGTCTTTCCAGGTTCCAGTTTTCACAAGGCTGTGGTTATAATGACAGTTAGAAATGTATTTTCCATGAAAATGTTTGTCTTACACAAGTTTAGAGAGCTCATTAAACTTTGTAGCATCCACTCTACTTTATATTCAGGCAAATAAGCTGATTTTTCTCGGCTTTTGTAATAGGCTACACACTTGAATGCACGCCGTATCGTACAAGTGAGGATAAAAACATCACTCAGACACTTTTTTTTTTGCCAATGGTGTTTATCTTTTATTTTAGCTACTATAAAATTATACAGCCGCTTTTGTCTTTCTTCTTCAACAGCTTAGCCAACTCATTAAAACCTTTCGAAAGAGATTTAGCAACATAGTGGAAAGGGTTATATTTTATTTTTAAAGTACAATATTTGTTTATTTTTGCAGGACCAATGCTGGTTTAGACTCATTGTATATCTTAATTATTTAATTACCTACTACATTGGCAAGGGTGTCTTAATTGTAACTCTTTTGAATGCTCCCCCAAAACAAAAAACGAAAACAAAGAACATAAAAAACAGGAATTGCACATAAAAATGGACAATACAGAAAAGACAGCAGTATTCAGTATCTTTTTATTACATACATGTTAAATTTCTGAAATTATAAATCGAGAGCTTTTCATACTTGTGACTGTGGTGTAATGTGAGCATTACAAAAGTGTCAATTAGAAGTAAATAACACACAAAAATGCTTTCATTGTATACAATTGGTATACAAATCTATTTTGTTTTTGACATTTTCTTTTGTTTCACCTTACAAATGAACTGTCCCCATTGTGTCAATAGTTGCTTTATGAAGTGAGTATTGTAAGTATTGTGGTCAAAATCAAGAGTCTCCTGACCAAATCGTGAGACTTAACATGTATGTTATTAGAATGTGAAAAAAATGCATACCTTTTCATGCCAAAATGAACAAGACAAAATGGCTCCAAAAGGTCCTCATTGAGGAATGAAGAAAGCAAAGGATAAAAAAGGGTTGAGTTCCTTCCTGTCAATCACAGTTGCTAAAGTACTCCTGACAAACACCGGCTCCCCACACCCTCCCTCCATACACACACATCTTTTGCATTTCCAAACCCCCTCATCTCCTCATCCAAACCCCCTCTGACATCATCCATGAATGATTTTTGATTGAAGTCTAGAAAACTACATACTTGTTCTCAGAGAGACATTGAATTCAAGCTTTTTTTTGCTTTCAAATTGATCTTCTTTTATGCGTGAGAGTTGTGATGCAGTGTGGGAGCTCGCAATGGGCCAATTAGTGCAGTGGTCCGACTTGGCTTCTCGTCAAGCGCTCTGGTGGTCCTCCTGAGGGGACACAATGGCTCCTGTGAGAAACTACAAGACCGCAAGGAACAAAAGGCCTGCAATGTGTGTGTGTGTGTGTGTGTGTGTGTGTGTGTGTGTGTGTGTGTGTGTGTGTGTGTGTTGCTTGATCTCACTGGGGTTTTGCCAAGAGCCGAAAAATGCATCTTCCCTTTGGATAAACGTATTCAGTGCACCTTGGTGTCTGCCACAATGGCGCAAACCTCACAGTGTGAAGATTCTCAGAGGAGACTGACTTGACGGTCAAGATGAGGGTTCGGCAAAAATGAAATGAAAATAGTTTCCAAAAGTTCCCCTTCAAATGTTGTGATTTTAAAAATAAATGTATTGCTGTACTATTCATAATATCCAGTATAGGGTAACCCGGTGGTACAGTGGTGAGCTCGTCGACCTCACAGTGCAGTGAGTGCAGTCGTTATAGTTCAAGACCAGGTCCGGCCTCCCCGTGTGGAGTTTGCATGTTTTCCATGGGCCTATGTGTATTTTCTGCATGGCAGGCTGGTTGAACAATCTAAATTGTCCCGAAGTATAAGTGTGAGAGTGGTTGTTTGTTTGTGTGCTGCGATTGGTTGGCAACCGGTTCAGGGTGTCCCCCACCGACTGCCCGAAGATGGCTGGGATAGGCTTAGCACCCCCGCGACCCTTATGATGATAAGTGGATCGGAAAATAAATGAATGAATTTGTGTTTGTGTGTGTGTGGGTGTGTGTGTGTGTGTGTGTGTGTTTGTGTGTGTGTGTGCGTGTGTGTGTGTGTGTAAGGCTGTACGTAGCATGTTTGCATCAAAATGGCTGCCAGTGCGTATCACATGGGCCCATTTCCAATTTTACATTTCAATGGCAGTCCGTGAGAGACGCATATACATGCACACACACACACACACACACACACACACACACACACACACACACACACACACACACACACACACACACACACACACACACACGCGCACACACACACACGCACACACACACACAAACACACACAGTCGCACGGCGACGACGTAATTGGCTACATTGGGAACTGAGCCAACGTGCAGCTCTCGTTGCTGTAGCAACCGGTCACAGAGTATTTATTTATTGAGTTTTTTATTTATTTTCAGGGAGCACTTACTCACATCCTGTCTGTTATCCATGACTTTTTGTTCATTCATTGGCACTTTTCAAAGCTCTCCTCCAACGAGACGCCCCGCTGGCAGGCATATGCAAATGAGGTGGCTATCCACACTAATGCCAATTTGGGAAATGGAAATGCATCCGTTATGTAACAGTTAATTTAAATACGTTTATCTGACACCGGTTTGAAAAACAAGAAAAACAATAATAAATTATGACTGAAAATGAATACAACTGAACATTTGTATTTGAGTCTTGTATGGCAAGATGAATCATTTCGTGTTCTTTGGCATTTATTGTTAACTTTTTGTTTAGGGTAGAAACATCGCTTGAAGTGTTTAAAAAAAAAGACAATCAAAAAAAGGTGAAATGGAATTTTGAAAATGCCACTGTGTATAAAGCTTCCTAGCGAGCTAGTTAGTTAGCTAGCTTGCTATTATTTACACTAGGGGTGTCAAACAAATGTTTGTCACGGTCCACATTGTAGTTTTGGAGGACCATTATCAATTTTGGGAAACCATATAAATAAATAAAAACTATTAAAAAACACTACTTTTGTCACAATTTGCAAGGTGGGGGTGGTAGTGGACCCCAAAAATGCAGGCAGGAGGGAGGAGCAAGGTGTATTTGACAAATTGTCCTAAATAAAGTTAGCAGGAACAACATCTCAAACAACAAAGTCATTACAACAAAAAAGTCCAAAGTAGAAAACAAAACCATGAGTAAAACATGATATGATGAAACAAACTTGAGAGGGTGAAACAAACTCTGACCTGTCTCTGAATGGTTGTACTGACACTGAATAAAATTACCAAAACCGGTGCAAACTGAAATGTTATAACTTTAGGAAGCATCATAGACTGGGAATGACCGTTTTACATTCGCGGGCAGCATAAAATGATGCAGCGAGACAGACCAGCTCCCTAGACCTTGACTTTGACACATGTATTACTGATAGATAGATTATGTATTACTGATTGATATATATATATATATATATATATATCGATACTATTTCTATGCACGCACGGAGAAAATTACATGCAAACAGGGTCGGATATATCGATAGTCCCGGTTATATCGATATTTTTTCGGACTCCCTTGAATATCGATATAACGAGACTTTACTGTATATATATATATATATATATATATATATATATATATATATATATATATATATATATATATATATATATATATATATATATATATATATACTGTATATATTATATATATATTACTGTATATATTATATATATACAGTATGTATTTTTTAGAATCAATATTGGGACAGGGATTTTTCTCCCTACAAAGCTGAAAACTGCACTTTCACCCCCGATTTTTTCTTTACTTATTTTCTTATTTTTAATGAACTCAGACCTTGAGACTACGGACCTGATAAGTTGTATTTCTTGGCCCGATTCCATCCCCAACTGCTGGAATGATATGCAGTGATGAAAACTTTTTTATAAATACATTGAAAAAAAGATTCCTGTTTTTACTGGATCACTGTTGTGTAAAAGTACACCCTAAAAGATTTTGAGCTTGACTTCCTAGTCATTTCCCACCCTGTAAGGATTGGTCTCTGGGGTGTATCAAATTATCATTGGACAGCAAAACGAACAGGAAGTCGACTGGATGTGTTTCTGCAGAGGGACATAAAATTCAAACACAAGTGAAGTCTCACAATTCATCTCATCACATGCAGGAAGTGATACGTCTCGTGTCAGCTGTCCATCAAAGACACCGGATCAAATCGTCCTGTGTCAGCGTCCGGTCAGGTTTTAGGCTAAGAGATGACTGGGCGTCTGTCCATGACCTTCAAGCCACAATTTAAATGCCCATCCTGGAGTAAAGCTTTTTAAATGTAATTACATGGATTAGATTCTATAATTACATTTTAATTCAAGAGGTGCAACTATGACTGACTTCATCGACAACTGACAATCAAATTGCCACATTTTCTGGAATATAAGGCGCACCTTCCACGAATTACATATTTAAAAACATTTTCCATACATAAGGTGCACCGCATTATAAGGGTCACCTTCAATGAATGACATATTTTAAAAGGTTTAGGTGTGACGTAGTAGTGCAGAAAATACAGTAATTATTATTTTTTTTTCGTAGAATTGATTAATTGTTTAGATGTGTTTTGATGTATTTTGTTTGGCAATCAAATAAATAATAAAAGTCACATATCATGTTGTCGAACGTTTCTCGTGCCAAGTAATGTTGATCTACCCATCATCATTCTCTATGAGAAATTTATGTTCTCATTTGGTTTGTATATTTATATTTTCTATCACTATATCATTCAACTTAATGGAATTGCATATTTTAAATATGGACCACTCATATTTTTTTTGGTAGGGCGAGGGAGGGGGGAGCATGTTTATTCTGTTTTGTATTGTGTTTATGAATAAATGAAATAAACTAAAATATATGTTCCTTTATTCATTATGTCAGTCGTTTTTAACTCATTCACTGCCATTCCCGAATTTTTTTCTGGATTTGGAAATATGTAGTGTCATTTCCGAATTTATTTGGGTTTTGTTTTTTCTTGCTGGGGTGTCTATAAAGCGCCAGCCAGACCTCTGGCAATGTTTTTCCCCTTCCACAAGGGGGCAGCATTTCTATTTTTTTCCCGTGTTAGCGCTTTGTTCCAGCTTCAGCTGTTGTTAAAGCGCTACATAAACCAACATGTATGTGTTGCATTATAGTTTGGACAGCCGCCCTCATTTCAAGCTCATATAACTCCAGACCTATATAATTTAGGAATTAACTCTTTTTTCCGAGTAAAGAAGAGAGTCTACGGTTTCTAACGCTGTATTAAATGTTTATGTTGTCCTGAAACTCAATATTCTGTGGGTGAAAATGACAAAAACCCTGGCACTGGAGTGGACACATTTTTGCATGTTTGGAAGTGAATGAATTAAGAATGAGAATTAACAGTTGGATTTTGTAAAAATAATATTTTAATTCTCTCATCTCCCAACACTGAATTCTGAATCGACAATCAAACGTGCTGCAGAATGTTACAAGCAGTTTTATAACAAGCCAAGATCCATGACCTCAAAGGACCTCCATTTTTGGAAGTGTTGCCACGGCAACAGATAAATAAGGCATATCTCTTCGCCATGAGGCGGAATCAGTCGAATAAACCCTTGTATAAGGTTTAGTTTTTCTCTGTGTGTTTGGCTAATTTCTTGAAACTAAAATGACATTCGTAAAAGTAAAAGGTCATTTGCTTTCATAGCCCTGCGTCACAATACCGCTCATTAGCAAAGGGCTTTATCCTTCCCCAAACTCTTCACATTTGCTTCAAACCAAATCCTGTTCTCATATAAGGAGTGAGTACAGTGAGACCTCAACTTACAAACACCTCAACTTACAAACTTTTTGTCTTACAAACGTCAAATTTATGAAAATTAAACCTTATAATCAGCACTATTTTCATAATACACACCCACCACGGCTGGCGGAGTGATCT